>NC_133508.1:63876666-64500833 GCF_049354715.1 Callithrix jacchus | reverse complement strand
AGAGTCTAAGCTGTTTTAACCACTACATTACATATTTTCTTCATTCTACTTACATCAAAAGATGCACCATATGGCAAGGAATATTTTAAGGAGTGAATAAGTACTGTGGGTCACACTCTCCTCTCTTCCTTAAACAATCACTTAGCCAGTTTCTTTGAAGCTCAGCCTTAAGGTTCAATTAATTCAAGCTAGCTTGGATATGTGGGTCACCTCTGGGAAACCCTGTCTGGCAGCGATCATCTGCTGCTGGTAGAGCATGTTCCGGGCCCATACTACTATGGAGAACCAAGATTCAACAATAGCCTGACAGCTCAGTCAGTTACCTTCATGTTTACTTTGACCCAAGTTTCTTGAGTTCAAAATAAAGACATTATTTCAGGATTAAGAGAGAGCCCTGAAATTTCAACATCTTGTTCTCTCTAGGTAATATCTATTCGGGCTGAATCTCATTGCATTTCTCATTCATATTTATATGCACATGGATCATGCTGTCACAAACTTAAATTTGCTAACCACAGTACACACAGATTGGACTGAAGAAACATGAAAGAACACCAGCTCTTGGGTTCGAAAATAACAATGACTAAATTTCTATGAATCTAGGGTGCCACTAGACATACCAGAGATTTATGAATTTCTCTTTCAGAGGAAAAAAAAAGAGCATCTTCAAACTAAATGTACACATTCAGTATTAAAGGCACCCCAATTACAGAAATGTTAAAATGTAAGAAATTCTTTTTTTTTTTTGAGATGGAGTCTCGCTCTATAGCCAGGCTGGAGTGGAGTGGTGCGATCTCTGCTCACTGCAACCTTTGCCTCCTGGGTTCAAGTGATTGTCCTGCCTCAGCCTCCCGAGTAGCTGGAATTACAGGCATGTGCCAATGCGCCTGGAAAATTTTTGTACTTTTAGTAGAGACTGGGTTTCACCATGTTGGCCAGGCTGGTCTTGAACTCCTGACCTCAGGTGATCTGCCTGCCTCAGCCTCCCAAAGTGCTGGGAGGTCAGGCGTGAGCTGCTACATCTGACCAAAATTTACAGAATTTTAACAGAAAACAGTATATCTTAGAACCAAGGATATGTGTTAGATTTTGAACAATACGCTGCTTCTGTCCAAGTGAATGAAATAATGCCCTGGTCTTTCAACAGTCACTAAAGCCATAGCTTCTTGACTAGCTATGGCCAGTACCACTATCCAGTTGTGCCTCTGAGTTATAACTCAGAATGTATCTTTACACACTGGGCTTAAAAGACTCATGGCTTTTGTTTTAATATTGCACTTCTTGAACCCAGCTATCACAACACATCATAAGCCTTTGACACAAGGCTAGGATATAGATAGCTCGGTTAGTATCAAGTGCTGATCAAGCTTAAATCTAAAAATAGGCACATCTCAGGTCTACACCTCTCAAGAATAATACAGTGATGTCTAAGGATTGTAACTTGACAACTCTGTGGCAACTCAGCACACTTAATAGCCCCCAAAGAGAACATTATCAGCTAATAGAAACCAATGATCAGAGGAGTGTGTGGCAAGTTAAGACTGCTTTGAAAATATAATACCAATTATTTCACAAAGGAATGTGATGTTATCATTAAGACTAGGCATCTCTGTTTTTTCCTGTTACAAACTAAAGATTTACTAAATTCTAGTAACAAAAACAGATCCCTATATGTCTTCAATCTTTGTGCTATTTAGCAACAGACATTTTGTATCTGTGGAACAATCTATAGTAAAAAAGGTTTTACAGATATTTTAGCTAAATTATTTCTTTGAATAATCTTGAGGTTTTAAATCTTTAAGAGAGAAGAACCCATGACAAAGGAGCTCTAGGTGACTGGCTGAGGCCATGATGTATTAATAACAGGAGAAATCATTAAAACTCGTGCATGCCTTACTACTTTGCAAAATACCTGGTTATCGCTACAACATCCCAAACATGACAAGAATATATTTAGAGTAACCTTCAAAAGATCTAGATCTCAGCTTTTCAATCTAACAACCATAGAATTACAACATTTTTATTAAATGCCAAAAAACCACAATGAAAAAACTACATTCAATAATGGGGCCTTGAACCTAAATTCTAGCTGAACAAACAAATATAACATTGGTCTAGTACAGAGAGACTCACAGCTACATGGTCATAGTGGGCTCAATATCCATTTCTTGGTAAATAAATAATACCATAAGGATTATGAAAAATTTATGCAAACTAATAGTTCATAAAAACTCATGTTCTCTTGAAGTCCTATGTAGTGTTCTCTCTAGAGACTTGTATAAAAGCTGGAATTCTCAACTTTTACAGTACTTATCTCAAATATAATTATGTAAGTTTTTGGTGTGATTCTCTCTCCCACTCACTGACTTGAGGGAGAAATCATGTTGGTTTTGCTCACTGCTGCAAACTGTATGCCAAGCACAGTAACTGGCACATAGTAAACACTCAATACATGCTTTGAAAGAATCAATGAATGAATTTCACCACAATTCCGTTATCTTGTTGAGTAAGTGTCTTAGTTTACCATACTTCTTATAAGGAGTTGAGCCTGAATATCTTAAAATTAACTTAGAAGTTAAACTCATTATATATATCATTCACTTTCTTCAGTTATTGCATACCTTGCACGGTCCACACAACTCCATGTACTCAGGGAGAGGGAATTAACCAAGCTAACAGAGCTTCCAGTTTGACTAGCGCCCACAGGACCCATGACCTATTAAAACCCTTCATTTGGAGAGAAGTCACGAAAAATTAAGTGTCTGTAGTAGATATAAGCTTTAAATGTGTTATGTCACCATGTGCTTTTAACAACAATAAAAAAAACAGGAAGCAAGAAAGTAGCAGCCAGGCACAGCGGCTCAAGGCCAGGTGTGGTGGTTCACGCCTGTAATCCCCACACTTTGGGCACGAGGTCAGGAGTTCGAGACCAGCCTGGCCAACATGGTGCAACCCCGTCTCTACTAAAATACAAAAAATTAGCCAGGCATGGTGATGGGCACCTGTAATCCCAGCTACTCGGGAGGCTGAGGCAGGAGAATCACTTGAATCGGGAGGTGGAGGTTTCAGTGTGCTGAGATCACGCCACTGCACTCCAGCCAGGTGACAGAGCGAGACTCCTTTCAAAAAGAAAAAAGAAAGAAAGTATCATTTCTGAAAAACAAAGCACAGGAGAGGGGGTGGAAAAGTGAGTCACTGGCAAAAATTTTTTGTGTGGTGGACAGAAAGACATGTATTTCCATACCTCAATTAGTTTGTCTCCTTTGACTACATCCAGATGTAAACCAGGAGGGGGCTTACCTGCCCTGAAAAATAAAAACAGAAAAAAGCATTTTCAGGATCAGTTTATAAATGCTATGTACAATCATTGTCCCATTCAACATTGCAGCTCTCCTACCAGCCTATAATTAGTTCATGTTCAAGCAGAAATGTCATCCACTTCACTGTTATTACAGCTCCATTCTACGTTTGAGACTTACTTCCCTAGTGATTCGATTGGTCTGAAACAGATTTTAGTGGATCTGTATTTAGAGCAGCACCAAAAAACCTATATTTTGACACTGGATCTTCAACTCAGAGAAAGAGCTGCATAGAGAGTGCAAGTACGATAGCTGGGGTGGTCTGGTCACCTGGAGTTTGAATCTGAAATTTACCCCTACTCCAATATCATATAAAGGTCGAATAAACTAGTTGTTGTTTTAGACTTATCAAGATTAGTCGCATCACAGAGTAAGCAAAGAGCACTCTCCTGAGCTCTGAGACCAAATCAGAGGTGCGTAATTATGGAACTAGGGCAACTCAAAATCATGCCCCATGAAACAAGGTACCAAATGAATATATTACCCTTGAACAGGTCTTTCTACAACAGCATGATTAAAGAAACTTTCCTCTGTACTCCTAAAGCCATACCATTCAAGGCAAATTCACATATGTCAAAGCACCTAACAGTGCCTGGCACCTACCAGACCCTAAGGAAATGGTAGGTGATCTCAGTGTTTTCTGTGTTTGCTGTCTTGGCCCAAATTTGAAATCAATACAGCGTGGGATCAAAATGGATATAGAATTCGTAGACTGAAGAAACAAAGTATTGCAAAAGTACAAAGGAATCCAGAAAATAGCCATACATTCGCTTGCTTTTTGCGTTTGCTAATTTGAGGTTAGAAAAAAAAATCACCTCAATAGAACCTCTTTGCACATGAAAAAACATATCCTTGTCTAACTGAAGATGCAGCATAGTCATCTCACAATCCTGCCCCAAACTCTCTTCTTCGGAAAGAACAATGCACCAGACAAAAGGCCATTTTGTCTTAAAAAAAAAAAAAGAAGAAGAAGAATGTTACATCCAAAATATGCTTTCTGAATTCCTACTGTGTGCCTGACTCAGGCCTAGGAACTGGAATACAAAGATGCAGTCTTTGCCCTTGAGGATGGCAATATAATGGAGACAGAGACAAGTAACATAAGCAGTACACTGCGATGAGCTACAGCAGAAAAAGCTCTTAATTCAGATGCGTTTCTTTGTGAGGTAATTCATATTTATTCAACTTGTACCCTACTCAAATACCAAATTAAATTATTTCACTATTTCCAAGAACTTTCGAAGGGATAAAAAGGGTTCATTCCAACCATTACTAATACTTATTCGTGCCACAGACTGGGAGCTCCCTGAGGGCAGGGATGGCTCTAACCTACCCTCATGTTCTCTGTGGCAGACAGACAAGTGCCGCACGAGGGACGCAGCAACCACAGAGGGATGCGGGGCTCAGAGGCAGGGTTGGGGCCGGGGCTGTCTCGAGCGCGCTCGGGACGTACAGGAAGGGACCAGATACGATGCTCCAAGAGAGCACCCGGCACTCAGTCAGGAGTTGGGCGCAAGTTCGGGCCAAGGCCTTGAAGCTCCCCAGCTACCGGCTAATCACTCAAAGGGACTGCTTAAGTGAGCGCCTTTGTGCCCCCAACCCCGGGTTTCTTCATCTTCAGTTCCTGGGCCTGGGCTCCAGGCTCTCGGTTCCTCCACACGTCGCCCGGCCCGGTGCAGCGAACAGTTTTTCCTCAACCATTCCAGGTTTTCTGAGCCGTTCGGCTAGCCGCAGAAAAGTGAAGAAAGAGCCGCCCTTCCAGCCCAGGCTAGCTCCAGCCAGTCCACTCTAGCCCTGGCCGCCCCGCCACTCACCAGGTTGGGCAGTCGAACAGCGGGAGGCTGGAGCCAGAGTTCGCGGCTGCCGCCATCTTGCGTCTCCCCCTCCCATTTGGCGGTCCCGAAGCACGCCGGGAAACTGGAAGACCGAGCGGGGTGGGGTAGTGGGGGAAGCAGCATCCCAGCAGCCTGTGCGTACACGTGCTCACGCACGCACGGACGTAGCGGGGAGGTGCTTCTGGTGGGGACAGAATAAATTTTGGGATTTCTTTCTTTATTTTTTTTTTTCTCCAGCGTTTGAGGGAGTTGGACGTGTCTGGAAGTCTCCAGTGGTTAGAGTTTTCCTTGGCCAGGAGGTGTCAAAGGAGAAGAGGCTTTGTAGGGAGGGGAGGCAGACTCCCACTACGTCCTCCTGCAAATGCTTCTGGGCTCTAAAATCTTGGAACTAAGCCCGGCGCGATGGCTTACGCCTATAACCAGCTCGTTGGGAGGCTGAGGCTGGCGGATCGCTTGAGATCAGGAGTTTGAGACCAGCCTGGACAACATGGAGAAACCCCATCTCTACTAAAAATACAAAAATTAGTCGGGCGTGGTGGCGGGTGCCTGTAATCTCAGTTACTCGGGAGCCTGAAGCAGGAGAATCGCTTGAACCCAGGAGGAGCAGGTTGCAGTGAGCCAAGATCGCGCCATTACACTCCAGCCTGGGCAACACAGGCTGAGACTCCGTCTCAAAAAAAAAAAAAAAAAAAAAAAAATCTGGGGACTACATTCTCTTCCAGCGTTCAGGTTAAGACCTTCAGCCTTGGCCGGGCGCGGTGACTCACGCCTGTAATCCCAACACTTTGGGAGGCCGAGGCGGGCGGATCACCTGTCAGGAGTTCAAGACCAGCCTGACCAACATAGTGAAACCCCGTCTTTGTAAAAAATAAAAAAAATAAATAAATAAAATAAAAAAGTATTTATGAAAAAAAAAAAAAAAGACCTTCAGCCTTTTGCCCTCAAAGCAGAGAAGCTAAAGGGCAAAACTTGGAGATTGGAGTGATTACTTATTGTTTCTCCTCATCTAACCCTTCTCCAAAAAGTGGCACCCTACTCACTTTTTCTAATCCACGTCTAGGCCTGTTAATATCCTCCTTTTCAGCCTTGTGATTCCAAAGTAAGCTAGGCTGATTGGAAAAATTTAAATCTAAACTTGGTTTCAAGAAAACAGAAATAATCCTATGTCCTCCTCCTTTGAACACAAGGACATGATTTTTGAGAAGGAATTAGTCCCAAAAGTTTTTGAGTCTAATAGAAAAGAAGATATTTTTATCTACACAAGTTATGTGGGCCTTTGAGGTTCTATGCTCCTTTCAGGCGTAACGTGGCGTTGAAGCCATATCTAGCTAGCAGTGACCTGATAGCATCTTAGGTCAATGTTGTCTTTCAATTTCTCAGCTTGTGTGATCCTTCTAGTGCTGACTATAGACCCAAGAAACCTAAAAGCTACATCTTACCCTTCTAATTCTTTGCTCCTTGGCCATGTTCTGTTTCTAGCACAGCAGATATTCACACTGGCCTCTGATGTAGTGGCACTGTATGCTTACTTACACCCTCATAAAGCAAAATGCTCTTTGTTTGGTCACCAATGATGTCAGTATATACCAGCAAACTAGAGGGCAGCAATCTAGGCCCTTAACCTTTTAAAATAAAGACTGATGCACTAGCTACCTTTGAATTTTTGTATCTCAATAAAGAGACTACCATCTTAGCCTTTGATAGATTTCCTTAGAATAAGATCTAAAGACATTTGGGGCATATTGACATCAGAAAGCTTTTTTTTTAATTTTTAAATTATTTTTTGAGACAGAATCTCACTGTCACCTAGGCTGGAGTGCAGTGGTACAATTTCAGCTCACTGCAAGCTACACCTCCTGGGTTCAAGTGATTCTCCTGCCTCACCTTCCCGAGTAGCTGGGATTACAGACATGTGCCACCACATACATAGGGTTGCACCACATTGGTGAGGCTGGTTTCAAACTCCCAACTTCAGGTGATCGACCTGCCTCAGCTTCCCAAAGTGCTGGGATTATAGCTATGAGCCACCTCACCCTGCCAGAAAACTTTTTTTAAAAGTTTTTTTTGAGATGGAATCTTGCTCTTGTCTCCCAGGCTGGAATGCAATGGTGTGATCTCTGCCTCCCGAGTTCAAGCGATTCTCCTGCCTCAGCCTCCCGAGTTGCTGGGATTACAGGCGCACACCACCACACCTGGCCAATTTTTGTATTTTTATTTATTATTTTACTTCTTTTTGAGATGGAGCTTCACTCTTGTTGCCCAGGCTGGAGTGCAATGGCACGATCTCGGCTCACTGCAACCTCCACCTCTCAGGTTTAAGCGATTCTCCTGCCCCAGCCTCCTGAGTAGCTGGGATTACAGGTGCCCGCTACCATGCCCAGCTAATTTTTGTATTTTTAGTAGAGATGGGGGTCTCACCACGTTGGCCATGGTGGTCTCAAACTCCTGACCTCAGGTGTTAGCAGAGACAGGGTTTCACCATGTTGGCCAAGCTGGTCTTGGACTCATGAACTCAGGTGATCCACCCACCTTGGTCTCCCAAAGTGCTGGGATTATAGGCATGAATCACCGTACCCAGCCCTAACTATGCTTTGAAAAGCAAGGAAGCAGCAGGTGATTCCCAGCTTTAGGGAACAGGATGGACTGAGATTTGAGTTTGGCTCTGTTCTGCAATTAGTGACCAAAAGCAAAAGCTGCATTCCCATGACTGAGGACAGTCTCTGAATAGAAAAAAATACTGAATGGAAGAAGCTCAGAATGTTTTGCATTGCACAGACTAAACAATAATTTTATTTTGATATTTTGCATTGCCATGGGTGAACATTCCCATCCCTACCCCTCAGCAAAATGAACAAATACACATACACACACAGAGACATACACTCCCATGGGAGCATCTGTCTAGCATCTAGCAGGTTCTTATTCTGGAACATTCCTAGATGATGTAGCCAGAGTAACATTTCTACTTTACCTTATACAGTACCACAGTTTATTGCATAAAGGAAGTAGAAAAGGGGATGAGAAAATGAAAGGAATATAGAGGCAGAAATACAATTTGTATGTTCACATTAAACTCCCGTGGGTCCTTATAATCAGAGAATTTTGTAGCTGGAAAAGAGCTACTGAAAAAACTTGGGGCCAATAAGTTAAGTGACTTTTTCAAATACCCTCAGCAAGTTAATGGCAGAGCTAAGGTCTTTTGCACCCCAGTCTAGATTTTGACGTCCAAACCAATGCTTCTCAACCACAGTCGCAGGTAAGAATTACCTGGGGCCTTTAAAAATCTCTATGCCCAAGCTGTACTCCAGACTAAATTAAAATCTTGGAGTTGGGGGAGCTAGATATTGGTATTTTTATTTTTTAGCAAGAAGAGCAGCATAGAGAATATATATTTTTTAAAATACAGAGCACTTTGGCCAGTCACAGTGGCTTATGCCTATAATCCCAGCACTTTGGGAGGCCAAGGTGGGTGGATCACCTGAGGGCAGGAGTTCCAGACCAGCCTTGCCAACATGGTAAAACCCGGTCTCTACTAAAAATACAAAAAAAAAAATCAGCTGGGTGTGCTGGCGAGCACCTGTAATTCAGCTACTTGGGAGCCTGAAATCGCTTGAACCCAAGAGGTGAAGGTTGCAGTGAGCTGAGACTGCGCCACTGCACTCCAGCCTGGGCAACATGTGAGACCCTGTCTAAAAAAAAAAAAAAAAAAAAAAAAAGGCTGGACGCGGTGGCTCAAGCCTGTAATCCCAGCGCTTTGGGAGGCCGAGGCGGGTGGATCACAAGGTCAACAAATCAAGACCATCCTGGTCAACATGGTGAAACCCCGTCTCTACTAAAAATTACAAAAAATTAGCTGGGCACGGTGGCGCGTGCCTGTAATCCCAGCTACTCAGGAGGCTGAGGCAGGAGAATTGTCTGAACCCAGGGGCGGAGGTTGCGGTGAGCCGAGATCGCGCCATTGCACTCCAGCCTGGGTAACAAGAGCGAAACTCCGTCTCAAAAAAAAAAAAAAAAAAAAAAAAAAAAAAAAATATATATATATATATATATATATATATATTTAGAGAGAGAGAGAGAGAGAGAGAATTTGCATGTCATCCTGGTGCAGGGGCCATGCTAATCTTCTCTGTATTTTTCCCATTTTATATATGTGCCCCCAAAGTCAACTTTGTCTTTCAATTTCTCAGCTTGTGTGATCCTTCTAGTGCTGACTATAGACCCAAGAAACCTAAAAGCTACATCTTACCCTTCTAATTCTTTGCTCCTTGGCCACGTTCTGTTTCTAGCACAGCAGATATTCACACTGGCCTCTGATGTAGTGGCACTGTATGCTTACTTACACCCTCATAAAGCAAAATGCTTTATGGACAGTGTATGTTTTTAGTTTCTAATGTGAAGTCATGTTAACTGCTGTCCTAGATCATGATGGACAATGATAATCAAGGCACAGATAAGAATTCTGTGAATAGGTTTATTAGGACCACCTAGGAGAAGAACCTCTTTGGCAACTACTACAAATTCTAGGCCATTTAAAATCTAAGCCAAGTTCATATTTGCTCTCCATGATCACCATTATAACCACCACTGGGTCATACAGTATTACAGAACATGGTCACTTTCTTTAACCCAAATGCAAACTGTTTTTCTTTCTTTCTTTTTTCTCTTTTTCTTTTTTTTAATTTTGCTTTGCAAGTTAAACTCCTGAGCCAGGTAGCAAACTTTTTTTCACAAACAAGACGTTTTTCTTTCCTGGAATGTTACAAATGATGTATCCAAGTCCAAGTGTAATTTGGAGTTAAAAGGTCAGTGATCATAGAACCAAGGAACTATCTCTGACACTGCTCCTTAGGCCACTGTGCCACTCCAACAGCTCTATCTTGTTCTTTTTTTAAATTAAAAAAATCATTACAAAAAAATAGAGAGGCTGGGCACAGTGGCCCACGCCTACAATCCCAGCACTTTGGGAGGCTGAGGCGGGTGGTTCACGAGGTCAAGAGATTGAGACCATCGTGGTCAACAAGATGAAACCCCATCTCTACTAAAAATACAAAAATTAGCTGGGCATGGTGGTGCGCACCTGTAGTCCCAGCTACTCAGGAGGCTGAGGCAGGAGAATTGCCTGAACCCAGGAGGCAAAGGTTGCGGTGAGCCGAGAACGCGCCATTGCTCTCCAGCCTGGGTAACAAGAGCGAAACTCCGTCTCAAAAAAAAGAAAATAAAAGAAACTTATGCATTTGGGCCCTTGTTTCCCTACTGTTCACATTAGTTTAGTTTAGAAGATTAAGTATAATAACAGAAGGACAATAGGAGGAATGAATATAAATATTCATTTATAGGGTAACCAAATCCTCTAATTCACTAAAGGATGAACCAACGTTGTTGGCCAGATTCACATTTATCTGGGAGCCTAAACAAATTGTTCCCTTTAAGTATTCTAGGCCTGTGAAAAAGGGAAGTGGACAACATTTATATTACAAGACAGCAATTTTATTGAAACATCTTTTTTTGCCTAAAACTACGCATGGAGAGATTAAACTCTTGTTTATAAATTAGGTTGTCTAATATCATATTCAAAACCAGTATTATTTACAAAAATGAACCTGTTCTTTGCTTTATTGTTGGTTCACAGGAGTAAATTTTAAACCAACCTCAATCTATCTTTAAAAATCTTCCTGTCTTCAAATGCCCAACAACCCTTATAAGGTAGGGGTCAGCACTTCGACAGCAACATTCATCATTCACCAGGAATGTAGAACCACAAGTGAACAACAACGAAAAGATTAAATCATTCCCAACAATTCCTATTTGCTTTTCAAAAGCATGCTATGTCTAATTCTCCCTTTCTATGCAGACAGGTGGGAGAGGGACCCCATAGAGTATAGTAATGTTAATTAAATTAACTTCTTTAAAAAGCTAACAAGATGGCTTAGTGTGGATGAAGATGAACTGCTGTGGATGACACTAGCAGATAAAGAAGTAAACTTTAAACCAGATTAGTAACATGTACTCCAGTAACTGACCAGCTCAGACAGAGACTTCTCATTTACTCTGGATCACATGTACTATTTTTTTACCTTTCAATTAAATATAGTACCAAAATCTTTCAAAGTAGAGAATAGGCTTCTTAGAAATTCAAATGAAAATGTTAAATAATAAAAACTGCTGGCCTATTATACAGTTTCTGAAAGACTCCAATATACTGGGTGCCAGAAAGTAATTCTATCTCAGTTGCTAGTAAAAAGATAAATTTTGTATATACATAAAAGACAATATTACAAGACTGTAGTGTCATTTGTCAAAACAAGAGTATCTAGAATGGAATTTTCAGTAAGCACTTGGGATGATGAAGGGCAATCAGAATACAAGAGAAAGCAAAATCCACGTAAGTTAATTCCTAATTTGAGAAATAAAATCAATAAATTGATAAACACTGTCTCCATAGGTCACTAATTCCAAAGACTAGTTAGTAGTTAGTTTCTAACTAAATTATTACAGGATGACAGTATGCTGTCTTCTTGTGATCAGTTTGTTCTGGCAAGACTCCAACTTGCCGGTGAAAACAGCTCAGTGAGAGAAGGATCGGAGGCAATCACTTCGTTTTGTAAACTAGCCAGATAATGAGTCCCAAGATTAAAACAATCACTGACAGGACAAGCACCAGGATACACATCTTCTTGCGAGATTTTTTCTGAGGAAAGAAATATGTAAACAAAACATTCATGAAACAAGTAAAATTGTTATGTCTAAGACTCCAAGAATGCTTCATAAATCTGCCTCCTTGTAATTAAAGATTAACTCTATCAATGCAAAGTTATGTAGAGACTTTCCCAGAAATTTTAACAGTCAGCAGCACTAGGCAGTAGTGCAAGTGTTTTTCATATGTTTGGCTTTTTTTTTTTTTTTTTTTTTGAGATAGAGTCTCACTTAGTCACCCAGGTTGGGGTGCTGTGGTACAATCTCGGCTCACTGAAATCTGTCTCTCAAGTTAAGTGATTCTCATGTCTCAGCTTCCTGAGGAGCTGGAATTACAGGCATATGCCACCATGCACGGCTAGTTTTTGTATTTTTAGTAGAGATGGGGTTTCGCCAATGTTGACCAGGATGGTCTCGATCTCTTGACCTTGTAATCCAGCCACCTCGGCCTCCCAAAGTGCTGGGATTATAGGCGTGAACCACCATGCCCAGTTGAGTAGTGCAGGTTTTAAAGTTTTAATTCCAAGTCCCCACATTTTGCAAAGGAGCTATACCTGTGCTGCCAGGCATTATGTGCAGTAAGTTATTTGTGCATCTGTATTTTAATAACATTTTATAATATGTATAAACTGTTATGTTCATTGTAAAAAAAAAAAAAAACGCCGAGCGCAGTGGCTCACGCCTGTAATCCTAGCACTTTGGGAGGCTAAGGCAGGTGGATCACCTGAGGTCAGAAGTTCAAGACCAGCCTGACCAATATGGTGAAACACCATCTTTAAAAAAATAAAAATAAAAATAAAATAAATACAGCAAGCAGAGGGAGAAAAAAAAAATCACCCATAGATAAAACTGTCGACATTTTGATTGTATTTCTTTCTGATTTGTTATCTATGTGTATTATTTGACATAATTGGGGTCACACTGTATGATGTTTGATGTGTTTCCTCAATTAATGTTTAGTATAAACATTTTTCTATTATAAACTCTTCATAAACATCTCTTAATTCTCATATACAACATTGCGTGAATGTATATAATTTACTTAATTATTCCTTTACTTTTGGACACTAAATTCATCACATGGTTTTTTTTTTTTTTTGAGACGGAGTTTCGCTGTTGTTACCCAAACTGGAGTGCAATGGCACGATCTCGGCTCACCACAACCTCCGCCTCCTGGGTTCAAGCAATTCTCCTGCCTCAGCCACAGCGCCCGGCCCCATCACATGGTTTTTAAAGGAAACACTATTGTTAAATACAAATTTCTTTACGAGCACTCTCAAGTAAAATACAGCTATCCCAGGAACATGGAAAATAGCTGAAAAGCGATTTATTTCTAAAAAGCCATGCAACAACAAATTGAAGGGAGATGAGAAGGACTCCATTTACATTATTTGTAGGCTGAGATAAAGATCTGGGTAAGTCAAAAAACCAGAGTTTCAACTAATACAAAGAAGGAGTTCACATCACAGGAACAGTTCCAGAATAATTACTCCTATTTATTCATATATAAATAGCAGTCAAAGTTGCTATGTCCATCCTCTATGGCAACAGTCAACATAAATATCTATGAAGTCTTCTACTTTAACTTCTTACTATCCTAAGTGAAACACATTCAGCTGTTCAGGACATAAAATAGCCTTATGCCATATTTAGGTATCATGCTAGTTTATTTTTAAAAAATTTTTTGAGATGGAGTCTTGCTCTGTTGCCCAGGCTGCAGTGCAATGGCGGGATCTTGGCTTGCTGCAACAACCTCCGCCTCCTGGGTTCAAGAATGTGCGCCACCACGCCCAGCCAATTTTTTGTATTTTTAGTAGAGATGGGGTTTCGCCATGTTGGTCAGGGTGGTCTTGAACTCCTGACCTCATAATTCGCCCACCTTGGCCTCCCAAAGTGCTGGGATTATAGGCGTTGGCCACCACACCCAGCCTCATGCTAGTTTATAGGGTTAGCTTTGCAGTTAAGAGGCTTCTGGTAGGTTTATTCAGGGTTTGATTATTTTTTGTAGATCTATCTGCAAAGAAAAATACTAAAAATGGAACTGGGACTGCAATTATGACTACTTTCCTTTAGGTAAATATAAGCAAAAGCCTGTAGCTGTTCTCAATAATGTCAACGTACTCTGATAACCTAAAAAGTCTAAAACACAGAATGATTTTCTTTGGTATCCACTTTTACCTGATAATAAGCAGCTCGCTGTAACTGTTCAGTGGCTCTTTCAACATGTACCTCTGAGCTTTCCACATTGGCTTCTATGCTATCTGCAAAAGGAAGGACAGAGGATGTTTTAACACATTCAGATGTTTCAAGACTGCAAATTGAACAGATTTCTGATGTTATGGGTCTAGTTTCACTACCACCATCCAAACTATCCACCATGAAATCAAGTTACTACCTTGATAAGAGACTAGCCCTATTCGTTGGGAAAAAAACATCAAATTTTTGGGGGCTAGGAATTATTTAACTCACCCATAAATGATTCAGAAAAAATTATGTATATACTCATAGACAGAGAAAGAATACATAATAAAGCAAATGGGATAGAATGTTAACAGGAGGTAAATCTGGGTAAAGGGTATAAAGAAGGTCCTTGTAATATTTTTATTTTTGCTACTTTTTTTTTTTTTTTAAGAGCTAGGATCTCACTCTATCACCTAGGCTACAGTGTAGTGGCACAATCATAGCTCACTATATAGCTTCAAACTCGTGGACTCAAGTGATCTTCCCACCTCAGCCTTCTGAGTAGCTAGGAGTACAGGTGAATGTTACTATGGCTGGCTAATTTTTTTGTAAAGACAGGGTCTCACGATATTGCCCAGGCTAGTCTTGAACTCCTGGCTTCAAGTGATCCTCCTGCCTTAGCCTCCCAAAGCGCTGGGATTATAGGTGTGAGTGACCATGCCCAGCCTATTTTTGCAACTTTTAATAAATTTGAAATTATTTCCATGTAGAAAGCTTTTTAAAAAGCTTTAAAAATAGAGTTACCCCATAATTTTGCAAGTTTGTAGAGATAAAAGCTGGGAAGCTGACAGCTATTTCTCTAAACAAAGACTTACAAAGAAACAAGTCAATGGGACTGAATATTCCCAAAACCTCACTTTAATTTCTACATTTGATAACATAAGGAAATTGCCAAGAAAAATAAATTTGGTAATTTTTAAAGTGGCATTCCTAAACTCACTTTAATTCTATAGCTGATATGACTAACTCCTTTTCTTACTTTTTTTTAATAGACAGATTCTCATTATGTTGCCCACGTTGGCCTCAAACTCCTAGGTGATGCTTGAGCCTCAGCCTCCTGCGTAGCTGGGATTGCACGTGCATGCCAAATACTATCAACTCACCTTGAGGTTAAAGCTTTCAATAATACATACCAATCAGATCACCTTGGTCATGGATCATCATGGCCAAATCTTTAAATATCTGATTGACATCCAAAATGTCAGCCTAAGGAAGACAAAAAAACAATTAACATTAAGTAACATGTTAGAAGATTTGTTTCCTTCACGTACCTAAAGTTTAGCTATTAACACATGTGTTTTTAAGGCTATATAAAGCAAGCTTTCTCCATAAACAGAAAATAATCTATTGCTGCCTACCCAGTATTGTAAAACTGAGGCACATAACCTTACCCTTTAAGCAACTTTAACTGGACATGCTACATGGGAACCAGTAAGATTCCCCAAGTCAAACAGTACAGCAGAAGGCTAGAGTACTGATATAGACAAATTCCTGGTGTCATAGCCCTATGTGGAGGCTGCTAGGCCTTTTGTGACAAAGGCCAGTGAGTACCTCTCTACGACAACCACTGGGACTGTGTACTGCAGAATTTAAATGTTTACACAGGATCATGCTATCTGAGGAATGCAAGGAGGAGCGACAAGTAAGGAGCCTCTTTTCCCCTGGGATTGACTCTGGAACTATGTGAGGAATTGCTGGATTCTATCATCACTGGACAATGCCCTATAGGAACTCCCAACTGATGGACAAAATCTGATGGTTTGTGGATAGGAGTTCCAAGGAGAATGGACTACATCCTGTTTGCTGCTCTGATCAAAGAAGGTAAAAATAAATCAGCTTGGTGGGCTGAACTGCAGCTTGTTTTCCTAACAGCAGTGGAAGAACTGAACATTGGCAAAATCCCCTATATTTGGGTCTTTCCCTCCCTCCCTCCCTCCCTCCCTTCCCTCTCCTCTCTCTCTTTCTTTCCTTCCTTTCCCTCCCTCCCTCTTTCTCTCTCTCTCTTTTTTTTTTTTTGAGAGTCTCGCTCTGTTGCCCAGGCTGGAGTGCAGTAGCACAATCTCATCTCACTGCAACCTCTGCCTCCTGGATTCAAACAATTCACCTGCCTCAGCCTCCTGAACAGCTGGGATTACAGGAATGTGCCACCACACCAGCTAATTTTTGTAATTTTAGTAGAGACAGGGTTTCACCATGTTGGCCAGGATGGTCTCGATCTCCTGACCTCTTGATTTACCCACCTCGGCCTCCTAAAGTGTTAGGATTATAGGAGTGAGCCACTGCACCTGGCCACCCAGCTAATTTTTGTATCTGTAGTACAGATGGGGTTTCACCATGTTGGCCAGGCTGGTCTCGAACTCCTGACCTTGTGATCCACCCGCCTGGGCCGCCCAAAGTGCTAGGATTATAGGTGTGGGCCACCGTGCCTGGCCTCTTTCTCTCACCCTTTTTCTTTCTTTTCCTTTCCCCTTCTTTCCCTCCCTCCCTTCCTCTCTCTTTTCTTTCCCTCCCTTCCTTGTTTCTTTCTCTTTCATTTCCCTCCTTTCCTTTTTTTTTTTTTTGAACTGTAGATTTCATTATGGAATCTTTTTTTAACTTAATTTGTATATAGGTCTCTTGATGTTTTGGGAATTTTGTTCTAAGACATGTTGAAGCTGTGCGGTAGTTATTGGGTTTATAAGTTGTTGGGGTATTTTTTTTTTTTTTTGAAAGAAAAAAGAGAAAGAAAGGGGTAGAGAGAACAAGAGTCTTGTTCGATTGCTCAGGCGGGAATGCAATCTAAAAATAGGTATTAAAAACCTCTTTTATGCCGATAATTGTACTTAACAGCGGAGACAGGAAGGAATAAGGGAAGAAAATAACAAACAAACAGCCAACCAATATTTCATTTAAGACTGTGAAATGCTATGCAAATGCTGAAGAATGATTTACTTCCAACTATGTGGTCACTTTCAAAATAGGTGTAATGTGTGATACTGAGAAAAATGTATGTTCTGTGGACCTGGGGTGAAGAATTCTATAAAGATTCACTGAATTACTTGTTCCAGGTCTGAGATCAAATCATAAATGTCCCTGTTAATTTTCTAACTCGTTGATCCGTTGAAATTAACAATGTGGTGTCAAAGTCTCCCACTATTACTGTGCGGGAGGTCCGAGTCTCTTTGTAAGTCATTGAGAACTTGTCTTATATATCTGGGTGTTCCTATATTGGGTGCATATATATTTATGATCATTGACTCCTATTGCTGTATTGATCCTTTTACCATTATATAATGTCCTTGTTTCTTTCAGTCTTTGTTACGATTAAAGTCTATTTTGTCAGAGACAAAGTTACAACTCCTGTGTTTTTTTTTTTTTTCTTTCCATTTGATTGATGAGTCTTCCACCAACGCTTTGTTTTGAGTCTTTGTGTGTCCTTGCTTATGAGATGGATCTGGATACAGCATACGGATGGGTTTTGACTTTTTTTTTTTTTTTTTTTTGAGACGGAGTTTCACTCTTGTTACCCAGGCTGGAGTGCAATGGCATGATCTCGGCTCACCGCAACCTCCGCCTCCTGGGTTCAGGCAATTCTCCTGCCTCAGCCTCCTGAGTAGCTGGGATTACAGGCACGTGCCACTGTGCCCAGCTAATTTTTTGTATTTTTAGTAGAGACGGGATTTCACCATGTTGACCAGGATGGTCTCGATCTCTTGACCTCGTGATCCACCCGCCTCGGCCTCCCAAAGTGCTGGGATTACAGGCGTGAGCCACCGCGCCTGGCCGGGTTTTGACTTTTTATTCAATTTTCCTTTCTGTGTCTTTGATTGGGACATTTAATCCATTTAAATTTAGGATTAATATTGATATTTGTGAGTTTAATATTGTCGTTTAATGCTAGCTGGCTATTTTGCCCATTAGTTGATATAGATTCTTCATTATGGAGATACTCTTTGATAAGTTTTTGGGATGACTGATACTGGTTGTTCCTTTCTGTGTATAGCGCTTCTTTCAGAAGCTCTTGTAAAGCAGGCCTGGTGGTGATGAAATCTGAATGCTTGCTTGTTCATGAAAAATTTTATTTTCCTTCATTTATGAAGCTTAGTTTGGCTGGATATGAGATTCTGCATTGAAAATTTTTTTCTTTGAGGATATTGAATATTGACCCCCACTCTCTTCTAGTTTGTAGGGTTTCTGCTGAGAGATCTGCTGTGAGTCCGATAGGCTTCCCTTTATGGGTAACCTGACCCTTCTCTCTAGCTGCCCTTAGAATTTTCTCCTTTATTTCAACCCTGGTGAATCTAACGATTATGTGTCTTGGGGTTGCTCTACTTGAGGAATATCTTTGTGGTGTTCTCTGTATTACCTGGAGTTGAATATTGTCCTGCCTTACTAGGTTAGGAAAGTTTTCCTGAATAATATCCCGAAGAATATTTTCCAGCTTGGATTCATTCTCTTCATGACATTCAGGTACACCTATTAAACGTAAATTAGGTCTTTTCACATAGTCCCATATTTCTTGGAGACTTAGCTCATTCCTTTTTACTCTTTCTTCTCTAATCTTGTCTTCTCGTTTCATTTCATTAAGTTGGTCTTTGATCTCTGATATCCTTTCTTCTGTTTGATCAATTTGACTGTTAAAACCTGTGCATACTTTGTGGAGTTCTCATATTGTATTCTTCAGTTCCATTAATTCACTTATATTCCTCTCTAAATTACCTATTCTCATTAGGATTTCGTCAAACCTTTTTTCAAAGTTCTTAGTTTCTTTGCATTGGGTTAGAATATGTTCTTTTAACTCACAGAAGTTTCCTATCATCCACCTTCTGAAGCCTAATTCTGTTAACGGAACACACTCGTTCTGCATCAGGCCTTGTTCCGTTGTTGATGAGGAACTGTGATCCCCTGTAGAGGGAGAGGCATTCTGATTTTGAGTATTCTCAGCCTTTTTAGGCTGGTTTCTTTCCATCATTGTAAATTTACTCGCCTGTTGTCTTTGTAATTACCGACTTTCTAATTAGGTCTCTGAGTGGATGTCCAAGTTGTTGATTCCCAGCACCGGAATCTGAGCAACCCACTGTGCCGGCTAAAACAGTGGCATTAAGATTGATGGTGCTTTTCTGCCCGGGAATCTCCGGTCTGGCTTCCTTCTTGAGTCCCTCTTTCAATCAGCTGAATAGGCAACTCTGCCTTCCCGGAGCTCCAAATGTTGACCAAAAGGGGACCCAGTCTTGTTTACTCTGTACCAAGAACCGCCGCACCGAGGTGCCAGCAAAACCGCCGCAATGGCCGCAAGAGTCGCGCTGGTGACCCGTGAGGCTCCTCCGCTGGGAATCTCCTGGTCCATGAGTAACAAAAATTCGTCTGAAAGTATGGCGTCCTCTCGTTCTCTGTGCTTTCACTGGGAGTTGCGATCCCAAGCTGCTAGTGATCAGCAATCTTAGATCTCTTTTCTGTTCTTTTCTTTTTTTCTTTTTAATTTTTTTGAGACAGAGTCTTGCTCTGTCATCCGGCTGGAATGCAGTGACACAATCTCAGCTCACTGCAACCTCCAGCTCCCAGGTTCAAGTGATTCTCCTGTCTCAGCCTCCCCAGTAGCTGAGATTACAGGTGTTGGCCACCACGCCTGGCTACTTTTTTTTTCTTTGATGGAGTTTCACTCTTGTTGCCTAGGCTGTAGTGCAATGGCACAATCTCGGCTCACTGCAACCTCTGCCTCCCAGTTTCAAGCAATTCTCTTGCCTCAGCCTCCCAGGTACCTGGGATTACAGGCATGTGCCACCATGCCCAGCTAATTTTTGTATTTTTAATAGAGATGGGGTTTCACCATGTTTGTCAGGCTAGTCTCGAACTCCTGACCTCAGATGATCCACCTGCTTTGGCCTCCCACCAAGTGCTGGGATTCCAGGCATGAGCCACTGTGCCCAGCCCTAATTTTTGTATTTTTAGTAGAGTTTCACCAAATTGGCCAGGCTGTCTTTAACTCCTGACCTCAAGTGATCCACCAGCCTTGGCCTCCCAAAGTACTGGGATTACAGGTGTGAGCCATCACGTCCAACCTATATTTGGGTTTTTCTGACTCATGATCAGGCAGAAGGAGGACAATGGAAACCTGTCTTATTAAAGAGATGCTTATATGGGGCATGACCCTATGGAAATTGGATGAGAACTCCCAGGTTTGAAGGGGAATTGGAATCATAACTTGGCAAGCATTTCAATCACTTGCTAAGAGTCTGCTATAGTAGACTATCTGCTAAAGCAAGTCTTGTCAGCATTTTAATCACTTGCTAAGAGTCTACCATAGTTGGGGCAGTCTGCTAGTTGCTGTGAATACATCTAACTGGGGTGGGGTGGAGAACAAGTGCACAATAAAATAAGAAGAAAGAGTGCTGTATAGGAAATGACTGAATTAATGGTATAGAAAGGTGTGGAGAAGGCTGGGAGCAGTGGCTTACGCCTGTAATCCCAGCACTTTGGGAGGCCAAGGCGGGCAGATCATGAGGTCAAGAGATCAAAACCATCCTGGCCAACATGGTGAAACTCCATCTCTACTAAAAAATACAAAAATTAGCTGGGCATTGTGGCACGCACCTGTAGTCCCAGCTACTCAGGAGACTGAGGCAGGAGAATTGCTTGAACCTGGGAGGCGGAGGTTGTAGGGAGCCGAAATCGCGCCACTGCACTCCAGCCTGGTGCCTGGAAACAGAGCAAGACTCTGTCTCAAAAAAAAAAAAAAAAAGAAAGGTGTGAAGAAAAGGAAGACTTTGCAGAAGAGGTAGGACATGAGTTGTGCCTTAAAGCAAAGGAGAAGTCATATAAACAGAAAGCCAACTCAGTTAAAGAGCAAATAACCTAGTTTTGCCATACATAGAATTTGTATGTCAGAGTTTGGCAATGCCTAGATATGAAAATTGAACCTAAGGGATTTGGACTTTCCACTGTTGAATGTGAAATGATCCACTGTACTCCTGGCATCCATTACATTTCTTTCCTTAGGTCCATATGTCTCACCCCATTCCCTACTATAACAGTATTCATCCCTTAGTATCTGCAGGGGATTGGTCCCAGGACTCTCTCCCTCTAAGCCCCTGATATAAAATGGAATAGTATTTGCATATAACTTATGAACATTCTCACCTATATTTTAAATCAACTCCACATTATTTATATAATGTTACATTACTATTTTACAAAGCACTTACATTATATTAGTAATGTATTGATGTATTGAACTAATACAATGTGTTACGTAAAATACTGTTACACTGTATTGCTTTTTACATTTGTATTTTTTAAATTGTTGTATTGTTACTTTTAATTTTTTTTTCTGAATATTTTCAATCCACGGTTGCTTGAGTCTGAGGATGTGAAGCCTGCATATATGGAAGGTCAACTGTAATTTTTTTTTTAAAGGAAAGATTATTATTATTATTATTATTATTATTTCAAACAGAGTCTTGCTCTGTTGCCCAGGCTGGACTGCAGTGACATGATCATGGTTCACTGCAGCCTCGATCTCCTGGGCTCAGGTGATCCTCTGACTTTAGCCTCCTGAGTAGCTGGCACCACACACAGGTGCATGTTATAGCACCTGGCTAATTTTTTATTTTTTGTAGAGATAAGGTCTTGCTATATTGCTCAGGCTGGTCTTGAATTCCCAAGCTCAAGCAATCCTCCCACCTCAGCCTCCAAAGTGCTGGCATTACAGGTGTGAGCCACTGCGCTCAGCATATTTCTAATGTTAGACAATTAATTCAGTTAGCAGCAGTAGGTGAAAAAGAATAAAGACAAGACATTTTTGAAGGCAATGAAATAATCATAACTTAAGGATAAACTATCCCATCTAAAAACAACCTGGCCAACAGGGTGAAACCTTGTCTCTACTAAAAATACAAAAATTAGCCAGGTGTGGTGGCAGGCACCTATAATCCCAGCTACCTGGGAGGCTGAGGCAGGAGAATCGCTTGAACCCAGGAGAGAGAGGTTGCAGTGAGCCAAGAATGCACTGCTGCACTCCAGCCTGAGCAACAGAGTGAGACGCCGTCTCAAAAAATAAATAATAAATAAATACAGACAGTAATGGCCTCTAGGGCAGTGGGTGGGTCTCAACCCTGGCTGCACATTATAATCATCTGGGGAACTTAAAAAATAATGCCTGTGCCTGGGCCTCATGCCCAGAAATTATTACTTTGAACCATATAAAATTATAGATATTTGCCTGTTTTTAACATATAATAAGTGAGAATTTCATTATCCCATCAAATAATTACTGGTGGATGAAAGCTGGTGCATTAAAAAAAAAAAATCTTCTCCAGGTGATCCTCATGTGCAGTCAGGGTTCAGAACCACTGCTGCAGATGGAGGCCAAGGAGGAGCTCAAAATTTCTCTCCCTCCTTTTCTCCTTCCCCCCATCCCAGTGATGGCAGCCCTCTACCTTTGAAGAAAGCTAACCGGAGAAAACTCAGGTTTAAGGATATTTTAGCTAGGCACAGCGGTTCATGACAGTAATCCCAGCACTTTGGGAGGCTGAAGCAGGCATATCACTTGAGGTCAGGAGTTCAAGAACAGTCTGGCCAACATGGCAAACCCTGTCTCCACTCAAAATACAAAAATTAGCTGGGTGTGGTTGCACATGCCTGTAATCCCAGCTACTTGGGAGACTGAGGCAGCAGAATCACCTGAACCCGGGAAGCAGAGGTTGTGGTAAGCTGAGATTGTGCCATTGCACTCCAGCCTGGGCAACAAGAGTGAAACTCCATCTCAAAAAAAAAAACAAAAGCAGTAGTTCAAATCCACCATGATTACACTGAGACAGAAAAAAATACAAATCACACATTTTACGCTTTTTCATAATCATTGAGAGAATTAAGGTGAACTAAGGAGTCCAGATACCTGCAGACACACTGAGCCAAACCAAAAAATGACCTGGTTCTCACCTCCAGCTGCCGAATTGCTGTTTCTCTTTCTTTAATAAGTTCCAAATCCTGCTCAGTGATGGCCACCTCATCCTCCTGGCTCTGCATCTGGTTCCACTCCTCATGGCTGCAGGGAGACAAGCACTTTAGGTGATTTCTCCTCTCTAAGGCATAACAAGACATATCTCCAACATCTCTACTGCTAGCAGAACCTATGCAAAGCCATTTTCAGGGTTCCACTCTTCTATTATCAATACAAAGCCCTGGAGGGCCACATTCGTCATATCCAGAATCAAAGAGCTGATGATACCAGGAAAACAAAGACTCAGCTTCCATGGGCAAAGTGGACATGTAGCAGAATTATGAGGGATGGGACTCCTGGCTGTTTCTATTTAGGGGTATACTCTGTAATCTCGCTGGGGTTTGCCAGACAAGGAAAGTAGCCAGAGATCTGAACTCAATGAATTATATTGACCTATCATCTTACAGGGCACTCTCAAAGTGCAAGCTGCATTGGCACCTTTAGTACTAAGTGGATGGAGAAGAGCAAGCTAAGTGACCTATCAGTGTCTTGCCAATTAGTTCAACAGAATCACATCTCCTGGTTTTCAGAAATTTCCTTGAGGTTATGCTTTGGGCTAAATACCTCTTAACAGGCCAGGTCCAGTGGCTCACGCCTGTAATCCTAGCACTTTGGGAGGCTAGGGCAGGAGGACTGTTTGAGGCCAGGAGTTCAGACCAACCTGGCTAACGCTAACACAGAAAAACCCTCGTCTCTATTAAAAAACAAAAAACGGGCCAGGCGCGGTGGCTCAAGCCTGTAATCCCAGCACTTTGGGAGGCCAAGGTGGGTGGATCACGAGGTCGAGAGATCGAGACCATCCTGGTCAACATGGTGAAACCCCGTCTCTACTAAAAATACAAAAAATTAGTTGGGCATGGTGGCGCGTGCCTGTAATCCCAGCTACTCAGGAGGCTAGGGCAGGAGAACTGCCTGAACCCAGGAGGCGGCGGTTTCGATGAGCGGAGATCGCGCCATTGTACTCCAGACTGGGTAACAAGAGCGAAACTCCATCGCAAAAAATAAAAAAGTAAAAAATAACAACCTACCAGGGTGCTGTGGCTCACGCCTGTAATCCTAGTACTTTGGGAGGCTGAGGTGGGTGGATCATCTGAGGTCAGGAGTTCAAGACCACCCTGGCCATCATGGTGAAACCCCATCTTTTTTTTTTTTGAGACGGAGTTTCGCTCTTGTTACCCAGGCTGGAGTGCAATGGCATGATCTCCTCGGCTCACCGCAACCTCCGCCTCCTGGGTTCAGGCAATTCTCCTGCCTCAGCCTCCTGAGTAGCTGGGATTACAGGCACGCGCCACCAGGCCCAGCTAATTTTTTGTATTTTTAGTAGAGACGGGGTTTCACCATGTTGACCAGGATGGTCTTGATCTCTTGACCTCGTGATCCACCCGCCTTGGCCTCCCAAAGTGCTGGGATTACAGCCGTGAAGCCACTGCGCCCGGCTGAAACCCCATCTTAAAAACAAACAACAACAACAACAAAAACCCCACAACCCATAAAAAACTCTCTTAGCAGAAAGCTAATGAAGCGTTATAACTATTTTCTTCTTTCTTTATTTGCTTTGTTGCCCAGGCTGGTCTCAAACTCCTGGCCTCAAGCAATTCTCCTGCCTCAAACTACCAAAGTGCTGTGAGTGGCTTGAGCCACCATGCATGGTTGCTTTTTTCTTTTTCTTTTTTTTTTTTTGAGACAGTCTCGCTCTGTCACTCAGGCTGGAGTGCAGTGGTGCGATCTTGGCTCACTGCAGCCTCCACCTCCTGGGTTCAAGTGATTCTCTTGCCTCAGCCTCCTGAGTAGCTGGGATTACAGGCATGCACCACCATGCTCAGCTAATTTTTGTACTTTAGTAGAGATGGGGTTTCACCATATTGGTTAGGTTGGTCTCGAAATCGTGATTCCTTGTGATTTGCCTGCCTCGGCCTCCCACAGTGCTGGGATTACAGGCATGAGCCACTGTGCCCGGCTTTTTTTTTTTTTTTTTTTTTTGAGACAGAGTTTCACTCTTTCATCCAGGCTGAGTGAAGTGGTGCAATCTCAGCTCACTACAACCTCCACCCACCGGGTTCAAGTGATCCTTCTGCCTCAGCCTCTCCAGTAGCCGGGACTATAGGGTCTCGCCTCTATGCCCAGCTAATTTTTGTATTTTTAGTAGAGATGGGTTTTCACCATCTTGGCCATGCTGGTCTCCAACTCCTGACCTCAGGTGATCCACCCACCTCAGTCTCCCACAGTGCTAGGATTACAGGCTTGAGTCACCATGCCACACTGCCTTTTTTTTTTTCAAGCATTTAAAAGGAAGACATATTGCTTATTATGCTAGATATAAAACACTTTAAAATTCCATTATTGACTGGGCATGGTGGCTCATGCCTTTAATCTCAGCAATTTGGGAGGCTGAGACAGGCAGATCACGAGGTCAAGAGCTCGAGACCAGCCTGGCCAATATAGTAAAACCCTGTCTCTACTAAACATACAAAAATTAGCCAGGTGTGGTGGTGCATGCCTATAGTGGTCCAGCTACTCAGGAGGCTGAGACAGGAGAATTGCTTGAACTTGGGAGGCAGAGGTTGTAGTGAGCTGAGATCATGCCACTGAACTCCAGCCTGGGCAACAGAGTGAGACTCCATCTCAAAAAAAAGAAAAAAAAAGAAATCCCATTATTATGTGTTTTCCCAACAGTATCATAACTTCACTTCTACAATGTTTAAAGAATGTCCTCTATATGCCAGAGATACAAAACTAAGACAGAGTCCCCAGGCCTTTGAGGTGCTCATAGTATATGGGAAGGGATGGATGTGTATCTATGCTAAAACACATCAAGTTCTCAACTAATACCACCAATAAACTTCTATGGGACTAGTTTGGAAATGTTAAGAACATCATTCAGGGCTGGGCACTGTGGCTCACGCCTGTAATTCCAGCACTTTGGGAGGCTGAAGTGGGCAGATCACAAGGTCGGGAGATCAAGACCATCTTGGCAAACATGGTGAAACCCCATCTCTACTAAAAAAAATACAGAAAATTAGCTGGGCATGATGGTGGGCGCCTGTAGTCCTAGCTACTCAGAAGGCTGAGGCAGGAGAATCGCTTGAACCTGGGAGGTGCAGATTGCAGTGAGCTGATATCACGCCACTGCACTCTTGGTTGGGCAACAGTGAGACTTCATCTCAAAAAAAAAAAAAAACAAAAAAGGAACATCATTCAGATACAAATTGTCTGCTTTTCTTCTCAATACTCCTAGACAGCTGGGTTGCTTCCATTTTATAGATGAGTAAACAGAGACCCAAGAACTGTGAAGGGCTTTAATCTGAATTAGAGGTAAGATGACTTAGACCTCCTAATCTGTAGATGTGTGGGTTCATACTTATTCCTAGGGAGTCAAGCTCTCTGCTTAACACATAGACATCAATGGTTTCTTTGAATTTTTTATTCACCTTGAAATTATTCCTTCTATAACTCAAAGATCTCGAAAAAGCCCATGGTTTTGACTTTTTAATTTTATTCTGTGGATTATGTTATCCACCCCAGGTCCCCCTTTATTTTGCCCTCCATTTTTTTTCATTAATTTTTAAAATTAAAAGTATTAATGAGATAGATTCCCATCTCAATTATCCAGCAGGTTGTATGAATAATTCTATTACCTGTCAAATGAGACCAGCTGCTCCTCTCTTTGCCTCTCTTCTGCCTAGAAAATAGATGGCATTACTGCTGCTGTCATCCAGAAACATGTCACAGACAGATATACAAAACAAGGGCTTTCTTAGCACAATATAAAGAAGCAATATCCTTTGACACCAACAGAATCCGTAAGATGACACTGGACTCTGGCAATCTGTCTCAACTAAGAAATGGGTATAAAGTGGTATACCAGACTGTGGGTCTGGGTATAAAGTGGGTATAAAGTGGCTGAAGTAAATCTGCATTCCAGTTTGAGTCCAGAACAGAAACCATACTGAAAAGGGTGGAAAATAATACGGTAAGAGAGAGGGCTAAAAATGATAAATACATGATGCTACAAAAATCATGCATGGATAAAAGATCCAATCTAAGTATAACACAGACCAACAGATGTTAATGTAACAGAGGATGAAGTAATTATTATGGTTTTTGATTCTACAATGTAACTTTTGTCAAGTTTTGATGTAGTATCAAAGAAGAGTATCAACAACGATCTGAAAAGGTTATAAAAATATTCCTTTTCCAACTGTATATTTCTGCCAGCTTGGATTTTCTTCAGATACTTCAACCAGAACAACCTATCACAACAGACTGAATATAGCAGCAGATACAATCCCAGACGATAAAAGCTGAGAGTTCATCATCACTAGACCTGCCTCGCATGAAGTGCTAAAGGGAGTTCTTCAAGCTGAATTAAAAGCATGCTAATTAGTAAAATGAAAACATATGAAAGTATAAAATTCACCGGTAAAAGTAGGTACCTAGTCAAATTCAGAATATTCTAATACTGTAATGGTGGTATATAAATCATTTACATGTGGTGGTTAAAAAACAAAAGCAGCTATGAAAATCTAGCTGCCTTCTGGTAAGCCAGACACTTAAAAAATGCCTGTATTTGCAAAAATATGTCTGTATTTGCAAAAAAAGTCTGTGTATGTAAAAATATCACATGTATTTGCAAAAATGAAAATACTACTACTCTGCCCACTAATTTTTTTCTTGGAAACACAATTTTTTAAAATTAAAAATCTGGTTTAATTCCTTCTTTCCCTATGTGCATAAAAAAATCTAATTTATATTCATATTAATATGTAATGAGTATATTATTTATAAATGAATAAACAAACATCTAAAACTTTTCTCAGTTTTAATTTCTAATACAGTATACATTAATAGATATGGCTCATATAAACAAAACTTCTTTGGGGTCTGATATGGTTTGACTCTGTGTCCCCACCCAAAACTCACCTTAAATTGTAATAATCCCTACGTGTCAACAGCGAGATCAGATGGAGAAAACTGAATCACAGGGACAGTTTTCCCCACGCTGTTCTCGTGATAGTGTGAGTTCTCACAACATCTGATGGTTTTTATAAGGGGCTCCCCGCTTCGCTGGGCACTAATTCTCTCTCCTGCTGCCCTCTGAGAGGTGCCTTTCAACATGAATGTAAGTTTCTTGAAGCCTCCCCAGCCATGTGTAACTGTGAGTCAATGAAACCTCTTTTCTATATAAATTACGCAGTCTTGGGCAGTTTTTTTTTGTTTGTTTGTTTTGTTTTGTTTTTTTGAGACAGTCTCACTCTGTCGCCCAGGCTGGAGTGCAGTGGTGTGGTCTCAGCTCATTGCAACCTCCACCTCCCAGGTTCAATCAATTCTCCTGCCTCAGCCTCCCAAGTAGCTGAGATTATGGGTGCCTGCCACCATGCCCGGCTAATTTTTTGTATTTTCAGTAGAGACGGGGTTTCACCAAGTTGGCCAGGCTGGTCTTGAACTCCTGACCTCATGATCGCCTGCCTCGGCCTCCCAAAGCGCTGGGATTACAGAGGTGAGCCACCACGCCCGGCCTTGGGCAGTTCATTATAGCAGTGTGAGAACGGACTAATACAGGGTCCTTAGTAATTTTTTTTTTAAGATTCAAGAAGAGAAATTAATTTTTAAGAGTGTAATGGGGTCCTGAGATCAAAAAGTTTGACAACTTTTGTTCTATTCTATCTTTTTCATATTGATTCATGGGAATTCTTTATGCATTCTAAATGCTAGTTCTTTGCTATTAAACAAATATAGCAATGTCTTCTCCCTGTCTGTGACTTGTCTTTTCACATATACCACTTTTTTTGTTCTTCATTTTTTCTGCTTTTCAGACTTTCCATCTGAGATCACTTTCCTTTCACCTGAAATACATTCTTTAGAATTTCCTTCAGTAAGGTATGCTGATAGAAAACTCACTTCTGATTGAAAATGTCTTTAGCCCTCATTCTTGACATATATTTTCACTGAGTTTAGAATCCTAGGTAGACAGTTACTGTCCTTCATTAACATTCAAGATAGCACTCTACTTCTGGCTTCCACTGTTGTTGAGAAGTCAACTGCCAATATAACTATTTTATCTTTGAAGGTATTCTATTGTTTTTCCAGCTATCTTTATGACTCTTCTCTTTGTCTCTGTTCTGAAATTTGTCTTTGATGTATCTAGATTAGAGATTTCATTTATCCTGCCTGGGATCTGTTAGGTTTCTTGAAACTGTAGGCTGGTGTTTTTCATAAGTTCTGGAGATTAACAGTCATTATTTCTTCAAATATCACCTTTGTTCTATGTTTGCCCTATTCTCATTCTATAAATCCAGTTAAAACCACATTCGATCTTTTTACTCCATTCTCCAATTCTCATAATCTTTCTTCCATATTTAACCTCTTACCCCCATGCTACATGCTGGACAATATCTTCTAACCAATTTTCTAGTTAAACCACCCATCCACAAAAATTTTAAGTTTCCATATTATATCTTTTCATTTTAGAAATTCTTTTGACACCTTTTCACAGCTTTCTGTAGTTTCTTGCAGAAGCTTTCAACCTTTTATGTCTTTAAACACAATGAATATAGTTGTCTTATAATTCTAATGTACAAAGTCTTTGTAGGTATGTTTCACTTCACTACTGTTTCTACATAATAAGAATAATTGTTCTTTGTATACATGGTTATTATTAGTGAATGGTACTTACTGCCCTAGAAAAATTATTTGGGAGTATTATTTCAGCATTAGGACAAAGGTGTCTTTTTACAGAAGGAATTTGTGTTTGCTTCTACCCAGCACATAGGTGGCTTTACCAGTCCAGGACCACTAAACCATTCAGATAGGATGAATTTGAGCAGAAAATCTGTCTTAAGAAGGTTACTTTGTGGTACAAACTACTGTCTGGATTTCTCCTCCCTCCTGCCCTCCTCCATCTGCTCAGTTCAGTGCTAATGCAATCTTTTTGCAATCTGCTGGGGGAAAGGAGAGCTTACTTTTGACTTGATATTATAAGGATATAGTCATTTAGGGCCCAGTTTAATCTGAGTTGTACTTTCTTTTATATTCTCTACCTTGCATGGACCTTTGGCTTTGACTTTTATCCTCCTAATGTCATGAGGACATCAAAACTGAAGTTCAAGTTTGCCTTCAGTAAATATACTCAGTGCAAAAGCAGTTTCAGTGTTCTGCTTACCTCTCAGGCTTTACCTTAATATTTTCATAAATCGTTGATACTTTTGAGAAGTTGGATTTTTAAAATCCAGTATTTGATAATCCTTTTCAAAAACAGAGGGCTAGTCCAAATAAACTAGCCTGTTGTTATATTCCAGGAAAGAGATTCATTGTTTTTGATGTTAAGACCAATATTATCAAAATGAAAAAGAAAATTACACATAGTTCTTCCTCTTGTATCTTTTAACCCTCATTCAGATTCCTTTCTAGGCTTTGATCCCATGCATACATATTTTTTAGGTAGGTTATACCAACCTACCATTTTCACAGCAGCTAGCTTATATGTTTATTGGTCAAACAAAAAAAGAAAAAAAAAAAAGCCTACAAACTTGGGAAGGAACATTCTGAAACTGCAAAGGTTTTCTTTTGGGAATCAACTTACAGAAAGACGAGATCCAGCTCTTGCTCTGGCAATACTCTCCTTTTCCTTTTCGGATACCCTTCTCTGCACAGCTTGGAAATTGTTTAAGGCTGCAGAGAAGTCATTCATGAGGCGTTCCTTCTGAAGTCTCTGCTGGCGCTAAGGAAATTAAGCAACAACTTGAGATTTCATATTAACCCAGAATCACTTGGTTTTAATTTCCCTTAAAGGCAAAATTATACCCTTAAAGATTTCCAAATAGAAAAATGATTATGAAATAGTCTATTCTTTAAATTGATAAATTTACTCTTTGCTAGCTCAAATCCCTGGTTAATACTATAGACCAAGTCAAAATTTTTCTTCTTTCATTCTGACAAACCTGGGAACTGGGTTGCATTTAACCTTTTTTTTTTCTTCTTTTTTTTTGAGACGGAGTTTCTCTCTTGTTACCTAGGCTGGAGTGCAATGGCACAATCTCGGCTCACCGCAACCTCCGCCTCCGGGGTTCAAGCAATTCTCCTGCCTCAGCCTCCCAAGTAGCTGGGACTACAGGCACGCCATCATGCCCAGCTAATTTTTGTATTTTCAGCAGAGACAGGGTTTCACCATGTTGACCAGGATGGTCTCGATCTCTTGACCTCATGATCCACCCGCCTTGGCTTCCCAAAGTGCTGGGATTACAGACGTGAGCCACCACGCTCGGGCTTTTTTTTTCTTCTTTTTATTGAGATGGAGTCTTGCTCTGTTGCCCAGTCTGGAGTTCAGTGTCATGATCTCAGCTCACTGCCAACCTCTGCTGTCCAGGTTCAAGCAATTCTCATGCCTCAGCCTCTCAAGTAGCTGGGATTATAGGCGCCCACCACCAGGCCTGGCTAATTTTTAGTAGAGATGGGATTTTGAGCCGAGGCGGGTGGATCACGAGGTCAAGAGATCGAGACCATCCTGATCAACATGGTGAAACCCTGTCTCTACTAAAAATACAAAAAATTAGCTGGGCATGGTGGCACGTGCCTGTAATCCCAGCTACTCAGGAAGCTGAGGCAGGAGAATTGCCTGAACCCAGGAGGCGGAGGTTGCGGCGAGCCGAGATCACGCCATTGCACTCCAACCTGGGTAACAAGAGCGAAACTCCATCTCAAAAAAAAAGAGATGGGATTTTTTCATGTTAGCCAGACTATTCTCAAACTCTGGACCTCAGGTGATCTACTGCCTTGGCCTCCCAAAGTGCTGGGATTACAGGCATAAGCCATTGCACACACTTTGCATTTAACTTCTAAAATAATCTCCAAAGAACTACAATTCAGAATTTTGGTGCCCTGGAGAATCCAAAAGAGAATAAATACCTCTGGACTCCAATTGAACCCAAATAGAGATTGGTTTTGGCTAACACATTAAAACTCTATTCATCCATATTAAGTTCACAGCTTCCCTGAAAACTGTAGAATCATTTCACAGGCTATTTTTAGTGAGGTTTAAAATCTTTGAGACCTTGATAAGTACTTTGTTTATCTAAAGACATACCTCTACTAAGCTTGTTACCTATGTCTTAAAAAACACATGCTGAGGTTGGGCACACTGGCTTATGCCTGTAGTCCTAGCACTTTGGGAGGCTGAGACAGGAGGATCACTTGAGCCCAGGAGTTCGAGACCAGCCTAAATAACATGGCAAAACTCCATCTCTACAAAAAATACAAAAATCAGCCAGGTGTGGTGATGTACATCCGCTACTCAGGAGGCTGGGGCAGGAGGATCATTTGAGCCTAGAAGTCGAGGCTGCAGTGAGCTGAGATCGTGCCATGTACTACAGCCTGAGAAGAGTGAGACCCTGTCTCAAAAAACAAAACCAAACAAAACACACACACACACACCACATACTGAGAGCATTTGTCCTATTCCAAGAACACAGAAGTAAAAACTCACCCCGACCTCAAATCGCTTACCATCTATTTGTAAATAAAGGACACAGACAAGTAACAAAGTCATAATAAATAACTGCTACATCCAATTAGGACTATAGGAGTTCAGAGATAGGAACGATCAATAAGAACCCAAGTTGTCCAGAAAGGTGAACAGTGAAGTAAGAGGAAGGCATGAATAAGCAGAAAGAAGGGGTAAGGCAAATCCAAGCAAGAGAACAGTGTGAGCAAAGGCATGGTGGCAGAATTTGAAGAGGATCTCTAGGCAGATAGTTTGGCTGGAACTACAGGTTTAGTAATGAGAGTAGCTAAAAAGCAAAGTTGGAAAAGTAAGGAAGGGGTCAACCATAGCAGCTTTTAAATGTCAAGCTAGGCTGAGCGCAATAGCTCACACCTGTCATCCCAGCACTTTGGGAGGCCAAGGTGGGTGGATCACTTGAGGTCAGGAGTTTAAGAACATCCTGGCCAACGTGGTGAAACCCTATCTCTACTAAAAATACAAAAAATTAGCCAAACATGGTGGCAGGCACCTGTAATCCCAGCTACTTGGGAGGCTGAGGCAGGAGAAACGCTTGAACCAGGAGGTAGAGGTTGCAATGAATTGAGATTGTGCCACTGCACTCCAGCCTGGGCAACACAAGCAAAACTTGGTCTTAGAAAACAAAACAAAACAAAATGCCAAGGTAATGAGTCTGGGGTTCAACTTCTTCTTCTTTTTTTTTTTTTTTTTGAGATGGAGTTTCGCTCTTGTTACCCAGGCTGGAGTGCAATGGTGCAATCTCAGCTCACCGCAACCTCTGCCTCCTGGGTTCAAGCAATTCTCCTGCCTCAGCCTCCCGAGTAGCTGGGGCTACAAGTATGCACCACTATGCCCAGCTATTTTTGTATTTTTAGCAGAGACGGGGTTTCACCATGTTGACCAGGATGGTCTCAATCTCTTGACCTCGTGATCCACCTACCCAAAGTGCTGGGATTATAGGCGTGAGCCACCGCACCCAGCCTGGGGTTCAACTTCTAAAGAAAAAAGAGTAATGAAGATCTTTGGGCAGGAAATGTGATGGGTACAAAATAGTAATTTAGAAAAATTAGTCTGTGATGGTATAAAAAGTGGAATAGATACTTGTATTGGTGTCAGTCTTGGATAAGTAATTAAAAAAAAAAAAAGAAAAAAGTGGAATAGAAAAAAGAAACAAGTCAAACAGATTACCAATAGTCTAAATTTAAAGTTAGGAGGACACAGTATCAGTAATAAGATCACAAAGAAATAAATTTAAGAAACATTTTGACTGGTGGTAGGGAAAGAAAGATAAAGTCAAGAAGGACTGAAATTTCAAACCTAGGAGAATGATGGTTATATTAAAAGCAAATTTAGATGGGAACCTTTTTTCTCCTGAGATTTTTATTTGTGCATAAACAAAATTATAACAATAAGGGGGAGGACATCATTCCCTAACCTTACCATGCAAAAATATTATCATTTTTTAAAGTACATCACAAACATTTTTTATGTTACCAAGCTCTTCACAATTATGATCTCTCTCTTATTTTTTGAGACAGGGTCTTGCTCTGTCACCCAAGCTGGGGTGCAGTGGTGCGATCTCGGTTCACTGCAGCAATCCTCTCACCTCAGCTTCCTGAGTAGCTGGGACTACAGATGCGTGCCACCAAGCCTGACTAATTTTTGTAGAGATGTTGCCCAGGCTGCGTCTCAAACTCCTGTACTCAAGCAGTCCACCCACCTTAGCCTCCCAAAGTGCTGGGATTACAGGTGTGCACCACTGCGCCCAGCCATGATCTTTAACCGTTACATATATTCCATCAAGTTCACCTAAATTTTACGCTAATATTCCTTCTAGATTTTTCCCAGTTATTAAATATTATAAAGTTAAAGTGAGCCCAATGTAAAAGCTAATATTTATATAGTGTTTACATTGTACCAGTTCTACTGTAAGTGCTTTATATAATAATTCATTTACCTATACAATGACCTACAAATTAGGCATTATTACTGTCCCAACTTTACATGTCAGAGAACCAAAGTACCACAGAGGTAATGTAATTTGCCCAGGATCACACAGTAAGTGACAAAGATGGATTTAAATTCAAGAAATTTGGCTCCAAAGTATGTGTGTGTGTGTGTGTGTGTGTGTGTGTATAGAGAGAGAGTGTGTGTGTGTGTGTGTGTGAGTATGTTTACCTTCAGAATTATTTTTTCCCCCTTAGAACTAATTTGCATCAAAGAGAATATCAGGTCAAAAGGCACAAACTTTTCTGTAATGGTAAATATTGTCAATAAACTTAGTTAAGGGGTTTGGGTAAAACATGAAAAACTCAGTATAAGACAAGTTTTATGTGAAAGTGGTTTATTTCAGGAGGAGATGTCAGAACATGAATTGAAGATATGGGCCAAGTACTTAGAGGTGTAGGGGTTATGTTGGAAAAAGATCTGGAGGTCATGATTATAAAGGTGAAAGTGAGGTCATAAAAGCAGGTGACTCCTGAGGGAGAAAGCATACAGTGAAAGAATTTGAGGATCAATGTCACAACCTTGGGGCATGCCCACTCTTAAGAGGATATGGAGTCTAGGAAGGAGGCTGAGACTCAACCTGGGGATCTCCAGAGTTGGGGGAGAGAATGAAAGAGAATCATGGCAAGAAAAGAGTTTCAGTGCAGACAGGATAGCCAAGAGGAAACAGAAAAAAAAAGTGAATACACCCAGCATCGTGGCTCACGCCTGTAATCCCAGAACTTTGGGAGGCCGAGGCAGGCGGATCACTTGAGGTCAGAAGTTCACGACCAAGCTGGCCAACATGGTGAAACGCTGTCTCCATTAATACAAAAATTCATGTGGTGATGTGTGCCTGTAGTCCCTGCTACTTGGGAGTCTGAGGCAGGAGAATCACTTGAACCCGGTAGGCAAAGGTTGCAGTAAGCCAAGATTGCACCACTGCACTCCAGCCTCAGTGACAGAGTGAAACAGTGTCTCCAAAAAAAAAAAAAAAAAGTAAATAAAAACTTTTTACAAAGGGCCAGGTGTGATAGTTCATGCCTGTAATTCCAAGCACTTTGGGAGGCTGAGGAGGGAAGATTGCTTGAGCCCAGGAGTTTGAGCAGCCTGAGAAACACAGCAAGACTCTGCCTCTATAAAAAATTTAAAAGTACCTGGGTGTGTTGGCACATGCCTGTGGTCCCAGCTACTTGGGAAGCTAAGGTGAGAGGATCACTTGAGCCTGGGAGGTTGAGGCTCCAGTGATACAGTGAGCCATGATTGCTCCACTCCACTGCACCTCAGCCTGGACAACTGAGTGAGACCCTCTCAAACAAACAAACAAAAAAACCTCAAAAGCCACTGGACTGTGTAACTAGATCACTGATGATAGCATATAAGTATAGAAAAAAAACTTAAAGTAGGAGTATGGTTTGATGTATAAGACAGCAGTGAAAAGATGGGTGATGGGGATAAGATTAATTAGAGAAAAGAGTAGAAAGACAAAAGGATACTGAGCATAACAAAAGGAGGGGAATCAAGGAATTCAATTTCAACAGAGAGAATATGTTTGTAGATCTATTTCGTGTTCTTATTTATTTATTTATTTATTAAATAAAGATGGGGTTTCACCATGTTGGTCAGGCTGGTCTTGAACTCCGGACTTCAGGTGATCCACCCTCCTTGGCCTCCAAAGTGCTTAGATTACAGGTGTGAGCCACCACGCCCACCTATTTTGTGTTCTTAATGATCCAAGATAATGGAAAGGAACAACAACATGCATAATCCAAAAATAACTTTTATTTGGTTTTGAAAGACATTTGATGAATTTTGTTTTGGCAGCAGCTTTGATTTTCTGTTTATATTTTGCTTAGGCTACGATTTAACTCTTAAATACTTTCACTACTCTGCATCAGACCCTTTGACTCCTTTTTTATTACTATGAAAACTATCTACAAGTGTGTATTCCCTAAGTGCATGGTTGGGAGGAAGAAACAGGTAATTTGGCAGCAATTTGGAGTATTAGATGACAAGGGGGAAATGGCCCACAACTGAAACATCGGCATAAGTAACAATTAGAACAAACAGTCCATATACAGACAACCAAAGGGTAACCACTTCGTAGCAGGATGACAAAGCATTTTGTCCCCTCTCTTTTCTGCAAATGGGGGCCAAAATTCCAGATATGCTACATGGAACAGTTTATCAGGTTAAACTAGTGCTTTTGAATTTTTTTTTTTTGACAGAGATTTACAATAAGAATTTGACATCATGGGCCGAGCACTGGGTTCATGCCTGTAATCCCAGCACTTTGGGAAGCCTAGCTGGGGAGATTACCTGAGGTCAGGAGTTCGAATGTAGCCTGGCCAAAACTGCAAAACCCTCTCTCTACTAAAAAGATAAAAATTAGCCAGGCATGGTGATGGGTGCCTGCAATTCCAGCTACTTGGGAGGCTGAGGCAGGACTAAAGCTTGAACCTGGGAGGCGGAGGTTGCAGTGAGCCAATATTCTGCTACTGCACTCCAGCCTGATGACAGAGCAAGACTCGGTCTCAAAAAAAAAAAAAAAAAAAAAAAGCCAGGCGCAGTGGCTCATGCCTGTAATCCCAGCACTGTGGGAGGCTGAGACGGGCGGATCACAAAGTAAACAGATCAAGACCATCCTGGCCAACATGGTGAAACTCTGTATCTACTAAAAAAAAATACAAAAATTAGCAGGGCATGGTAGTGCACGCCTGTAGACCCAGCTACTCAGGAGGCTGGGGCAGGAGAATCATTTGAACCAGGGAGATGGAGGTTGCAGTGAGCCAAGATCGTGCCACTGTACTTCAGCCTGGCATGAATGAAACTCTGTCTCAAAAAAAAGAATTTGACATCATGATCCATCCATACATATACACATGTATGTATGAAACAATAGTTTCATGTAATATTTACCATTATTACATAGTACAGATTCTGATACTTCTACTCTATTTAAGTTTTTTTTAAATTATGATCACAATACACTAAAATGATTTCATGTTCCACTAGCCACAACCCATACCTTGAAAAACAACTCAGGACAGGGAAGTTGAAAGGTTTTGTCTTCAGAGCCATCGGATAGGACATTATCATTTAAAAAGTTCAATAAAAAGCATTATGTGGCTGGGCACGGTGACTCAAATTTGTAATCTTAGCACTTGGGGAGGCTGAGGTGGGCAGATCACGAGGTCAGGAGTTTGAGATCAGCTTGATGAACATGGTGAAATCCCGTCTCTACTAAAAATACAAAACTTAGTTGGGTGTGGTGGTACATGTCTATAATCCCAGCACCTCAGGAGGTTGAGGCAGGAGAACTGCTTGAACCCAGGAAGCAGAGGTTGCAGTGAGCCAAAATCATGCCACTGCACTCCAGCCTGGGCGACAGAGTGAGACTTTGTCTCAAAAAAAATAAAAATAAAAAAAAAAAAAGCAATAAAGGCCAGGCACAGTGGCTCATGTCTATAATCCCGGCACTTTGGAAGGCCAAGGCAGGAGGATTACTTGAGCCCAGGAGTTTGAGACTAGCCTGGACAACATAGCAAGACCCCCATCTTTACAAAAAATGTAAAAATTTAGCTGGGTGTGGTGGTGTGCACTTGCAGTCCCAGCTACTCAGGAGACTGAGGTGGCAGAATCCCTTGAGCCCAGGAGTTCAAGGCTGCAGTTAGCTACGATTCCCACTGCACTCAGACTGGGTGATAGAGTAATACCCTATCTCAAAAATAAAATAAAATTACAAAAGCAATAAAAGTTAAGTGCCCCCTGGCCAGGCACGGTGGCTCATGCCTATAATCCCAGGACTTTGGGAGGCCGAGGCAGGTAGATCACCTGAGGTCGGCAGTTTGAGACCAGCCTGACCAACATGGAGAAACCTCGTCTCTATTAAAAATACAAAATTAGTCATATTGTAGTGGTGCATGTCTGTAATCCCAGATACTTGGGAGGCTAAGGCAGGAGAACTGCTTGAACCTGGGAGGCAGAGATTGCAGTGAGCCGAGATTGTGCCATTGCACTCCAGCCTGAGCAACAAGAGTGAAATTCCATCTCAAAAAAACAACAAAAACGGTTTAGTGTCCCCACAAATGGTATAGAAGCTAAAAGCAAAACAGAATCATAATAGGAAGGTAGATAGAGAAAATTTTTTTTACTGGAGACCTGAGGTAAATCATGAATGACAGGTACAAGAGTCAAGCCACAATGGAGGGATGGAATGTGGCACTTTAAGGAAACAATGAATCTCAGTAAAAACTCTGTGTTTTTTAAAAATTTAAATGGCCACTGAATAAAATGACTTGAAAAGAGAACTCTTTTTGCCTGAGCAGTTCCTTAACCTGCCTGAGATCTGTGAATAACTCATGACAGAACATGAAGGTAGCCACAAAACATGAAAGAAAGATGCTTCATTAAAATTTACAGATAAATGAGACAGGAGAATCCTGGGCAGAAAAGCACCATCAGTTTTAACGCCGCTGCTCTGGCCCTGGGAACTAACAACCTGGACTTCCACTCAAGAGACCTAATCTGAAAGTTGGTAATTTCAAAGACGACAGGAGGATAAATTTACAATGATGGGAAGAAACCAGCGTAAAAAAGCTGAGAATACTCAAAGTCAGAGTATTCTGACTCTGACGCCTCTCCCTCTAAAGATATCACAGTTCCACATCGACAATGGAACAAGGCTTGATGGAGAACGAGCGCATCCTGATGACAGAATCACTCTTCAAGGAATGGATAATAACAAACTTCGGTGAGTTAAAAGAACATGTTGTAGCCCAACGTAAAGAAACTAGGAACTTTGAAAAAAGGTTTGATGAAATCCTATGGAGAATAGACAACTTAGAGAGGAGTATGAGTGAATTAATGGAACTGAAGAATACAATACAGGAACTCTGAGAAGTATGCACAGGTTTAAACACTCGAATTGTTCAAGCAGAAGAAGAGATATCAGAGGTCAAAGTCCAACTTAATGAAATAAAACGTGAAGAAAAGATTAGAGAAAAAAGGATAAAAAGGAATGAGCAAAGTCTCCAAGAAATGTGGGACTATGTGAAAAGACCAAATTTACATTTGATAGGTGTGCCTGAATGCGACGGAGAGAATGAATCCAAGCTGGAAAATACCCTTCAGGATATTATCCAGGAAAATTTTCCTAAACTAGCAAAGCAGGTCAACATTCAACCCCAGGTAATACAGAGAACACCACAAAGATATTCCTCAAGAAGAGCAACCCCAAGGCACATAATCGTTAGATTCACCAGGGTTGAAACGAAGGAGAAAATACTAAGGGTAGCCAGAGAGAAAGGTCATGTTACCCACAAAGGCAAGCCTATCAGACTTACAGCAGATCTCTCAGCAGAAACTCTACAAGCCAGAAGAGAGTGGGGGCCAATATTCAACATCCTCAAAGAACAGAACCTTCAACCCAGAATTTCATATCCAGCCAAACTAAGCTTCACAACTGAAGGAAAAAGAAAATCTTTTAGGAACAAGCAAGAACTCAGAGATTTTATTACCACCAGGCCTGCTTTACAAGAGCTTCTGAAAGAAGCATTACACACAGAAAGAAACAACCAGTATTAGCCTTTCTAAAAATACACCAAAAAGTAAAGAGCACCAACATAAAGAAGAATTTATACCAACGAATGGATAAAACAGCCGGTCAACATCAAATGGCAGTAACCCTAAATTTAAATTGACTAAATCCCCCAATCAAAAGACACAGCCAAAACCCAATGGCATGTTACATCCAGACCTGTTTCACATGCAAGGATACACAAAGACTCAAAACAAAGGGATGGAGAAAGATTTACCAACCAAATGGAGAGCAAAAATAAATAATAAATAAATAAAAAGCAGGAGTTGCAATTCTCGTATCGGATAAAATAGATTTTAAAGCAACAAAGATACAGTGGTAAAAGGATCAATGCAACAACAAGAGCTAACGATCCTAACACCCAGATACGAGACTTAGACTCAATGAGATAGAAAATTAATAAGGATATCAAGGACTCGAACTCAGATCTGGAACAAGTAAACTTAATAAATATTTATAGAGCTCTCCACTTCAAATACACAAAATATACATTCTTGTCAATACCACATCACACCTACCCATAAGTTTAAATGAAACATTGATTGGCCATTATTAATACCCAATTTTTTCAAAATAAAGCAATATTTCCATTTACTCTCCCTCTTTTTCTTCCTCTTTCTTCCTCTCCTTTACTTATTTTTTTTTTCTTTCCTTCTCTCAAAAAAAAAGAAATCAACTTGTAAACCTCTAGATCCAGGTCCGCAATGTCTCTCTCATTGCTTGATTTCTTTCCTTCCCTTCCCTCCCTCCCTCCCTGCTTCCTCCCTTCCTTCCCTCATCCCTTCCTTCCTCCCTACCATCCTTCTTCCCTCCCTTCCTGCCTTCCTCCCCCGCCCAAAAAAAAAAAAAATTTACAGATAATGGATACTAAACAAACTAGGAAGGCTGGGCACCGTGGCTCATGCCTGAAATTCCATCACTTTGGAAGGCGGAGGTGGGATGATTGCTTGAAGCCAGGAGTTCGATACCAGACTGAGAAACAAAGCAAGACCCTGTCTATACAAAAAAAAAACTGTTAAAATTAGCTGGTTCTGGTGGTATATGCCTCCAGTCATGGCTACTCAGGAGGCTGAGGGGAGAGGATTGCTTGAGCACAGAAGTGTGAGGCTACAGTGAGCTACGATTGCACCACTGCACTTTAGCCTAGGTGACAGAGGAAGACCCCATATCTAAAATAACAACAATGATAAAAATAATTAAAAAAAAAAAAAAAACAGGAGAAAGGAGCAAGCCTACAAACATAAAACTGCTAGCCAAACCCCAAAGACATACAAATGTTGAGATTCCTCTTCAGTTAAATCCATTTTATGAATATATTAATAATGTTATTAATAGCAGCAGCCACCATATATTGATTACCTACTAAATGCAGGCAATTTGCCACACCTGGTGTGTACATTCTTTCTATTGCCCCCACAGTCACATATCCCCCACTTTATGGAGAAGAAACTGAGGTGCAGAGGAAGTCTGTCTAGAAACAAAGGCCAACGTATTTTTTTTGTATACTGCCTTTCTATTAACACAAAGTTTTCCTATTAATAAACAAAACAAAACAGAAAATACCAACCTGTTCAGAAGCAGATAAGGGAAGGGGCAAGGACCCTAATTCTTTCAGCAATTCATTTGTTTCCTTGGCGAGCTGATTTGTGGAGTGTTGTAACTGTTGCCTAAGAGAGAAAAGATATGTTTCAGGATGTTCTCACTTCTTGAGAGGGCTATACTCAAACCGCTTTGTTCTGAGAGTGTCTCATAATGAAGGGAATGAAGGGCGATTTGAAGAAATGAGTCCCTAGATGCCCAGGTTCACAACACATTCCAGACATATTACCCAGGCAAACCCACTTCAAGGTATCTTCACCGAGCAGAAAGAATCTGCTTCAATAACCTGCTGAAGGAAGCAGAGACCAGGGAAGAAAAGAAAAGCATGTCAGCAGTTCTGATAAAAATATAAAAAGAACAACTGCTGCTCACAGCTGAATCAAGTAGTTTAAACAAACTGAACTCTCTTATTGTCCAGGAGTTCTGAATCGTTAAGTGTCTGTCACAGTCATTGACTAGAGCTAGGCACAGATGGTTAGATGAAATGTGTATTGAAAGCATAGCTTCCTACCTACTCTAGTGAATCACCTCCAAAGATCTAATCCCATGCTCTTGCTTAAAGCTCACTCTTTTCCAGCCTTATCCTTGGCTTCCTACCTGCTTTTTATACCTGACTTTCTGGCTCTTCTCTTCAAAACAAAGAAGCCCTACCTGTTTAAAAATACAAAAGGAGTACGGAGGAAGGGGAATTGCAGAGGAAAGTATATGTAACACAGTAAGTGGAACTGAAAGCAGAAATACAAAAAGTACTCCTTTCGTGTGTGGTTTCCTTTACTACTCAGCCATTTCTACAAAGGTTTTCTGGGAGGACAGTGAAACCATATGCTATGGTCTGAATGTTAGTGTCCCTGCAACATTCATATGTTGAAATCCTAATTCCCAAGGTGACAGTATTATGAGTTGGGGTCCTTTGGGGGGTGATTGGATCATGAGAGTAAAGACCTCATGAATAGAAGCAGTGCCCTTATAAAAGAGGCCCCAAAGAGCTGCCTTGCCTCTTCCACCAAGTGAGGACACAGGAAGAAGGCGCCATCTATGAAAAAGCGGGCCCTCACCAGACACTGTATCTGCCAGTGCCTTGACACTGGACTTCCCAGCCTCCAGAACTATGAGAAATAAATTTGTTGTTTATAAGCTATTCAGTTTATGATATGTTGTTGTAGTAGCCCAAATGGGCTAACATACCACACTACTAATTATTAATATTTTGTTTGTTTGTTTTTTACTGCAAATGGTTCTCCAGGATTAAAAAAAAAAAAAAGTCAAAAGCAAGAGGGACTCAATCAGGGGCTTGAACATCCCAGGCAGTATTAAAATATCCAGAGATATTTCATATTTCCCTGGAAAAAGCTCACAATAATAGTCATTCTTTCACCTCATACTGCCTAGGGCAGGAAACAAAAAATATTGCTCAGTACATTTTAAAGATAAAGAATAGCACTAAAAGCGGAAATGGAGCAGAAGAGGATGTGATAAAAAGAGTCAGGAGTCCCTACTATCAGTCTGCCATTCTCTCCCTCAGGCTCCCCTTGGGCCATTCTGAATACCTTTTGCTAATAAGATATAGGCAGTGGTCCCTCAGTATTCATGGGGGATTGGTTCCAGGGCCTCCTCCCTCCAATCCTTGATATAAAATTGCTTAACATTTGCATAGAACCTATGCATACCCCTCCGTATAATTATTTTTAAAATTTTTATTTATTTATTTTTAGTTTTTTTTTAGAGACAGGGTCTCGCTATGTTGCCCAGGCTGGAATGCAGTGGCTATTAACAGGAGCGATCCCACTACTAATCAGCACGGGAGTTTTGACCTGCTCCATTTCCAGCCTGTGCCAGTTCAGCCTTCCTTAGGCAACCTGGTGGTCCTCTGCTCCTAGGAGGTCACCATATTGATGCCAAACTTAGCGCGGACACCCGATCAGCATAGCGCACTACAGCCCAGAGCTCCTGGGCTCAAGCGATCCTACCTCCTCAGCCTCCCGAGTAGCTGGGACTACAGGCACGCGCCACGGCGCCCAGCTATTACTATTTTTTGAGACGAAGTTTCGCTCTTGTCTCCCAGGCTGGAGTGCAATGGCATGATCGTGGCTCACCACAACCTCTGTCTCCTGCGTTCAAGCAATTCTCCTGTCTCAGCTTCCCGAGTAGCTGGGATTACAGGCATGCGCCACCATGCCCGGCTAATTTTCTATTTTTAGTTTCTCCATGTTGGTCAAGCTGGTCTCAAACTCCCGACCTCAGGAGATCCACCCACCTAGGCCTCCCAAAGTGCTAGGATTACAGGCGTGAGCCACTGTGCCCAGCCTATATACTTTATTTTTTATTTTTATTTTTATTTTTTTGAGACAGTCTCACTCAACTCACTGCAATCTCCGCTTTCTGGGTTCAAGCTATTCTCCTGCCTCAGCCTCCCGAGCAGCTGTGACTACTCCCAGCTGATTTTTGTATTATTAGTAGAGACAGGGTTTCACCATGTTAGCCAGCCTGGTCTTGAACTCCTGACCTCAGGTGTTCAACCCGCCTTGGCGTCCCAAAGTGCTGGGATTGCAGGAGTGAGCCATTGTGCCAGGACCCCCTTTTGTATATTTTAAATCATCTCTAGATTACTTATAGTACCTAGTACAATGTAAATACTATGTAAATCATTATTATGCTGTATTTCAGTAATAATGACAAGGAAAAAAGTCTGTACATCTTCAGTAGAAAACCTTTTTTCTGAATGTTTTCTATCTGTGCTTGGTTGATTCCACAGGTACAGAAGAAATGGATATGGAAGGCTGACTGCAGCTGGAAATCCAATTAGACTAGATCATTAGGAGTCCTATGCCAACAAGGAAGCTTATTTAGACAGAGTTGTGAGCAGAGTAGTGTAACAGTGGTACAAGTTCCCTTCTTTACTTCCCTAAATTGTTCTGCTAAACTGCCTAAGAGGAGAAAGAACTAGAGTTCAAGGACATTGAAAGGCAGTGGAGATCACAATCCATTAATATACTTTGTTGCCCCTCTTTTTAAATCTAACTATTACTTTATGACCCACTGCCTCTCACTCTGACTTCCCAGACCTGAAACCTAAGCTGCCATGCAGCAAGGACACTGTCCTCAAATGGTCTTCACAAAACCCAACCTTGTCAGGAAGTTACTCACAGATTTTCCTGTAGCTTGGTTGAGTCCTGCTTAGTTCCTAGCTGGCTCATCAAATTCTTTATCTGAGCAGCTGGGGAGATAGGAAGAAAAAGATTTATTTAAAAGAAAAATACATTCATCACAAGTACCCTACTTCTAAGCTCCCTGGTTTCTTCACACTCAAAATAAATATTAATACATGCAAACTAATAGAGACCATGCTACGATCAAAACCTCGACACACACATTCCTCCAAAAACTAATTACAAGGTTCACCTTTCTCCTGTAGAGTAACTATGTTACTAACTAGTAGGTGGTGGTTTTATCATCCCCCCAATATTTGCTAATTTTTCTAGATCTCCCATTGCAATTGTTAAAAAAATTTTTTTTTTTTTAAGATGGAGTTTTGCTCTTGTTACCCAGGCTGGAGTGCAATGGCGCGATCTCGGCTTACCGCAACCTCCGCCCCCTGAGTTCAGGCAATTCTCCTGCCTCAGCCTCCTGAGTAGCTAGGATTACAGGCACGCGCCACCGTGCCCAGCTAATTTTTTGTAATTTTTTAGTAGAGACGGGGTTTCACCATGTTGACCAGGATGGTCTCGATGTGTTGACCTCATGATCCACCTGCCTCAGCCTCCCAAAGTGCTGGGATTACAGGCTTGAGCCACTGCGCCCGGCCCTGTTAAAATTTTTAACGCCTTTAGAAGGGCCTCTAGGCCAGATATCAATTTGCAACAATTTAAAAAATCAAATCAAATACAATAATTCTATAGCAAATATTTTTGGAAGGACAATGTATATTTATTATTAATAATAGGTTACCACCAATTGAACACCTCTAAGTTCCAGGCAGTATATACTAAGAGCTTTGTGTATATTCTCTTATTAATTTTCACAACAGCAATCTCAAGTAGATATACCTTCATTTTGCAGGTAAGAAAATGTATTTAGAGAGGTTAAGTATTTTATATAAGTATATACAATCAATAAGTAGCAGAGCAAAAAATCCAGTGCCAGGGACATCAGATTCCAATGGCTATGTTCTTTCAACTGTGCTCTCTATACCACATTACAGTCAAATATATGGTTTTGTGCTTTTGTGCAGCCCTCTCTAGCTTTTTCCAGATATTTGCTAGGACTAGGAGTGGTAATATTTGAATCCTGGATGTTTAAGTCCCTATCCTAGACCAAGAAAGCAGAGGTCCAGGGGAACTGATCATCTATCATTCAAGAGGAATACTCTAACATCAGCCTGCCTGGGGCTCTAAACACTTCTGCCCCTTACTGATTTCTGCAACGAGAATAGAGCCCTTCATTTCTTTTATGTCTTGCTTTCTATTTTCTCTTTCTGGTTACTGGGGACAGTTGGGGAGATTTCTTCATTCATAGATGTTGGAAGTTAAGTTACATGATTTCTTGTTTGCTTGCTTTCCAAGAGCATTCATTGTCTTCTATTACAAGTAGATGGAGTACAGAACATATGAACAGAGCACTCATTGACCAGAGGAAACACACTTATCATCAAGTTTCAATAGAACTTTAAGAAATAACAACACAATAAGTATATGGCTCTTCCAGCCAAATTCAACCTTCTTTGTGAGAGCCCTTTCTATCCTCTCTAGATTAATGCCAGTTTCACTTGTGAAACAGCCTGCTAAATGACCAGCTCAGTGGAGGAAAATGAGGAAACTGATATATATTGTATAATTTGTGAATATTATAGGGGCAATATACATATAATGCTCCCATGTCCAATAAGAATGAATCCTCACTTATTAGAATTCTGAAATATAAAAATTAATTGTTCCAAATTCACTTTTTGGTAACGGTACTCTTTTTTTTTTTTTTGTGATGGAGTCTCACTCTGTTGCCCAGGCTGGGTGCAGTGGCACAATCTCAGCTCAATGCAATCTCCACCACCCGGGTCCAAGTGATTCTCCTGCCTCAGCCTCCCAAGTAGCTGGGATTACAGGCATGCATCACCACGCCTGGCAAATTTTTTGAATTTTTAGTAAAGACGGGGTTTCTCCATGTTGGTCAGGCTGGTCTCAAACTCCTGACCTCAGGTGAGCCTTGGCCTCCCAAAGTGCTGGGATTACAGGTGTGAGCCGCCATGCCTGGCTGGTAATGGTACTCTTATAATAACAATATTTGGGGAACACAGTCATAATCTTGTCCCTAATTTGGTCACCAAGATTAGTAAAATGTAAGCTAAAATTTATTGAGTACCAGTTACCTTTCAATAACAAGACATGCTAATAGTCCCTAAATCTGATAAGAAGCAATGATTAGGCAAAAATCTTCTAATTGATTGCTGGTTGCTTCTATTCCTTAACAGAAATGCAACAACTCAATCCTTAGTAGGAAGTTATTGCTCCCTAACCAAAATTACTGCATTTGTTGGAGTTACAAAGCAAACATTTCCAGAGTCAAGTATATACAGGTTGGTAGCACTTCAGATTTCATCTTATTTTGAAACTATGTTTCTGTAATAAAAATGTGATTCCAGTCTTATAACAGAAATACAGGATTCACTTAATTCAAAATTTGCCTTTTGACAAGACTTCCCTAAAAGATATCTATTCTACTAAGTGAGGGTTACCTATAGCTCAGTGGTTCCATAGAAAAACATAAAACATTATAATTTCTGCATTCTGCTAAGATAGCATTATGTATGACAACCACTTGTCTTCATCACTAACATGTGGTATGTCCTTCTTGTCTAAGTCAAATGGGAATCAGGATACCACTAAAGCTATTAACTGGACAGCCATAAAAACAATTTATGGAAGAGGGCATGAATTTTCATTTACTGAGCATTTACTATGTACTAGACACTGGGCTTGACAAGCATTAACTTATTTGACTCCAACAACCCTTTCAGTAAGTATTATTATTCCATTGTGGCATATGAGCACAATGAGGCTCGTGAGAATTACAGAACTCATTCATTCATTCATTCATTCTGAGTAGAGTACCTACTCTACACTAGGACACTTAGTGTCCTAGAAGACACTTGCTTTCAAGAGTCTTCTAAGGAAAAGAGACAAATAATAAACATATCAGATAGTGATAAGTGGTATAAAGAGAAATAAATTCAGGTAAGGGCTGAAGTGACAGTGGTGGGCAGAGGATACTACTAATATAGGGTGGTCAGAGCGATCTCTCTGATAAGGTGACACTGAGCACAGATCCAAAGGAAGTGAAAGATCAAGCCACACAGCTATCTGGGGGAGAAGTATTCTAGGAGAAGAGGGTAATCAGTACGAGGTCCCCAAAGCAAGAGTGCTTGGGCCAGGATGGCTAAAGCAGAGTGAGCAAGAGAGGATAGAGAAGTGGCCAAGGAGGTCGTAGGGACCCAGATTATATAGGGCCTTGCAAACAATTATTAGGACTTGGAATTTTAATGAAATGGGAAATCACTGATAGGAGGTTTTGAGAAGTGTCATTATAACCAGAATTCAAACCCAGGGCTAACTCCAATGGAATGTGCCACATTACGTTCTCTCAAAGGCTGAGTCTTACAGGAAAAAGAATGTAGTCACACAGGGCAGGCCTAGATTTCCCAGTGTTCCACTTAGCCCCACCCTACTTATCTGATAACTCCCTAACTTAATAACTCTCTGCTCCAGATAGGCTGATGTCCTGGCTCTAACCTGCTCCCTTCCCCAGCTCCCTGGCACCTACGGGAATACTCCTCTATACTTACCAGAGTTCAGCAGAGTGCCAGGTACCCAGGTGATACATAATTAATTATTGATTGAGTTAGCCTCCCTTTTACATTTATGGCAATGTCTTTGAGGCAGAAGATGTGAATGAAGAATATAAGCTAGGAAAAATGAGGACTGAAACCTAAGCCAGACTTGATGACTAACTAGATGCATGCCTCTAGACAAGTCATTTCATTTGACTGGGTCTCTTTTTCACTAATTACAGATGATATTCAGATTTCACTGACATTTACTGAATACTTAAACTATTTGTGTCAGGTTTTTATTTTCTCTCATTAAATCCTTACAACTATGTGAAAACTGATTTCTAAGTACTCCCACCACTGCTCAATTCTAAAATTCAGTAACAGTGAAATAGCTCTAGTCCCAGAATTATGCTGTGTAACCAAGGAATACTTTTGCAACCCAGAAGTTTGGCTTAGAAAGGTTCCACCGGTGACTTAAAACTTCGCAAATGCAAGGTACAAATAGGACTGGACTGAGTGTATGCCTCTAGACGGCAGGGACTGCATTCTACTCATTTTGTGTATGTATAATCCCTAACACACACATGCCCATCCAGAAAATGGCTGAATATATGATGACACATAACGGTAGATCTGACAAAAAAAGTTAAGGAGATAGATCTCTTATTGACTGTCTTTAAAAAGTAGAACATTCCTTAGAAACTCTCTAGAAGTATGCCAAAGTATCAAGTTATTAACCATCTATCAAAACTTATTAAATAAGCTACAGAGCTACGGGAATTTTATAGAATATGAAAAAAATCAATTAATAATCAGCTGTTCTCTGTGTTTTCTCAGTGGAGAACTCTTCTTCATCTAGACTTTTCTGATTTCCTTCGTTGAGATGACCTGAATTTGGGGGGGGGGGGGTGGAGATAAAGAGGGGTTGAGGAAGTGGGGCTGTTGGGGACATTATAGGGTCATCTGCTAGCTAAATACCAGAATTAATCTAAGCCTTCATTCACAGTTTCTAAATACCTAAATATTAACATATTTTCTTTAAAGTTTCCAGCAAGACTTAGGTCAGATACCCTAAAACTCAAATCTTAAGTACAACAGTGTCGTAGTTTACTGGAACCGAGAGAAGCAGAACTTTTTGTATTTTCCCTCTAAAACCACCAACATCAGGGATTTGTTCAAAACTAGTAACTCAATGACTCATGTATTTTAAATCTAAGAGATGCAACCTTCAGTAAAACTAAAGCACACAAAGGAACAATGTGTTTACACATATATTTATTTGCCCTTGAGTATACTTAAAATATCAAAAAGAAAAATGAGGCCAGGCACAGTGGCTCACACCTACAATCTCAACACTTTGGGAGGCTGAGGTGGGCAGATCACTTGAGGCCAGGGTTTCAAGACCAGCCTGGGCAACATAGTAAGAATCGCCTCTACAAAAAATTTAAAAATTAGCCAAGCAAGGTGGCACACGCCTGTAGTCCTACCTACTCAAGAGGCTGAGGCAGGAGAATCACTCAAGCCCAGGAGTTTGAGGCTGCAGTGAGCTATGATCATGCCACTGCACTCCAGCTTAAGTGACAGAGCAAGACCCTGTCTGTAAATAAAGAGACAAATAAATAAAAATTTTAAAAAGTAAAGTGGGCCGGGTGCGGTGGCTCACACCTGTAATTCCAGCACTTTGGGAGGCTAAGGCGAGCGGATCACGAGGTCAAGAGATCAAGAACATCCTGGCCAACACTGTGAAACCCTGTCTCTACTAAAATACACAAAAAAAAAAAAATTAGCTGGGTGCGGTGGCGCACGCCTGTAGTCCCAGCTACTCCGGAAGCTGATGCAGGAGAATTGCTTGAACCCGGGAGGCAGAGGTTGCAGTGAGCCAAGGTCGCGCCACTGCACTCCAGGCTGGCACCTGGTGGTGACGGAGTGACACTGTCTCAAAAAAAAAAAAAAAAAAAGTAGAGTGATGTTTTTTGGAAATATTTTTACCAAGATGAGTTGAATCTTCTGGCTAACTTGGTTAATGAGAAAACTCCCTTTCCAAGCATTCTAGCAAATGAAGGTTTTATGTTAGATGGATGTGTTACAAGTTTTTGAATGAAAATAATTGGGTATTTCCTACAAAATGTTACATAATCCTAGAAACCAGATGACTAGGCCAAAGGTAAAGACAAGTCCTTCAGTTCTATACGAGCAATTCTGTTCTTTTTAAAACTATGCCTCATGATGGTGGGTATGTGCCAAGGGCATGGTGGCTCATGCCTGTAATCCCAGCACTTTGGGAGGCTGAGGTAGATGGTTCACCTAAGGTCGGGAGTTTTGAGACTAGCCTGGCCAACATGGTGAAACCTGTCTCTACTGAAAATATAAAAATTAGCCAGGCATGGTAGCATGTGCCTGTAGTCTCAGCTTTTCCGGAGGCTGAGGCAGGAGAATCATCTGAACCCGGGAGTGGAGGTTGCAGTGAGCTGAGCTGGCAGCAATGCACTCCAGCCTGGGCAACAGAGCAAGACTCCATCTCAAAACAAAACAACAACAACAAAGCTAGGACTCAATTTCTCCTATCACTAACCTCTCATTTTAAAAAGCATATCCTGGCTAAAACATATAAAAGAGCATGAAGCAAATCAAATTATTATACAGTACAGCTAACATCCACACTAGGAACAACTCTAAACTGCAAATTCCTTACGTGCTTTTAGCTGATATCAGCAGAATCTGCATCTCCAAATGAACCTCATCCAAAGCAAAGTCAAAGCAAAGTCAAATTATATTGAAAGTAACTACCATAGAGGTGGGAAAAAGATTTCTCTTCATTTGACAGGATCTAATACTCTAATTCAGTATTTAAAATAAAACAAATTCAACAACAAAAAACATTATTTACACCAAATGAGAAAATGATAGCCTATGTGGTGATCATGAAAATGAAGTCATCTCAGTGTTTTACTCTGAAAATTAGGTTTACATTCTGTTTTTTCATTTCATACTACAATGAAAATTACCTTTTTAAAATTTTTTTTATTTTTTTGAGATGGAATTTTGCTCTTGTTGCCCAGGCTGGAATGCAATGGCATGGACTCAGCTCACTGCAACCTCTGCCTCTCGGGTCCAAGGAATTCTCCTGTCTCAGCTTCCCAAGTAGATGGGATTACAGGCGCCCACTACCACACCCAGTTAATTTTTGTATTTTTAGTGGAGACGGGGTTTCACCACGTTAGCCAGGCTGGTCTCCAACTCCTGACCTCAGGCGATCCGCCCACCTTGGCCTCCCAAAGTGCTGAGATTACAGGTGTGAGCCACCGTACCCCCACAACCTGACTTTAAAAAATAGCCACTGTAGGCCAGACATGGTGGCTCACACCTATAATCCAAGCACTTTGGAGGCCAAGGCGGGCGGATCACCTGAGGTCAGGAGTTTAAGACCAGCATGACCAACATGGTGAAAACTTGTCTTGAAAAAAAAAAAAAAAAAGCCACTGTGCTATAATAATAAAGATCTAAACTAAAGTGAACATGGATATTAAGTATCAAAAGTATAATTTTCCATTAACTATTTCAGCTTCAGAATATGTAATGGTTCTATGTAATTCATATCATAGGCTCTGAATTAAGACTGCCTATGTGGCCAGGCATGGTGGCTCATGCCTGCAACTCCAGCACTTTGGGAGGCCAAGGTGGGAGGATCACTTGAACCCAGGAGTTTGATACCAGCCTGCGCAACAAAGTGAGCTCTGTCTCTACAAAAAATTTAAGAATTAGCTAGACATGGTGGCATGTGCCTGTAGTCCAAGCTACTCAGAAGGTGGAGGCAGCGGGGAATCCCTTGAGTTCGAGGTTGCAGTGAGCTATGATGGCACCACTGTACTCCATCCTGGGTGACAGAGTGAGACCCTGTCTCAAAACAAAAAAACGAACAAACAAAAAACCACTTCCTATGCCTATGCTTGTCCTGGTTCCGCCACTTCCTAGCAAAGTGATTTTAAGTAAGTCTCCACTCCTCTATGCCTTAGTTTCCTCGCCTAAAAAATAAGAATAAGAGAATCTTCATATGGTTGTTGTGAGGATGAAATGAGATGATACGAAGCTAAATTTAGAACAATGTCTGGCACATAAAAGCACTCAATTAAAGACAGCTATTACTATCAAACTCAAGACCAAGAAAAATGTACTTAGCAGTGATAATATCAATTAAGTACATATTGAATGCCAACTACATCTCCACTATTGGTCCAGGCACTGTGGCTAAAGAGAAATGTATAATGCAAGGTCTCTCTGTCTCCACAAAACTAACAGTGATCTCTCTGCTTGGGGTGACAATGTCAGAAAGCTTGAATTAATTAAAGAATATGTAAGTAAATGCTAAACCATGAGGGAAAACTGCTTGTATTATGCATTCAAAGGAAAAACACCAAAATGATAGCTAACATTTCTTCAGCACTTACTATGCAGCAGGCACTCTACATGAATTATCTCATTTAATCATCACAACCCTATGAAGTAGGTATTATTAATTCCATTTTAACAATGAGAAAACTGAGAAATAGGTAAGGCAATATGTTTACACAGCTAGTAAAAAAATCTAGCATTCAAATCCTGGCAGAATGACTCCTGAGCCTGCCTATCTAACTACTTAACTATATGAGGCTAGGGATTCAACAAGCATTAATGATGCCACCACTGGGGTCAGGTGTGGTGGCTCATGCCTGTAATCCCAGCACTTTGAGAGGCCAAGGAGAGTGAATAACCTGAGGTCAGAAGTTCAAGACCAGCCTAGCCAACATGGTGAAACCCTGTCTCTACCAAAAATACAAAAATTAGGCAGGGCACAGTGGCTCACGCCTGTAATCCAGCACTTTGGGAGGCCAAGGCAGGTGGATCACAAGGTCAGGAGATCGAGACCATCCTAGCCAACATGGTGAAACCCTGTCTCTACTAAAAACACAAAAAAATTAGCTGGGCGTGGTGGTGAGATTACAGTGAGCTGAGATCATGCCACTGCACTACAGGTTGGGCGACAGTGTGAGGCTCTGTCTAAAAAAAAAAAAAAAATCCCCAACATTAGGCCAGGCATGGTGGCTCACACCTGTAATCCAGCACTTTGGGAGGCTGAGGCAGGAGGATCACAAGGTCAGGAGTTCAAGACTAGTCTGACCAACATAGTGAAACTCCATCTCAACTAGAACTACAAAAAATTAGTCAGGCATGGTGATGTGTACCTGTAGTGCCCCCTGCCTGGGAGGCAGAGGCAGGAGAATCATGTGAACCTGGGAGGCAGAGGTTACAGTGAGTTGAGAAGGTGCAACTGCACTCCAGCCCGAGCAACAGTGTGAGACTCCGTCTCAAGAATAAATAAATTAAAAAAATAACAATAATGTCACCCAAGTGCCTACTATGTGCCAGGCAGTATAGTAGACACTTTCAAACATCCCTTTTTTTTTGAGACAGCGTCTCACTCTGTCACCCAGGCTGGAGTGCAGTATCATGACCTCCTGGGCTCAAGTGATCTGCCCACCTCAGCCTCCCAAGTAGCTGGGACTACAGGCACGTGCCACTGTACCCAGCTAATTCTTGTATTTTTGGTCGAGCTGGAATTTCACCAAGTTGCCCATGCTGGTCTTGAACTCCTGAGCTCAAGAGAACCACCCGCCTCAGCCTCCCAAAGTGCTGGGATTGTAGGTGTGAGCCACTGTGCCCAGCCTCAAACATCCCCTTTTAATAATTCCACTCATTTTATAAATGAGGTTACAGGGAAAATAACCTGCTTGAGGTTAACACACGGAGGAGGAGGGTTTCAGTCACAGATCCGTTGACCCCGAAGAGTCCATGATCTTTCTGATTTCACTTTATCTTTCAAAAGCAAAGGAAGTCTGGGCGCCTGAAATCCCAGCACTCTGGGAGGCCAAGGTGGGCAGATCACCTGAGGTCAGGAGTTTGACACTAACCTGGCCAACATGATGAAACACTGTCTCCACAAAAAATACAAAAATGAGTCAGGCATGGTGGTGTACACCTGTAATCCCAGCTATTCAGGAGGCTGAGGCAGGAGAATCACTTAAACCTGGGAGGCGGAAGTTGCAGTGAGCCGAGATCGCCCCACTGCACCCCAGCCTAGGAGACAAAGCAAGACTCTGTCTCAAAAAAAAAGCAAAGGAAGACTTATTTGCTATGAGCAGGATTTATGCACAACTCAAAGGATTTGTATAACTTAGATAGCCAATGAGATAGGGAGAGGAAAGATACTAAAAAAAAGGAGGAACCAAATGAGCAAAATATAAACGGAAATATGGAGTTGAGGAACGTAAAGAAAATAGCCTGCCTAGCAAAGAGTGAGGAGAGTAGAAAATATGGCTAATTTGTGTTAAAATTATAGAGAGTGAAAGCAAGGTGGAATGTTAACATCTGATTCAGCAGACGAGAGAGCCACTGTACGCTCTTGAGGAAGTGAGCAGTATAATGAAAACAGGACTTTAGACATATTGCTGATAGCATTATCAGTATAAACTAGAATGAGGCGAGACCATAATCAGAGACACTATGAGTATGCTGTTGGAAAACAGATGTTGAGCTGATGAAGACTTAAGAGGATAGCAAAGAAACAAAAAATAAAGGGCAAACATGAAAATAACTTTGAAAGTAGAACCCCAAGGATTTTATAACAATCCGTTTTAAAATTTCAACTCTTCCTGCTTTGGGAGACTGAGGTCGGAGGATGACTTGAAGTCAGGAATTCAAGACCAGCCTGGGCAACACACCGGGACCCCCATCTCTCAAACATGTTTACAATTTGCCAGGTGCAGTGGCATATACCTGCAGTCCTAGCTACTTGGCAGACTGAAGTAGGAGGGTCGCTAAAGACCAAGAGTTTCAGGTTACAGTGGGCTTTGATTGCACCACTGCATTCCAGCCTGGGTGACAGAGTGAGAACTCCATTCTTCTTATTTTGTTAGTAAACAAGATCACATCAATTAGCAACATAAATAACAGAAATGCTGTTGTTTTTTTTTTCTGAGATGAAATCTTGCTCTGTTGCCCAGCACTCTGAGGAGCCAAGACCTCAGGTGATCTGCCCGCCTTGGCCTCCCAACGTACTGGGATTACAGGCGTTAGCCACCGCACTCAGCCAGAAATGCTTTTCTTAATCCCTTCAGAGTTAACTTTGAGGCCAATAGGTTTTTAGCTATATCTGCCTCAGCATTACTTGCCCAGATGCTTTGTTCCACAGTAAGTCAAATATTTTTCCTCTGTACCCAGCATATACTGACAACCACCACTTGTACCAGGCAGTCAGCCTCAGCTGTACCTGTAACAACCCACACAGTGAGCTGCTGTATCTCAGGCTGATGTGCCCAGCAATTCCAACTGCAAATCTGTAGTTGAACAGTTTAGAAAAAGAGTAACTATTCTCTCAAACTTCTAATGGGTACAATTCCTTGCAGGGCTGTATGGGCGTGTGGGTACATATATATATGTCTGTGAGCTTACATTCTAAGGGTATATTTGGGTGTGCTGGCTTCTTGGAGACGTTTGGGGATAGGCACTAGCTTGGTAACTGAGGGCTTCTTGGAGACGTTTGGGGACAGGCACTAGCTCGATAACTGAGTAGATGCAACATCATCCCATTGATTTCAAATTCTCCATTTCTCACCAAACAATTCCAAGGGAAAAATTTCAACTCACACTGCTTAGGGTCATAGGATATGGTAGGTACCACACAGTACAAGGGGAAAGAGTCAGGAAGAGTTCCAAAACGGTAGAAATGCCTCATTCATTCAAATCAATTGGATACAATGTATTATGCATCAAGATCCTATGTGATGTAATCCCTGGTTACATCTCTGGCCTCTTTTCCTATTCTGCCTCCCTTTTCTAACTGTACTCCAGCTACATGAGCCTCCTTCTTGCTTTTCTTTGAACACAAAGTCCTTGCTCTTGCCCTCTACCTAGAATGCCTTCCCCAGCTACTCACACAGCTCTCTCACTCACTTTATTCACGTCTACTCACTCAAATGTCACCTCCTCCGAGAGGCCTTCCTTGATCAACTGAAACACTCACCCTCCCTCTTGCCTCATTCTCTATCCACTTTGCCTGCTTTTTCTTCAGAGCATTTATTATTACTTGACATTATTTTTATGTGTATGTACATATGTGTGTTCACACACAAAGACACACACAGAGACACACATACACACACAGGCAGGAAAGGGATTTTATCTCTTATTCACTGCTTTACCCCAGCACATAGCAGGTGCTCCAAGAATATTTGTTGCATAGTGGGTCAACGGATCTTTCATGTTTGGGACTGAGATAAGTACTGGAAATATAAAGATGAGTAAGTCATGTCCCTTGCCTCAAAGGAGCTAAAAATCTGGCAGAGGAGATGAACACACCACAAGAAGAGAAAGCACCATGGCTTCAGGTATTTCCCCTACAGAGTGTCCTCTGGAGAGTAAAAAAACAAGTTGGCCAGGCACGATGGCTCACTCCTGTAATCCCAGCACTTTGGGAGGCCGAGGCGGGTGGATCACGAGGTTAAGAGATCGAGACCATCCCGGTCAACATGGTGAAACCCCGTCTCTACTAAAAATACAAAAACTTAGCTGGGCACAGTGGCGCGTGCCTGTAATCCCAGCTACTCAGGAGGCTGAGGCAGGAGAATTGCCTGATCCCAGGAGGCGGAGGTTGCGGTGAGCTGAGATCGCGCCATTGCGCTCCAGCCTGGGTAACAAGAGTGAAACTCCGTCTCAAAAAAAAAAACAACAACAACAACAATTTATTTGCATATTTGTAAACCTGAAATGTTAACTGCTATAGCACTGTTACTTATTTATTTATTTTTAATTTATTTATTTAGAGACAAAGTATTGCTCTGGCACTCAGGCTGGAGTACAGTGGCATAATCACAGCTCACTGCAGCCTCCAACTCCTAGACTCAAGAGATTCTCCAGCCTCAGCCTCCTGAGTAACTGGGACTACAGGCACATGCTACCATGTCTGGTTAATCTTCAAATTTTTTTTCTTTTTTCTTTTTTTTTTTAAGATGGGGTTTCACCATGTTGGTCAGGCTGGTCTTGAACTCCCGACCACAGGTGATCCACCCGCCTTGACCTCCAAAGTGCTTGGATTACAGGCGTTAGCCACTATGGCCGGCCTAATCTTTAAATTTTTTTGTAGAGATGGGGTCTTGCTATGTTGTCCAGGCTGGTCTCAAACTCCCGGCTTCAAGTAATCTCTCCTCAGCTTCCTAAAGTACTGGGATTACAGGTGTCAGCCACTGAGCACAGCTCAGAACTGTAATAATAATCAAAAATTATAAAAAGACAAATTGCTGGTCATAAAAGACAGACCCAGTTCCAAATTCATATACTGTCATTTGTTAGCAGGGCAACTATTTAATCTTTCTCAGTTTGTTTCCTAACACATAACATGCAAATGATGCTGGTGCTTAAGAGTTGTTATAAAATAATGCATATGAAGCATTTTTCATACTGCCTGGCACACAGTATGTACTCAAATGTTAGCTATTAATATTACTCACAGTTGAATTCAATGATCCCCTTGGGCCCAATGCCCAATCAATAGCTAAATCTTACCAATTCTATCACCAAGGAAACCTATCCTGTCCTTTCCTTTCATTTTCACAGCCCTAACTGGTATCTCTGATTCCAGTCTCTCTCCCCTTGAATTCAATTCACACTTTCCTAAATAATTAAATCCAAGCTCCTTAGCTTAGCATTTAACATCCTTCATGTTTGCGCTCCAGTTTACCTTTCAATTCTTTTTCTTCCCACTACTTTCTGGAATCTACCACTCTGGCCAAATTAAATTACTCTTCTAGATATATCCTATGCTTTCCCACTATGATGCATATTCATTTTATTATCTCCTGGAATTTTCTTCTTCTCTTTACCTTCAAAGGTCCAAATCTTTCTATCCTCTTTCCAGACATAACTCAAATGCCACAATGCCTTCTCAATTAAAAATGATCTCAGCCGGGCACAGTGGCTCACACCTGTAATCCCAGCACTTTGAGAGGCTGAGGTGGGTGGATCACGAGGTCAGGCATTCAAGACCAGCCTAACCAATATGGTGAAACCCCATCTCTACTAAAACTACAAAAAAAAAAAAAAAAAAAATAGCCAGGTGTGGTGGCGTGCGCCTATAATCCCAGCTACTCAGGAGGCCGAGGCAGGAGAATCACTTGAATCTGGGAGGCAGAGGTTTAATGAGCTTAGATAGCACCACTGCACTCCAGCCTGGGCAACACAGCAAGACTCTGTCTAAGAAAAAAAAAAAAGAAATCTCTCTCCCCAGAATACCTGCATGTTATTTATATCTCCTCTATAGCACCAGTCCCTTTCAACTTTATATTTTGGTTATGTACTCCACAGGTTCCCCGTTGAAAGATCCATGCCAGTTCCAATACTTACTACATACTCAAATAAATGAAGGTTGAAGGCCAGGCAGAGTGGTTCACACCTGTAATCCTAGCCTATTGGGTGGATCACTTAAGCCCAGGAGTTCAAGACCAGCTTGGGCAACATGGCCAAACCCCATCTCTTTTTTTCATTTTTATTTTGTAGAGACGGGGTTTCACCATGTTGGCCAGGATGGTCTCGCTAGATTACAGGGTAGATCTTGTAATCTACCCGCCTCGGCCTCCCAAAGTGCTGGGATTACAGACATGAGCCACCACGCCCAGCCACTGAGCCACCGCACCCAGCCACCTATCTCTACAAAAAATATAAAAATTAGCCAGGCATGATGGTGCACACCTGTAGTCCCAGCTACCTGTAGGGCTAAAGCAGGAGGATTGCTTGAGCCAGGGAAGTTGAAGCTGCAGTGAGCTGAGATCATGCCACTGCACTTCAGCCTGGGTAACAGAGTAAGACCCTGTCTCAAAATAAAAATTTAAATTTAAACTGTATGTTGGAGCTACCTTTGGGAGTATTCTGGTTAAAATATATATGTATGTGTACATATATATATAAAGTGGATAGATGGATACATGTTGAATGAATATTTCACAGATATTAAAATTAGACTTAGCTTCGACAAGAAAATTTCAGTCCTGAACTAGAATTTTCTGATCTAACCTGTATTACAGTTCCTTCACAAACGGAAACTGAAACAAAAAGTACTGTACTTTCTAACCAGTGGTCATATTAACTTTTTTTTACTTCTAGATTTTAACAGGCCACATTGTCTTCCTTTCTTCCAAATCTCCCAGTCTCAATCCCTTCTGATCAGAAACTTTCTACTTCTTAAATTCTATAATATACATTTAACTATAAAAGCAAAGTGAGTATGGGCCACATAGTGAGACCCCATCCCTACAAAAAATTTAAAAATTAGCCTGGCATGATAGTGCATCCCTGTAGTCCTCAGTACTTAGGAAGCTGATCAGAAATTCAAGGTTATAGTGAGCTAGGATCGTACCACTTCTCTCAGATCACTGCACTCTGCCTGGATGACAGAGCTAGACTTTGTCTCAAAAAACTAATTTAAAAATATTTAATTTTTTAAAACTTTCAAAAATTAAAAAAAATTAGGCTGGGCACTGTGGCTGATGCCTGTAAACCCAGCACTTTGGGAGGCTGAGGTGGGAGAACTGCTTGTGCCCAGGGGTTTGAGACCAGCCTGGGCAACATAGCGAGACTTCATCTCTACAAAAAAGAAATTTTTTTAAAAAATTAAAAAACTAAAGCAAAGTGATATTCTTTAAAATATAGAATATAATTATAATTCAGGACTAACTAGTTCTACCTATTATCAGAGTACACCAAGCTCACAAAACACAATAATAAACAACAAGGAGAATGATCACCATTCTTTCCAAGTAAAGCTGCTGTTGATCTCCTGTTTATAAAGCTCTAAGATGAATTTCAAGCACAAGAAACACCCTGTATTTGGCTCATTCAGCTACAGTTTCACTCAGACCCTAATGGGGAGGAGGGACTTTTAAGACAAACAATACCATTCTGAATTCCACCAACAACTCCACCATGCCTTACTTGCTATGTGGTTGTGGCTCTGAGCTTCCCTGTGTACCAGATTTATTCAAGAGCAGCTAAGTATAAAAGGAAAACAAAAACCTCATCTGTCTGAAATCAAAAATATACCCCAATTTTTTGTTACAAAAAGACAAAATAATGTAAATTGAAATGTTGTTGGTGAATTCTCTTTATTAAAACAGAAGTCATCCCACCTCTCAAATACGAGTCATTGTGTCTGATTTCCGAATTCATTACAGGAAGAACTGTGTATGAAGTCACCCAAACACATGCACTCTCCACTTCCCTTAATTGAAAGCTGCTGATTTCAGAGGAGCCAGGGGCTGAGCGGAATGTAAACCTGAAGCCTAAATCAGTAAACAACCCCATCCAAACTGGCCTAAGAGGAAAGCGAGGTGGATAGGGAGGAAGGTGGATGACAGGAGAAACTCGGCTGACCACTGCGCCAAGTCAACGCACTCACAGCTCTCGAGGTGACACACATGCCCCTTCCTACCCTCGGGCTGCCAAGTCGACTGTTTTGGCCCCAGTACCGTGGGGGCAGAACTCCAGAAAAGAAACTCGAGCTTCAGCTGGGGCGGGGGACCCTAGGGCAGCACGGGCCTGACAGACTAAGGGATGGCAGCCCACCGCTCCCAGAGTGAACAACCCGAGACAGCCCCAGATGTGGCCTCGGCCGTAGCCCCAGCCGGGTTCCACGTCCCGGCAGCCTAACCCAGGCCTGTCCCCGGGACAGCTCCCGCCCCCCAGCTCGGTGCCCCGGCTCACTGGCTTGGCTGATCCGCTGGATGTTGCCGCTGCACGTCTGGATGATGCTGCTGAAGTCCCGGAGCTGGGGCCCTGAGGGCCCCGGGTTCCGGTACATGTCTAAGGGACCGTATGACATGACGAGGAGCTGAGACCTGCTCGCCCTACACCGCTCTCCTATCGGAAGCAGCCGCCAGCCGGGAGCCGCAGGCTGACGGAGAAACCGGGAAGAGCAAGGGCGGGGTAGGAGCTGAGGCTGCGTGCGCACTAGCCCCACCCTCACGCAGCGCGCACGCGTCATCCCCACCCTGCTCCATAGTGCGCAGGCGCCGCTGGGACTGGGGCGGGGACTGTAGCTTAGAGACAAGACGACTCCCCGAGGCCTAGCGATACAGGGCGGGGCGATGATGTCACCTAGTTGGGGCTGAGATTGGATGCGCTTGGGTGGAGGTGGTGCTTCTCGCCAGGGCATAGTGACGAGAGGCAAGAATATTCGATTTACATTAAACTGTACCAGATGATCTCAGCCCTTACATCCTATTCTCTTCTGAGAATTCAGGCTCAAATATGGGAGAATTCAACGTTGAAACTCAGACCCGAAGTCAAATCATAACCCGAAATTCCTCTCTACTTCCATTCCCCAGGGCTTTGGTAGTAGTTGCGGTTTCCAAACCGCTTTCAATTCTCCCTCCCCCTCTCTTCTAATCTAAACAATAAAGTAATAATGTTTATTGAGCACATACTATGTGTGACTCCTCACCGCAATTCACTTGTTCATAAGATCTTTCACAGCAAGGGACGATGCTCTATCTATACTTTTATCATTAGACTAGCTAACAGAGAGTCGGTTTTTTAAATGTTGAAGTAAAGTAACTCATCAAAGTAAGCATTATTATTTTCCCTATTTCCACTGAGAAAATTAAGACCAGAGAGGTTAATTCACTTTGCTGAAGTTTGACTGCAAAATCCAAACGCTAAACTGACTATCCTGATCTCGCTACTTTTCTAAAATTCATTCTCGGCCGGGCGCGGTGGCTCACGCCTGTAATCACAGCACTTTGGGAGGCCGAGGCGGGTGGATCACGAAGTCAAGAGATCGAGACCATCCTGGTCAACATGGTGAAACCCGTCTCTACTAAAAATACAAAAATTTAGCTGGGCATGGTGGCGCGTGCCTGTAATCCCAGCTACCCAGGAGGTTGAGGCAGGAGAATTGCTTGAACCCAGGAGGCGGAGGTTGCGGTGAGCCGAGATCGCACCATTGCACTCCAGCCTGGGTAACGAGCGAAACTCCGTCTCAAAAAAAAAAAAAAAAAAAAAATTCATTCTCTTCTAAATCTCTCCCAGATTCCTCTCTATCCCAAACCGGAATTTCTTGGAGAACTAGACTCTTTAAATTTAAAAATCATCCCCTTAAGTAATTTGGAATGCACGATCTCAATGTTCCCACAGAAGGCTGCATTTTTGTAAGCGTATGTTAAAAGTAAAGACATAGGATTTTGGTTTGGCAGGAGATCAAGATGGTGAGAAGTGAAGGAGAACTGGCTGCGTTTCCTGTGTTCTACACCCTACCCCACCCCAGCCTGCTTTGGAGTCTTGGGAAAATGCAGAGACAGAAAGCTGCTTGCCTGGGTGAAAGGAGACCCCAAGTGAATGAGCCTGTATTCAGCCTTAGGGTTTTTTCTTTATTTTCTTTTTAATTTAATTTAATTTTTTTGAGACAGGGTCTCGCTCTGTCACACAGGCTGGAGTGCAGTGGCACGATCTCGGCTCACTGTAACCTCCCTCTTCTGGGCTCAAGCGATTTTCCCACCTCAGCCTTGGAGTAGCTGGGATTACAGGCATGTGCCACTATGCCCGGCTAATTTTTATATATTTTTTGTAGTGATGGGGTTTGGCCATGTTGACCAGGCTGGTCTCGAACTCCTGGGCTCAAGGGATCTGCCCACCAGCCTTAGGATTTTTTAAGCGTGGCTATTTTTCTTTTCTTTCTTTTTTTTTTTTTGAGACGGAGTTTCGCTCTTGTTACCCAGGCTGGAGTGCAATGGTGCGATCTCGGCTCACCGCAACCTCCGCCTCCTGGGTTCAGGCAATTCTCCTGCCTCAGCCTCCTGAGAGGCTGGGATTACCGGCACGTGTCCCCGTGCGCAGCTAATTTTTTGTATTTTTAGTAGAGACGGGGTTTCACCATGTTGACCAGGATGGTCTCGATCTCTTGACCTCGTGATCCACCCGCCTCGGCCTCCCAAAGTGCTGGGATTACAGGCGTGAGCCACCGCGCCCGGCCGCCTATCTCTATTTTTCGTTGGAGAATTTATGAGAGCATTTTTTTTTCTCTTTATAAAGAATTTTTGTTGTTGTTGTTTTTTGAGATGGAGTCTTGCTCTCTTGCCCAGGCTAGAGTACAATGGCGCAATCCTGGCTCACCTCCACCTTCCAGGTTCAAGCAATTCTCCCGCCTCAGCCTCCGGAGTAGCTGAGATTACAGGCATACACCACTACAGCCTGGCTAATTTTTGTATTTTTAGTAGAGACAGGGTTTCACCATGTTGGTCAGGCTGGTCTCGAACACCTGACCTCAGGTGATCTGCCTGCCTCGGCCTCCCAAAGTGCTGGGATTACAGGCATGAGACACCAAGCCTGGCCTGTTTTGGTTATTATTATAAAACCTTACCCTTTTTCAGAATCCATAGTTTTATATAAAATCTTATAGCAAATCATGAAAATTACACTTTTTTCCCTATACAATAGTCCTGAGAAATTTTTGATTTACATTTGACACTAAAGTGAAGTTCATTAAAGGTATTTTTCTTTTAGGAATTAAAAATAGTATTTTCTTTCTCCATACAAAATAAAAGTGGTTTTTAAGCTGGGTGCAGTGGCTCACACCTGGAATCCCAGCACTTTGGGAGGCTGAGGCGGGGTGATCGCTTGAGCTCAGGAGTTCAAGACCAGTCTGGGTAAAATGTTGAAACACTGTCTTTTCCAAAAATACAAAAATTAGCCAGGGACAGTGGCCCAGGCCTTTAGTCCCAGCTACTTGGGAGGCTGAGACAGGAGTGTAGCTTAATCCTGGGAGGTGAAGGTTGCAGTGAGCATCTCTCATAGCAGTAAATCTGTGCCTTGCAAATACTGGATGTCAAACAAACAAACATTAAATTAACACATGAATAATTTAAAAATAATAATCTTATCATTTCCTAAATGCCTATTAGGTGCCAGGCAGTGTGAACACATTTTGTCTACATTATCAGTAATCTCCAAAATAAAGCACATCTGATAAAGACTACCTGTAGTCTGACAAAGTTAAGTTTATTAACTTGCTGCTACAAGGGAAACTGAACACCAAAGGAATCATGGAGCATGTCACAAAACACAGGCAGGTAATTAGTTATTCTAGGATTTGGGGGAAAGAAATGTAGATAAAATTTTAAAGAAGCAGTGTTTTGATAGCCCCAAAACACACCAGGCTATGTGTAAACGGATTATCATCAGGCCCCAGCTAACAAGAGGACTCGGGATCTGTTTCCTAGGAAACCATGATGCCAAGATAAATGTAGAATGTTGTGCCTGGAAATCCCTTATCTGAAGCTCTGCACCTGGGTTAGAAATTGAGGCTGCTCTTCTGTGTCAAAGTAACTGATCCTCCAGGTAAGAGTGATATATTCCATTCTTAACTGATAATTCGAACAGCAAATTTTCTAAAAATCTGTGACTTTAGAGAAAATGTCTCTCAGCACTACATACTTTTGTTAATGAAAGTAGTCTTCATGTGTTTACACCCATCAAGGTGATATTAACTCCTTGGTTAATATGGATAAAGAAACTGGAAATTCTGACTGGGCGCGTTGGCTCACGCCTGTAATCCCAGTACTTTGGGAGGCTGAGGTGGGCAGATCACGAGGTCAGGAGGTTGAGACCAGACTGCCCAACATGCTGAAACCCCATCTCTACTAAAAATACAAAAATTAGCAGGGCATGGTGGTGGGTGCCTGTAATCCCAGCTACTCGGGAGGCTGAGGCAGGAGAATCGCTTGAACCCAGGAGGCAGAGGTTGCAGTGAGCCGAGATCGTGCCATTGCACTCCAGCCTGGGTGACAAGAGCAAGACTGTCTGAAAAAAAAAAAGGAAAGAAACTGGAGATTCTGGGTACTTGCCTAATGTCATACAGCTGTTAAGTGACAGAGCCAGGATTCACATGCACCTTATGACCCAGCAATTCTATTTGTAACTATATACCCAACTATATGTGTTCTAAAAACCAGGTATAGTTCATAGGAGCATTTTTAGGTCTAAGCAGCATTTTTCTATACTTAATTATTTACTTTTTTGTTTTTGAGACAGGCTGGAGTGCAGTGGCGTGATCTTGACTCACTGTGGCCTCAATCTCCCTGGCTCAAGCCATCCTCCTACCTCAGGTCTCCAAGTACCTGGGACAACAGGCATGTGTACTACACCTGGCTAATTTTTGTATTTTATGTAGAGATAGGGTCTTGCTGTGTTGCCCAGGCTGGTCTCAAACTTCTGCTTTCAAGTGATTCACCCACCTCAGCCTCCCAGAGTGCTGGGGTTACAGAAGTGAGCTACCACACTCAGCCCTTACATTTAATTTTTACTGAGTTATAATTGATATTCAATAGAATGCACAGATATTAAGCATTCAGCTCAATGGATTTTGACACTTGTACACACCCGTATTACTTCCACACCCTAACCAAGAGATAGAACATTTTCATCATCACCCCAGAAAGTTTCCTTGACTTATGCTCCTTTCTAATTCATTTCCTTCATCACTGGAAATTACTTTCTGATTTTTTTTTTTTGAGACGGAGTCTCACTCTGTCACCCAGGCTAGAGTGCAGTGTAGTGGTGCAATCTCGGATCACTGCAATTTCCACCTCCTGGGTTCAAATGATTCTTCTGCCTCAGCCTCCCGAGTAACTGGGACTACAAGCATACGCCATCATGCCTGGCTGATTTTTTTGTATTTTTAGTAGAGATGGGGTTTCACCACGTTGGTCAGGCTGGTCTAGAATGATCCCCCTGCCTGAGCCTCTCAAAGTGCTGGGATTACAGGCGTGAGCCACCATACCTTGTCTTTACTTTTTGATTTTCATCACTGCAGATTAGCTTTGTCTACTCTTGGACTTCATATTTTATATATTCTTTAGTGCTTGGCTTTTTTCAATTAACACAGTGTTTTTGAGCTTTATCCATGATGTTGCCTGCATCAGTAGTTTGGTCTTTTTTATTACTTATTAGTTTCCTCATATGAATATAATTAGATTTGTTGTTGTTGTTTGAGATGGAGTCTTGCTCTGTCGCCCAAGCTAGAGCGCAGTGGCATGATCTCGGCTTACTGCAATCTCCGCCTTCTGGGTTCAAGTGATTCTCCTGCCTCAGCTTCCTGAGTAGCTGGGATTACAGGCACCCGCCACCGTGCCTGGCTAATTTTTGTATTTTTAGTAGAGATGGGGTTTCACCATTTTGGCCAGGCTGGTCTTGAATTCCTGACTTCGTGATCCACCTGCCTCAGCCTCCCAAAGTGCTGGGATGACAGGTGTGAGCTATTGCACCCGGCCACTACTTACAGTTTGATTATCCATTCTCTTATTGATGGGTGCTTGCATCATTTCAAATTTGGTGGTATTATAAAGTTGATAGCAATATTTATTTTCACTAGTTCCAAACTGGAAACACCCCAAATATCCATCAATAGAGGGTTGGATAAACTGTGGTATTATAGAGCACAAAAATAAATGGCCTACTGCTGTGTGAACAACATAGGTGACCTCTTCCCAACAAAGCATAGCTAAAGAAGCCAGATGCACATTAATCAGGTATGGTGGCGCATGCCTGTAGCCCTAGCTACTTGAGAGATCAAGGTGGGAGGATCCTTGAGGCCAGAAGATCAAGGCTGCAGTGAGCTATGATTGCACTGCTGCACTCCAGCCTGGGTGACAGAGCAAGAGACTCTGCCTCTTAAAAAAAAAAAAAAAAAAAAAGGAGAAGCAGCCAGACATAAAATGAGTACAATCTGTATCATTTCGTCTTTAGGTTAAAAACTAGCCAAATTATATCTATCTGTGTTATTAAAAGTCAGAATAGGGCCAGGTGCAGTGGCTCATGCCTGTAATCACAGCACTTTCGGAGGCCAAAAGGATGGATCACCTGAGCTCAGGAGATTCAGCCCACCCTGGACAACATGGGAAACCCTGTCTCTACAAAAATTAGCTGGGCATGGTGGTGCATGTCTGTAGTGCCAGCTACTTGTGAGGTTGAGGTGGGAGGATAGCTTGCACCTGGGAGGCAGAGGTTGCAGTGAGGCGAGATCATAAAGTATCACTATCACTATCAGTATGATGAGCTTCCAAGGGACTGGTAGGGAGGAGTTAATGGGGAGATTGACTTAGGTTGCAAATAGTACTGTATTAAAATTAACACTCATCATATATTGCTGGTGGGGATGCAAAATGGTACAGTCACTTTGGAAAATAGTTCTATAGTCTCTTATACAGTTAAGAATAAATTTACTATACAACCCAGCAATCCAGCAGCTCCACTGCTACACATTTCTATTAAAAGACCTGTATGCAAATGTTTAAGGCAGCTTTATTTATAATAACCAAAAACCGGAAACATCTCAAGTGTCCATCAACTGCTGAAGAGATGAATTGTGGTACATCCATACAGTGAAAAACTATTCACCTATAAAAAGAAACTACTGGGACATGGAATAAATTACTGAGACATACAACACGAATAAATCTCAAACACAGATGCTAAGTGAAAAAAAATCAGACACAAAAGGCCATATCCTATATGATTTCATTTATATGACATTCTCTCTCTTTTTTTTTTTGAGATGGAATTTCACTCTTGTTGCCCAGGCTGGAGTGCAATGGTGCAATCTTGGCTCACTGCAACCTCCGCCTCTCAGGCTCAAGCAATTCTCCTGCCTCAGCCTCTCAAGTAGCTGGGACTATAGGCACCCACCACCACTCCTGGCCTGGCTCATTTTGTGTTTTTAGTAGAGATGGGGTTTCACCATGACCTCAGCTGATCCATCCACCTTGGTTTCCCAAAGTACTGGGATTACAGGTGTGAGCCACTGCACCCGGCAATATGACATTCTCGAAAAGGCAAAACTATAGGAATAGAAATCAAATTAGTGGTTGCATAAAGGCTGGTGTGAAGGGAAGGGCTCCAAAGGACACAAGGGAAGTTTGGGGGTTGATGAATACGTTCCATATCTTGATTATGATAGTGATTACACAACTGTATACACTTGTCAAAACTCATTGTTCACTAAGAAGGGTTATTTTAGTGTATGCCAATTATATAGCTACACAAACACACACACGTATACGTATACTCAAATGGCACTCTAGAAATCATTGCAATAAAGTGGCTATATGAGATGGGTAATGTGGAGTTGAAAAAGAGGTATAAAAGTTGTGAGTTGCAATAAAGGCCTAGAAGTGACCTAGGAATAAAGTGACTTTGGAAGCAAAAAACAAATAAACATACCTGTTCATTCTAATTTATCCCTCTATCACCTTCCTTCTTAGGAAACATAAAATGTTGATTCTGTAGAAGTCATAGATAATAGCTTACAAAATTGAGTGCACACTATGTGCCAAGCACTGTTCTAAAGACTTCTACGTTGGCCGGGCGCGGTGGCTCACACCTATAATCCCAGCACTTCGGGAGGCCGAGGCGGGTGGATCATGAGGTCGAGATCAAGACCATCCTGGTCAACGAGGTGAAACCCAGTCTCTACTGAAAATACAAAAATTAGCTGGGCATGGTGGTGAGCACCTGTAGTCCCAGCTACTCAGGAGGCTGAGGCAGGAGAATTGCTTGAACCCAGGAGGCGGAGGTTGCGGTGAGCCTAGATCGTGCCATTGCACTCCAGTCTGGGTAACAACAGCAAAACTCCATCTCAAAAAAAAAAAAAAAAGACTTCTACATGTAGCTGGGCATAGTGGCTCAGTCCCAGCTTCTCGAGGCTGAAGTAGGAGGATTGCTTGAGTCCGAGAGTTCGAGGCTGCAGTGAACTACGATCATGCCACTGCACTCTAACCTGAGCAACAGAGCAAGATCTGACTCTTAAAAAAAAAATACTTCTATATGTATTATTTAATCCTCACAACAACTCTAAGGTAAGTAGAGACAGGAAGTTTCTACTTCAGGCAGTCTGACATCATAGCACCACACAGTCTCACTTTTCAAGTAGGGTTGACAATTTGCTGCAGGGACAGCCTGGCAAGCCCTGATAGGCAGAGAATTAATGGATTCCAGTAATAGCTAAGAGATATGAACTTTCCTACAAAAGGTAATTTTTATTGCTATCTTCAAAATCCAGAGGTTCACACAGTCATTACTTAATCCTATTGGCCAAAAGTCAATGTGGTAGCTAGTCTCCAAGGTGGACCCTCAATGTCATCTTCTGGTATTAATGCACCTAGACAGTCTCTTCCCACATTAAAGTATCAGTAATTTGACCTCTGTAACCAATAGAATATTGCAGAAATGATGGAGTGTGATGTCTGAAGGTAGGACATAAAGGACATTGCAGCTTGCTCTGTCCAATCTGGTTTAGTTCCAAAACCCATTCGCTGTGTGGCAGATTGTATTATATAAGATGGTCAGCACAATAGCCTCCATCTCACATCCTCTTCTACTTTGTTGTCCTCTGTCCTGTGAAAGGGCCTTATATGCAAAGTGACATCCAAATGCCAAAGGAGCTGAGAAGCCAAAGGAGGAGGCAGACAAATCCAGTTTGTGGGTATTGGTTGATTGATTGAGGGAATTTACAGACAGAAACATAGTCTTGGGCAGCCACAATAGGTAGATTTCTGTGCTGTTACTCTCCAGACCCAAAGCTTATATATCATAGTGAAAAGGTATACGTGTTCTAGGAAGCCAGTTAATGAAAGGCAATCCTCCAGGACAGGCAAAAATTCCATGTGCAGCGTAGATAATTTGTGCAATTAACAACAAGGTTGACATGTTCTTACACCAGAGACAGTAAATAAAGTAGAAACTGGGACACACTTACAGCTCTGGGGCTAATCAGAAGTCAACATGGCAGATTAGTATCCAAGGTGGAGTCACTTTTGTCTCCACACCTTCCCATCAAGAGAAGAGATCATGTGTCCTCTCCTTGAGTCTGGGTGGGTTTCTGACTGCTTTGGCAAATAGATTATGGCAGAAGTGAGGTTTATGTGACCTCTGACAGGACAGAGGATATAATGCATTTTAAGCTTTGGCATTGGAACACTTGTGCTTGAAGTCTTGGTGACCATGTAAGAAATCTGATTACCACCAGTCACAGTGGCTAACATCATAGCTAACATGCGTAATCCCAGCATATCGGGAGGCAGAGGCAGGTGAGTTGCTTGAGTCCAGGAATTCAAGACCAGCCTGGGCAACATGTTGAAACCCTGTCTCTACTAAAAATACAAAAATTAACCAGCTGTGGTGACAAGTGCCTGTAGTCCCAGCTATTCAGGAGGCTGAGGCAGGAGAATTGCTTGAACCCAGGAGGCGGAGGTTGCAGTGAGCCGAGACTGCACCACTGCACACCAGCCTGGGTGACAGAGCAAAACTCCATCTCAAAACAAAACAAACAAAAAAACAACAGGTCGGGTGTGGTGGTTCATGCCTGTAATCCTAGCACTTTGGGAGGCTGAGGCAGGTGGATCACCTGAAGTCAGGAGTTGGGAGACGAGCCTGGTCAGGAGGTGGAGGTTGCAGTGACTTGAGATTGCGCCACTGCACTCTAGCCTGGGTGACAGAGCAAGACTGTCTCAAAAAAACAAAAACATAGCCTACAAAATAAAACTGTCTTCAACTTATTTTGAGAAAATTAGCTTTGGGTTTACAGAATGACCAGGATGTAACAGTGACAGTGTCTGAAAGGCATTTCTTTCTCATTTTAAAACCTACTGGCTCTAGGGTTTCAAAGGAATATATTCCTTCTTGAAATACCACAGGGAGATAAAAAAAAAAAAAAAAAGAATCAAAGGAATACATTCCTCTCCTTCTGAGATGACATTTCAAAAAGCTTTCACTCATACTTCATGAAGATTCATTCTGTATTATATTTTGAAAAATGATAGATATAAAAATCAAAGAACATGGCTGGGCATAGTAGCTCACACCTGGGTAATCCCAGCACCTTAGGAAGCCAAGGTGGGAGGATCACTTGAGTCCAGAGTTCAAGACAAGCCTGCGCAACATAGTGAGACCTCATCTCTACAAAAAATAAAATTAGCCAGGAATGGTGATACACGCATGTAGTCCAAGCTACTTGGGAGGCTGAAGTGAAAGGATCAATTGAGCCTGGGAGGTCAAAGTGGCAGCAAGCTGCAATCGCACCACTGCACTCCAGCCTAAGTGACAGAGAGAGAGACGGTCTCAAAAAAATTTTTTTTAATCAAGGAAAAATGGTGGTGTGGTGGTGTCCAATATTCCACTAAATGGAAGCCCTATAAGGACAATAACTTAGTTTTGTCACTGCTGTAACTGCACTGCCTAGCATAGTCACAACATGAGCAGCTATACTTGGTAAAGAAAATCACCAAAAGAGGGCAAGGTAGCTTATGTCTGCAATCCTAGCACTTTGGGAGGCTGAGATGCACAGATGGCTTGAGCCCAGGAGTTGGAGACCAGCCTGGATGACAAAACCCCATCTTTACAAAAAATTAGCTGGGCATGGTGGTGTGCTACATCTGTAGTCCCAGCTACTCAGGAGGCTGACGTGGGAGAATCCCCAGGAAGTCAGGGCTGCAGTGAGCCACTTGCCACTGCACTCTAGCCTGGACAACTGAGTGAGACTCTGTCTCAAAACAAAGCCATAGAAGACAGAATGAGAATGAGTTTATTCTCTAACGGACAGGAAATTTCCAGTTAGCAGTAATGCTTTTAATTTTTTACATCTACATGCAAGACAAACTTTTCTAGGCTGAAGGGGACAATGGGGTATGTCTATTGGTAAATCAGCAAGAAATAAAAACAAAATCCAATAATTACACTTGAGTCAATATGAATTTTTATTAACACACATTTGTCAAAGTCTGTACAAACCAAAACACTCCTGTGTTTTAAAATGTCCATTATTATAAACATACAAAGAAACAAAAGGTGTTACCAAAAGTTAGCTACTCAATTTCATGGTAAAACAGTGTCATGATTTTTAAAAATCAAAATTTCAAGACTGAGGTTTCTTCTTTCCCTTTTTGGAACTTATGGAAAGTTAGAAAATGTGTGAATTTGCTTTATATTAAATGCCAACACCTTAAAAAAAGATTTAGTATAAAACTAAATATGTGTTTTTATATTGTCAAACATCATGTAACAGAATTTCAGTCCTTAAAATAAAAAAAAAACCATGACTGTCATTTTCCCCCTAGTTTTTCCCCCATAGTCAGTGCAAGTGCATCTGAAAAATATGACAGTTTATCTTTACCTAAAAGTTTCTCATTCAAAAACTTTACAAAACTATTTAGCACTGCCATTTCCCTTGCTTAGAAGGGAAAATTATATCCCCTAATAGGGTGATACATAAGCGACATGGTCCACTGTATCTTTTATCAGAAGAAAACCACCATTTCCACATCTCTGTCCAATTTGTGCATGACTCCATTTATGAGAATGCTATCACAAATTATAGAGCATTGCTTCCAGGAAATGCCTAGAAGTTAAATTTAGTGCTACAATTTTTTGGTAGACTGAGGTACAAATGTTATCTGCCCTCATTATTATTTCTAACTCTAGTACTCCCTGCATAAATGATTCTGGGGTAGTTGGTTTTGTTGTTTCATGGCATACATGACATACCCTAATTCGTTTCACAAACATCACATAGAGGACCTGAGAGTATGCCTAGAAATGTCCATCTATCTCCTTTCCTGGAAAAGTAAATCCATGTGCCTACAGGGTTAAGAAGGGAAGACAGGGCACACATAACTCTGGCTGAGGCAACGTGCTTCTAAGAAGCAACTGTTTTCAGTACATTTCCATTAAAAGCAGGGAGTGTACAGGCGCAGGTGGGTGAGGAGTGGGGAGAAGGTACAGTGATACCACTTTTCCAAATCAGACTCAGAGTCCTTACTTGAGCAGCTCATGCTGACCCTAAAAATGTTCTGTAGTTCAAATATTACTCCTTTTTTTGTTTTCTTTGAGACGGAGTCTCACTCCATCGCCCAGGCTGGAGTGCGGTGTTGCAATCTCAGCTCATTGCAAGCTCCGCTACCCAGGTTCGAGCAATTCTCCTGCCTCAGACTCTCAAGTAGCTGGGATTACAGGTGCGCGCCACTAGGTCTGGCTAATTTTTGTATTTTTTTAGTAAAGACAGGGTTTCACCATGTTGGCCAGGCTGATCTCAAACTCCTGACCTCAAATGATCCACCTGCCTCGGCCTCCCAAAGTGCTGGGATTACAGGTGTGAGCCAACACGCCCAGCCATCTTATTCCATTTTTAATCTGCTCATGTAAAAAAAAGTTCTCTGACAGCAGCCCAGTAAAACAACTGATATAAGCAAATAAAGGATTTTTTTTTAAAGAAGTGGCAGTGTGAAAATTTAAAATCAATCACACAAAACAATCAGGAAAAGGGTGGGGAGAGAAGTGTCCAGTACAACCTGGACAACCTTGCTTTCTGCCCTTACTTAAAAAGACAGACAGTTCAAATCTTTGCTACTTCCCTTAAGTATCTCCATAAATGCTCTTCCAAGAAATCCTCCAAAAGGCACTTAGCTCCATACTTATGCATTGAATTGTTTCACCTTAGCAATCCATTTCCAAGACTCCAAGGTAACAAGAAAGAAAAGATCTGATTCTTTTACTAAAAGCTAGTGAATAGGACTGTTTTTTTTTCAAGAGGCATCACTTTTACAAGAACTAGCTAGGCTATCATTATTCCTTTATCAAGAAAAAGTTTCTTTTTTTAAAAAATAAATAAAACTCTGCCTATACATAGTACAAAGTTCATACATAATATTTCTGGAAAAAAACCCAAGAGTATACCCTGAAGCAAAAGGTTTTTTGGAGAGAGAAAGCCTCTTCCATTATACCAAGTCTGAAGGTGGCAGTTTTCAAAGTTCAGAAGGTGGCAGTGATATATAATTAATGCCAAACTGTTTGCTCATGGGTATGGCAGGATGCAATGACAGACAAAAAAAAAATCTGCACATTACATTGAGCAGTGACTACCACAAAAAAAGAAAGAAAGAAAAAAAAGGAGACCCAAAATAAAGAGAGAGAAGAGAAAGAAAAAAAGAAAAGTCCTATTAGTGAGAGAAAGAGATCGAGCTTGAAATCTCAAACACTCAAGCATGCAGTCATAACACAGCACAAACCAGGTGTTTCCATTCAGCCCACTGCAATCACACAAAGAAGGATAACTGTAATAAAATAGAGATTTCTTAAGAAAGCTTGCAATTCCCACAGAACAGCCAGGTCTCCAACCCTAACCCTGGACAACTCCATTTGCTGTTGCTAGGGAGCCTCCTTGAGGTCTGTTATGGAGAGGTTATAGCTCCTGACTTCTCTGACTTCTTGCTCTTGGACAAGGCAGCTGCCTGCTTCAGGAGCTCTCGGTTTTTGGCCTAAAGAAAAAAAAAATCAGTGCAAGAAGAATGCTTTAAACAGGATAGGATCTGTTTTTTGTGCAGATGCTAAGGCAGATGATGTGGAGGGCCAGAAAGAGATGAATAATTCTAGAGATGGAAAACAGGAAGCCCTAGGGCTTGACACTTGATTCAGGAAAAAAAAAAGTATTTGTCAGAGGTTAATCAGTATACCTCAAACTTCTGTTAACTTTGTTATAAAATTAAAGAATGCTTTATGCAATACAAATTATAGAGTAACTTCATGAGCTAGATAAACAGAATCCATAATTCAGACATCTGGAATCACATCTGGTTCATTAAAAAATCGAAGAACATACTTAATAATTCTACTCTTTTTGAGGGGAAAAGATCAGAACACATCCAAGAGTGAAACAATACAAAATATCTACAGGCCAGGCATGTGGCTCACGCCTGTAATTGTAGCACTTTGTGAGGCTGAGGTGGGAGGATCGCTTGAAGCCAGGAGTTCAAGACCAGCCTAGGCAATATAGTAAAAGCCTGTCTCTACAAAAAAAATTTTAAAAAAATTAGTGGGGTGTGGTGGCACGTGCCTGTAGTCTTCGCTACTTGGAAGTTGAGGTGGGAGGATCACCTGAGCCCAGGAGGTTGAGGCTGCAGTGAGCTATGATCGTGCCACTGCTCTCTGGCCTGGACAACAGAGAAAGAATCTGTCTTAAAAAGAAAAAATCTAAAAGGGGAATTAACATAATTTGTCAATGCTTGAGAAAAAAAGAAATCTAAGATGTTTCAAGGTAAGATTTGGGAAGAAGAAAAAAGAAATCAAAGAGGTGATCACTTAAAATACAATCAGCTAGGTATACCAGGTAGGTACACAATTTTAGCACATAAAATAAGCAGAGTCACCTGCAATTGTTCTGTGACTTCTTTGTGGGTTTTCTCCATCTGGTTCATTTTGGCTCTCATCTGTGATTCCTGGTACTGAAAATCAGCCTTCAACTCTGTAATCTGAGGGAAACAAGGCAGAATGACCAGAAGAAATTTCTGTGCAATTAAAAAAATTTTAGTTTCAGAGAGCTAAATGGTCACCCAAACTAATGAAATCCAGGGCTCTCTGGAAGATCCATATCTAAATCTAAGCCTGGGAGTTCCACACCCTCTTTTTCTAAAGCTTTCCTGAAAATTAAACAAAATCCTAAACTAACATTTCTGACTACTTGAGAGTAATAGCTGCTACCAATTACTGAACTTTTACTATGCTACAGAAAAACTGACCATATTACTTTAGTAAATGTTTATTATAACATTGTGGGGGTAGTAGTCCCATTTTATAGAGGAAAAAACTGATCTTAAGAAAGGGTTAAGTAATGTGGACAAGATCATATATAGAGTTAGCAAGGGGCAGAGCTAGATTTCAAACCCCAGACCTCCTTTTGTTGACTGCTATTCAAGGAAATTCTAAATCAGAGAGGTGATGTGTGAGCTAAGCTTTGAGGCAAAAGGGCCTGTATTCCAAGCTGAGGAGTGTTGACCTTGATCCTGAAAGCTTTGGTAAACAATCTATTTGTTTTTGCTCTTTTAAAAACCCTAACTCTGGCTGGGTGCAGTGGCGTGTGCCTGTAGTCCCAGCTACTTGGGAGGCTGAGGCTGGAGGATTGCTTGAGCCCAGGAGTTCTAAGCTGTAGTGTGCCATGCCGATCGGGTGTCCACACTAAATTCGGCATTAATATATGACCCCCCAGGAGTGGGGGACCACCAGGTTGCCTAAGGAGGGGTTAACTGGCCCAGGTCGGAAACGGAGCGGGTCAAAACTCCCGTGCTGATCAGTAGTGGGATCGCGCCTGTGAGTAGCCACTGCACTCCAGCCTGGGCAACACAGGGAGACCCCGTCTCTTAAAAAAAAAAAATACCCCAACTGTGGGTCAGGTGCAGTGGCTCATGCGTGTAATCCCAGCACTTTGGGAAGCTAAAAGGGCGGAATACTTGAGCTCAGGAGTTTGAGACCAGCCTGGGCAACATGGTGGAACCCCATGCCTTAAAAAAAAAAGACAAAAATTAAATTAGCTGGGTGTGGTGGCTAGCGCCTACAGTTCCATCTACTTAGAAGACAGAGATGAGAGGATAGCTTGAGTCAGGGAGGGTGAGTCTACCAAGAGTTGAGATTGCACCACTGCCCAACAGCCTGGGCAACAGAGCAAGACCCTGTCTCCAAATAAATAAATAAATAAAACCCTAATTCTGCAAAGCAGTAGAAACAAGTGTCCATTTTGTCCCTGTTTACAAAAATCCTTTTATGTGCCATTCTGATCTAGCCCATGGAGAGAATATACTCAGGCCATTTTCACTTGACAGTCATGTAGTTAAGTGGAAAGAACACAGATCTCTTCCTATTAATCTCCACCTTCTTAGCAGAGGAAAGCATAGCACAGTAGAAAGAACAGTAGAGCCAGAAAGACTTGTAGTCCCTTGTTCTGCCATATACTAGCTGTGTGGTTTGGACATATTAACCTCTTTGGGTCTGTTTCCTCATCTGTAAAATGAGGTAGAAATTGCACCGGGCGTGGTGGCTCATGCCTGTAATCTCAGCACTTTGGGAGGCCAAGGCAGGCAGATCACCTGAGGTCAGGAGTTTGAGACCAGCCTGACCAACATGGAGAAACCCCATCTCTACTAAAAATACAAAATTAGCCAGGTGTGGTGGCGCATGACTTTAATCCCAGCTACTCGGGAGGCTGGGGCAGAATAGCTTGAACCTGGGAGGCGGAGGCTGTAGTGAGCCAAGATCATGCCATTGCACTCCAGCCTGGGAAACCAGAGCAAAACTCCGTCTCAAAAAAAAATTACATGAATGCAAGTAAAGAATTTAACATCAATGTCTTAGCTATTCAGACTGAATCACAGCATTCTGAACTTGATACAAAACAACATAAAGATCTAGAGGAGGGGATTAGAAACGCCTAAGAGGAAAAATACTGGAGGCATCCTTCATCTATGAAATGATTTTAACAATTCCCACCTCAAAGGCTTATTATAAGAAAAAATGAGGGCTGGGCATGGTGGCTCATGCCTGTAATCCCAGCACTTTGGGAGGCCAAGGCGGGTGGATCACGAGGTCAAGAGATCGAGACCATCCTGGTCAACATGGTGAAACCCCGTCTCTACTAAAAAAAATACAAAAAATTAGCTGGGCACGGTGGCGCATGCCTGTAATCCCAGCTACTCAGGAGGCTGAGGCAGGAGAATTGCCTGATCCCAGGAGGTGGAGGTTTCGGTGAGCCGAGATCGCGCCATTGCACTCCAGCCTGGGTAACAAGAGTGAAACTCCGTCTCAAAAAACAAACAAAACAAAAAAAGAATAAATGAGTTGGGCATGGTTGCTCACACCTGTAATCCCAGCACTTTGGGAGGCTGAAGCAGGAGGATCACTTGAGGTCAGGAATTTGAGATCAGCTTGGCCAACATGGTGAAACCCCATCTCTACTAAAAATACAAAAATCAGGCTGGGCGTGATAGCTCACGGCTGTAATCCCGGCACTTTGGGAGGCCGAGGCAGGTAGATCACTTGATAATACATATTACACAGTTAATATAAATAAAGCACTTAAAACTGAGACAGGCAAAAACGTCTTGAGGTCAGGCGTTCAAGACCAGCCTGGACAAAATGGTGAAACCCCCGTCTCTACTAAAATAAAAAAAATTAGCCAGCCACGGTGGCACGTGCCTGTAATCCCAGCTACTCTGGAGGCTAAAGCAGGAGAATCGCTTGAACCTGGGAGGCAGAGGTTTCAGTGAACAGAGATTGTGCCACTGCCCTCCAGCTTGGGCAACAGAGCAAGACCATGTCTCAAAAAAAAAAAATCAGCCAGGTGTGATGGTGTGCACCTGTAGTCTCGGCTACTCAGGAGGCTGAGGCACAAGAATTGCTTGAACCCAGGAGGTAGAGGTTGCAGTGAGCTGAGATCTCACCACTGTACTCTAGGCCTGGGTGACAGAGCAAGACTCTGTGTGGGAAAAATAATAAACAGATGAATTAATACATATAAAGCACTTAAAACAGAGCCAGGCACAAAGTTAGCACCCAATATAAGTTAGCACCCAATATAAGTTAGCACCCAATAAAAATTATTATATTAAGGCAAAAATGAGATTTTTTTGTTACTGCTTTTTGGAGACAGGATCTGGCTCTGTCACCCACAGGCTGGAGTGCAGTCATGCAATCATGGCTTACCACAGCCTTGACCTCCCAGGCTTAGGTGATCTTCCCACCTTAGCCTCCCAAGTAGCTGGGACCATAGGTGTACACCACCAAGCCCTGCTAATTTTTGCATTTTTTTTGTAGAGATGAGGTTTCACCACATGGCCCAGGCTGGTCTTGAATTCCTGGGCTTAAGCAATCTGCTTGCCTCGGCCTCCCAAAGTGTTGGGATTACAGGTGTGAGCCACTGTGCCCAGCCTAAAAATGACATACTCTTTAGAAAACTTGAAAATAAGGTAACAGACATGAATCAGAGTAAGGATGTAAACGGGGAGGATAACTATCAGACCAGAATAAGACAGGTCTTACTCTGAAGATATTAACGTGAAGAAGTCCGGGAGCAGTGGCTCATGCCTGTAATCCCAGCACTTTGGGAGGCCGAGGAGGGTGGATCACAAGGTCAAAAGATCGAGACCATCCTGGTCAACATGGTGAAACCCTGTCTCTACTAAAAATACAAAAATTAGCTGGGCATGGTGGCGCGTGCCTGTAATCCCCACTACTCAGGAGGCTGAGGCAGGAGAACTGCTTGAACCCAGGAGGCGGAGGTTGCAGTGAGCCGAGATCGTGCCATTGCCCTCTAGCCTGGGTAACAAGAGCGAAACTCCGTCTCAAAAAAAAAAGTTTAGAAAAAGAAAAAAGTTATTAATGTGAAGATATTAGAAATATAAGATAGAAGATATTCTGATGTGAAAATAAAATATTAACACTGAGGACGGGCACATTGGCTCATGCCTGTAATTCCAGCATTTTTGGGAGGATGAGACGGGCAGATCACTTGAGACCAGGAGTTCGAGACTAGCCTGGCCAACATGGCGAAATCCTGTCTCTACTAAAAATAGAAAAATTAGCCAGGTATGGTGGGCGGGCACCTGTAATCCCAGCTACTCGGGAGGCTGTGGTAGGAGAATCACTTGCACCCAGGAGGCAGAGGTTTCAGTGAGCCGAAATTGCACCACTGTACTTCAGCCTTGATGACAAAAGACTCTGTCTCAAAAAAACAAAAAAAGAAAAAAACAAGGCTAGGTATGGTGGTTCATACCTGTAGTCCCAGTGCTTTGGGAGGCCGAGGTGGGTGGATCACAAGGTCAAGAGATTGAGACCATCTGGCCACCATGATGAAACCCCGTCTCTACTAAAAATACAAAAATTAGCCGGGTGTGGTGGTGCATGCCTGTAGTCCCAGCTACCCAGGAGGCTGAGGCAGGAGAATTGCTTGAACCCAGAAGAAAGAGGTTGCAGTGAGCTGAGATCACGCCACTGCATTCCAGCCTGGTGACAGAGTGAGACTCCATCTTAAAAAAAAAAAAAAATAACAATACCGAAGATACTAAAATATTAAAATATTAACATATTAAAAATGGGTCACTTAAAGAGATGTCAGCAGTGGAAGCACAGTGACATAAGAGTCATGTAGAAGGCTTACTGAATGCTGTTCAGGAAGGGGAGAAGGGAGACCTGGCCCACGAACTTTGAGTATTACTGTCCCACAGACATAGCCATCCCCATAAGAGGAGACATTAGGGTCTTTTAGCTGGACAGCATTGAACATTCCAGTCACATAACTACCTCCTCTTGTTCCAACTCTATGCTTATTCAGCATCTTCTGATTATAGCCTCTCTTGGTAGCTCATGCTAAGAACAGTGTGCTGTTACATGCTCCACTATGAACTGAGATGTGAACACTGGTTTTTTATACATTGTCTCTGTAAGCTCACTTAACAAATGTCCTCTGTGAGGCTAGGCACAGTGGCTCACATCTGTAATCCTAGCACTTTGGGAGGCCGAGGTGGAAGGATCACTTAAGACCAGGAGTTCAAGACCAGTCTGGGCAACGTAATAAGACCATGTTTCTACAAAAAAATTTTTAAGAACTGGCCAGGTATGGTGGCACATGTCTATAGTCCCAGCTACTCAGGAGGCTGAGATGGGAGGATTGCCTGAGCCTGGAAGGTAGAGGCTACAGTAACCCATGATTGTGCCACTGTACTCTAGCCAGGGCAACATAGCTGAGACCCTGTCTCAAAAACAAAACAAAACAAAACAAAACATCCTCTCCGAGTGGAAGCTACAAGTACTGAGAAAAATCAGCTTTTTGAGCCAAATTGGCTGGAGTGGACTGACCAAAGCAATGCCACCTCAAGAGTCATCTTGGCAGATGGCCAGCCTCTCCCCAAGATATCCCAATCCCAATCTTGACATAGCCTCTCAAAGCGTCAATGTTAAGTACCCAACAAACATCAGTTAAAAAGAGTTATTATCATGTTCCATACCACATATCTCCCCCTTGTATCATTCTGGTCAGAGAGGAATTAACTAAACCATACCTTCTTCTCTTTCTCTAAAATCATTTGATCCTTTTGATGCAACATCTTCTTTAGGGTAGCTACTTCTTCCTTCAGTTGGGCAATGATGACAAAGTGGTCAGTGCCTGGTGAGTCCAGAGCCAGGTCTGGGGAGAAGCTAAATTTAAAAATCAGGGGAAAATATTGTAACTTGGATGGATAAACTTTTCTCTACCTGAGGATGCATCCTAGGCCTCTTGACTGCAAGCTCCTCAAAGGCAGGGAGTAACTATTTGAATCCTAGCATCAGGCACATTGCACCATGTATGCTGGGCTCAACAGCATTTGTTGAACTGCACAGGTAAGGTGGCCATCAGATAACTCTACCAACCGAAGTCACGACCAGGCAGCATCCCTGCAGCATGTTCTCACATTTAGGACTAAAATAAATGCCACATCCCAAGAGCTAAGGATACTATTTCAGGTTCCTTAAAGATCCCCGATGATGTACTAAAAAACAGTCGTAACTTTTGTGATTAAATCAATTCCCTAGAATTCCAGATGAATTATAAACTGTGGGCTCATGCATTTTTCTGTAATGCTCCCCTCACAGCTCATCTTTCAGGGCCTTGTCTTTTGTCCCAAAGCACCATGATGCAGTGTATCTGCTAAGAAACTGCTGCATTCCCACCCAAGAGCAGTCAGTTCTTTTTCAAAAAGGTGAAACAGGAATGAAGCCAGCTTCCCCTACACTACAATTGGGCTGCAGATTGTCATTTCCAATATCAGGACGTCTATAACACTGCATTAGGAAAGCAACAAAGAGGTAGCAAACTCTAGAGTCATACCACAACTTGGGCTTTCAACAGATTCCTCCCAGTAACAGCATCAGAGCACTCCATTTTGTTGAAGTGCCAGGTGGACTCTATGTCCTTTTAGCAGAGCCTCTTAAGAAGGGACAGTTTCAGAGAATCTGTAAATCCCCCAAAGTATATGTACAATCTTGTCTACACATATAATGGGTGATTTTTAGAGTGAGGGTCCATAGCTTTCAATGGCCAGTCAGAAGTGCCTCAGACTCAAGGAATCAGTGCCAAGAGGGTCAAATCCTGTCCTCTAGAGAATTCCCAAAGAACACTCTTTACTTTTCCCAGGACAATCTTTAAAGTAAAACACAAACCTGTTTTTCCTAAGCAGATACTGGAATACTCATTCTCAACTCCCTGTATATAGCAACAACTCACAGTTCTTATAACCTAAACCACATCTAGTAACCAGCATTTCTCTACACAGGAAGAAACTCCAAAGAGCAAGCCTAACCAATGGACAAACTTCCTTATAGTTACCAAGTCAAACATTTCTACGGCTAGAATTGGAAGACATAGATAATTGACAAGAATATTCCTACCCTCCTCAGTCTACATGAAACATATGAGAAGACTGTCAGAGGAAGAATGAATCAATGCTCTCATAACTAATGAATGGGTGGAATTACTGCATAACAAAAATAAATGCAAAATCATAAAACAAGCCATGCAGGAAAAAGTACTGAAAGGACCTATTACAGTCTCCACTAGTTTTAGATCTGGAAGTACCGTTATAGCTGCAGTCTCACATCTGTTTCAATACCTGCTAAGGACCTGTCTTCCTTCAACAGAACAGAATCTATTTAAACCCATAACTAGAGTAATGAGCTAATATAAGTAATTTTTGCTGTCCCCAAAGCTCCTAATGCTCTACCCTTCCTGCTTCTTGCAAGAGGATTCCCCCATACCAATAAATTGTTGACAAAAATCATCCTTTCTGTCCTGTGTTAGGGCCGGACCTCACTAACTCTCTAATTCCTGGTTCAACAAGAACTGCTAGAAATGAAAAAAGGTGGCTAGGGTAACAAGGCAGAAAAACCAGTTTCTTTCCTAATGGCTCCAATAACAGGAAACTACTACTTCTCCAGAAAAATTATCTTTTACAAAAGCTTGTAATGTAAAAACAATCTTCCTGAGGTTGAGCCAAAACCTGCCTCTCTATAACCCTACATATTGGTCCTGAGTCTGATCTCAAAGGCTATAAGAGTAAGTCTAATCTTTCAGACACATTTCAGAGGGAGAATAAAATGAAACTATGACTTAAAAAAAAGAATGTCCTTTAGGAACAATAAACCACAAGGTGTGCCTGAATGCCATCAGCTGTTGAGATTGCTTTTTTGATTGCCTATGGAACAATAAACAAACATGATTAAAAAGCAGTGTGTTTTCTAGAGGAAGAAAAACTTGAAGTTAACTTCAATTTTTCTAAAATTGAAAAGTTTTTGTTATAATTTTAACAAACAAATTCGAAAATATTGAGACAGAGACTGTGAATTTTGCAGGATACTTAGAAAAAAAGAATAAAGTATCTTATAAAGCCATTTTTGTTTATTTATTTTTTCTTTTAGTATTTAAATTTTTAATTTTTCTTTTAGTATTTATAAAGCCATTTTTGAAAGCTAATATGTGTTGTCTGTACAAAATGGAAGGCTAATGAATAAAGTAAAAGAGGAGGGAAAATAATCAAATATGCCTCAATATTAAATAAGTAAGAGAAGAGAATGTGGTAGTATAGAAAGGTCAGTGGAAAACCACTGGTCAGCAACTTGCAGAAAACATGAGGAATTAAAAGAGTAAGAGCATAAATTTAAAAGTATATGAATATTTTAGGGGCTGGGTGCAGTGGTTCAAGCCTATAATCTCAACATGTTGGGAGGCCAAAGCAGGAGGATCACTTGAGGCCAGGAGTTCAAGATCCCATCTACAAAAAATAAAAATTAGCCAAATGTGGTGGCACGTGCCTGTTGTCCCAGCTACTTAGGAGGCTGGACAGGAGGATCATTTGAGTCCAGGAGGTCGAGGCTGCAGTGAGCCATGATTGTGCCACTGCACTCCAGCCTGGGTGATAGAGTGAGACCTTGTCTTAAAAAAAAAAAAAAAAAAAAAGCCAGGCATAGTGGCTAATTCCTGTAATCCCAGCACTTTGAGAGGATCACTTGAGCTCAGGAGTTCAAGACCAGCCTTGGTAACATGGTGAAATCCTGTTTCTACAAAAAATACAAAAATTAGCTGGGCATGGTGGTGACTGTCTGTAGTCCCAGCAACTTGGGAGGCTGAGGTGGAAGGATCATCTGAGCCCAGGAGGTCAAGGCTGCAGTCAAAATCATGGCACTGCATTCCATTCCAGCCTGGGCAACAGAGTGAGACCCTGTCTCAAAAATAAAAAAAAGGAAAGAAATAGGTAGACAGTGAAATTTTGGTTTGCATGACATTAAAAAAGGACAGTCAAAAAAAAAAAAAAAAGTCAGAATGCTTTTCTCAAAGTAAAGTAAATGCAGAGGAAAAAAAATCCCACAAAAAGTAGAGAGGACAGGCTGGGCGCGGTGGCTCACGCCTGTAATCCCAGCACTTTGGGAGACCAAGGCGGGTGGATCACAAGGTCAAGAGATCGAGACCATCCTGGTCAATATGGTGAAACCCTGTCTCTACTAAAATACAAAAAATTAGCTGGGCATGGTGGCATGTGCCTGTAATTCCAGCTACTTGGGAGGCTGAGGCAGGAGAATTGCCTGAACCCAGGAGGCAGAGGTTGCTGTGAGCCGAGATCGCGCCATTGCACTCCAGCCTGGGTACCAAGAGCGAAACCCCCGTCTCAAAAAAAAAAAAAGAAAAGAAAAAAAGTAAAGAGGACAGCAAAATGTAATTTATCTTATGCTATGAACATTTAAAAAAAAAGAAATGCAAACAAGTAGAATAAAATGTTAAAAATGCTAATATAGGAACATTCAAATGGAATTTATGTATATATGAAAATAGTTTTTGTGACAGCAGAAAAAATTTCCAAATTTTCAAATTATAAGGGTAAATTGCTTTGAAAAATAAATTGGCATGTCATTTTAAGGAAAAAATTATCTCCTGCTTTTTTTTTTTTTTTTTTTTTTTGAGATGGAGTTTCACTCTTGTTGCCCAAGTTGGAGTACAATGGCATGATCTTGGTTCACCGCAATCTCCCCTCCCAGATTCAAGCAACTCTCCTACCTCGGCCTCCTGAGTAGCTGGGATTACAGGCATGCACCCCATGCCCGGCTAATTTTGTATTTCTAGTAGAGACAGGTTTTCACCATGTTGGTCAGGCTGGTCTTGAACTCCTTGACCTCAGGAGATCCATCCGCCTCGGCTTCCCAAGGTGCTGGGATTACAGGTGTGAGCCTGTAATGCCCCGCCTGCCCCCCAACCTTTTTTTTTGAGACAGAGTCTCACTGCCAAGGCTCGAGTACAGTGGTGCAATCATAGCTTACTGCAGCCTCAGCTTCCCTAGGTTCAGGTGATCCTCCCATTGCAGCCTCCCGAGTAGCTGGAACTATAGGCACACGCTACCATGCCCAGCTAATCTCTGTATGTTTTGTAGAGATGGTTTCATCATGTTGCCCAGGCTAGTCTGGAACTCCTGGGTGATTCACCAGCCTTGGCATGCCAAAGTGCTGGAATTACATGTGTGAACAACTGTGCCTGGTCAAAATGACCATTTAATATCTTTTCTGGAGGACATCATGAAAGACCATTTACCTATGTCAAGAATCAGCTTCTTACCTGAGAAAAACAGCATTGCTGATGACTGGATGCAATAAAACACTGAACAGAAAACTTGAGTTTTTAGCTTCATGTATCCATAGCAATGGACAGCAAGAAAAGTGGCAGTATCTCAAGAACAAAATAAGCTAATAGAAAGTGAATGTTAAGGGCTGGTCAGTTAAACTGGAGGATACGAATGAGCTTTTTCCAGGTCATTCAAACACAGCCTGGATCATAAATGAGCACAAAACAGAAATGAATCTAAAGGGATAGGCTTGACTTAGGCCTTTATAAAGCAGGGCATTCAAAAAGTTCATTCCTTGAAGTAGTTTTTATAGGGACACACACGCTGGCCGAGGTGATGGACAACCTGTGCGACATCTATTTTCTTCACAATGGCCAGACTAGCTTCTGAGAGAACAGTAAAGCTGGCCAGAAAGACGCTCTTTATGGTTCCTTCCCCCATGTAATCTGACTACCTAAATTAAGAATTCTAGAAGGTTCAATTCAAGAAGTTTAAAATCATTGAAACTAGTTCTAAAAATCTTATAGTGCCTGAAAGCAAGTTAACAAAAAAGGCAATGGGAAAGAACGTTTTGTATCTTTCTAAATAAACAAAATCAGTCCTGGTAAGCCTACATGCTGGTCTGCTCCTATATCCATTACTGGTTGGGAAGGAGAACTGTGAATGGGAGGAGTTTTCAGAATGCAGATGATTTTCAGGATCTTAGGGAAGTGTGTCAGGTGGTTTCACTTTAGGATGGCCAGGCCTGGAGGAACAGGAAAACGGCTGGTCCCAAGACTCTGTTGGGAAGCAGCCCACTGTAGCAATACAGACGGGACACTCTGGATATTAGGACCCATGCAGCTCAGAGGAGGAAGTATCACTGAGGAGGGGAGAGGAAAAGTGAAGACTAAAAGTATGCATTTAGACTGGCTTGAAAGGAAACAAAAATATGTAAATACATCTTATTCTCTCCTGATCCAGAATCTGTACTGGACTGGCTTTCTGAATGCTAAGGAAGTGTGGATTATCCCTCACAAATTTGGCAACACTGTCTTAATCTCAACTTGTCTTTACCTCTCAAGATCAACTCCTCTCCTGCCTGGAGGCACAGATCACACAGAAAAGCATCCAGCTCTGGACTTCTTAGAATTAGTGTGGGGGAGGCCAGGCAAGGTGGCTCATGCCTATAATCCCACCACTTTGGGAGCCTGAAGTGGGCGGATCACTTGAGGCCAGGAGTTCCGGTCAACATGGCAAAACCTCGTCTCTACTAAAAATATAAAAATTAGCTGGGCATGCTGGCACACCTATAATTCCAGCTACTTGGGAGACTAAGTCATGAGAATCGCTTGAACCTAGGACGCGGAGGTTGCAGTGAGTCAAAATCACGAAACTGCACTCCAGCCTGAGCAACAGAGTGAGACTCTGTCTCTTAAAAAAAAAGAATTAGGAATTAGTGTAGGGGAGTCATTTAGTAGACTGCAGAATTCAATTGCTATTAAATCAGTTACAAGTTCTTATCATTTAATGACAAGATTAGATTTATAAACAAATATCAGGACTGCTTATTATTTATAAGGTTCACTGATAGACACAGACTAATTCCAAGGCAGACTCTAAAATGTATTCCTGTTTCAGGAACTGTGTATGCATTTCAAATGTGTGCGCACACATACTCCAACTGGCTCACCTGTCTCCATTAGTTGTGATTGACTCAAACTTGGACTTTTTCTTTGGGATTTCATTTTGAATTGAAGATGTAGAAAGTGTTTTCTGGCTTTTAATGGCAAAAATAGAGAGACACACATTAGAAATCAAAGATTAACAAAACATCACAATGAAAGTCTGTCAAATAGACCAATGTAAGATAGCTCATCTAAGCAAAAGCTAATAATTATTGACTAATAAAGAATCTACCAAGGTGATGATTTTGTAGGTCCTGGATGGATGGGTAGCTAATTTCCACAGGATCAAAAAAATTCTTGGCCTTCATCAGTTAAATATAACCTGCCTTATTAGTGACTATGAAATAAAACTTTAGTAACAAGTATAATCTGTCGTCTGGTTTAAAAAGTACTTTTACAGTCACTGTCTCACATGTATCGTATAATTCTGTGAGGTATCAATAAATTATTATTTCTACTGTGCAGAAATAGCTCAAGATAAACTTATCCACCAAAGGACATATAGCTAGTTAGTAGTAAAGCTGGAACTAGAAACTAGGTCAATATATTTGAACTCCCAGTCTCGTTATTTATTTAGTTATTTTTGAGATGGAGTCTCACTCTGTCTCACAAGCTGGAGTGCAGTGGTGTGATCCTGGCTTACTGCAATCTCAGCCTCCTGGCTTCAAGTGATCCCTTCCACCTCAGCCTCCCAAATAGCTGGGACTACAGGTGCGTGCCACCGTGCCCAGCTAAATTTTGTATTTTTTGGTAGAGGCGTGGTTTCACCATGTAGGCCAGGCTAGCCTCGAACGCCTGACCTCAAGTGATCCACCTGCCTCGGCCTCCCAAAGTGCTGGGATTACAGGCATGAGCTACCATGCCCTGCCAGTCTAGTTCTCCACATTTGTGTTAACCTACTGGTATCTCAGTCCTATTACAAGACTAAAAATCAGTTTTTAGCCCCAGTAAGTTCACTCAAAACTAATCTTGAAACAAAAGCTGGAAGTCTGTCTCTGCTATGCAACCCTTTCATTTTGATGGGTGTTCAAATGCCAAGTCCAAAGGATTCTTCAGACCTTTTCTTACTTGACCTCTCTTTAGTATTTGATACCACTGATCACTGCATCCGTATTAAAATGTTCTCCTTGTTTGGTCATCCCACTTTTGTGACAGTTGCATCTTAGTTCCTAATCCTTAAATACCGAATGCTTCTAGAGTTCTGTTCTCAGTGCTGAATCTGAATTCTGAATTACAGCATTTAAGAGCATGATTTTAACAACTACCTAGCATAGTGGTTGGAAATTATATCACCTACATTAGAAGCATCTGGGATCTTTATAAAACAATGTAGATTCCTGGACTCTATCTAGGTCCTACTGAATTAAATTCTTGAGTGGGACTGCAGCAGGAATCTTTTTTTTTTTTTTTTTTTTTAAAGAAACAGTGTCTTGCTCTGTTGCCCAGGCTGGAGTGCAATGGCACATTCATGGCTCATGGCAAGCTTCAAACTCCAAAGCTCAAAGTGATCCTCCTATCTCAGTCACTCAAGTAGCTGGAACTATACCTGGCTAATACTGTTTTTTGTAGAGATGGGGTCTCACTATGTTCCTCCAGTAGGTCTCAAACTCCTGGTCTCAGGCAACCCTCCCACCTCGGCCTCCTAGCATGTTGGGTTTACAGGCATGAGTCAGCCCATGTGTCTGGCCAGAATCTGCATTTTCAAATAATCCCTACCCCCAGTGATTCTTTCGTTGTTGTTGTTTTATTTGACACAGAGTCTCGTTCTGTCACCCAGGGTGGAATACAGTGGCATGATCTTGGCTCACTGCAACCCAACCTCCCTGTCCCGGGTTCAGACAATTCTCCTGCCTCAACCTCCTGAGTAGCTGGGATTACAGGTGTGTACCACCACTCCCAGGTAATTTCTGTATTTTTCTTTTTTTAGTAGAGACGGGGTTTCACCATGTTGGTCAGGCTTGCCTTGAATTCTTTACCTTGTGATCCGCCTGCCTTGGCCTCCCAAAGTGCTGGGATTAAAGGTGAGAACCATCGTGCCCAACCAGATTCTTTATGTGCTACCTATGGTCCATGTCCAAACCTCTCTTCTAAGTTCTAGGCTAAACTCCTGAAAGTAATTCTTCATGCTTCAAACTCAACTTTTCAAAACTAAACGTTTTCTCCACTTCCTACATTCTGTCTCAGTTAAAGATCTACCTATTCATCTAAATATCCTTCACTTACTCATTCTTCCTCATGTGTCTGTTCATCAGATTATCTAAGTTTCTCATAATACTCCGACCAAAGCATCTTCCTGAATCAGCCTTTTCAATCTTCCACTGCCTCAGGTGAGGTTCTTGTTTTAACATCTCATACCCAGACTCTTACAAAAAAGCCTTTTAATTAGCCCCCAGTCCCTTTTCCTTCCAATGCCTTCTCCAAACTAGTCAGGGTTAATTTTTTAAATGAAGATTTGGACTCTCTTTTGCATAGATCCCTTCAATAGCTTCCCACTAACCACTCCCCTCACCGATTAAGTTTACATTCCTTACTAGGATGCAGAACCCCTTTTTCCTTCCACTCCCCAGCTCCCAACCATAAGTTCCAGCAATATAAGAGGACTTACAGTTCTCCAGGGTTCCATGTGGTCTCATACCCTCCATACCTTTGCGAATGCCTCTGCCCATTCCTTCCCTGAGGATTCCAACTCATCCTAAGATATAGCTCTAATGCCAGCTCTTCTGCAAGTCAGCTTGCCTGACTTCTCAAGGCAGTTAATTACTACTCTCATGTCTGCATTCTTGACAAGTTTCTACTGTGGTACCCATTACATTACACTAAGATGATCTGTTTATAAGTCTGTCTTTCCTACCAGAATGTATTCTCTTGGAGAGCAGCATGACTTTTATTCAGCTCTTCATTCCCACCAGCATCCTTGACCCATGATAGAGCTTGCCGATTAAACAAAGTCATAACGGTAATAACAAAAAAAACCTGAAATGTATTGAATATTTCCTTTATGCCAGTTATAAAACAATCACTGTGCATGTACTATCTAATTTATCTTCACGACAACCTCATAAGGTAATACTATTACTTCCCTCATTTTATAGATGAGAAAACTTGCCCAAGATCCCCACAGAGAACCTGACAGAGCCAGGATTCCATCCAGAGCCAGAATTCTTAACAACACTAGATACTCTGAAAAGAAGCTTAAAACAACAATGAAAAGACATCTTTTTGACTAGCTGCCACCAGGACAAACCTAGAACATCTATCAGCCTCCTGGCTAAATATGCATTGAAAAAGCTCTATCTCTCAGAAAGTAAAATGTCCAATCTTCTAGAGAGAGAATCCACTCTAAGGGTGAAAACAATACATGTACAGTAAGTTCCAAAACATTTCAGACACAACACAAAGTCAGGAAATCATGACACTTTATGGACATCTCTCTGGTCTTTGGAAGATATATGAATTATAAAATATGACAAATGAGCTTCCTCCTACAGACTACCTACAGAGAATACAGAAAATTTATATGAGATGGTATGTTCTGTGATGATTGTGTGAGTATTACATCTGAAGCACTTCTAGTTCTATCTTATGCATCTTGAAGTTACCTGTTATAATGGCCACCACCACTCAGGCGACTATACTGCTCCTTCTCCTGGTGGCCAGCACGAGAAGAGCTACTCAGGTGTTTCCTCTGCTCTTTGGTCTTCTGAAGGACCCGCTTGTATGAAAGTGTGCACAGCCAGCACAGCAATTTCCCATCTACCTGAAAGACGAGGAGACAAAGATAAAGACGAGGGAATTTAGTACAGTGGCTGCAAACGTGGTATTGGGAGCCAGAACCTCTGGGTTTAGTCCCAGTTCTCAAACTTTTGAGTTGTGACTTTGGGCATGTCACAAAGGGCTGCTACAAGAATCTAGTGACATAATGTAGGTAAAGCACTTAACATGATGCCAGGCACATAAAAGTTCCTTAATAAATTTCAGCTGCTAATTTTATGTCTTTTTGTTTTGTTTCTCTTCAACTTAGCAAACACGGACAAGAGTAAAGTTCTCAGAAGACTATGGTTCTCATTAAGGAAAACTCAGCAGGGAGAAGACAGAAGATGAATGATAAAATTCATGCTTCAGTATTTTAGATTTTCTTTTCCAGTAATGGGGTCTCACCCAGACTGGAATGCAGTGGTATGATCGCAGTACACCACAGCCTTAAACTTCTGGGCTCAAGCAATCCTCCTGCCTCAGCTTCCTGAGTAGCCAGGACTAGGTACATGCCACCAGGCTCACCTAATCAGTTGTTACTGTTTTTTTCTAGACAGGCTCTTGCTCTGTTGCCCAGAATGGAGTACACTGCAACCTCTACCTCCTGAGTTCAAGCGATTCTCCCACCTCAGCCTCCTGAGTAGTTGGAACTACAGGTGAGTACCACCATGCCTGGCTAATTTTTCTATTTTTTTGTAGAGACAGGGTTTTGCCATGTTGCCCAGGCTAGTCTCAAACTCCTGAGTTCAAGTGATCTGCCTGTCTTGGCCTCCCATAATGCTGGACTCACAGGCATTAGCCACTTTACCTGGTCGTTTTTTATTAATGACAAAATTTGTATATATTTATTGTGTAAAACATGCTATTTTGAAATATGTACACTTTGGGAGGCTGAGGCAGGTGGATTACATGAGCCCAGGGGTTCAAGACCACCCTGGGCAACATGGCAAAACCCCATCTACAAAAAGAAAGACAACAAAAATTAGGCAGGCATGATAGTACATGCCTGTAGTCCCAGCTAATAGGAAGGTTGAGGTGGGAGAATCACTTGAGCCTGGGAGGTCAAGGCTGCAGTGAGCTGTAAGCATGCCACTGCACTACATACAGCCTTGGTAACAGAGCAAGACTGTCTCAAAAATGAATAAATATTTAAAAATATACATATAGAATGGCTAAATCAAGCTAACTAACATTATTACCTCATATTGTTTTTTGTTTCTTTTTGAGACAAAGTCTTGCTCTGCTGCCCACTCTGGAGTACAGTGGCACACAGTTTTGGCTCACTGTACTCCAGTGTACAGTGACTCACTGTACAGTGGCTCACTGTACTCTGTCTCCCGGGGTTCAAGTGATTCTGCTGCCTCAGCCTCCCAAGTAGCTGGGGGTTACAGGTGCCTGCCACCAAGTCCAGCTAATTTTTTTTTGCATTTTTAGTAGAGATGGGGTTTCACCATGTTGGTGAAACCAGGCTGGTCTCAAACTCCTGACCTCATGATCTGCCCACCTTGGCCTCCCTTTTTTTTTTTTTTTTTTTTTGTGAGAACACTTAAAATCTATTCTCTTAACAATTTTCAAGAGTACATTTTATTAAATATACTCACCATGTTGTACAATGGATCTCTTCAATTTATTCCTCCTATATAACTGAAATCCTTTGGCCAACATCTCCCCAAACCCGCCCTCCTGTACCTCAGTTTTAATACCTTAAAAATAGTTCACAAAATGGTACGCTGGATACCATCTCTCAGACAGAAAGAGGGTCCCCAGAGAAAGACTAATGAATGAGTAGCTTCCAGGGCCCAGTCCCTGGTGGTGGCCTGCCATGGCACTGTTTGAAGTAGAAAAAGTTGACTCCTTTGAGCAGAAGTAACTGCACCAGGGAGCAGGGCACAAAGCTAGGAAAACATAATGTGTCTTCTGCCACCCTCTGAAGCTGTGGTGTCTCTGTGCAGCATTCAGACTGAAAAACCCCTGGAGGACACACTAGGACAGGTGACAGGGCAGCAGGGCTGCTTGGAATTTCTCAGGTTAGGCAGGAAGTATGCTGATACATTATGGAATTTTAGTTTTCATTTCTTATTCCTGAAATTAGATCTTGTACTTCATCTTGAACATGGGTAAGCCACATCATCATTTACCTGAAGTGATTTTCATCTCATCTGCAAAGCCACTTTGTTCTCCATCCCCAACCCATCAGCAAGTCCATCAGTCTGAATCTACTACTCACTTCTTTCTAACTCCACTGCTTCCACTCTACTAAAGACATTTTCATCTCTTACTGATTTTAAGAGCTACCCAAATGATCACCCTACCTCCAATAAGCCACTTCCCCATAGCCGCTAAAGGGTTTCTTAAATGTAAATGATTATATCCTCTTTTTAGAAATACAGAAAAAAAATTTTTCATTTTCTCTCGACTGTAAATGGAAAAGGTTTTTTATAGTGTAGTTAATATGCCCTCCTTAGGCATTAAGACACATTTCTGTTTGTAACCTTAATGCAGCCATATTTTTATTCTTTATAAAAATCAAGTTGGCTGGGCGCAGCGGATCACACCCAAATCCCGGAACTTTGGAAGGCTGAGTGAGGTAGGCAGATTGCTTGAGACCAGGAGTTCGAGGCCAGCCTGGGCAACATGGAGAAACTCTGTTTTGACAAAAAGTACAAAGATTAACTGAGCATGGTGGCGTGTGCCTGTAGTTCCAGCTACTTGGTAGGCTGAGGAGGGAGGACTGGCTGTAGTGAGTCTAGACTGTACTACTTGTACTCCAACCTAGGTGACAGAATGAGACCCTGCCTCAAAAAAAAAAAAAAAAAAAATTTGCCAGGCACAGTGGCTCAAGCCTATAATCCCAGCACTCTGGGAGGCCGAGGCGGGTGGATCACGAGGTCAAGAGATCAAGACCATCCTGGTCAACATGATGAAACCCCGTCTCTACTAAAAATACAAAAAATTAGCTGGGCATGGTGGCACATGCCTGTAATCCCAGCTACTCAGGAGGCTGAGGCGGGAGAATTGCTTGAACCCAGGAGGCAGAGGTTGCGGTGAGCTGAGATCGCACCACTGCACTCCAGTCTGGGTAACAAGAGTGAAACTCCATCTCAAAAAAAAAAAAAAATTTAAGTCTCCCAGTAAAAACTGAGTACTTCACCACACTGTTAAATTGCTTCACTAAAAATGTAGTTCGACATGCCAGTTTCTAACCTCAGAATATTCTGCACAATCAATTTTAATCATTAGAATGAATAATTGCTCAGAGAAACAGTACCACCTCAGCTGCAATGATTGGTAGTCAATATTCCTGTTTTCTGGTAAAAAGGAGATCTCATGAGCAGCAACAATGGACTCCTTGTGGTCTCATTGATCAAGGGAACATTTCTGAGTGGCTTCTGAACATATATTTCTTAACAAGTCAATCACAGATCTAGAGTCTTCACTCCTCATAACAATGCTTCCAGGCATAATCATGTTAGCTCCTGCCTCTGCACACTTGTGGACAGTGTCAAGACCTACTCTACCATCGACCTCTTTTCCAAAGATGAGAACTGGGTCTTCAACCAGTGAATGTTTGGCATCTCATCTTCCATGAATTTCTGGCTTCCAAACCCAGGTTCTACTGTGATAACCAAGGCCATATCTATTTGATTAGTCCATGGTGCCAAATACTCAACTGTATTGCCCCTGGTTTGATGGCAAGGCCAACCTTCAACCCATTCTCCCAAATGTTTTCAATCAAAGCCTCTGAGTTCTTAGTAGCCTCAAGATGAAAGGTGTACTGGCTGGCTTCTGCTATAGCCATTGGCTTTACTCCTGTTCCAGCTTAGACACCATCACATGCATGTAAAGAAAGGGTCCTGGACTAGCTGCTTTTGAAGGCTTTCTACCACAGGATAACCAAATGTGATGTTGAGAACAAAGCAGCCATCCATTACATCCAGATGGTCCCAGAGTCTATCAAATGGAGGCAGCTGACCCCTAAACTGGCCAGGCTGCTGTTGAGGATGGACAAGCCAATCTTGCAGCCTAACGCCAAAGCAATGGCTCCCAGAAGTAAGTTACCCTGTAAGTCCATCTTCTCTCCTTAAAACCCAATGGTTTCTCATTATAGTTAGCATAAAATTCAAACTCTGTACCATAGCCTATTTTTTTTAACATCATCATTTATTCATTTATTGCTAACATGAATTCAAAGCAAGTATGCAATTTTGCTTTGCAACAGGGTCTCACAACCTTCCCCAGGCAGGAGTACAGTGGCGCAATCACAGCTCATGGCAGCCTTGACTTCCCAGGCTCAGGTGAGCCTCCTACCTCAGTCTCCAAGTAGTTGGAACTAGAGGCGTGCATCATGACTCTGCTATTTTTTTGTATTTTTTGTAGAGATGGGCTTTTGCTGTGTTGTCCAGGCTGGTCTCCAGCTCCTGGGCTCAAGTGATCCACCTGCCTCGGCCTCCCAAAGTGCTATGATTACAGGTGTGAGCCACGACACTCTGCCTATGCAGTTTTTTTCATACTAGAGCAAATCAGAAAATCAAGACATAACTGCCATCATGAAATCTTAATCTTTACAGAAAAACATTTCCACAAGGTTGGCCTGAAGACACTTAGATTCTACCAGTTTTTGAGGTGTCTCATATTTAAGTAGTGTAGGTGCTGTGGTTACTTCCAGGTTTTCTTCTGAAGTCATTATTTGGATCTTTCCAACAAGGCTTTTCTTCTACTTGGCAGTAGCCAAACGCACACCCTTCACTAACATGCTTCAGCCCCTCTCATATGACTGGTTTAGCATGCATGCAATAGGGGCACCAGCTTTTCCCTCTAGCATACTTAGAACCAATAAAGTAGGTGAAAATGGTCTTGCCATTGTGCCATTGCACAGCCCAGGTGAACTCCTCAAAGCTTCATGCGCTCACCTCCTTGTAGTGTAGTGAGCTATCTGCAGTGTGCCTCATGGCCTATGTTGACTTACATATAGCCCCTTACCTGCCTCTATTACCTCATTTCCTTCCTCTTCCCCATGTTCACGCCACTTTCTTTCGGTTCTAATCATGTGCCAAGCTCATTCCTGCCTTAGGGTTTTTCCACAGCTGGTCCTTCTTTCTGGAATTTTTGTCCTACAGAGCTTCCCATGGCTACCACCTTTTCATCATCCTAGTTTCCAATCAAATGTTGTTATTTCCTCAGAGGTTCTCCTGATTGCCCAGTATAGGCTGTTAATCCCTATTATATACTTAATTTCTTTATAGCACTAATATCTAAAATTTATGTTCATTTATTTTTCTCCTCACCCATTTCTCTTTCACACACATAATAAGCTCTGTGAGAATAAGGTCGTCTGTCCAGTTCATTAGCGTATTTCCAATACCCGGAACAGTGTCTGGTATATCATAGGCATTTAATTTTTTGTTAATGAACATAAAAATGAACTTTGAAATCAAACTTCAATCTGGTTAATTTCATGGTTATAGGATACAACCTGAAAGTCTGATTATTATTATGTTTTTAGAGACAAAGTCTCACTATGTTACCCAGGTTGGACTCAAACTCCTGGGCTCAAGTGATCCTCCCACCTCAGGCTCCGGGGTAGCTGGGACTACCAGAGCATGCCATGAGGCCTGGCTTGAAGGCCTAATTTTATTTATTTTATAGACAGGGTCTCATTCTTTCACCTACATTGTAGTGCAATGGTATGATTACAGCACACTGTGGTCTTGAACTCCTAGGCTCAAGTGATCTTCCCAGCTTAGCCTCCCAAACAGCTGGGACCACAGGCATGCACCACCATGCCTGGCTAATTCTTTTTTTTCTGGTTGTTTTTTGTTTTTCTGTTTTGTTTTGTTTTTGAGATGGAGTCTTGATCTGTGCCCAGCTTGGAGTACAGTCCCACTTCAGCCTCCTGAGTAGATGGGATTACAGGCACTACCTACCACGCCTGGCTAATTTTAGTATTTTTAGTAGAAACAGGGTTTTACCACTTGGCCAGGCTGATCTCAATCTCCTGACCTCAAGTGATCTGCCTGCCTCGACCTCCCAAAGTGTTAGGATTACAGGCATGAGCCACTGTGCCTGGCCAAGTTTTTTGTATTTAATAGTGACAGGGTTTTGCCATGTTTCCCAGGCTGGTCTTGAACTCCTGGTCTCAAGCAATATGTCCACCTCAGCCTCCCCAAATGCTGGGATTACAGGCATGAGCCACTGCACCTGGCCTTGAAGGCTTAATTTTAAAACACCCTAAAAGACCTTGCCCAGGTAAGAGCTTTCACTAAAGAAGGGTCTGGAAGCAATACAACTGCACAAAAAGACAGCAAACAATGAACATCAAAATTGCACATAGATCCATAGGACATTTTTCTCAGATCTCTCTCTTAAAAAGAAACTTTAAAAATAGAGCATTGGGTGGTGGCTCATGTCTGTAATCCCAGCATTTTGGGAGGCAGAGGCAGGCTAATCACTTGAGGTCAGGAGTTCGAAACCAGCCTGGCCAATATGGTGAAACCCCATCTCTACTAAAAATGCAAAAATTATCTGGGCGTGGTGGTGTGCACCTGTAATCACAGCTACTCTGGAGGCTGAGTTAGGAGAATCACTTGAACAGGGAAAGTGGAGGTTGCAGTGAGCTGAGATCATGCCACTCAACTCCAGCCTGGGTGACAGAGTGAGACTCCTTCTCAAAAAAATAAAATAAAATAGCATCCTCTGAGAATTAAACTATCAAAAACAAATCATCATAGGTAACGCTCAGTATTTATCATGTACCAGACTCCATTCTAAGAGCTTTACTAATATCTTGACCTTTGTAGCAACACTGAGATCAGCTCATCCCCATTTACAGATGTGGAAACTGAGGCACTGATAGATTAACATGCCAAAAGTCACACAGTTAATAAGTGACAGAACCAAGATTTCAATCCACACATTCTGAGTCCAGATCTCCCACTCTTAATCCCTAAATTTAGCTCTCTCCTAAAGTTTATGAACGTGTAATTGTAGATCTCTAAAAATACTCAAACACTTTAGACAGGGTTGTAACTAATAAAGCAGAAAGGTAGTGAATTCTAGTAAAACCAAATTAATAAAAATGAACTATTCCAATCAGTAATACAGGTACTATTTACTGAGTTCTATTATGTGCCAGGTTCAATATTATTTTATATACCTATCTGAATTACATTTACCCATGTTTTTGTGAAGTTATTGTTATTCCCATGAAGAAAGATTAAGAAAGTGATGCATAATGAGGGTAAGTAGCTAGGGTCATTCAGCTAGTTCCAGGAGTCAGATGGAACCCAGGTTTGGGGGACTGCTGCTTGTGTTGCCTCCTGATTACTAATTCAGACCTTCAGTATCTTGATACAGGGAAGAGGTGCCCTGGTTGGCAGGCAGGAGTATCCTGGTCACTGGAAAGTTATATCCTCCCACTGTAAGTTAGTGAATTTGGTAAGCAAGAGTCAGCCCTTAAGCCCTAGCACCTCTTAAAAGCATTTCGGGCCACTGAAAAAGAGTTTCTCGACTGCAATCTTTTATTCAACAAATACTTACTGAGTACCTACTATGTGCCAAGCCACTGGAAATAAAGCAGAGAACAAGATGGACAAAGAACTCACATTCTAGTGGGGGTGGACAAACATGCAACCACATAAGCAAGCCTAGTTTCAAGATGTGAGATGCTATGAAGACAATAAAACGATATGATAAATATCGACTGAGGAAGTCAGTAAAAGTTCACTGTGAGCAGGTGGTATCTGAGCTGAGACCTGACATGAGGAGCTGGTTATGAGACTCTAGAAAAGGATGCATTAGGAACAAGGACAGCCAGTGCAAAGGTCACAATGAGACCTGCATATCAGACAGACTACAGGGTGGCCGGTGTGGCTAGAGCAAGGTGAGAGGTAGGAAGCATGATGGAAGATGAGACTGAGAGCTGGGTATGGGCCTTGTGGGCCACTGAAGGGATCTGAGTTTTATTCTAAGCACAACTGGAAACACCTGGAGGGTTTTAAGCAAGAGTAATATGAAGGAACTCTAAATCATTCTGATTCTATAAAGGTACACCCTTCCACATAGAGCTTCCCTCTAATGTAATCTTGTAATCTTTAATTTCAACAGATAGAAACATTTAAACAGCCAGAGAGTAAAACTGGTAACGCCACTCCATCTTGATTAAGTTACAGTCTCTCCTTTACAGAATTCTATAGAATTCTGCCAATCACCACTTTACTTATGTGATACTGTAATTCACATTCTTGTGAAATGTTAGAAAACAATGGTCCACATTTTATGAATGAAGAAAACAAAATATGAATATCTTCTTTAAGGTCAATAATAGAACCAGGAAAGAAACTGAGAAATCTTTCTTTGTTAAATGTTGAGTGTGTAACTTTTTTTTATTATTATACTTTAAGTTCTGGGGTACATGTGCAGATCATGCACGATTGTTACATAGGTATACACATGCCATGGTGGTTTGCTACATCCATCCCCCCATGACCTACATTAGGTGTTTCTCCTAAAACATCCCTCTTCAATCCCCCCACCCACTGCTGTCCCTTCCCTAGCTCCCCCACCGCCCAACAGGCCCTGGAGTGTGATATTCCCGTTCCCGTGTCCATGTGTTCTTACTGTTCAACACCCACTTATGAGTGAGAATATGCGGTGTTTGGTTTTCTGTTCTTGTGTCAGTTTGCTGTGAATGAAAAATATGGAACGCTTCACAAATTTGCGTGTCATCCTTGCTCAGGGGCCATGCCAATCTTCTCTATATTGTTCCAATTTTAGTATATGTGCTGCCAAAGCAAGCACTGGCTTTTTTTTTGAGTCGTAGTCTCGCTCTGTGGCCCAGGCTAGAGTGGAGTGGCACAATCTTGGCTCACTGCAACCTCCATCTCCCAGGTTCACGCAATTCTCCTGCCTCAGTCTCACCAGTAGCTGGGACCACAGGTGCTTGCCACCATGCCCGGCTAACTTTTTGTATTTTTAGTAGAGATGGGGTTTCACTGGGTTAGTCAGGATGGTCTCGATCTTCTGACCTCGTGATCCACCCGCCTCAGCCTCCCAAAGTGCTAGAATTACAGGCATGAGCCACTGCACCTCTGTACCTGGCCTGTTAAATGTGTTTTTAACACAGTTAGCCCACCTTAATTTCTCTAAAAGGAAAAAAATCAAGAAAAACAGAGATTTACCTTCTTTCTATCATCTTTCCTGTCAAATGCACACTGCTGCTTGCACTGTTCACAAGAATAGGGTGGTCCATACTTCTTCTCTGAATTTGTGCAGCGCTGGCATTTATTCCCAATAAATGCCGCAATTATGTTGCAATACTGACAAGGTTTGGGCTTAAAGAGGGGGAAGAAAGGGTCAAGTATGAATTACTATCATAAAATACCACTGCATTTAAAAATTTAAAATACCACTGCAATAATTTCTACTTTGTAGTTCATTAATCATGGTACAAATGTATTGCCAACTTCATAAATCTGCTTTTATATTGACCAAATGAAGCCCAATTCTTTTTTGGGCTGGAATGCAGTGGTGTAATCTCAGCTCAATGCAACCTCCACCTCCCCAGTTAAAGCAATTCTCCCTGCCTCAGCCTCCAGAGTAGCTGGGATTACAGGCGCCAGCCCCCATGCCCAGCTAATTTTTGTATTATTTAGTAGAGACAGGGTTTTGCCAGGTTAGCCAGGCTGGTCTTGAACTCCTGACCTCAGGTGATCCGCCCATCTCGGCCTCCCAAAGTGCTGGGATTACAGGCATGATCCACCTTGCCCAGCCATGAAGCCCAAGTCTTTTTTTTTTTTTTTGGAGATGGTGTTTCACTCTTGTTGCCCAGGCTGGACTGGAGTGCAATGGTGCGATCTCTGCTCACTGCAATCTCTGCCTCCCGGGTTCAAGCCATTCTCCTCTCTCAGCCCCCAAGTAGTTGGGATTAAAGGCATGCACCACCACACCCGGCTAATTTTGTATTTTTAGGAGAGGCAGGGTTTCTCCACATTGGTCAGGCTGGTCTCGAACCTCAGGTGATCTGCCTGCCTCAGTCTCCCAAAGTGGGATACAGGTGTGAGCAACCTTGCTCAGCCTAAAGCCCAATTCTTTTTTTTTTTTTTTTTTTTTTTGAGACTGAGTTTCACTCTTGTTATCCAGGCTGGAGTACGATGGCGTGATCTCAGCTCACCGCAACCTCCACCTCCTGGGTTCAAGCAATTCTCCTGCCTCAGCCTCCCGAGTAGCTGGGACTACAGGCATGCACCACCATGCCCAGCTAATTTTTGTATTTTTAGTAGAGACAGGGTTTCACCATGTTGACCAGGATGGTCTCGATCTCTTGACCTTGTGATACACCTGCCTCAGCCTCCCAAAGTGCTGGGATTATAGGTGTGAGCCACCACGCCCGGCATAGCCCAATTCTTAATACTATGTGAAGTGTTTTTCTGCACAGAACTATTGATTTTTAAATAAATAAACACATAACAAAAGCCCATTAGTATGTATGCAGAGACTTCTATGAGACATTCAACAGAACCAGCTCTTTGGAGAAACTAGCAAGGGCTTCCAAATTTCTGAAAAGGCCTCTTTGCTATTATCAGTATATAAACATGTTAGGAGAATGCCAACAAACACGTAATATCCTGAACTCTAACACTAAGACAGAAAAAAAAAAAAAGAAGAATTCATCAAAATGACTTGTCAACTGCTACCAAACTAAAAGGTCAAGTCATAAAAATTCATCTTGTCAGCTGTGGTGGCTCACGCCTATAATCCCAGCACTTCGGGAGGCAGAGGTAGGTGGATCACTTGAGGTCAGGAGTTTGAGACCAGCCTGGCCAACATGGTGAAACCCCTTTCTCCACTCAAATACAAAAAATTAGCCGTGTGTGGTGGTGCCTGCCACTTGGTCCCAGCTACTTGGGAGGCTGAGGTAGGAGAATTGCTTGAACCTGGGAGGTGGAGGTTGCAGTAAGCTATCTTGCCATTGCACTCCAGCTTGGGCAATAGAGCAAGACTTGGTCTCAAAAAAAAAAAAAACCATTTTTCCCTTTCTTTTTCCATACTGGTTACTGAAGCCTCTCAAGGAAAATTATAATAATAATCCTGGCAGTGTGACTATAAACACAGAATTCCTTAACAATAAGCATTAGCTAAATTTGAAAGCTGAAATCAGTACTAGATACGTTACACATAACTATCTCTTACAATAAAAATATTGTAATGACATTAGTAGGTCACAGAAGGTAAGGTTCCACAAGACCGTAGTACTCACTGTTAGGTTTTAAAAAAATCCTACTTACCGTTCCATACAACTGCACATTCTGAGCACATTTCTTGCATATTGTATTGGTTTTACTGTTAAGGAAGAAAGAGACACAGGCTTTTCTTAGAATATCTGAAAACTGATTCCTCCTGAAGCCCAAGGAGTTTGCTCAGTGCTAAGGGCCAAGGTGAATTATGGTCTGGATGCTTGGTTAAGAAGTGTGAGTATCTTTCTAACAACTCTTATCTTTATTTAATTTTTTTCAGACAGAGTCTCACTCTTTTCCTCAGGCTAGAATGCAGTGGTGTGATCTGCTCACTATAACCTCTGCCTTCCACATTCAAGCAATTCTCATGTCTCAGCCTCCCAAGTAGCTGGAATTACAGGCGCATGCCACCAACTCAACTAATTTTTGTATTTTTAGTAAAGACGGGGTTTTGCCATGTTGGCCAGGCTGGTCTCAAACTCCTGACCTCAAGTGATCCATCCATCTTGGCCTCCCAAAGTGCTGGGATTACAGACATGAGCCACCACACCTAGCCTCTAGTAAGTCTTTTAGTTATTACATGGTTATGGGTTTTATTATCTCAAATAAAGTGAGGCTTTGGCTAAAATGGAGAGTGAGTTATTTTTTATTATGACATCCACAAGTATCAATAAATAAAATTATCAGATACAGAGAAGACCCTCAAAATATTATACTAAAATGGACTGGCAGGAAAAAAAATAAATTCTCCTTAATTCAGATGAATAGTTGAGAAATTTCAGGTGACAAATAAAGTATTTGTATTTGGAATATAACCTCAGAGATTCTATCTTTGTTGACATCACTCTCTGTTCTCCTTCCTAAGTAAAGGCATATGAAAACACCAGAGGTGGGGAAAAAAACACTGTGATCAAATATTTTGTTAATATTTAGGCCAGGCACAGTGGCTCACACCTGTAATCCCAGCACTTTGGGGGGCCAGGATGGGTGGATCACCTTAGGTCAGGGATTCGAGACCAGTCTGGCCAACAAAGCAAAACCCTGTCTTTACTAAAAATACAAAAAAATTAGCCAGGTGTGGTGGCATGTGCCTGTAATCCCAGCTACTCAGGAGGCTGAGGCAGGAGAATCACTTGAACCTGGGAGGCAGAGATTGCAGTCAGCCAAGATTGCAGCCACTGCACTCTGGCCTGCTCAACAGAGCAAGACTCTGTTTCAAAAAAAAAAAAAAGGGTAAACAAATATTTAATACTAAATAATGCTGTGTATGCTGAAATGTTTAGGGATTATGTATACTGATGTCTGCAACTTTAAATACATTAGAAGTAAAATGGATTGATACAAGTGATGGATAGAGAAATGAACAGATGGACAGGTGAATATATACTAAAGTGTATATTACAGAATTTAGGTAGAGGGTATATGGGTGTTCGCTAGTTGTTTTTTTTAACTGCATTTTAGGTTTTGGGGTACATGTGAAGAACATGCAAGACTGTTGCATAGGTACACACATGACAGTGTGATGTGCTGCCTTCCTCCCCATCATCATTAATTCTTTTAACCTTTTTTTATGTTTGAAAACATCCATGACAGACTGGGTGTGGTAGCTCACACCTTAATCCCAGCACTTTGGGAGGCCAAAGCAGGCTGACTGCTTGAGCTCAAGAGTTCTAGAGCAGCCTGGGCAACATGGCAAGACCCCTATCTCTACTAAAGATACACCAAAAAAAAATAGCCAGGTGTGGTGGTGTGCACCTGTGGTCCCAGCTGAAATCATCTCACTACACTCCAGCCTGGGTGACAGAGAGACAGAGTCTCGCTCTGTTGCCCAAGCGATTCTCCTGCCTCAGCCTCCCAAGTAGCTGGGATTACAGGCGCAGGTAACCATGCCAGGCTAACTTTTGTACTTTTAGCAGAGACAGAGTTTCACCATGTTGGTCAAGCTGGTCTCGAACTCCTGACCCTGTGATCCACCCGCCTCAGCCTCCCAAAGTGCTGAGATTACAGGCTTGAGCCACCACACCCGGCTTGGAGAAGATATTCTTATAATTCAAATGACTAATTAAAACTGGGCTTCCAGGAGGCTGAGGTTACAGTGAGCCGAGATCGCACTATTGCACTCCAGCCTGGGTAACAAGAGCGAAACTCTGTCTCAAAAAAAAATTAATAAAAATAAATTTAAAAAAACAAAACAAAACTGGGCTTCTAGGTCTATGGATGAATTAACAAATAGACCCCACCTTGCTCAAAGCAGGATCACCTATACTTACAAAAGTTCCACAAAAGTCAAACTTGGTATACCAAAAAATTACTTTGTTGCTATGGAAATGTCCCCTAGAGATGTCTGACCACCCATACCTGCATTTCACACTTTAAAAAATTCGATTTGGCCAGGCGTGGTGGCTCACACCTGTAATTCCAACATCTTATGATGCTAAGGAGGAAGGATCATTTGAGCCCAGGAGTAAGAAACCAGCCTGGATAACATGGCAAAATCCTGTCTCTACAAAAATAAAAAAATTAGCTAAGCATGGTGAAACTGTGGTACCAGTTACTTGGGAGGTGGGAGGATCACTTAGGCCTGGGAGGTATAGGCTGCAGTGAGCTGTGATGGCTCCGTTGCACTCCAGCCTGGCTGGCAGAGAGAGATTGTTTCAAACAAAAAAGAGAGATTTGCCCAAGGAAAGTGTAATGGCAAGTGAGTTTCAAATGTGACTAGAGCTAACGAACTCTTTTTTTGGTAGGGGACAGAGTTTCATTCTGTCATCCAGGCTAGAGTGCAATGGCTCGATCTTGGCTCACTGCAACCTGCGCCTCCCGGGTTCAAGCGATTCTCCTGCCTCAGCCTCCCGAGTAGCTGGGAGCTAACAAACTCTTATCAGGGTTGTCACATTTCCAAAAGTATCTTCTTTGGGCTTATAAATTCTTCAATCTCTGTATATATACATATTGAAACATGAGGCTCATGTTTTCTGTTGCTGGATTGGTTTCTTCTTGTCAAAAAGATTATAACCACAATATAAAATGATCAAGGGCCTTAAAAAGAACTTTAACTTAAGCAATCAATGGATAATAACTAGGAAACAATATATGTAATATACACCCTTCATTGTATATCTCACCCCACATACAAATTAACTCAAGATGGATCACAGACCTAAATATTTAGCAATTAGAGTCTGTACAGATCTGTATGTTACAATGCAGCTGATTACAAATCTGTACATAAAATGCAACCAATTACAGATTTCAAGGGGAAAGAAGCCTATTAATATCTTTCTTGATCAACAAAACTACCTCTCTTGCTGGTACTCAGTCCTGCAGTAGGTGCACTTCACAACAGGGTGTGCAATCCGACATTCCTGAAATGAAATGAGGATATAATTTTAAAAGGCAGTCACAAATGGAAACAGCCTTCAGTAGGAAGCCAACCTGGGTACTATTTCTAGCATAGCTACTATGCTTGAGTGAGTCACTTAAACTTTCTGGGCCTTATTTTAATACTGGTATTACTTCTCTACTGTTGATGTGAGAGTTAAGTAAGAACTTATATGGATTATATGGAACTAGCCATAAACTGTAAAACAAACATATGTATGATTAAGCCCCACACTGGGAATCAGAAGCCCTGAATTCCAGACCTGATTCTTCTGCCACTGTGTGATTTCGAAGTTTACTTGTAAAATGAAAGTACTGGATTAAAATTATTAGTATTTATATATACATAACTTCCCTAAAATCATAATATGCATATTTTGAGGCCAAAAAGCACACTCAAGCACTTGCATTCCCTCGGACCTGGTATCTAAAGACTGGCAAATGGAAAGTGATGACTTTCTGAGGCAAAAATGACAGACCATTATGAGTTACTCAAATCAAGAAACACAAACTCTGGATTATTGGGAATACCTCAATATTATTCTTCAGCCGGTTTGCTGACTTTTTAACTGTTGCCTCACAGCATCTCTAGTCACTTAAAAAGGCAAAGTGGGATGAAGCAACTTAAAAGAAAAAGAGAAGTTGGACCTTCAGGAGTAAAAACTGATCAGCAACTAGTTAGGCAAGAACGAATACTGGATACTGAGAAGTGATCCCTCTGATCTGTGAGCCTGACTGTGGGGCTTTTTAAAAAATAAAGCCTTGCTGCCTCCGATTCTGCAACTGGCCAAAGAGTGTGGGTCTTTCTTAAAAAAATCAATCCTTGCCGCCTCCGATTCTGAAACTAGTCGAAAAAGTGCCTGTGAGGAGCCCGAGTTCGACACACTCCTCCCAGGCAGCACCCAACTTTGGAGTTCAGTCCCAGGAGGGGCAGGAGGTCCCCCAGTCTGTGACCAGGGAGACCGCGGCAGCAGGGGAGGCAACGCAAAGGGATCCCGGGGGCGACCAGTCAGGGCAAGCAGGAGACCCGCTGTCCCTCCCCCGACCTCACGGGGTCCGAGAACAATCCCCGCCGTTGCTAAGCGCCCGGACACGCCGGCCGCGAGAACCTGGACCGGGCCCCGGCTCCCGCACGTGCCCCGCCGGCCCCCCCAGCGGGGTGGGTGCCGCTCCTCAGCCTGGCGGGTCTGCCACACCCAGTTTCAGGGACCCCGCCAGACGTCCCCACAGAATAGGGAGCTCTGGGCCGCGCCTCCTGCGTCCCCAGTTCCCGGCCGCCGCCCCAGCCCGCGCACCTTGCACAGCTGCTGCCCCTGAGACAGCGCCTCGAAAGGGAAGCGCTGGTGGCACTTGGTGCAGGCGTAGAGCGCCGCCATGTCCGGCACCGGCCGCGCTCACCGGCCCGCCGGCCCGGCCCGCCGATTTATCTGACAGTCTGAGGCACAACCCGGCGGCGGCGGCAGGCTGCTGGCTGTGGCAGGCGGCGGGCGCAGGCGGGTCGGGGCGGACCCGGACGGGCTTGGGCGGGCTCGAGAACTCTAGACACCTATTCACTGGTGCGCTTTGACGTCGATCAAGTGGGAAGGGGCGGAACACGGAGCTTTCGCCCACTCTGATTCGGTCTGGCGTGAAGTACGCCACTGTGACGCTCAAGGCCGCGATTATGTAAAGCGCAGTCACGCGGGGGCGCCGCCTAGAGGGACAGGCTCTAGGCCCGGACCTCGGAAGCGCTCAGGCTCCGCCCGCTTTGCTCGGCGTTCCCGCCCTTGCTCCGCCTCTCCCTTGCCTCAGACGCATCCGCGCTTCTCGCGATACCTTCGGAGATTTGTGATGGTTTGGTTTCCATGGAGCTGCACCCTCTGGGAGCACTGTGGATACAATTGGAACGAGGGCGGCGCACCGTTAACTGGAACTCTGCAGCCGCCCAAGCCCAAAGAAGGTGGGGAGTTTGGGAGAGAAGTTTCCCATCATCGGAGCAGGAGGGTCCCGTCCAGCCTCACGCAAGGGAGAAGAGGAAACTATGAAGGACAATTTAAAAGTGTGCCCTCAATTTAAGATCCCTAAATTGGGAACTGTGGGGCCGTGGGCCTTCAGAGAGAAAAAGAGAGCCCCAGAGAGGGCACCCCTATGTTGCAGAAGAGGGATTCTAGACAGATGGTGGTCTTTCCAGGAGGGATTGGACAGTTACTCAGGCGTTCGGTGGCCTGCAGGCCCCCATGAGAGTGGGATGCACTTGGCCCAGGCCTGCTTCCTACTTTGTTTTCTCCAGTTTCACCCCTAGCTTCTCTCGCAAGCAACCACCTGGTGATTCCTGGCAATGCCTGGCTTCTGGAAGGCAAGCCACGCCCTCTGGGTGCCTCTGCCTCTTTTTGGCTTCAGCTTGGCACGTACAGGAGCTGCCCAAGGAATGACAGACTTTTTGTTCTTGAGGTGTTGGCAAAGCTCCCTGCACTGCTGACCTATCCAAGTCCTGCCCTGTAGCTGCTCTTGGGCTTAGGTTACTCCTTGGCTGTGCCAACCGCCTGTACAGTACTAATTGCAGTTTTACCTCAACGTGGGCTTTTTACAACTAAAAGCAAACATAGCTTCTATTTCCCTGCCTAAACAAAATTTACTCTCTCTGAACCCAAATAAAGCCATCTCCTTGTAAGTTCGCCCGCAGATGTGCATTAATCAAACATTCAGGATCAGAAAGCAAAGGTTCAAAAATCACTGCTCCACAATTAACTACATGACCTTGGATCTATCATTGAACTACTCACAGCCTCATTTTTCTCAATTGAACAATTAGGCCATTGTGAGAATCAAAACCAGTACATGAGGCGGGATGGAATGGAATCCCAGCACTTTGGGAGGCCGAGGCAGGAGGATCACTTGAGCCTTGGAGTTTAAGATCAGCCTGGGTCTCATCAGCAGGATGCAATGGCTCACGCCTGTAATCCCAGCACTTTGGGAGGCCGAGGCGAATGGATCACCTGAGGTCAGGAGTTCGAGACCAGCCTGACCAACAAGGTGAAACCCTGCCCTACTAAAAATACAAAAATTGGCAGGGCATGGTGGCAGGTGCCTATAGTCCCTCTGGAGGCTGAGACAGGAGATTTGCTTGAACCCAGGAGTCAGAGGTTGCAGTGAATCGAGATCATGCCACTGCACTCCAGCCTCAGTGACAAAGTGAAACTCCGTCTCAAAAAAAAAAAAAAAAAAAGACCAGCTTGTGTAACACAGTGTGACCCCATTTCTAAAAAAACAAAAATACTTTTCAAAATTAGCCAGGCATAGTGGCACATGCCTGTGGTTCCAGCTAATCAGGAGGCTGAGGCAGGAGGATCTCTTGAGCCTGGGCAGTCAATGCTTCCCTGAGCCATGATTATGTCACTGCACTTCAGCCTGGGTGACCTTGTCTCAAAAAAAAAAAAAAAAAAAAAAAAAAAAATATATATATATATATATATATATATATATATGCAAATACAAATAAAAACACTGCATTGAGGAAAATATGGGGAAGTTGTTTAATGGGTAAGGGGCTTTTGGAGTGATGAAAATGTTTTGGAACTAGATAGAGGTAGTGGTTGTACAACACTGTGAATATACTTTTTTCTTTTACTTTTTTTTTTGAGACAGAGTCTCACTCTGTTGTCCAGGCTGGAGTACAGTGGGGCAATCTCAGCTCACCGAAACCTCCTTCTCCGGGTTCAAGCGATTCTCCTGCCTCAGGCTTCTGAGTAACTGGGATTACAGGCGAATGGCGCCTCGCCAGGCTAATTTTTGTGTTTTTAGTAGAGATGGGGTTTCACCATGTTGACCAGGCTGATCTTGAACTCTGACCTCCGGGAGTTCTTGGATCAAATGATCTGCCTCCCTTGGCCTTCCAAAGTGCTAGGTCTACAGGCATGAGCCACTGTGCCCGGGTTTTTTTTCTTTGATGCAGAATCTCCATCACCCAGGCTGGAGTGCAGTGGTGCGATCTCAGCTCACTGCAACCTCCACCTCCCAGGGTTCAAGATATTCTCCTGCCTCAGCCTCCTAAGTAGATGGAATTCCAGGCACACACCACCACAGCTAGCTAATTTTTATATTTTTTCCCCTTCCCTCCAATTTTTATATTCTTATTAGAGATGGGTTACGCCATGTTGGCTAGGCTGGTCTCAAACTCCTGACCTCAAGTAATCTGCCCACCTTGGCCTCCCAAAATCTGGGATTACAGGCATAAATCACTGAGCCCAGCCTCGACATGGTGAATATACTAACTACCACTGAATTGTTCACTTTAAAATGCTTAATTTTATGTTATGTGAATTTCATTTCAAATTATTTGTATCATTACTTGTTGAGAGAGGGTCTCACTCTTGTCCAGGCTAGAGTGCAAAGGCACAATCTCGGCTCACTGCAGCCTAAGCTCAGGTGATCCTGCAACCTCAGCCTCCCGAAGAGCTGGGACTACAAGCATATGTCACCATGTTCTTCACTCCAGGCTAATTTTTGTATTGTTTATAGAGGTGTGATTTTGCTGTATTGTCCAGGCTGGTCTCCATCTCCTAGCCTCAAGTGATCCTGCCACCTCAGCCTCCCAAAGTGCTAGACTACAGTTATGAACCACTACATCTGGCCTCAAATTACTTAAAAAAAAAAAAAAAAAAGAGAATGTAAGCAGGCCGGGCGTGGGATCTCACTCCTGTAATCCCAGCGTTTGAGAGGCTGAGGAGGGTGGATCACCTGATGCATCAGGAGTTCGAGATCAGCCTAACCAACATTGTGAAACCCCATCTCTACTAAAAATACAAAAAATTAGCAGTGGGGCGGGGGGTGGTGGGTGTCTGTAAACCCAGCTACTTGGGCAGCTGAGGCAGGAGAATCGCTTGAACCCAGGAGGCGGAGGTTGCAGTGAGCCGCCGAGGTTGTGCCATTGCACTCCAGCCTGGGCAACAAGAGTGAGACACTGTCTTAAAAAAAAGAATATAATCGGACAGACTTAGTGGCTCATGCCTGTAATCCCAACACTTCGAGAGGCCGAGAGGGGGATCCCTTGAAGTCGGGAGTTCGAGACCAGCCTGGCCAACAAGGTGAAACCCCCATCTCTACTAAAAATATAGAAAATAGCGGGGCATCGTGGTGGGTACCTGTTATCCCAGCTACTTGGGAGGCTGAGGCATGAGAATCGCTTGAACCTGGGAGGCATAAGTTGCAGTGAGCCAAAATTGCACCACTGCATTCCAGCCTGGGCAACAGAGTAAGACTCCGCCTCAAAAAAAAAAAAAAAATGCAAATGCAAGCTCAGAGCCAGACTGCCTGACTTTGAATCCCAGCTCTACTACTTAGAAGCTGTATGACTCTGAGCACATTAAAAACAAAACAAACAAGAAAGAGTACATGGAAGTTGGCACACTAATGTACATTAGTATTAGAAGAGGAAAAAGAACTGCATTTCTTTTTTTTTTTTAAGACGAAAACTTGCTGTGTCGCTAGGCTGGAGTGCAGTGGTGCAATCTCCGCTCACTGCAACATATGCCTCTCAGCCTCCCGAGTAGCTGGGACCACAGGCATGTACCACCACACCCGGCTAATTTTTGTATTTTTAGTAGAGACGGGGTTTCACCATGTTAGCCAGGATGGTCTCCATCTCTTGACCTCGTGATCCGCCCACCTTGACCTTCCAAAGTGCTGGGATTACAGGTGTGAGCAACTGCGCCCGGCCAGAACTGCATTTCTTTTAGAGAGATGCTGGTGCATTGAGTCGTGTAAACACAGCCTCTCTTCTCACAAACAAGCGCTGCACTGAGGTAAGAGCCTCTCTGTGTTCCCACTGCCTTCAGTTCTGATCTCCATTGTATTACCAGTTTTACAATTACATACTTGTTTTCATCAGACTATGGGCCATCATATCTGGGTCATCTCTATAACCCCTTCACTCAGTGCAAGGCTAATTGGTCCATTCAATCAACCAATCTTCATTTATTTTTATTTATTTATTTATTTTTAGGAGGGAGTTTTGCTCTTGTCCAGGCTGGAGTGCAATGGTGCGATCTCAGCTCACTGCAACCTCTGACCACTGGGTTCAAGTGAATCTCCTGCCTCAGCCTCCCAAGTAGCTGGGATTACAGACTTGTGCCACCACGCCCAGATAATTTTTGTATTTTTAGTAGAAACATGGTTTGGCCATGTTGGCCAGGCTTCTCTCAAAGTCCTGAGCTCAAGTGATCTGCCCATGTCAGCCTCCCAAAGTGCTGGGATTACAGGCCTCAAACATCCTCCAGCCTTGGCCTCCCAAAGCACTGGGATTACAGGTGAGCAATGGTGCCTGGCCATATCTTGTCTCCTTTTTTTTTTAAAGACAAGGTCTGGCCCTGTCGTTGAGGCGGTAGTGTGCCTACTCCATTCATTCAACAAAACTCTATAAAGCATTTGTGCCAGGCTCTGGGCTAGGCACTGGGGATACACTGATGTATAAAAAAGACATGAGGCTCAAGTCTCTATAAAAAAGACAGTGGCAGCCGGGCGTGGTGGCTCACGCTTATAATCCCAGCACTTTGGGAGGCCAAGGCGGGTGGATCACGAGATCAAGAGATCGAGACCATCCTGGTCAATGAGGTGAAACCCCGTCTCTACTAAAAATACAAAAATTAGCTGGGCATGTTGGTGCGTGCCTGTAGTCCCAGCTACTCGGGAGGCTGAGGCAGGAGAATTGCTTAAACCCAGAAGGCGGAGGTGGTGCTGAGTCCAGTCTGGGTAACAACAGCGAAACTCCATCTCAAAAAAAAAAAAAAAAGACAGTGGCTTAAGCCTGTAATCCCAACACTTTGGGAGGCTGAGGCAGAAGGATCACTTGAGCCCAGGAGATTGAGAGCAGCCTGGGCAACATGACAAAACCCCATCTCTACAAAGAAAAAAAAATTAGGTGGTTATGGTCACACGGACCTGGAGTCCCAGCTACTTGGAAAGCTGAGGTGGGAGAATAGCTTGAACCAGGGAGGTGGTTACAGTGAGCTGAGATCACACCACTGTACCCCAGCTTGAACGACAGAGGCAGACCCTGTCTTAAAAAAAAAAAAAAAAAAAAAAGACATGATATGGCCAGGCATGGTGGCTCACCTGTAATCCACTGCTTTGGGAGGCTGAAGTTGGAGGATTGTTGAGGCCAGGAGTTTGAGACCAGCCTGGGCAACATAGCAAGACCCTGTCTCTACCACCTGGTGCGCACCTGTAGTCTTAGCTACTCAAGAGGCTGAGGCAGGAGGATCACTTGAGCCCAAGAATTAGAGGCTGTAGTGAGCTATATTTGCACCACTGCACTCCAGCCTCGGCAAGAGAATAAGGCCCTGCCTCTGGGAAAAAAAAAAAAAGAGAGAGAGAGAGAGAGAAAGTAAAAGAAAGGCCGGGCACAGTGGCTCACACCTGTAATCCCAGCACTTTGGGAGGCTAAGGTGGGTGGATAATAAGGTCAAGAGATCGAGACCATCCTGGTCAACTTGGTGAAACCCCATCTCTACTAAAAATACAAAAAATTAGCTGGGCACGGTGGTGCGTGCCTGTAATCCCAGCTACTCAGGAGGCTGAGGCAGGAGAATTGCCTGAACCCAGGAGGCGGAGGTTGTGGTGAGTTTGTGCCATTGCACTCCAGTCTGGGTAAGAAGAGCGAAACTCCGTCTCAAAAAAAAAAAAAAAAAGAAAAGAAAAGAAAAAGAAAGAAAGAAAGGGAGAGAGAAAAGAGAGAAAAGAAAAGCCATGATCACAGTCCTTATGAAGCCAGCAATGCAATGGAAAAGACAGCCAAAAAGCAAGGACTGTGAATTAAAAGACATGTCACAGAGACAGACAATGCTAGGGTAGAGGAGAAGGCAGGGGGACTCATTTAGATAGAGCCGGTCAGGGAAAAACCCTCAGAGAAGGTGCCAAGACCTGAAGGTCAAGAAGGACTTAGCCATGTGACTTAGCCAAGAATGTTCTGGGCAGAGGAGAAGGGGAAGACTTTGAGATGGAATAGAACATGGAGTGTTCAAGAAATGGAGAAGAGGCCAGTATAGCTGAGGGTAAGTGAAGACGTTGCCAGGGATGGCAGGGGCCAAACTTGTACCAAACGTGCAGAGCTGGTAAATCCTACTGTGGATATGGAGTTTTTTCAAAGTACAATGGGAAAGAAGCCAGTGGCAGGTTGTTTTTTTTTTTTTTCCAGTGAGGACATGTGTTTATCATGTGTTGGGGTGAGTACAATTAGTTCTGTATTCAGGTAGGATTGGAGCTGACTCAGAGCTCATCCAGTCCAATCTCCCACAGGTGTAGAAGTGCCCTGATGAAATTTCAGAGCTGGCTGTCCAGTGAAGATTTGTATGCCTCCAGAAATGGGGCTCTCACTACCCCTCAGCGTAGCCTATTCTGCTGCTGGGCACCTCCGATGGTCAGCAATTTCCTTCTGGCAGCCTCTTTCTTGGGTTGGGGGGTGGGCAGATACTGTCACTCCAGCCTATCCCTCAGGACAAGAGAGATAGCTGGGGTGGAAACAGAGGCAGAAAAAGCAGTAAGTTGAATCTGAGAATGAACAGAGACATGGCAGGATGGGCAGGGACATTCCTGAGGTGCCAACAGTCTCTAGCTTGATCCAGGGGGCAGTGGGGAGGAGGCTGCTGACGGCAAGATTCCAGGCAGGAGGTGACTCAGAAGGCCTGGTTGTCAATGTCCCTCTGGTCCCCAGTATATTCTTCAGGCCTGAAGCTGTAGGGAGGGGGTGGCTCTGTAGGAGTTGGGCCCAGGGTGGTCTTCAAAATCACTTCAAGGAACTGGGGAAGAACTTGTTCTCCTGGTAGCAGTTGTCACCACAGCATTTGAGTCTTTTGGGGTGGGAGAAGGAGAGACCACATTTGGCTACAACCTTTTGGGGGCTAGCTAGCAGGCTGAGCAGCAAGGTGGGTATAAGCCCAGGGATACAAGCTTGGGACATCTCCAGTGGCAGTTTTTAAGCAGGCAAGTAACATTATTGGGGAAAATGTTATTTATTTTTTAAAAAAGAAAAAACATTATTTTCTTTTCTTTTTTCTTTTAGAGATGGGGTTTCACCATGTTGCTCGGGAGGCTGGTCTCGAACTTCTGACCTTGTGATCCACCCACCTCAGCCTCCCAAAGTGCTAAGATTACAGATGTAAGCCACTGTACCCAGCCAAATATTACACACAATATGTCTAGAGATGGGGTTTCACCATATTGGCCAGGACTGGTCTTGAACTCCTGACCTCAGGTGATCCACCCGCCTCAGCCTCCTAAAGTGCTGGGATTATAGGTGTGAGCCACCTCACCCAGCCCTGGATTTATATTTTTAAGATTTCTTTGGCTGTTAGAAGGAGAAAAGACTACAGGGGGCCAGAGTAAAGGCAGAGAGATCATTTAGGACGTTATTGCAGGCATCTAGATGAGAGATGATGGTTAAAAGATTGCAGTGGAAAAAGATGGACAGATTGGACATCTATTTTGGAGGTAAAATAAACAGGACTTAGGGATGGATTGAATTTGGGAGGTGGTGAGGGAAAGGAAGAAATTATGGTCAGTGTGCTCAGCTATGTGTATGGTGGTAGCATTTCCAGCAAAAGGGAAGACTAGAGGGGCAGGTTTCAGAGACAACACCAAGAGTTTTGTTGTGACATGTTAAGTTCTAGATGCCTCGGGGCATCTGGTTGAGACATCATGTAGGCAGCAGGCTCTATTCTGTAGATCTCTTAGAAGTGAGTTCTGGGATGAAGACAGAGTTTTGTGGAGAATGTCAGCAGGAATGTGGTATTTAAAGCCTTGGGTATGATATTATCTTGGAAGCCTAGAGAAAGAAGAGACAATGCCACTTCTTGTGTGTGTGTGTGACAGAGTCTTGCTCTGTCACCCAGGCTGGAGGGCAGTGGCACAATCTCAGCTCCCAGGTTCAAGGCATTCTTGTGCCTCAGCCTCCCGGTCATCTTCTTGAGCCAAGAACTCCATCCAACAGAGGACTGGTGATATGGTTTGGATCTGTGTCCCCGCCCAAATCTCATGTGAAATTGTAGTCCCCCAGTGTTGTAGGTGGGGCCTAGTGGGAGGTGACTGGACCATGGGGGCGGTTCCTCATGAATGGTTTAGCACTTTCCCACTAGATACTGTCCTCCCAATAGTGAACTTTTGTGAGCTGTGGTTGTTTAAAAGTGTGCTGCACTTCCCCCCAAGACCTCTCTCTTGCTCCTGTTCCTGCCATGTGAGACGCTTTGTTCCTCTTCTGCCTTCTGCCATGATTGGAAGCTTCCTGAGCCTTCCCCAGAAGCAGAAGATGTAACGCTTCCTGTACAGCCTGTAGAACCATGAACCAATTAAACCTATTTTCTTCTAAATTACCTGTCTCGAATATTTCTTTTTAGCAGTCTGAGAACAGACTAACACATCTGGTCAAGGAGCAGATGCCTGCAAGGGATCCATGAGCAAGAGAGTGGAGAGGAGAGAATGGTTTCATGGAAGCCTGAAGAAGAAAGAGCAGGAGAAACTAGCAACAGTGTCATCAGCTACTGGGAATCTAAAGTGAGGACCGTGACTGATGTTTCCTGAACTCTCTTGAACATACCTGTGTTTTCTGAATGTCTACACTGTCAAAACTTTTCCCTTCTGCTCTTATGGAGTCTTCCTCCATGTGTCTTTGGCAGCAGCAGGTGGGCGTGCCCCTGAGGGAGCAGTGGGAGAAGAGAATGTTTCTGGGAGTATTGTTCATAGTTGCAAAAGAAAAATAAGATAAATAAATAGCTGGCCAATTGAGGTGGCTCACACCTGTAATCCCAGAACTTTGGGAGGCAAAGGCGGGCAGATCACTTGAGGTCAGGAGTTTACCACCAGCCTGGCAAACATGGTGAAACCCCGTCTCTAATAAAAATACAAAATTAGCCAGATGTGGTGGTGGACACCTGTAATCCCAGCTACTCAGGAGGCTGAGGCAGGAGAATCGCTTGAACCTGGGAGGTGGAGGTTGCAATGAGCCAAGTTCATACCACTGCACTCCAGCCTAGGCAACAAGAGTGAAACTCCGTCTCAGAAAAACAAACAAACAAACAAAAACAATAACAAAGAAAAATAAATAGCTATCCATTGACAGAACAGTGGATGAATGAATTGTGCTGTCCACTGAGATCATGGAAGTTCAGAGAGGGGACATTTAGCTTCAACTGGGTCAACTCTTCCAGACTGTCATACTTGCCTCCTTATTCACAATTTCCTGAAAATCTCCATGTAAAGAGGATGGCATAGGTCCAGGTTGGAAGAGGGGAAGTTGATAACTGGCTTCTGTTGCAGGTATGAATTCTCAGTCCACAAACTCAGAAATAAAACTTCTTTTTTTTTTTGAGGCGGGGTCTCACTCTGGTTGCCCAGGCTGGAGTGCAGTGGCACGATCCCAGCTTACTGCAACCTCCGCCTTCTGGGTTCAAGCAGTTCTTCTGCCTCAGCCTCCCAAGTAGCTGGGACTACAGGCAGGCATCACCACACCCGGCTAATTATTTTGTGTTTTTAGTAGAGACACGGTTTCATCATATTGGCCAGGCTAGTCTCAAGCTCCTGACCTCATGATATGCCCGCCTCAGCCTCCCAAAGTGCTGGGATTATAGGCGTCAGCCACCACACCTGGACGAAATAAGACTTTTTAAAAAACTGGATATAATTTCTAATTTAATTATTCAATAAACATGCATTGAACATCTACTAAGTATCAGTCACAGTGCTAGGTCCTGGAAGCACAACAATGAAATGACTAAGACCTAGTCCTCCTAGAGCTTCCATTTCTGGGTGAGGGAGACAGATTATATGTGAACAAATTTATTTATTTATTTATTTATTTAAATATAAATATATATAAATAAGTAAATATATTTATTTGAAATTGAATAATGCAATTTCAGGGGATTCTAAATTCTAAAAAATAAAGCAGGAGGGCCGGGCGTGGTGGCTCACACCTGTAATCCCAGCACTTTGGGAGGCCAAGGAGGGCAGATCACCTGAGGTCAGGAGTTCGAGACCAGCCTGACCAACATGGAGCAACCTCTATCTCTTTAAAAAATAAAATAAAGAAAGAAAAAATAAAGCAGGGAAAGGAACATAGGATGATGGGAGTGGCTCTTATTTATTTATTTGGATTCACGGGATACATGCACAGTTTTTTTTGTTTTGTTTTGTTTTATTTTTTTGGGGGTGGGGGGAGGAAGGCAGGAAGGGAGGGAAGGAGGACGGTAGGGAGGAAGGAAGGGATGAAGGAAGGAAGGAAAGGAGGAAGCGGGGAGGGAGGGAGGGAGGGAGGGAAGGGAAGGAAGGAAATTAAGCAATGAGAGAGACATTGCCGACCTGGATCTAGAGGTTTACAAGTTGATTTCTTTTTTTTTTTTTTTTTTGAGAGAAGGAAAGAAAAAAAGAAAAAAAGAAGTAAAGGAGAGGAAGAAAGAGGAAGAGAAAGAGGGAGAGTAAATGGAAATATTGCTTTATTTTGAAAAAAATTGGGTATTAATAATGGCCAATCAATGTTTCATTTGAACTTATGGGTAGGTGTGATGTGGTATTGACAAGAATGTATATTTTGTGTATTTGAAGTGGAGAGCTCTATAAATATTTATTAAGTTTACTTGTTCCGGATCTGAGTTCGAGTCCTTGATATCCTTATTAATTTTCTGTCTCATTCAATCTAAGTCTCGTATCTGGGTGTTAGGATCGTTAGCTCTTGTTGTTGCATTGATCCTTTTACCACTGTATCTTTGTTGCTTTAAAATCTATTTTATCCGATACGAGAATTGCAACTCCTGCTTTTTATTTATTTATTTATTTATTTATGCTCTCCATTTGGTTGGTAAATCTTTCTCCATCCCTTTGTTTTGAGTCTTTGTGTATCCTTGCATGTGAAACAGGTCTGGATGTAACATGCCATTGGGTTTTGGCTGTGTCTTTTGATTGGGGGATTTAGTCAATTTAAATTTAGGGTTACTGCCATTTGGTGTTGACTGGCTGTTTTATCCACTCGTTGGTGTAAATTCTTCTTTATGTTGGTGCTCTTTACTTTTTGGTGTATTTTTAGTGTATTTTTTGGTGTATATTTAGAAAGGTGTATTTTTAGAAAGATTGTTTCTTTCTGTGTGTAACGCTTCTTTCAGAAGCTCTTGTAAAGCAAGAGCTTTACCACCATTATCTGGTGGTAATAAAATCTCTGAGTTCTTGCTTGTTCATAAAAGATTTTCTTTTTCCTTCAGTTGTGAAGCTTAGTTTGGCTGGATATGAAATTCTTGGCTGAAGGTTCTGTTCTTTGAGGATGTTGAATATTGGCCCCCACTCTCTTCTGGCTTGTAGAGTTTCTGCTGAGAGATCTGCTGTAAGTCTGATAGGCTTGCCTTTGTGGGTAACATGACCTTTCTCTCTGGCTGCCCTTAGTATTTTCTCCTTCGTTTCAACCCTGGTGAATCTAACGATTATGTGCCTTGGGGTTGCTCTTCTTGAGGAATATCTTTGTGGTGTTCTCTGTATTACCTGAAGTTGAATGTTGACCTGCTTTGCTAGTTTAGGAAAATTTTCCTGAATAATATCCTGAAGGGTATTTTCCAGCTTGGATTCATTCTCTCCGTCGCATTCAGGTACACCTATCAAACGTAAATTTGGTCTTTTCACATAGTCCCACATTTCTTGGAGACTTTGCTCATTCCTTTTTATCCTTTTTTCTCTAATCTTTTCTTCACGTTTTATTTCATTAAGTTGGACTTTGACCTCTGATAACCTTTCTTCTGCTTGAACAATTCGAGTGTTTAAACCTGTGCATACTTCTCGGAGTTCCTGTATTGTATTCTTCAGTTCCATTAATTCACTCATACTCCTCTCTAAATTGTCTATTCTCAATAGGATTTCATCAAACCTTTTTTCAAAGTTCTTAGTTTCTTTATGTTGGGCTACAACATGGTCTTTTAACTCTCCGAAGTTTGTTATTATCCATTCCTTGAAGAGTGATTCTGTCATCAGGATGCGCTCGTTTCTCCATCAAGCCTTGTTCCATTGTCGATGTGGAACTGTGATCATCTTTAGAGGGACAGGCGTTCTGACTTTGAGTATTCTCAGCTTTTTTATGCTGGTTTCTTCCCATCATTGTAAATTTATCCTCCTGTCGTCTTTGAAATTACCAACTTTCAGATTAGGTCTCTTGAGTGGAAGTCCAGGTTGTTAGTTCCCAGGGCCAGAGCAGCGGCGTTAAAACTGATGGTGCTTTTCTGCCCAGGATTCTCCTGTCTGGCTTCCTTCTTGTGTCCGTAGTAGGCGACTCTGCCTTTCCGGGGCTCCAAACCTCGGTCAGAAGGGGCACCGGTCCCGTTTACTCTGCGCCGAGCGCTGCCACGCCGAGGTGCCGTCACAGCCACTGCGCCGTGCTCTGGTGTCCTGCTGGGGACCCGTGTGGGTCCTCCGAACCTGTTTACTCTGCTCAGAGAGCTGCCGCGCCAAGGTGCCTGCGGAACCGCTGCGCCGGCCACGAGAGTCGCTCTGGCCACCCGTGTGTTTCCTCCACTGGGGGATCTTTTGCTCCGTGAGCGACCTGAATTTGTCTGAAAGTGTGGCGTTCTCTAGTTCTCCGCACCTTCCCTGAGAGCTGCAATCCCGGGATGTTAGCGATCGGCCATCTTGTTTTGTATCTCCACAGTTTGTTACAAGTGTAGATTGCATGATGCTAAGGTTTGGGCTTCTATTGTCCTGTCACCCCTATGTTACCATAGTACCCAATAGGAAGTTTTTTCTTTCTTACATGGAGTCTCACTCTGTTGCTCAGGCTGGAGTGCAGTGGCGCGGTCTTGGCTCACTGCAACGTCTGCCTCCCAGGTTCAAGCAATTCTCCTGCTTCAGCCTCCCAAGTAGCTGAGATTACAGGCTGGTGCCATCATACCTGACTAATTTTTGTAGTTTTAGTAGAGACGGGGTTTCACCATGTTGGTCAGGCTGGTCTCAAACTCCTGACCTTGTTATAGTCCTGCCTTGGCCCCCACAAAGTGCTGGGATTACAGGCCTGAGCCACCGAGCCCAGTCTAATAGGAAGTTTTTTAGCTTTCATTGTGCTGTAGTCTCAGCACTTTGGGAGGCCGAGGCAGGCGGCTTGCATGAGCTCAAGAGTTTGAGACCAGCCTGGGCAACATGACAAAACCCCATCTCTACCAATTATACAGAAAATTAGCCAGGCATGGTGGCATGCGTGCCTGTAGTCCCAGCTACTTAGGAGGCTGAGGTGGAAAGATGGCTTGAGCACAGGATGTCAAAACTGCAGTGAACCAAGATCACGCCACTGCACTGTGGGTAACACAGCAAGACCAGCCTGTGGGCAATAGAGCAAGAACCTGTCTCAAAAAAACCCAAAAAATTCTGTACCCATTTAGCAGTAACTCTCCTTTCCCCTCTACCTCCAGCCTCCAGCCCCTGGTAACCTTTATTCTCCTTTCTCTATGAATTTGCCTATCCTAGCCAGACACAAAGGGACAAACATTATGATTTCGGTTACCATTGCCACCCTTAAGCAGAAGGAACAGTCAACTGTCCCTTCTCTTCTTCTGGACTATCTTGGGTGCGAGAACCTCCGTAAGTTTTGTCACCCAGGGTAAGGTTGGGCTGCTATAACAAAATGAACAATCATTCAATGGCTGGAACAAGTTAGAAGTTTACTTTTGCCTTATATCATGGTCTAGGGGCTAACGTTCCAGGTCTGCTGGTGGCTGTGCTCCATGTTGTCATCCAGGTACCTGTAAGAATTAAAGAAAGAGGAAAGAAACAAGAAAAAATGGCTTGCCATTGAAGAAAGGTTTTTTATTTCACTTTTTTTTTTTTGAGACAGAGTTTTGCTCTTGTTGCCCAGGTAGGAGTGCGATGGCACGATCTTGGCTCACTGCAGCCTCCACCTCCCAGGTTCAAGCAATTCTCCTGCCTCCGCCTCCTGAGTAGCTGGGATTACAGGAAACTGCCACCAAGCAAAGCTAATTTTTTGTATTTTTAGTAGATTCGGGGTTTCACCATATTGGCCAGGCTGGCCTTGAACTCCTGACCTCAGGTTATCCGCCCACCTTGGCCTCCCAAAGTGCTGAGATTACAGGCATGAGCCACTGCTCCCGGCCGTTATTTATTTATTTTTTTTGAGATGAAGTCCCGCTCTGTCGCCAGGCTGGAGTGCAGTGGCACAATCTTGGCTCACTGCAACCTACAACTCCCTGGTTCAACTGATTCTCCTGCCTCAGCCTCCTGAGTAGCTGGGATTAAAGGCATGCGCCACCACGCCCAGCTAAATTTTTTTGTTTTTTTGGATTTTTAGTAGAGACGGGGTTTCACCATGTTGGCCAGGATGTTTTCAATCTTTTGACCTCAGGATCTGCCTGCCTCAGCCTCCCAAAGTGCTGGGATTGCAGGTGTGAGCCACCACGCCCTGCCAAGACAGATTTATTTTAGAGAAAAACTTGAGAGGTGCCTTTTGGCCAAGTTAGGTCAGAGGCACACTCTCTTACAGACTACTAGTTTTTAAGGATTCAGGGTGGGAGAGTTTATCAGAGGCTTGGACTGCTTCTGTGTCTCTTTGTTGTGCTTATCTGGGAAGGAGAGTTGTGTGCTTGTTCTCCCATGCATCTTTCTGCAGCTGCAGGCATATCCCCCCAGGTCTGCTTTTAGCTTCCCTTTCTTAGTGGACCTGAAGGGAAAGGAATGTGCTTAGTAAGGCCCACTGTTTTACTGGGGACCACTGTATGAGGGTGAAGTTTGGCAGTGACCCAAAAGACTTTCCCCCCACCTCCCTCTGTGCCTGAGCTGTTTTATCTGTTTTACTGTTTGCTCTTTCCGCTACTTGCAGTGAAAAGTGATTTCCTGAAATGCGTGAGGCTACAAAGGGAGCTGGAATTTAAACTGGTGGTATTTGTCTGTTCCTGCTCTGTCAGTACACACGTTCCTTCCACTCTCTGCATGGTTGAGGCTAGCTCTTGTGGAGTTCAGCTAGGAGGAACAGTAAGAGTCCTTGGACCTCTTCTTTGTTTTGACTCATCCTAGGAGATCTTGTCTAGTTCTTGGCTTCTGTATCACTGATGATTTTTTAATTATTATTATTATTTTTTTTGAGACTGAGTCTCACTCTTGGAGTGCAATGGCGCGATCTTGGCTTACTGCAACTTCCACCTCCCAGATTCAAGTATTCTGCCTCAGACTCCTGAGTAGCTGGGATTACAGGCATGTGCCACCATGCTCAGCTAATTTTTTTGTATTTTTATGAGACTGACGCACTACCTACTGCACTAACGAGGCACCTTTGTATTTTTAGTACAGACAGGGTTTCCCATGTTGGTCAGGCTGGTCTTGAATGCCCAACCTCAGGCGATCCACCTGCCTTGGCCTCCCAAAGTGCTGGGATCATAGCCATGAGCCACTGCACCTGGCCTCACTGATGATTTTGAAATTTGTCCTTAGTCTGGCCTCTCCTCTGAACTTGACATCTCCATTTGGAGGTCCATAGCCATCTCAAACTTGATACGTCTAAAAATGGCCAGTACCTTCTGTTGTCCTCCCTCTTTCAGTAAATGACAATTCCATTTTTCTTGTTGTTCAGGCAGAAAAGCTTGGTGTCATTTTTGATTTCTCTTTTTCTCTTATAACCCATATCTGGTCTATCAGTAAATGCTTTTGGTTCCATTATCAAAATACTATTATCTTTCTCTAGTTGAACTCCTGTTATCCAAACTCAGAAACGAGAGATGCAGACAAAATGTTTCAAATATCCCTCAGTATCTGAGCCCTTACTACTACTATTATCCTTAGACCTAGATCCTGTGTTTTAGAGGACGCTGCGTACCACAAACACAAGAAAAATAAGGATGACGTGAGTGCCTCTATCACCTGGAATCTGAAGCTCAGGGCTGATCAGCCTGACCCATAATAATAAACATCTGCTCCAGGACTTGCACCATTCAGGCTACAGGGAATGCTTCTAAAATGTCTTGCCCTGTGTTCTAGAAACAAAAATGGACTGTGTTGATTGCTGTAAAGGTTTACAGGTTGTTATCACTACCAACATCAGAGACAGACACCGCTTTGGAGTCTGGAAAGGGCAGAGAGGTAGAAACACTTAGGTAAGAAAAAAGACAACTTAATTGATTTGCCAAATCCTTTCTGATAGCATTAAGGCAATTAATTTTTGAATAACAGAGTATCATTTCCTGGAGGTGCCCAGTGTCAATTTCTTGCTTCTCTTTCAGCTTCAATTACTTTTCCAAACTGAAAGTGTTTGCAAATTACCTTGTTATTCACAACAACAGTTAGACATGGCAGCATGGAATGTTTTCCAATGGAATAAATCTTTTCTTATCTGTGTATGGATAGATCTACGTGTAATATGGGTGGAGCATGGTACAAATTCTTCCTATTGACATTTAGATGGATCTTGAGCACTAAAATGGCAGAGGTTTTTTTTTAATTAATGAGATTTGATTAAATTTTCAAAAACAAAATATAGCAGCTTTAAATAATTTTTATTTAAAACTTTTTAATGTCTATAATTTGTGGTTTTATTTTTAATTTTTTTTACTTTTCTTCTTTTTCATCTAGTAATTGCTTGAGAATTTTATTTTATTTTTGAGACAGAATCTCGCTCCATCTCCAGGCTGGAGTGCAGTGGCACCATCACAGCTCACTGCAGCCTCGACCTCCTGGACTCAATTGATCCCCCCACCTCAGCTTCTCAAGTAGATAGGACTACAGGTGTATACTACCAAATACAGCTAATTTCTGTATTCTTTTTGTAAATACTGGGTGTTGCCATGTTGCCCAGGCTAGTCTCGAATCCCTAGGCTCAAGCAATTCATCCGCCTCAGTTTCCCAAAGTGTTGAGATTACAGGCCTGAGCCACCATGCCTGCCCTATTTATTTATGTATTTATTTTAGAGACAGTGTCTCATTCTGTCACCCAGACTGGAGTACAGGGGCACAATCATAGCTCACTGCAGCCTGGAACTCCTGGGCTCAAATGATCCTATTGTTTCACCCTCCAGAGTAAGTGGAACTGCAGGTACAAGACACCACACCTAGCTGCTTTTTAATTTTTAATCAATTATTTAAAATATTTTGGAGTAATTTTTAAAATATAGGCATGGTGGTGGGCACCTGTAATCCCAGTTACTTGAGAGGCTGAGGCAGAGAATTGCTTGAACTGGGTGGTGGTGGTTGCAGTGAGTCGAGATTGCCCCACTGCACTCCAGCCTGGGTGACAGGGCAAGACAGCATTTCAAAAAAAAAAAGAAAGAAAATGTGGTATGTATATACCATGGAATACTACTCAGCCATAAAATGGAATAAAATAATGGCATTTATAGCAACATGGATGGAGTTGGAGACCATTATTCTAAGTGAAGTAACTCAAGAATGGAAATTCAAATATTGGATATTCTCATTTATAAGTGGGAGCTAAGGTATGAGGATGCATAGGTATTAGAATGATATAATGGCCTTTAGGGACTTGGGGGAGAGAAGGAAGGAGGCGAAGGATAAAAGGCTATACACTGAGTACAGTGTACACTGCTCAGGTGATAGGCATACCAAAATCTCAGAAATCACCCAAAGAACTTATCCATGTAATCAAAAACCACCTGTTTCCCAAAAATAATTGAAATAAAAAAAGAAAAAGTTTTTCCTTTCTCTGCCACAAGTCTAGGCTGCAAATTTTCCCAACACTTATGCTCTGTTTTCCTTTAAATATAAGTTCCAACTTTAAGTCATTCCTTTGCTCCTGCATCTGAACATAGGCTATTAGAAGCAGACAGGGCACATCTTGAACACTTTGTTGCTTAGGAATTTCTTCTGCCAAATACCTAGGGCATGAATGGAATCCAGCCAAGCTCTTTGCTAAGGCATGATATGAGCAATCTTTGCTCCACTTCCTAATATGTTTCTCATTTCCATCTGAGACCTCAGCACCCTGGACTTCTCTGTCCATATCACTATGAGCATTTTGGTCACAACCATTTATTCAACCAGTCTCTGAGAAGAAGTTTCCCTGATCTTCATCACTTCTGAGCCCTCCAAAGTCTTCCAACCTCTGCCCGTTACCCAGTTTCAAAGCTGCTTTCACATTTTCAGGTACCTTTATGGCAATACCCCACTCCTTGGTACCAATTTTCTATATTAGGCATTATTATATTGCTATAAACAAATACCTGGCTGGGCACAGTGGCTCACACCTATAATCCCAGCACTTTGGGAGGCCGAGGCAGGCAGATCAGTCAGGAGTTTGAGACCATCCTGGCCAACATGGTGAAACCCCTTCTCTACTAAAAATACAAAAATTAGCTGGACGTGGTGGTATGTGCCTGCAGTCCCAGCTACTCAGGAGGTTGAGGCAGGAGAATCGCTTGAACCCGGGAGACGAAGGTGGCAGTGAGCCAAGATCGCACCACTACACTGCAGTCTATCGACAGATCAGACTCCATCTCAAAAAAAAGAAAAAAAGAAATAAAAAGGAAATACCTGAGGTTGAGTAATTTGTAAGAAAAGAGGTTTAGCTGGGCATGGTGGCTCTTGCCTCTAATTCCAGCACTTTGTAAGGCTGAGGCAGGCAGATCACTTAAGCTCAGGAGTCCGAGACCAGCCTGGGCAACATGGCAAAATGCCATCTCTACAAAAAATAGAAAATTAGGTGTGGTGGCATGCACCTTAGTCCCAGCTACTCAGGAGGCTGAGGCAGGAGGATCACTTGAACCTAGGAGGTTGAGGATACAGTGAGCTAAGATCACACCATTGAACTCCAGCCTGCTGGGTAACAGAGCAGGATCCTGTCTCAGAAAAAAAGAGAGAGAGAGAGAGAGAGAGAAAGAAAAGAAAAGAGTTTTAATTGGCCCCCAGTTCTACAGGCTATAGACTAGACAGGAAGCATAGCAGCATTTGCTTCTGGGAAGGCCTCAGAGAGCTTTTACTCATAGTAGAAAGCAAGGCTGGAATAGGCATATCACACATTCAAAGCAGGAGCAAGAGAGAGTCAAGGGGGGATACACACACTTTTAAATGACCAGATCTCGTCAGAACTCAATATCATGAAGCGGCACCAAGCTGTGAGGGGTCCACCCCCATGATCCAAATACCTTCCACTAGGGCCCCACCTCCAGCACTGGGTATTACAATTCAACATGAGATTTAGGCAAGACAAAAATCTAAACTATATCAACAGCAAATGGTGAAATTCTGAGACGCACCTGAGAAGCTTCAAGAGGAAATCTCTACCTTGAGAAATGAAATAATCATTCTAAATGAAGACTGGAGTGTCTTCATTAGACTATTTCTAACTGGAAACTAGGAAAATTAAATGGAGTCTGTAAATAAAAAAGCTGTAGTTTGGAAGATGGCTGAAAATTTACAGAAACAGATTTTAGAATTAAAAATCAAAACCTTTTGCAATTTTACTGAAAGCAGATGAATAGCTCAAGAAAAACATATTGTTCTATCATATGGGACCAAAGGGCCCCAGCAACCAACATTGTTGTCTCATCTCCAGATATTATTGGCTGCCTCAGCTTCATGGGGAGACAAGTGCTAGTGTTTGGCATGAACTTGATTAGCTTGCTATAATGAGGACCACAGCAACTGAAACACTCGTGTCTGACCCAGCTAAGGATATGAGGCTCTGATTTCCCCAGCAACTGCCCGATGGGAGGAGTTAACACAATACCGAAGTCAGACTTTTACGTCCTTGGGATTGCAACCCCGAAGAAAGCATCAGCATACAACCTTTGATTCATGCTTTGATGTGTTTTCTAGGGAACATAAGCTGATATTCAGTACAAAAGAGATCTTCTGGGTATGATTTCAGGGTTTGCTTCGTCACCTATGTGAATGCAATAAGGACCTCATTGCTGGCAATTAGTGGAAAGATAATAACCCTTCCCTTCATTTGGCATTATAGTTATTAAGCCTTTTATTGGTGGCAAAGGGAATACTACATGGAAAATCAGATCCAGGGCCAGGTGCAGTGGCTCACGCCTGTAATCCCAACACTTTTCAGAGGCTGAGGCAAGCAGATCACCTGAGATCAGGCGTTTGATCCGATCTCAGATCAACCTGGCCAACATGGCAAAACCCCGTCTCTACTAAAAATACAAAAATTAGCCGGGCATGGTGGTGTGTGCCTGTAATCTCAGCTACTTGGGAGGCTGAGGCAGGAGAATCACTTGAACCTGGGAGGCAGAGGTTGCAGTGAGTTGAGAAAAGGAGAGGAGAGGGGAGGGGAGAGGAGGGGAGGTGGGGAAGGGAGGGAGGGGAGGAGGGAGGGGAGGGGAGAAAATCAAATCCAGGATCAGGTATAAAGTGCAAAGTTGCAAAAAATCCTAAACGAACAGATCTGGTAGGTCTCCTATGTCAAAGTCAAGGCACTGATAAGGAAAAAGTAGGACCCTGAGACAGAGGATAGGAGCATTATGGTGGACAAACCTAAGAATCTTTACCTTACAAATTCTCCTGAGTTCTGGGTGGCAAAAGCAGCCCCTTTCCTCTTGCCAGGGAAGAACAATTTCCTTTTGACTCATGTGAGTAGGTGCTTTCATGTGAAGCAGGTGCTTCATAAGACGGCATTTGTTCTCCTTAAGACCTGTTTCCATCACACCCTCAAATAACTGAGGTCAATTCCTAGAAATCTTGAGTGTGGAAATTTACTTATTGGTCTCAGAATAAAAAAGCTACACATCAAAGAACGTGAAAGACATAGTGAATACATATGGGAGTAATTTCAGGATTTTTAGGCATGGCAGTGAGGGTAGGGAACCAGGCAGAATATAAGGCTGGCTAATGGGGAATATATTGACATAAACTACTCTTCAGTAACTCAGGCGTCAATATTCTTGCAAAAATGCCTGGAGCTGGTCTCTGGTAGACAGTTTCCAAAGAAGGTCATTATCAAATCCTTCCCTCCTTCTGTGTATATGGCACTCCCCACATCAAGAGATGGAGTCTATTTTCCCCACCCACCCACCCCCATCCTTAAATCTGCAAACCCTTAATTAAGCCTAACCCAGATAAGCAGAATTGTGAGAAGTAATAAATTGCTATTGTTTTAAGTCCTTAAACTTGGATGGCTTGTTATTTTACAATAGATAATTGAAATACAATCTTAATAGTTTGCAAAGATGTTTCTTAGAGCTTGGGCTGGATGATGGCCTACAATAAATGGGCTCAATATACTAGAATTCCCTAGAGTATTTAAGAAGAGGTATGGAAGTTCAGGAAGGTAGGAACATAGATTCAAGAACTCAGCACCAGACTGTGTTCTTTAGGAAGGCCCAGAGGATGTTCTTTTCACTAAGACAATAAGAAGTTCACTGATAAGGGAACACACCTACACTGAGTAGGTCAGTGATGTCTGTCTTCAGTACACTTGGATTAAAAGTAAGTGACACTGCCATGGAACTGACATCCCTCATGTCAATCCTAATGTTGAGATTCCAGAATGGCAGAAGTGACAACCAAGATCAGGTGAGTAGAATTAGTGTCAAAGGCAGCAGAGACAGAGTGATAATGAGTGTGCCTTGACCTTCAAGGATCTATACCTTGATTATGGGAATGGGATACAGCTAACTGGATGGTCCTTGATTTTTACTTTTATTTTATTTTTTTGAGCTGGAGTCTCACTCAGCTGCCCAGGCTGAGTGCAATCTTGGTTCACTGCAACCTCCGCCTCTCAGGTTCAAGAGATTCTCAGCCTCAGCCTCACAAGTAACTGGGATTACAAGCACCTGCCACCAAATCCAGCTAATTTTTTTGTACTTTTAGTAGAGACAGGGTTTCTACTAGGCTGATCTCAAACTCTTCACCTCAGGTGGTCCACTGCCTCGGCTTCCCAAAGTGCTGGGATTATAGGAGTGAGCCACTGTGCCTGGCCAATTTTTTTTTTTTTTTAAATAAAGTTCTGGCAACCAGAAGACTGACATTAGCTGCTGCCACAATAGAAATTCTGGTCCCTCATCTTGATGTTTTAAATTTTTTCTTTTTCTTTTCTTGCTCTGACACCCAGGCTGGAGTGCAGTGGTGCCATTAGAGCTCACTGCAGCTTCAAACTCCTGGGCTCAAGTGATCCTCTCTCCTCATCCACCACACCTAGCTAGATTCCTGACCAAAGTTTACAGGACCAGAACCACTTAAATACAGGGGAGTATATTAAGTCCCCCTTAAGGAATGACTCTACAATCCTACCGTCATTATATATAGTAAATATCCCTCCAGTCTTTCCCTGGGGGCTGATCTGCTGCCATTTACCAGGGTAACTGTTCATTCAATGACAAGAAGACTATCTAGAATTTTCAAAGATGATTGTAGAGTCTGTGCTATCATGGAAATTGGAAAACAAAATACCATCATGACTTCCTGATTAGAATAAGAGCTAAAGGAGCTCAGGTGATAGATGGAATGGACCTTAAAGCCAATGGGTCTCATAGAAATTAACAGAATCCTCTTACTGATTTCATGACCTGTGGAATAAAAGCTATTAGGATAGGAAGAGCCAGGCGGAAGCTCCTGAAACTACCTGTATTAGTCAGTGTTCTCCACAGACAGTGTTAATGGACTGTGTATATTTATGTGTGTGCGTGTATGTATATACATACGTATATGTGTATATACAGTAATGTGCCACATAATGATGTTTCAGTCAATGACAGACTGCATATTTGGCAGTTGTCCCATAAGATTATAATACTGCGTTTTTACTGTACCTTTTCTATGTTTAGATATGTTTAGATACACAAATACTTAACATTGTGTTACAACTGCCTACAGGATTCAGTACAATTACATGCTGTACAGGTTTGTAGCTTACGAGCAACAGGCTATACCATATAGCCTAGGTGTGTAGTAGGTGCTACCATCTAAGTTTGTGTAAGTACAATCTCTGATGTTCACACAATGGCAAAATCACCTAACGACACATTTCTTAGGACATATTCCTGTCTCTCTGTGACACATGATGGTGTATATATATAAGAGATTTATTTTAAGGAATTGGCTCATGTAATTGTGGAGGCTGGCAAGTCCCAAATATGCAATGTAGGCTGGCAGGCTGGAGACCCAGGGAAGAGTTGATGTTGCAGCTTGAGTCTGCAGGCAGATTGCAGGCAGAATTCCCTCTTCCTTGGGGGAGTCAGTCCTTTTTCTCTTAAGGCCTTCAAATGACTGGATGAGGTCCACCCACATTATGGAAGGTAATCTGTTTTATTCTTTATTCAAAGTTTACTTATTTAAGTGTTGATCTCATCTAAAAACTGCCTTCCCAGCAACATCTAGACTAGTGTTTAACCAAATATCTGGGTACCATGGCCTAGCCAAGCTAACACACCCAAAATTAACCATCATGCTACACTACGGTTTATTTTAGCAGTGTTACTTCGTATCTAATATTTTGGCTGTGGTTATGCTCCCTATCATATACCCTTCAATTCACTAGTCTGGCCTCTGGAAAAACAGATGATTATAGTGGATAATAGATGGACTACTGTAGACTTAATCAGGTAATAGCCCCAGTCAGAGCTCCTCTCTACTGAATGCAGTATCTTTACTGGAGGGTATCAGCACAACCTCTAGCTGATGTGCATGATTTTTGATCTGATGAATGCTTTTTTCCAATACCCATGAGAGGAGTGGACCAAAGGCAGTTTGCTTTTACATCACAATGTTACAGTGACAACTCCTTCACTCTCTCCCTTCAGAGCTTTATTCACTTTCCAGCTCTCTGTTATAATATAGTCTTAAGGAGCTAATTGGACACAAATAGGAAGTGGTAAGCACCATAGTTGTCTGAGATAAATTACACGAGTCTCCTCTTATCCATGGGGCATACGTTCCAAGACCCCCATTGGATGTCTGAAGCTACAGATAGTACTGAATCCTATGTATATTTCTCCTATACATACATATCTATGATAGTTTAATTTATAAATTATGCAGAGTAAGAGATTAACAATAACATAATAATATAGAGTTAACGACTAATTAATAATAATATAGAATAATTATGTTATACTGTAATAATAGTTATGTGAATGTGCTGTCTCTCTTAAAATACCTGACTGTACTGTACTCACCCTTCTTGGGTAATGGGAGATAATAAAATGACTATGTGATGAGATGAAGGAAGTGACTGATGCAGACATTGTAACATAGCATTAGGCTACCATTGACCTTCTGATGATACATCAGAAGAAGGACCATCTGCTTCTGATGATCATGGATCGTAAGCCATGATGATGTTGATGACTGGATGTCAGGAGCAGATGATGTGGATGATTAATGGGCCGGTTATTGATACAGTGTGAATGCTCTGGACAAACAGATGATTTGCATCTTGGGCAGATAGAGAGGGGTGGCAAGAAATCTCTAGTGTGAATACCACGCTATTCACAATGGTACACAACTTAAAATTTATTATTTATTTCTGGAATTTTCTATTAATATTTTCAGACTACAGTTGACTGCAGGTAACTAAACCCCAGGAAAGTAAAACCTCAGACAATGTGGGAACTACTGTATGTGAAGATTCATGGTCCTTCCACATTGTTAGTATTTTCTGGATTTCAGTGTTTTGGGGGTCTCTTTAGATTGTATAGGCAGAATTTACACATGGAAATACTTCTCCAATGGCAGCCAGACACAGTGGCCCATGCCTGTAATCTCAGCACTTTGGGAGGCCAAGGCAGGTGGATCACGAGGTCAGGAGTTTGAGACCAGCCTGGCCGACATGGTGAAACCCCATCTCTACTAAAAATACAAAAATTAGCTGGGCGTGGCGGAGCGTGCCTGTAGTCCCAGCTACTTGGGAGGCTGAGGCAGTAGAATCGCTTGAACCCGGGAGGCAGGGGTTGCAGTGAGCCAAGGTCGCGCCACTGCACTCCAGCCTGGGCAACTGAGGGAGACTCCATTAAAAAAAAAAAAAAAAGAAAGAAAGAAAGAAATACTTCTTCAGCTCTCTATTGGAAGGTTGTCAATGGTGAGTTGTGTCCAGAGCAAGAGAAGGCTGTTGTGATGTTGTGAAAAAATATGTTTTTTGGTCTTCATTACTGTTTCCTGGCATACAACTCCCCAAATCCTTTGAATTTCCAAAGTGATGTCTTCTTGTATGCTAATAATTGACTGAGGGCTAGCAACTGCTAGGTAGCTTCAGGGTGGAGGCTGGTGACTGGAAACACTAAGGCAAGATTACGAAGTTGAGACTTTCAACATCACCCCCACTACCCTATGGGAAGGGCAGAGCGGCTGAAGGTTAAGTTGATTACCAGTGGCCAATGGTTTAATCAATTATGACTACATCATGAAGCCGTCATTAAAAAACGAAAGGACACCGGTGTGGTGTTCATGCCCATAGTCCCAGCACTTTGAGGTGCCAAGGTGGGAAGATCACTTGAGCCCAGGAATTTAAGACCAGCCTGGGCAACATAGGGAGACCTCCTCTCTACAAAAACCAAAAAAACCGAGAACGATCCAAGATGGCCAATCGCTAACATCCCGGGATTGCAGCTCTCAGGGAAGGCGCGAAGAACTAGAGGATGCCACACTTTCAGACAAATTCTGGTCGCTCACGGAGCAGAAGATCCCCCAGTGGAGGAAACACACGGGTGGCCAGCGCGACTCTCGTGGCCGGCGCAGCGGTTCCGCCGGCACCTTGGCGCGGCAGCTCTCTGAGCAGAGTAAACAGGTTCGGAGGACCCACACGGGTCCCCAGCAGGACACCAGAGCCCGGTGCAGCAGCTGTGATGGCACCTCGGTGTGGCAGCGCTCGGCGCAGAGTAAACGGGACCGGTTCCCCTTCTGACCGAGGTTTGGAGCCCCGGGAAGGCAGAGTCGCCTACTACGGACACAAGAAGGAAGCCAGACAGGAGAATCCTGGGCAGAAAAGCACCATCAGTTTTAATGCCACTGCTCTGGCCCTGGGAACTAACAACCTGGACGTCCACTCAAGAGACCTAATCTGAAAGTTGGTAATTTCAAAGACGACAGGAGGATAAATTTACAATGACGGGAAGAAACCAGTGCAAAAAAGCTGAGAATACTCAAAGTCAGAACGCCTCTCTCTCTAAAGATGATCACAGTTCCACATCAACAATGGAACAAGGCTTGATGGAGAACGAGCTCATCCTGATGACAAAATCACTCTTCAAGGAATGGATAATAACAAACTTTGGTGAGTTAAAAGACCATGTTGTAGCCCAACGTAAAGAAACTAGGAACTTTGAAAAAAGGTTTGATGAAATCCTACTGAGAATAGACAACTTAGAGAGGAGTATGAGTGAATTAATGGAACTGAAGAATACAATACAGGAACTCCGAGAAGTATGCACAGGTTTAAACACTCGAATTGTTCAAGCAGAAGAAGGGATATCAGAGGTCAAAGTCCAACTTAATGAAATAAAACATGAAGAAAAGATTAGAGAAAAAAGGACAAAAAGGAATGAGCAAAGTCTCCAAGAAATGTGGGACTATGTGAAAAGACCAAATTTACGTTTGATAGGTGTACCTGAATGCGACAGAGAGAATGAATCCAAGCTGGAAAATACCCTTCAGAATATTATTCAGGAAAATTTTCCTAAACTAGCAAAGCAGGTCAACATTCAACCCCAGGTAATACAGAGAACACCACAAAGATATTCCTCAAGAAGAGCAACCCCAAGGCACATAATCGTTAGATTCACCAGGGTTGAAACGAAGGAGAAAATACTAAGGGCAGCCAGAGAGAAAGGTCATGTTACCCACAAAGGCAAGCCTATCAGACTTACAGCAGATCTCTCAGCAGAAACTCTACAAGCCAGAAGAGAGTGGGGGCCAATATTCAACATCCTCAAAGAACAGAACCTTCAGCCCAGAATTTCATATCCAGCCAAACTAAGCTTCACAACTGAAGGAAAAAGAAAATCTTTTATGAACAAGCAAGAACTCAGAGATTTTATTACCACCAGATAATGGTGGTAAAGCTCTTGCTTTACAAGAGCTTCTGAAAGAAGCATTACACACAGAAAGAAACAATCAGTATTAGCCTTTCTAAAAATACACCAAAAAGTAAAGAGCACCAACATAAAGAAGAATTTACACCAACGAGTGGATAAAACAGCCAGTCAACACCAAATGGCAGTAACCCTAAATTTAAATTGACTAAATCCCCCAATCAAAAGACACAGCCAAAACCCAATGGCATGTTACATCCAGACCTGTTTCACATGCAAGGATACACAAAGACTCAAAACAAAGGGATGGAGAAAGATTTACCAACCAAATGGAGAGCAAAAATAAATAATAAATAAATAAAAAGCAGGAGTTGCAATTCTCATATCGGATAAAATAGATTTTAAAGCAACAAAGATATAGTGGTAAAAGGATCAATGCAACAACAAGAGCTAACGATCCTAACACCCAGATACATAGAGACTCAGACACAATGAGACAGAAAATTAATAAGAATATCAAGGACTCGAACTCAGATCCGGAACAAGTAAACTTAATAAATATTTATAGAGCTCTCCACTTCAAATACACAAAATATACATTCCTGTCAATACCACATCACACCTACCCATAGGCTTAAATGAAACATTGATTGGCCATCAATACCCAATTTTTTTCAAAATAAAGCAATATTTCCATTTACTCTCCCTCTTTCTTCCTCTCCTTTACTTCTTTTTTTCTTTCCTTCTCTCAAAAAAAAAAAAAAAAAGAAATCAACTTGTAAACCTCTAGGTCGGCAATGTCTCTCTCATTGCTTGATTTTTCCTTCCTTCCCTTCCCTCCCTCCCTCCCTCCCTCCCTCCCTCCCTCCCTCCCCGCTTCCTCCCTTCCTTCCTTCCTTCCTTCCTTCATCCCTTCCTTCCTCCCTACCGTCCTTCTTCCCTCCCTTCCTGCCTTCCTCCCCCGCCAAAAAAAAAACCCCACAAAAACAAAAACAAAACTATATATACTATATATAAATTTATATATATTTGTATATATAGTATAGTATATATATAGTATATAAAATATATTTACTTTTATATACTATATATATAATATATATTTATATACTAAATATATATTTACTAATTATATATTTATATACTAAATATATATATATATATATATATATATATAATAAATTAGCTAGATTTGGTGGTGCATCTATAGTCCCAGCTACTTAGGAGGCTGAGGTGGGAAAACCACTTGAGCCTGGGAGGTAAAGGCTGTAGTGAACCAAGATCATGCCACTGTACTCCATTCTGGGTGATAGAGCAAGACCCTGTCTCAAGAACAAAACAAACAAACAAATAAACCTAAAAGTACAGGGTTTGGAGAGCTTCTGGATAGCTAAACACGTGGAGGTTCATGGAAGGTGTGTGCCCAGGAAGGTCCTAGAAGCTCTGTACCCCTTCCCTCATTTCTCACCCTCATGCATCTCTTCATCTGTATATTTTTTAATAATCTTTATAATAAATTGGTAAACATAAATAGTGTTTCCCTGAAACTCACTTCTGTGAGCTGCTCTAGCAAGTTAATTGAACCCAAAGAGGGGTAATCAAACCCAAAGAGGGGATCATGGAAACCCCAATTTGAAGCCAGTCCATTAGAAGTTCTGGAGGCTGGACTTGTGACTGGCTGGGGGAGCTTGAGGAATGAGCTCTAAACCTGTGAGATCTGATGCTATATTCAGAGGTGTCTGAACCAGAATGACTCCCTCTTCAAAAGAAGCTGGGCAAAATGAGGCTGAGATTTGCTGAGCTACATTCCCAGGAGGTTAGGCATTCTTAGTCACAGGATGAGACAGAAGGCCAGCACAAGATACAGATCACAAAGACACTGCTGATAACAACAGGATGTAGTAAAGAAACCGGCCAAAACCTGCCAAAACCAAGACAGTGACAAAGTAACCTCTGCTCATCCTCATTGCTCATGATATGTTAATTATAAGGTATTCACATGCTAAAAAACACTCCCGCCAGCACCATAACAGTTTACAAATGCCATGGCAATATCTAGAAGTTACCCTATGTGGTCTAAAAGGAAGAGGGACATGGTTGCTTATGCCTGTAATCTCAGTACTTTCGGATACCGAGGCAGGTAGATCATCTGAGGTCAAGACTTCAAGACTAGCTTGGCCAACATGGTGAAACCCCATCTCTACTAAAAATACAGAATTAGCTGGCCATGGTGGTGTGTGCCTGTAGTCCCAGCCATAAGGGAGGCTGAGACAGGAGAATCACTTGAACCCGGGAAGTGGAGGTTGCAGTGAGCAGAAACTGTACTACTGCACTCCAGCCTGGGTGACAGAGCAAGACTCAATCTCAAAAAATAAAATAAAATAAAAGTAAAATAGGCTGAGCACAGTGCTTCATGCCTGTAATCCCAGCACTTTGGGAGGTCAAGGTGAGTGGATCATGAGGTCAGGGATTTGAGATAAGCCTGGCAAATATGGTGAAACCCTGTCTCCACTAAAAATGCAAAAATTAGCTAGCTGTGGTGGCACATGCCTGTTGTCCCAGCTACTCGAGAGGCTGAGGCAGGAGAATCACTTGAACCCAGGAAGCGGAGGTTGCAGTGAGCCTAGACTGCACCATTGCACTCCAGCCTGGGTGACAGAGCAAGACTCTGTCTCAAAAAAATAAATAAAATAAAATAATAGCAAGAGAACTCTCAGTTCCAGGAAGTCCCACCCACATCCTGGAAAACTAATGAATAATCCACCCCTGGTTCAGCATATGATCAAGAAATAACCATGAAAATAGCCAAGGAGCAGACTTCAGGGCTGCTCTGCCTATGGAGTAGTCATTCTTCTGTTTCTTTACTTCTCTAATAAACTTGCTTTCAGTATAAAAATGAGACTGTTAATTTTGGGGGGTCTATTTTGCATTCCAGCTGTGCCTGCTTCTTAGGCCCTAGAAACTGCATGCTTTCCTGGCCCTGTTCTCAAAGGGCTTTTGTTTAGTCCCAGCTACTTGGGAGGCTGAGGCAGGAGAATTGCTTGAACCCAGGAGGCAGACGTTGCAGTGAGCTGAGATCGTGCCATTGCACTCCAGCCTGGGTAACAAGAGTGAAACTCCATCTCAAAAAAAAAAAAAAGATTGGATAGATTTGTCTATAAGGCTTTATTTAAAATTGGGTTTGATAATAATCATATACTAATGCAAAGGTGAAATTTGGCTTTCTCTCTTGAACAGGATTTTTTTTTTGTGAGATGGAGTTTCACTCTGTTCCTAGGCTGGAGTGCAGTGGTGTGATCTCAGCTCACTGCAACTTCTGCCTCCTTGGTTCAAGCGATTCTCCTGCCTTAGCCTCCCGAGTAGCTGGAACTACACACACAAGCCACCACTCCCAGTTTATTTTTTGTATTTGTAGTAGAGATAGGGTTTCACTGTGTTGCCCAGGCTGGTCACAAACTCCTGAGCTCAGGCAATCCACCCACCTTGCCCTCCCAAAGTGCTGGGATTACAGGCATGAGCCACTTTGCCTCACCTAAACAGGATTTTTATGGAAAATTGAAAAAAATGAAAGATTCTGTTTGCCTTTTAAATAAACTACAAGAAAAAGAAGGGAGATAAAATAGATTATTTGGAAAGCTAAGTCCTCTAGCAATGAGTAAAGGTTTTCAACTTTTAAAAATCTTTGAGTTATCATTTTGGCTAAATGAATGGCTTATAGTGACCTGAAATTTTATTTTATCACAATTTTAAACTTTTGATATTTGACAAACTCCAAAATCAAATTCTAAATTATATCTTTTGGTGATCAAGTTAATCCTTTAGATATTAGGTCCCCCTAAAGTCCAAAAATGATATATTTGGCTTATTTGGTATACTAAAATTATACAGGAAGCATTGTCAAATATGAAATGGTGTTTGGCTTTCTTTGAGCTGTATTTGTATAAATATGTTATTGGTATGTATTCCAAAATTATGGAAAACCCCTTTAATTCTGATAAGACATATTGTACATTATCAGTGATAATTATAATTGTTAAATACAATTGTTGTATCCCACAGAAGTAACCCAAATTCCTAGTTAATTATGTCTTTTTTTTTTTTTTTGAGACAGAGTTTTTGCTCTTGTTACCCAGGCAGGAATGCAATGGCGTGATCTCGGCTCACCACAACCTCCGCCTCCTGGGTTCAGGCAATTCTCCTGCCTCAGCCTCCTGAGTAGCTGGGATTACAGGCATGCGCCACCATGCCCAGTTAAGTTTTTGTATTTTTAGTAGAGACGGGGTTTCACCATGTTGACCAGGATGGTCTTGATCTCTTGACCTCGTGATCCACCCACCTCGGCCTCCCAAAGTGCTGGGATTACAGGCTTGAGCCACCGCGTTTGGCATTAATTATGTCTTTAACTGTGGCTACCCTAAGACTTTGTCATCCACAGACAATTGTCTTGTTTTGATTCTCTTTAAAGGATGGTTTATAATCAGCTATTGTACTGACAAGTACTCTTGAATGCAGCTCTCTGATAACTTTGGAAAGTATGCCTTTATAATAGAGAGAATGAACTTACAAGACTTTCTTGGAAAACTAATGTGATTATAAATATCATGCAAAACAGGAATTAATTACATAGACTAAACTAATGGAAGACCAAAATTTTCTTTTTATGATGTTTTGCTTAACATGTTGCCCAATCTTTCTCCTTTGTTTTTCACAGTCAAGACAACTTTTCTTTGGAGCTTTCAACAATTGAGTAAAGTATACTCCTATGAGCAAAATTTTGAGCTTCTTTCTTTCTGTCTACCTGAGTTTACCAGAATTTGGAAACTATCTGTGAGTATTCTTAATTTAGAGCAACATAGTTATTTGCATAAGTACAATAAGAATCTGTTTTCTTTTATAAAAGGACACAATTGGAGACAGAGTATTTTACCAAGGCTTTGACTAAGATGGTGTGCTTTCAGATACGAAGTCAACTTACAGAGCCAAAAAAAAAAAAAAAAAAAAAAAAAAGCCACTTAAGAAAACTAGCCTCATACCTTGTCTATGCAATCCCTGTACAGGGTTCCTGATCTATAGTAAGTAAAGAATGTCATTTTCTAACAAGTCCAGGAGCCCCAAATTATCTTGAGACCTGGAGAGGAATTAACTCAACTCCTACAGGTATTTTCAGGCATAGATAGACAAATCCATGGCTGGTCTCAAGGCTTTAAACAGTCTTGAGAATGCCCAACATGGTGGCTCACACCTGTAATCCCAGCACTTTGGGAGGCCGAGGCGGGTGGATCACGAAGTCAAGAGATCGAGACCACCCTGGTCAACGTGGTGAAACCCTGTCTCTACTAAATACAAAAAAAATTAGGCTGGGCGTGGTGGCTCATGCCTGTAATCCCTGTACTTTGGGAGGCCGAGGCGCGTAGATCATGAGGTCAAGAGATCGAGACCACCCTGGTCAACATGGTGAAACCCTGTCTCTACTAAAAATACAAAAACTTAACTGGGCATGGTGGCACATGCCTGTAATCCCAGCTACTCAGGAGGCTGAGGCAGGAGAATTGCCTGAACCCAGGAGGCGGAGGTTGTGGTGAGCCGAGATCACGCCATTGCATTCCAGCCTGGGTAACAAGAGCGAAACTCCGTCTCAAAATAAATAAATAATAAAAAGTCTTGAGATTACTTATGGGAAAAAGTTCCATCAAAGCCAATTTTCAAAGAAGCCTTATATGGCAAATAATTATTCTTACTTCACTTCATATAATCAGGTCAAGTATAACAAGACTAAAGCTTATTTTGCAAATAAATCAGTCCTACCTTGACTTATTTTAATGAAAATGGGGACTGGAGAGAAAAAATTTATGTTTCAAAAACTATTATACATCTGCTATTAGATTCTAATCTCATCTTTGTTCTTCAGGTTTTTTTCCTGAAATTTAGACTGACCCTGCTTATTTCTATAAATCAATCAGTGATCTCTGGCTGCTGCTCAAAAGAAAAGAGAGAGATAGGTAATGTATAAATCTAGATCAGTATCCTAATTCTGGGCATGTATTGGAATTGGCTAGCAACCCCATAACAACTTGGTTCCAACAATAGCCAAGTTCATTAAAAGCTTTCTTATTCAGTTTACTGGGATAATTTTACTTATTTGCTTTACTGCTGTGGAATATATTGCTATTGTACTTTTCGTATAGAAATGCAAAATAAGCCTACTCAACATTTTCTTAAATTGAACATTTATTAATCTTCCACATAGCACCTTTTGTCAGAAGAGAAGCTGATACCTAGAAGAGTTATGAATGTCCTTCACCATAACTGATTGAGCTCCTTTCTACCCTGCATACAAGAGACCCTAATAATTAGGCAAAAATATCATCACCCCATTCAGCCTGAAGAAGCTACAGAGGATAGGTCTACAACCCTTAGACACTTAAGGATCCCCTCATAAAAGTCGGGGGGAATATGTCAGAGGTGTTCAAACAAGAGCAATTCCATCTTGAATAGGGGCTAGGTAAAGTAAGGGTGGGACCTGCTGGGCTGCTTTCCCAGGAGGTTTGGCATTCTTAGTCACAGGATGAGACAGGAGGTCAACACTAGATACAGGTCACAAAGACCCCACTGATCCCACTGATAAAACAGGATGCAGGAAAGAAGCTGGCCAAAACCTGCCAAAACCAAGATGGCAACGAAAGTGACCTCTGATCATCATCACTGTTCATTATATGTTCATTTTAATGCATTAGCATGCTAAAAGACACTCCCACCAGTGCCATAACAGTTTACAATTGCCATGTCAATGTTGGGAAGTTACCCTGTATGGGTAACTTAGTTCTGGAAATCCCCACCCCTTTCCCAGAAAACTAATGAATAACCCACCCCTTGTTTAGCATATAATCAAGAAATAACCATAAAAACAGTCACCCTGTGGCCCTCAGGGCTGCTCTGTTTATGGAGTAGCCATTCTTTTGTTTCTTCTTAACAAACTTGCTTTCACTTTACTCTATGGACTTGCCCTAAATTCTTTCCTGCATAAGATCCAGTAAGAACCCTCTCAGGGTCTGGATCAAGAACACTTTCTGGTAACACTATCTCCAGGTAGATATGTCAGGATTGAATCAGAAGACACCCAGCTGGTGACTGCTGCTTGGTGTATGGCGAAATCCCCACATACAAATTTGGTCACATGAGTCTTCTGTGTTGATTGTTGTTGTTAAGTGAGAGAATAGAAAAGGCACCTTAAGTGTTGTTTCCCGCATCCTGGCAGAGTTGTTGTCAGTGAAGTGGGACTTGCTAGAATGGCCTGGGCTCATGGAAAGATGTGGTTTGGGAAGAGAAAGGGTGAAAGGGTGGGGGATGAGGAACCTTTGATGCCTGAGGAGCCATGTGGTCACCCGTGGTTTAGAGCTGCAGCTGTGCTGTGCTCAGTTACTAAAGATAAAAGTTATGAATGGAATTTAGAGGCAACCAACTCCTGGGGAGTTGGTTCACTGGATGCTTAAGGAAATGCAAACTAATAAGCAAAAACAAAAATATTCTTGTTTACTGTTATCTGTAATAGCTAAAATGAAATTAAAAGAGAGTGCTGGGTCAGACCTTGGTGCTAAATAACCAAGTTCAGATTTTAGTGAGTCTGAGCTTTAGCCACCAGTCTCCAAGCTGATCCCCAAGGGAAAACCTATGTAGGGAAACAAAATGACTCAGAACTGGGTGATCGAGAAGACAGTCAATGTAGGGGAAGAGCAAAACCAAGTCACTATAAGACTAAAGGGTATGATGTGAAGGAATAGTTCCATTTTATAGATTGCTATCTTCAGCTTCCTGAGGAATCATCGCTAAGACGGATTGCAAGAGTAACTAAGAAGCAGTGTCTTTGGTTTTAAATGCTGCAGAATGAAAGAGTGTTGAAGTTGAAGCAGGATCCACAGCTCACTACAGAACAATTGCAGGTGGCTAGATGTGATCCACACACACAGGAGGTTATTCCTGAGGGACAGCTAGCCGGGTAGATTGGATAAAAGCCACTGTAAAATGTGTTTACCCTGACAAGGGGGACTCTCCTGAAGGAGCTTGGAAACTTCACCCCAAAATGTAGCCCCCTTTGGCATAATGAATATTTTTAATTATAGGCCCTTCGAGATCCACAGACACTAGAAGAGACTTTCCCCTATTCACGTGAAGACTGGATGGGCTCTCTAAGAGCAATTTTTTCTCCTTCCCCTCCCTGTGATTTTATTATCTATCACACAAAAGAAGACCAACAATGTAACCGCATTCTTGAACAGACTCAGTCACAAGGTAATATCTCCCTTTGGTGCTCATTCATTTTCCAAGAGAACCATTTACACGTTTGTTGTTGTTGTTGTTGTTGTTTTTGAGATAGGGTCTCTCTCTGTTGCCCAGGCAGGAGTGCAATGGTGCATTCATAGCTCACTGCAACCTCAAACTACTGGGTTCATGCGATCCTCTTGCCTCAGTCTCCTGACTACGAGTATGCACCACCACGCTCAGTGGATTTTAAAAGTTTTTGTACAGATAAGGTTTCACTGTGTTGCCCAGGCTGGTCTTGAACTCTTAGCCTCAAGCAATCCTCCTACTTTGACCACCCAAAGTGTCAAAATTATAGGTAGGAGCCACTATGCCCAGCCTGTTTATAAGTTAATCTCTGTTCCTCCGCCCCCACCCATTCATTCTCCCTGGTAATCATTTATTGCCCTTCGACAGAATTACCTATATTCCCATCTCCCCCATCCCCTCTGAAATAAGGCTATAGATGTATTTGGGCCTCACTGGGATGTTGGATAATCACTCTGTGATTTTCTATCATGTACACATTAATAAATTTGTATGACATTTCTGCTAATCTGCATTTTGTGGGTTGAATTTTCAGTGATTCTTGAGAGGGCAAAGGAGAAGTTTTTCCCTTGGCCTCTACACTCCCTATAAATGTCAGATGGAACACCCCAGATCGGTTTCATATGCAAGCCATGTGGAACTGGCTTTACAATGACCAGGCATTCACCCGATGAAGATGCCTGTAGGGCAGATGCACCTGACAGCTATAACTTAACTGAAGCATACCCTGAGAATGACCCTGGGGTCTGAGAAGAATGTGTGTTCAGAGTCCTGAGCTAAGGAATCCAGGAGTGGCCAACACAGAGTTTCCTCCTTATCTATGAAGGACATCTGAACCCCTGGCTCATTCCTTGGAACACAGGCCATACAGGGGATGGAGTCCCTTTTTTTGGATTAAATGGAAATTGCTGGGTAGAGGTTGCTAGGTGGAAGGTGCTGAGTGAAAATGCTGTATCAACTGCATTTTTTTTTTTTTTTTTGAGACGGAGTTTCGCTCTTGTTATCCAGGCTGGAGTGCAATGGCGCAATCTCGGCTCACCGCAACCTCCGCCTCCTGGGTTCAGGCAATTCTCCTGCCTCAGCCTCCTGAGTAACTGCGATTATAGGCACGCGTCACCATGCCCAGCTAATTTTTTGTATCTTTAGTAGAGACGGGGTTTCACCATCTTTACCAGGATGGTCTCGATCTCTTGACCTCGGGATCCACCCGCCTCGGCCTCCCAAAGTGCTGGGATTACAGGCTTGAGCCACCGCGCCCAGCCTCAACTGCATTTTACAAAGGGTAGCTGGCCAGCCTGCCACCACTTGACCATCCCTGTATGTACAACCCACTCAGCAAACCCTAAGTCTCATTCATTGGCTCCATGTCTCTTTGGCCTCTAGGACACAGTGCCATCCCTGTTCTCATACTGGGGTCAACAGGACTCCTGCATGACAGTGCCTATTACCCAGGCCATGATACATGCTGTGGCTCAGGCAGCCTCTTTTGCATGGGCACCTCCTGTAACCTTACTTCTGCAAAATTGAGCTATAGTCAGAGAAGCCTTACCAAATTTGCTGTCTCAACTTCCCCTCATGGGTCTTAAGGATGATAATAAAAACATTAGGACAATTAACAAGAGAATAGGTAATGGGAGAGAGGAGAATCAAAGGATTTCTCCCAAGAAGGCAAACATTTTAAAATTCTTTTTAAGAAATGAGGCAAGTGCCACTGGGACTTGATGCCTTCCCGAGTTCATGTCCCTTCTGCCTTTCCAGGGGGTGCTCCTGTCAGACTGGCCATGGAGGATAACATGTTCCATGGACGATACCCTGTTCCAGTTGAAATTTATCATGAAGCAGCTGAAGAAACTGGCAAAGAAGGCAGAAAAGCACTCCTAGGCCAAAGTGAGGAAGGCCCTTCAGCAGAAAAATGCACCTGTGTACACCAAGAACAAGAAGAACATTCGCAAGAAGAACAGCAGTGTCACCGGGAGTGGTGGCTCACGCCTGTAATCCTAGCACTTTGGGAGGCCAAGGTGGGTGGATCACCTGAGGTCAGGAGTTCAAGACCAGCCTGACCGTCATGGTGAAACCCCATTTAAAAAAGAACAGAAGCGTGAACCGGCTCCGCGTGGCATCCCGCCTGGACACTGGCCTCTAAGGTGCAGACAGCTATGACCATGAAGGCAGTGACCAAGAACATGGTGTGGGTGACCAAAGCCCCGGACAAGGCCCTGAACACCATGGACCTGTAGAAGGCTTCTGCAGTGATGGACAGGTTTGAGCAGCAAGTGGCCATGCACGCGCAAGTGATGGAGGATTCCATGAGCTGGGCCACTGCACGGACCATGCCTCAGGAGCAGGCGGACAGCCCCATTGTGCAGAGGAGAATGGCCTGGAGGTCCTAGAGCAGCTCAGCCAGTTGTCCAAGGGTGCCTCTGCCGGGGCAAGAGCTCCATGTGAAGCCAGGAAGAACAGCTGTCACCGGCATTGGCCGCCCTGAGGAATGAGCTGCACCCTGCCGCCGGCGCTGCCTCCTTTGCTCTGTGATGTGCCGCAAGGCTCCTGGCCCCTCCCCACTGACTCTTGCCTTTCTGTTGACCCTGCAGAGCTGCAGCTGGCAGCTACTGCCACGCAGCCCCTCTCACCTGCCTGGCCTGGGTGGCCTTGGAATTGTTCCTGTTTTCTTAGGTTGGGCGGTGGGTCTGTGTCCTGGTGTCGAGTAGAGGTGACTTCTGTGACTCTGGGGCCAACAGCTGGGAGGTCAGCAGGCTCTCTTCTGCCCTCTGTGGAGTTGAGGGAGTCTGGCCAGTGGGTGCCATGTAAACTTTTGCCCAACACTGCGGGGACCTTCAGACTACGTGAGAGCAGACATGCCGCTCACTGTCAGCCAGTGGGGGTCAGGGCTGTCCTGTTCTCCAGGCAGCTCCTGGAGGAGGCCTCTCCACACCCCCTGCCCCCACCACCAATGGGCAGGAGGTCCCACCATGTGAACGGACACAGGCTGAAGAGGCACCAGTGGCCTGGGTATGCTGGGGAACATCAAGTGCCACCCAACACTGTCTTGGTGGCACTTACAGATGATGACCCTCCTCTTCCTCCTCCTCCATCATTCCAGGGGTGGGGTCTGGGCTGCTCCTGACAGCTGGCTAAGCCTCCCTGGACCTCCTGCCCTCAGCTTCCCTAGTTCATAAAGTTGCCCAGTTCATGGGGACAGTACCTTGCCCAGCTCCAAATCCAGGAGTGCCCAGCCTGGGGTCCTCATCCTTGCCCAGCTGCCACCTCTGGAGGTGCCTTGGGCTACGTGGACTGTGCTGTGGTGTCCTCTCGGCAGGGGTCTGTCCCTGCGCTGACCAGCATGGAGTGTGTGCGTGGGGCCTCGGTGATGCTGCCTGGGTGTCACTGTCCCCTGTAAATAACTAGGTCCCCGACTGCACCCTGTCCTGACTTCCCAGCGTGGAAACCAGAGTGGGTGGTGAAGGGAGCTTGGGAGAGTCACCTTCAGCTGGGCCAGTGGCTCCATTAGGAAAACCTGTGCTGTGGCCACACGGGCACCAGCAGCAGCAGCTCATCAGAAGGACTCAGAGAGGGGGACTCTGAGAGAGGGTTTTGGGCACAGCCTGCTGTTTTGTGGGTTTTTTTTTTTTTTGTCTCCTAAAGTTTATTTCATTTTCTTGAAACTTTCAGGGTTTTGCTGTCATTTGCTAAAGTAGAAAGGGCAGGTGGCAGGTGGGGAGAGTGGGTCCCGGCGCCTCCTCAGCCCAGCGCTGCACTTACGCAGCCCACACCAGGACTGCAGCGGTGTCGTGGCTGTTATGAACAGAAGCATGAGACCCTCACTCAGCTCATTTGGTTTTCTTCTCAGGATTTCAGAGGCCCTGGGGAGGAGATGCCATTGCTGGGTCCTGGACATGCGAGGGTCGAGGCACCATCTGTCCATGATTCTCTCCAGCTTCCCTCAAAATTGGCTCACATGGTGGGTGTTGAAAGGTCCTTCTGTCCCTTGCGAATAACAGCCCTGGGGAGCTACCTTGCCCCCCCAGAGGGTGCAGGGCTCCACAGAGCTATGGGCTGGGCAGGAGCTGCCTCTGCCCTGTCTCCTTGGGCACCGAGGCAGGGGTCTGTCGAAGGAGAGAGCCATGTTTGCCCTTTTCCTAAAATGCTGTTGTAAATAAATGAATAGTTCCCCCCACCAAGAAGGAAGGAAGGAAGAGAGGGAGGGGAGGGAGGGGGGTAAAGAAGGAAGAAAACACTGATAAGGGTGACACTAAGAGGAAAAAGAAAGGAGAGAGTCATGAGACTCATCCGAGCGGGATGGAAATCTTTAGATGGTTATTAAGAAATGGGATGAATAAAATGGAAATTAATAAGATTTTTAAAAAGAAAATTAATGCAGTGAAAACAAATGTATTTTTCCCCCTGAGACGAAGTCTCACTCTGTTGCCCAGGCTGGAGTGCAGTGGCACAATCTTGGCTCACTGGAAACTCCACCTCCTGGGTTCAAGCAGTTCTCCTGCCTCAGCTTCCTGAGTAGCTGAGACTACAGGCACCTGCCACCATGCCTGGCTAATTTTTGTATTTTTAGTAGAGATGGGGTTTCACTATGTTGGCCAGGCTGGTCTTGAACTCCTGACTTCAGGTGATCCGCCAGCCTTGGCCTCTCAAAGCGCTGAGATTACAGTCATGAGACACCATGCTCACCAAAACAAATGTCTCAATACAACACTATTGAAGATTGGGTAGACCAAAGAGTCTCTGCTGGTCTTCAACATTAAGGGCCCCAAACCAGTTTGCTCTATTTCCCCCAGTGTGGAGTAATTTTAAAAGCAGGAAGGTAAAGATTTACCCCAACTGGAACTGCCTGGGGTGATGGTTAGACTGGTTAATCAAGGTAAGATTGACAGGCCAGAGTTTCCAGGCATGGCCTCTGGCTAGGGACCTAAACACTTACTGTTCAAAAGAGAATAAAATGGTCTGGGGAGTGGGTGAAGAGAAGTTGCCATAACATAAAAATGTACTGGCCACTTTGGGAGACCGAGGCGGGTGGATCCCGAGGTCAAGAGATTGAGACCATCCTGGTCAACATGGTGAAACCCTGTCTCTACTAAAAGTACAAAAAATTAGCTGGGCGTGGTGGCGCGTGCCTGTAGTCCCAGCTACTCAGGAGGCTGAGGCAGGAGAATTGCCTGAACCCAGGAGGCGGAGGTTGCGGTGAGCCGAGATCGCGCCATTGCACTCCAGCCTGGGTAACAAGAGCGAAACCCCGTCTAAAAAAAAAAAAAAATGTACTGGTCAATAGGATTCTGAAAGTGGAATGCCTAAACAGGCTTTACATAAAGTGGCTGTGTCTTCTTTACCTAAATGTTTATGGAAATCAGCACTGAAAACAATAGGGTTGTTCCCCCGACCTAAAACTGTAAAGCAGAAGGCGTGTGAATGCTCCCTTCTGGCCATTTTAGTTGGACAAGCTAAATGGAAACCCAAGCTCACGCTGTAGAGTAGAAGCTGGAGTGCTGATAGGGACAAATTCTCCATTTGATAGCTCTCTGTGGAGCATTTACTGGGGCTATCACAAAAGCCCCTGAGCAGCCAGGCATGGTGGCTCATGCCTGTAATCCCAGCAATTTGAGAGGACGAGGCAGGAGGATCATTTGAGGTTAGGGGTTCGAAACCAGCTTGGCCAACATGGCGAAACCCCATCTCTACTAAAAACTCAAAAATTAGCTGGGTGTGGTGGTGGGCACCTGTAATCCCAGCTACTCAGGAAGTTGAGGCAGGAGAATGGCTTGAGCCCTGGAGGCGGAGGTTGCAGTGACCAGAGATGGCACCACTGAACTCCAGCCTGGGCGACAGAGCAAGACTATCTCAAAAAAGAAAAAGAAAAAAAAAAAAAGGCCTGTGAGCACCTGCGAGCAAAGACTACTGACTACTGAGATTTTGGACTAGACAATTTCCACTTGAGGGGCACTTACTAACTTGTTATGGGGCATTAACTGAATCTACCCCTGTGACTGAAGGACATAAAATGATCCTGACACCTGTAATACCCATGCCATTATAGGTGATGTCACAGAAACACTCAAATGGGGACAACAATGACCAGAAGAGTTTCATAATAAAATGGAAATAGGGTATAAGGAGCATGCTACCTGGGGAGTACCAGGAGGAGATACAAGAAGGGAGCCTCTTTTCTGCTAGGACCAAGTTGTGTGAGGAGCTGCTGGCTTCTACAGTACCCCATAACAACTCTCAACTGGCCAGCAAACAGCTTGGTTTGTGGATGGCAGATCCAAGGTGAATGGACAACATCCTGTTTGGAAGGCTGCCCTGTTGATCAAAGAAGTGTGAAAATAAATAAAAAGTAAACCTTGTTGGAACCCCACAAACACCTTAAGCTTTGAGAGAGATGTAACTGTGATTCCAATCACATGTCGTTACTACTTCTGTTTCTCAGATTATAGATTAACTCGCTTTCTTATTTGTCTTATTCTGTACAATGACTAGAGAGAATTACATGATGTCAGGGATAAAACCCACCCACCTTCTTAATGAATAGCCCTTTTTGTCAATTAACTTCCCCTTCATTGTCCTGCTTTGCTTATATCAGATAGTAGAAAACCCAAGACTATCACACCCTCTGTAAAAAATGTTAGATGCACACTTCCCAAAAAGAAACACTGCCTAAAACCAATCAAATAGCTGTACCTATGCACCAATCTTGAATGAAAAATGTAAGGCTGGGCATGGTGGCTCACACTTGTAATCCCAGCACTTTGGGAGGCCAAGGTGGGAGGATTGCTTAAGGCCAGAAGTTTGAGATCAGCCTGGGAAACAAAACGAGACCCTGTCTCTACAAAAAATAAAAAATTAGCATATAATATGGTTTGGCTCTGTGTCCCCACCCAAATCTCATCTTGTAGCTCCCATATTTCCCACATGTTGTGGGAGGCACCTGGTGGCAGATGATTGAATCATGGGGGCAGGTCTTTTCCATGCTAGTATCATGATAGTGAATGGGTCTCATGAGATCTGATGGTTTTTAAAAATGGGAGTTTCTCTACACAAACTCTCTCTGTTTGCCTACCACCATCCACGTAAGATGTGACTTGCTTCTCCTTGCCTTCCACCATGAATGTGAGGCCTCCCAGCCATGTGGAACTGTAACTCCATTAAACTTCTTTCTTTTGTAAATTGCCCAGTCTTGGGTATGTCTTTATCAGCAACATGAAAATGGACTAATACAGTAAATTGGTACCAGGAGTGGGGCACTGCTGAAAAGATACCCGAAAATGTGGAAGCTACTTTGGAACTGGGTAGCAGGTAGAGGTTGGAACAGTTTGGAGGGCTCAGAAGAAGACAGGAAAATGAGGTAAAGTTTGGAACTTCCTAGAGACTTGTTTAATGTCTTTCACTAAAATGTTGTTAGTGATATGAACAGTAAGGTCCAGGCTGAGGCGGTCTTAAATGAAAATGAGGAACTTTTTGGGAACTAAAACAAAGGTGACTCTTGTTATGTTTTAGTAAAGAGACTGGTGGAATTTTGCCCCTGCCTTAGAGATCTGTGAAAGATTTGAACTTGAGAGAGATGATTTAGGGTATCTGGTGGAAGAAATTTCTAAGCAGCAAAGTATTCAAGATGTGACTTGGGTACTATTGAAGGCATTCTGTTTCAAAAGGGAAACACTGTAAAAAAAAAAGTGAGGAGTGCATTAAAGTTTGGAAAATTTGCAGCCTGACAATGCAATAGAAAAGAAAATCCCATTTTCTGAGAGAAATTCAAGCTGGCTGCAGAAATTTGCATAAGTAACAAGAAGTTGAATGTTAATCACCAAGACAATGGGAAAAATGTCTCCAGGGCATGTCAGAGACCTTTGTGGCCACCCTTCCCATCACAGGCCTGGAGGCCTAGGAGGAAAAAGTGATTTCATGGGCCAGACCCAGGGTGCCCATGCTGTGTGCAGCCTAGGAACTTGGTGCCCTGCATCCCAGCCACTCCAGCTGTGGCTTCAGAGGATGTAATCGTCAAGTCTTGGCAGCTTCCAGTTGGTGTTGAGCCTGTAAATGTGCAGAACTCAAGAACTGAGGTTTGGGAACCTCCACCTAGATTTCAGAATATGGAAATGCCTAGATGCCCAGGCAGAAGTTTGCTATGGGGCAGGGTCCTCATGGAGAAGCTCTGCTAGGGCAGCACAGAAGGGAAATGTGGGTGGGAGCCCCCACACAGAGTCCCTACTGTGATGCTGCCTCGTGGAGCTATGAAAAGAGGGACATCATCCTCTAGACCCAGAACTGTAGATCCACTGACACCTTGCATTGTACAGCCAGAAAAGCTATAGACACTTAACACCATCCCATGAAAGCAGCTGTGAGGGAGACTGTACCTTGCAAAACCACAGGAGTGGAGCTGCCCAAGACTATGGGAATCTACCTCTTGCATCAGTATGACCTGAATGTGAGACATGGAGTCACAGGAGATCATTTTGGAGCTTTTTTTTTTTTTGAGACGGAGTTTCGCTTTTGTTACCCAGGCTGGAGTCCAATGGCGTGATCTCGGCTCACCCGCAACCACCTCCTGGGTTCAGGCAATTCTCCCACCTCAGCCTCCTGAGTAGCTGGGATTACAGGCACATGCCACCGTGCCCAGCTAATTTTTTGTATTTTTAGTAGAGATGGGGTTTCACCATGTTGACCAGGATGGTCTCAATCTCTTGACCTTGTGATCTACCCACCTCAGCCTCCCAAAGTGCTGGGATTACAGCCGTGAGCCACCACGCCCGGCCCCATTTTGGAGCTTTAAGATTTGACTGCCCCACTGGATTTCGGACTTGTATGGGGCCTGAGCTCTTCTGTTTTGTCCAATGTGGAATGGCTGTATTTACCCAATGCCTGTACCCCCATTGTATCTAGGGAGTAACTAACTTGCTTTTGATTTTACAGGCTCATAGGTGGAAGGCACTTGCCTTGTCTAGGATGAGACTTTGGACTGTGGACTTCTGAGTTAATGATGAAATGAGTTGAGACTTTGGGGGACTGTTGGGAAGGCATGATTGGTTTTGAAATGTAAAGATATGAGATTTGGGAGGGGCCGGGGGCAGAATGATATGGTTTGGCTCTGTGTCCCCACCCAGATCTCATCTTGTAGCTCCCATAATTCCCACATATTGCAGGAAGGACCTGATGGCAGACATTAAATACAGGAGTTTTGGCCAGGTGCAGTGGCCCATGCCTGTAATCCCAGCACTTTGGGAGGTCAAGGCAGGTAGATCACCTGAGGTCAGGAGTTCAAGACCAGCCTGGCCAACATGGTGAAACCTAATCTCTACTAAAAATACAAAAATTAGCCAGGCATGGTGGCATGGGCCTTTAATCCCAGCTACTCAGGAAGCTGAGGCAGGAGAATCACTTGAACCAGGAGGTGGAGGTTGTACTGAGCCGAGATGGTGCCACTGCACTCCAGCCTGAGGGACAGAGCCACACCCCATCTCAAAAAAAAAAAAAAAGAAAAGAAAAGAAAAGAAAAGGTCATGAGAACCCCAACTTGCAATCAGTTGGAAATTTCAGAAGCCCTGATTTATGTCTTGGGGGTCAGTGTTGAGGAATCCCTCAACCTGTAGGATCCGATTCTATCTCCAGGTATCCACAGTTTCAGAATTGAATGAGAGGCTGGGTGCAGTGGCCTATGCCTGTAATCCCAGCACTCTGAGAGGCTGAGGCAGGCAGATCCATTGAGGTCAGGAGTTGAAGACCAGCCTGGCCAACATGGCGACACCCCATCTCTACAAAAAATACAATAATTAGCCGGGCATGATGGTTCACCCCTGTAGTCCCAGCTACTCGAGATGCTGAGGCAGGAGGATCGCTTGAACCCAGGAGGTCGAGGCTTCAGTGAGCCGTGATTGAGCCAACCTTGGTGACAAAGTGAGACCTGTCTGAAGAGAAGAAAAAGTGCTCACTTTAGGAGCACATATACTAAAATTGGAACAATTCAGAGATTAGTGTGGCCCCTTTGCAAGGATCATATGCAGATTTGTGAAGCGTTCCATATATTTAGGTTAATAATTTTTTTAGAAATTGGATTGGAGGACACCCAGCTGGCATCTGCTGCTTGGGTTGTGGGAAAACCCCCCACCCACACATCTGGTCACAGAAGTCTTCTGTGGCGATTGTTGTGTTGAGTGAGAGCATAGAAAATGCACATTAGGTTGTTTTGGTTATTTTCTTTCCCCTTAGCTGTGTAGCAGGTTCAGGCCATGAAACAAGCTATGCTGCCACTTCTGATTATATGATCCTACAGATGCAATGTTGCTGGCTATATCTGTGGAAAGATGGATAAAGATTCCATAGGGGGTTGGGGGAAGATTCTGTAGAGAGTCTCTGAAAGCCCAAATAGGAGAATTGCAGTTAGGATTCTTAGGATTCTGGAGTAAGGCTATGCTTACTGCGGTCCCTTTGGGAAAAGAGACCCTGATGTGTCACCAGACCCAGTAGTGACTAGGCATCTGACTGGATGCCAGGTAGCTATATATCCTAAGTTGGGTATTATCAGAAAGGTAGAGCAGCAATTCAATATGTGATGGAAGCTGGGTGCATTGGCTCACACCTGTAATTCCAGCACTTTGAGAGCCCCAGGCAGAAGGACCACTTGAAGCCAGGAGTTGGAGACCAGCCTGGGGAATGTAGTGAGACCTCCATCTCTACAAGAAATATAAAAATTAGCTGGGTGTGGTGGCACATGCTTGTAGTCCCAGCTACTTGGGAGGCTGAGGTGGGAGGATTGCTTGAGCCTAGGAAGTCGAGGCTGCAGTAAGCTATGATTGTACCACTGCACTCCAGCCTGGGTAACAGAGTGAGACCCTGTCTCTAACAAACAAACAAGCCAACAAAACGGCAAAGAGGCTGGGCTCAGCGGCTCACCCTGTAGTCTCAGCACTTTGGGAGACCGGGTGGGCAGATCACCCGAAGTCAGGAGTTCAAGAACAGCCTGGCCAACATGGCAAAACCCCAACTCTACTAAAAATACAACAACAACAACAAATTAGTAGAGCATGGTAGCGCGAGGCTGTAATCTCAGCTACTCGGGAGGCTGAAGCAGAATCACTTGAACCTGAAGGTGGAGGTTGCAGTGAGCTGAGATCATGCCACTGCACTCCAGCCTGGTGACAGAGTGAAACTCCATTAAAAAAAAGAGAGAAAAGAAAAGAAAAGAAATGAGTCCAACAACTTGGGCTCCCTCTCACCAAAGCTGATTTAGCAATTGCCAAAATATAGCCAGTCTACCAGCAGCAGGTAGCAATATGGCAAAATTGCTCAATGAAAATAGCCAACCATCTGGTGGCAGGTCAATCATTTCAGACTCCTTCCACCCTGGGAGAAGGCAATGATTCATCCTTACTGGAATTTCTATGTTCTCCAAATATATATTGCATTTCTGACCCATAGTGCTTCTGCAAGCATCACCACCCAAAGGCTTTAAAGAATGTTCAGTTCATTACCTAGGGCCAGGGGACCCATCTTGAAACTCAAGATGTATCATGATGGCCACATGAACACAGGCTTCACTGGTCTTACCATATGCCCATGACCCAGAAGCAGTCAGCCTGAGAGAACAATGGAACAAAGCGACTTAATTTCCAAAGTTCTGGGGGATTATAAACAGCATATGATACGTCACAAGACTACTGTGAGGTTGGAAAAAGATCACGTAAATAGAGCACTTTGCACAGACAGTGGCATGCAGAAAGTGCTCAATAAATGGTAGGTGTTGTTTATTAATTGGAATGAATGGTGAAAGGCCTCTGTGGCCTGAGGAACTGGTGATCAGGCTTCACTAAACCCAGAATGGCTGTGGCTCTCACTATCGTGTGATATGCTTTGAATACCCTAGCGGCTCCAGAAGTCCTCAGCTTGAATTACATTTTTCTGCCAGCAGGCGGCACACAAATGCTTCTGTTGGGTGGATCTGGGAGGGGAAAACGAAACTGCAGAGTGCAGGAACTGGGAGAGAGGAGAAAATGAAACTCTGCACAGTGCAGGAACAGAAACTCCGACAGGGATTGGCTGCCTGGGGTAAGATGTGGGGGGATGTGTGAGTGATGATAAAAAGCCAGCCTTCAGCCAGAGAACCGTTTACTTGCCGCTGAGCCCATCTATCAGCAGGCTCCGGGCAGGAAGATTGCTTCTCTTCTCTCCTCCAAGGTAAACTCAGGAGCTATGAAGTGTGGGCATCAAGCTGCCACCCTCTGCCAGGCTGCCTGCCTGCCTGTAAGCATCATGTTCTGAGAGCTGGGAGGCCCCTTCTCTAGGGAGGCAGCACCCCTGGGTCCCTTTTAGTGCCCTGGGCTGGACTTGCCTAAGAGAGTGGGTTGGAGATTTTAGGGAGATGGGGATACAAAACCCAAGAGGCATGAGATGCAGCTTACATGTGCCACATCAATGATCTGTGGCTTTAAACTTGTCACCTCTTGGAGCCTTAATTACTTTCTCTGTAAAAGGAAGATTAAGTTGTCTTACCTGCTCAAAGGACTGCATGATTTTAGAAGTCCCTTTATTATAGGATCCAATGTGACAGTGAGTTCATCTTTGAGGATAGATGAAACCATCTGGAGTGGCTGTTGAAAATGTGGGCTTGGGTATTAGCCAACTGCAGTTTTAAACCCTGACTTTGCCACGCCCTGGCTAGGTAGCATTGGAAATATTACTTAACCACTCTGAGCTTCAGTTTCCTTATCTATAACACCTGGTTGATAACAATGGTACCTACTTCATGGGGTTGTTATAGGTACAAGTGGACCTCACGCCAAAAAGTGCTAAGTATTCGATACATGAGAGGAGTTTCTTGTTTTTCTTTTTAATAAGAAATAGCATTGTGCTGACAAAGATTACACTGGGGGTGAGTCTGAGGGCATATGCATTTTCCAGTTTTGTGGTATAAAGGAAAGGGTTCTGAATTCTGACAGTCTTGAATGTGTATCCACGCTGCACAATTTGCTGTATGACCTTTATTCCTTGTGATATTGTGAAATATATATTCTCATCCCCTGGTTCCTGGCATACAACTCCTAAAATCCTTGGAATTCAAAGTGATAACTATCTTTTAAGTGATAACTGTGTAATAAGCTGACGGCTGGTAGTTCCTCTGGCGAGGGGAGAGGGGCTGAAGGTTAAGCTGATCACCAATGGGCAATGATCTAATCAATTGTGCCTATGTAATGAAGCCTCCATAAAAACACAAAAGGACAGGGTTTGATGAGCTTCCAGATAGCTGAATACAGGGAGGTTCCAAGTGGGTGGTGCTTCTGGAGAGGAATGGAAACTGGGTGTCCTTTCTCCCACACGTGCCCTGTGCATCTCTTCATCTGTAGCCTTTGTAATATCCTTTATACAGAACCAGTAAATGTGTCTGGGCACGGTGGCTGAAGCCTGTAATCCCAGTACTTTGGGAGGCTGAGGCAGGCAAATAGCTTGAGCTAAGTAAGGCATTCAAGACTAGCCTGGGTAACATGGTAAAACCCCATCTCAAAATAAAATAAAATAAAAAATTAGCTGGGCATGGTGGTGCATGCTTGTGGTCCCAGCTCCTCCGGAGGCTGAGGCAGGATGACCTCTTGAGCCTGGGAGGTGAAGGTTGCAATGAGCTGAAACGGAGCCAATTGCACTTCAGCCTGAGCAACAGAGTGAGACTCTGTCTAAAACAACAACAAAACCAATTTTTTTTTAAAAGAAAGAAACCAGTAAATGTAAGGAAAGTGTTTCCTTGAGTTCTGTGAGCTGCTCCAGCAAGTGAACAAAGCTCCAGGAGGGAATTGTGGGAACCCCAATTTACAGTCAGTCAGAAGCAGGTATACAGGAGAAAATGGGGATACAGGTAAAACAACCTAGGGCTTTCGATTGACAGTTTGGGGGACTGAACCCTCAACACGTGGGATTGGCCACTAGCTATGAATAGCTGGCATCAGAATTGATTTCGAGGACCCTCAGCTGGTGTTTAGCAGAGGACTGATTGCTTGATTGCTGGTGGGGAGAAACCCCCACACATCCACTGTCAGAAGCCTCTTGTACAGCGAGGGAAACTGACTTACTCTTTCCACACACCCTTCTGTGCTTTCTTTCTGAAAAAATTAAGTTGATGTGAGGCCAATGTTTTGGTGACTGTAGACGCTCAATGCATTGTAAGAATGAGTTTATCTTTTAAAAAATTGTTGGCCGGGCGCAGTGGCTCACACCTGTAATCCCAGCACTTTGGGAGGCCAAGGCGGGTGGATCACGAGGTCAAGAGATCGAGACCATCCTGGTCAACATGGTGAAACTCCTTCTCTACTAAAAATACAAAAAATTAGCTGGGCATGGTGGCGCATGCCTGTAATCCCAGCTACTCAGGAGGCTGAGGCAGGAGAATTGCCTGAACCCAGGAGGCGGAGGTTGCGGTGAGCTGAGATCCGCCATTGCACCCCAGCGTGGGTAACGAGCGAAACTCCATCTCAAAAAAAAAAAATTGTTTTAGGCAGGGCGTGGTGACTCATGCCTGTAATCCAAGCACTTTGGAGGCCAAGGCGGGAGGATCACCTGAGGTCGGGAGTTCAAGACCAGCCTGACCAACATGGTGAAACCCCATCTTGAAAAAAAAAAAAAAAGAAAAGAAATTATTTTAAGCAAATTCTACGCATCAGGTACTGTGTTCTAAGTGCCGTGGATACAGTGTGGAACAGTTTATAAATTCACAACTACACTCTCAAATAGGCTCTATTAGTACCCCAATTTTATAAATAAACTGAAGCCCAGAGAAGCAAAGTACCCTAGTATCCGGTCCAAGGTCACTTGGCCACACAACCACAAGGCCAAGAACAACCACAGTCATGATATTGACATCTGCGGAGCTTACCATGTGCCAGGCACCGTGAGAATCCGCACACCCACCGGTTGGGGCAGGGACATCTCTGCCACTAATGCCGAGAGGAAACGGATTCCCTAGGCTCCCGAGAGGGGTCCTGGATTCCGTTCACCGGACCTCGCTGCTTTTTACTGATTCCGTCTCAAATTAGAAGGGAAAATCACGGAGCTGATGAGTTCCAAAAAGGCCCCGGGGCCCATCTCCCTTTCGCCTGTTCCGAGGTCTAGCGACGGAGCCTGCGCGCGGCGCCACCATGCGGCAGAAGGCGGTATCGCTTTTCTTGTGCTACCTACTGCTCTTCACCTGCAGCGGAGTGGAGGCAGGGAAGAATGAAGGTAAGGGAACAGGTAAGGGTGCAGGTAAGGATGTGAATAAGGATGCAGGTAAGGGGACAGGTAAGGAGGCAGGTAAGGATGTGGGTAAGGATGCAGGTAAGGGGACAGGTAAGGAGGCAGATAGGGGTGCTGGAGGATGGGCGGCGTGTGGGATAAAGGGAAGAGTTTCATGTAGAGACCCTGGCGTGCTTCCGTAGAGATCCTGGCGTCCATTCCAATGGAAAGCCCAGGGTTGGTGTCCGCAGAGTCCCACATTCAAATCCCACTACTCTGTCCATTCCTCCATCCTACCGAAATTTATTCCATGCCAGTTCTGTTTCAGGCTCGGCACCTTGGGAAAAGTCCCTTCCCCTCTGTGAGGCTCTCTGAGTAGGAGAGCGGCGCCCCCCGCATCCTGTAATAGCGTTGAGCATCAGAAACAGAATAGGTGACCCCTGCGCCCCACCCCAAAGCCCCTACTACGCTTTGTCCGCTCTCCTGCAGGCAAGAAAAGGCGCTCGGAGAGCTCGGAAGACAGCGGCTCCGGGTTCTGGAAGGCCCTGACCTACATGGCGGTCGGAGGAGGTGGGTCTAGAGGGCGGGGAACTCCGGCAGGTGGGACCGGCCTCTGCTGCGGGCGCTCCCTCACCCGCTCCTGTTCCTCCAGGACTCGCGGTTGCCGGGCTGCCGGCGCTGGGCTTCACCGGCGCGGGCATCGCGGCCAACTCGATGGCTGCCTCGCTGATGAGCTGGTCTGCGATCATGAACGGGGGCGGCGTGCCAGCCGGGGGTCTGGTGGCCACGCTGCAGAGCCTCGGTGAGTGCACTGCCTGAGCCCCCTGGTGGGACGTTCTTTACTGCTATTATTTTCGTCATACATATGGGGAAACTGAGGCACTCAGGAAGTAATTTACTCAAGTAATTAAGTAGCTTACTAGGAATTAAATAATTATTTATTTTTGAGACGGAGTCTGGCTCTGTCACCCATGCAGGCTGGAGTGCAGTGTCCCGATCTCGGCTCATGCAACCTCTGCCTCCTGGGTTCAAGCGATTCTCCTGCCACAGCCTCCCAAGTAGCTGGGATTACAGGTGCATGGCACCACACCCCTGGCTAATTTTTGTATTTTTAGTAGAGATGGGGTTTCATCATGTTGGCCAGGCTGGCCTTGAACTCTTGACCTCAGCTGATCCGCCCATCTCGACTTCCCAAAGTGCTGGGATTACAGGCATGAGCCACTGCACCCGGCCAGGAAATAAGTAATGTGCTCAAATCTCCCTGCTAGTTTAAACTAGAGCCTACATTCTGACCCAGTCAGTATGATGCCAGGAGCCCCATTCTCAACCTCAAAGGCTACGTGCCCCACTGATGCTTTGGCCAAATCACAACAAGCCTCAGTTTTCTCATCTGTCCATTGGGATAATCATCCTCAGTTTAACATTTTTTGAATCCGCTCAATCTCAGAGACCACAGTGGCACAGACATGCAGTAGAGTAACTCAAATCAATCTCACACCAACCTTGGTCTTGACTTGCATGTTTTGAACACCATGAAGGGAACAGATACAGAGTTCACAGTGACTCTCCTGTCTATCAATTGATCGATCTGTCGATCTATTTATCTATGTCAGAACAAAGTCTCACACTGCCCAGGTAGGAATGCAGTGCGTGATCACAGCTCACAGGAGCCTCGAACTCCCGGTTTCAAGCTCTCTTCCTGCTTCAGGCTCCCAAGTAGCTGGGATTAGAGGCGCATACTGCCACCACACCGGCTAATTTGTTTTTTTTTTTTTTTTTTGTAGAGACAGGGTCTTATTGTTTTGCCCAGGATGGTCTTGAATTCCTGGGCTCAAGCAATCCTCCCACTTTGGCCTCCCAAAGTGTTAGGATTACAAGCATGAGCCACTGTGCCTGCCCAGAGTGACTCATAAAAAATTGCCTCACTTCCTTCTCTCTCCTCTCTTCCCTCCCACCCCCACCTCTCTCTCTGAGGCCTCCAAAATCCTGGAGAAAACCTGCCCCCGACAAACTTCCCTCTGCCTTTCTGAACCTCACATCTCTCAATTCTGGATGGCAAAAGCCCAAAGAACCAGCCCAAAAGAAGAAAGCCCTCCTCAGAGGGGGCCACAGCCCTGCAATGGGAGGGGAAGAGGGGGTGAGCCCAGGGACACCTCTGGGCTGTAAAATAGTTGTCCTCTCACATGCCACATAGCTGTGACAAAATGATATGATCCCTGTCTTGTGAATCCCCCCACCCACACAGTGAGGGCTCCAAGGAGGAGGCTGTTAGCACGATTAATAACACGATGTTTTCATGGCAGACATGACGTGAAGGAGCCATTATTTTTGCCGTTTTCATCACTGAAACACGTCTCTGATTTGGGCTGTCAAGGCAGGGTAAAAATGGGATGCACTTTGCAGTAGTGCCATCCCCTCTCAGGGTCTCTGTTTCTCCATTTAGAAATGAGGGCTTGGACTCAAACAATGGTTTCCAGACATTTGGATTCCCAGGCCTGGCACTTGGGCCCCAGTGACTCATGTGTGTTTGCTTTACAGGGGCCGGTGGCAGCAGCATCATCATGGGAAAGATCGGTGCCCTGCTGGGCTACACTACCTACAAGTACATAGATAGCAAGGAGACAGAGGATGAGGAGTAGCCAGCAGCTCCCAGGACCTCTTCCACCTTGCCCTAACTCTGCCAGTTAGTATCTAGAACTTTCCCTAGAACTCATGGATGGGGTCTCACTATGTTGTCCAGGCTAGAGTGCAGTGACTCTTCACAGATGCAATCATAGCGCATTGCAGCCTCCAACTCCTGGCCTCAAGTGATCCTCCTGCCTCAACTTCCCAAGTAGGATTACAAGCATGTACTGACCACTCCCAGAATCTAGAATTTTCTCTGTCAGTCTCCCCAAAACCTAGATGAGAAAACGGAATAAAGTTATCCCGGAAAACACTTTGTCTTGCTGTCAGTCATGTCTGCATCGAGAAGCCCAGCACAATCTGGCTGTGGCCTGCGCCATCCATACACCCCCATTCCCATTTCCCCTCGAGTCAGCCACAGCCCCCGGAACACAACCAGTCAATTTTGTTTCTGGGCCTTAGCGCATGTTGGTCTCTCTGCCCGGAATGCCTCTGGAAGCTCATCTGCCTGAAAAACACCCTTCCATCCTTCCAGACTCAGTTCAGACATCCCCTCCTCTGGACTCCTGCCTAGCAGGGACTCCTGTCTACATGGGCAAGCTCGATTCCACAGGGTGCTTGGGGAGGCAGAACTCAGTTTGTTCTCACTGAGAGAAGCTTCCCGCTACTTCTCTGATTAGGCAGAGATGAAGAAGCCAGGTCTCCGTTCTCTCATGATGTGATCATCTTCAGATGGAGAATATAAGACCAGCCCCTCACTCTAAGGAAAGGGTGTAACAGCAGCTTTGTGAGAGCTCGGCAAGGCCTCCCTTTCCTCATAGGACTCTTAGAATAGGGAGAACAGTTTGCATATGGAGTTCATAGCCCTTCTGCATAGGAAAGAAAGGACAGCCCAAGCACACAGGAAGCACTCCGTAAATGTCAGTTATGATTGATTAAGGACTTGCATAAACAAAGAGGAAACAGCCAAGTGACAACCAGAAATTAGATCATCTGACTTTGGAGTCAGGGTTTACTCTCTGGGTTCACAGGCCCTATTCTTCTTTTCTTCCAAAGTTGGGCACCAAATTAGGGTCTCTGCCTTCAGAAGAAGCCCCCTCCACTTATTCCCTTGGATAACATCAAGGCCAAGAGAGGTGGACAGCTCTGTTCTGGGATTTTAGATCTCAGGCCTCAGCAGTCTTTGGGCTGAATGATACTGGAAATGACCAGTTCTTTGCAGGGAGACTCCGCCTTCCCTAGGATCCCTTGGGACCAGCCTGCACAGGATAACTACTTGCCTCCATTCTGCAAGTGACAGCAGGGGCTAAGGCTACCACAGAGGATGGGACCCAGTTTCTACCTACGTGGGGCTCACGGTGCACACATTAGGAACCACCTCTTTTCCTTCCCTGTCACCACCTCCCCACCCCCAACTCCTTTCACTCATCCTCACCTTTGCCAGCTTTCAGGAACCACAGCCTGCGGCAGAAGGGTGAACACACACCAGAATTCAACATTGCAAGGCGAGAGGTGCTCAATGCGCTTTTATTTATTTATTTATTTTTTCTTGAGACAGAGTCTCACTCTGTTGTCCAGGCTGGAGTGCAGTGGCACAATCTTGGCTCACTGCAGCCTCTGCCTTCCGGGTTCAGGTGATTCTCCTGCCTCAGCCTCTCAAGTAGCTGGTATTACAGGCACCTGCCACCACCCTCAGCTAATTTTTGTAGTTTTAGTAGGGAAGGGGTTTCACCATGTTGGCCAGGTTGGTTTTGAATACCTGACCTCAGACAATCCACCTGAGCTTCACTCCCAAAGTGCTGGGATTACAGGCATGAGCCACTGCACCCGGACTGAATGCCTCCCTGGCAACGGCCTTCATAGAGGCACAGAGCTGAATCTCGGCCCAGTTTCAGGGATGAGTCACCTCAGACAAGCTATGTACTCTCTTGAGGTCCCAGTCTTCTTGCTTTTTGGGTTTTTGTTGTTTGTTGTTGTTGTTTGAGACAAAGAATCTTGCTCTGTTGCCCAGGCTGAAGGGCAGTGGTGTGATCTCGGCTCACTGCAACCTCTGCCTCCCAGGTTCAAGCAATTATCCTGTCTCAGCCTGCCGAGTAGCTAGATTATAGGTGTGTGCCACCATGCCCAGATAATTTTTTGTATCTTTAGTAGAGACGGGGTTTTACCTTATTGGCCAGGCTGGTCTCCTGAACTCAAGTGATTGGCCCACCTCAGCCTCCCAAAGTGCAGGGATTACAGGCATGAGCCACTATGCCCGGACTGCTTCCTTGTTTTCAAAACTAGGGGTGGGGGTGTTAGATATCATGGTCTCCAGAGCTTCCTCCTCTAAAACATCTGCTGAGCCTGAAGCACATGCTTCTGAGTCCTCTCAGCCCTGTCAGATCCTGGCTTTCTGAGGATGAATTTTATTTTTGGAAGCAGCCAAAAGCCACTCTGTAGTGCCAACTTTGGTGACTAAAGTGGGTGACAGTGCGGGGAGATGCCATGTTTGGTCAGAAATGAGGGTAACTAGAAACTAGCAGGGCTAGTCTCCACTCTGCCTCTACTAAAAATATGAAAATTAGCTGAGCATGGTGGCGTGTGCCTGAAGTCCCAGCTACCTGGGAGGTGGAGGCAGGAGAATCGCTTGAACCCAGGAGGTGGAGGTTGCAGTGAGCCGAGATCGCGCCACTGCACTCCAGCCTGGGCGACAGAGCAAGACTCTGCCTCAAAAAAAAAAAGAGTCCAAAAATAGATACCATCTCTGACTGCCAATGGAGAGGTCCTATGTCCTCATCACTTTTCTCTGAACCTCGGTTTCCTAGTCTGTAAAATGGGGAAGGGAAGGGGTTGGACTCTCGTCCAGACCTAGAATGTCCTTCTCACGTGCTCCAGTTAAGAGTGTCTTGCTCTTAAATAAAGTACTTTAGAGATTTCCTTGTTCTTTGAGGGCCTTCCAGGCCCCTCCATTCTCTTGAACCACGGCAGGGGCTCTCACAATTTCATGGTGCTATGTGCCTGTATGACCACCAGGTGGCAGTACAGTCCTATCTTGGATTCCATCAGCCTTCATCATCCTAGAGCGCTCCACAATTACCAACAGCCCTGCCTAGGGCTGGCCCCACCGGGGTAACTAGAGACGGAAATGAATAGACCTCGCCCTTGCTCAGCAGCAGGAGCTCCTGAAGCTCACAAGAGTGGTCCATCAGAGAATCCCTGTAGGGCCCACCTCCTCCTCTCCCCTTCAAGTCCTCAGTCCTACAATTTGGGGATCTCCAAACTCCCGAGCCCAGCACTCAGGACTCTCTGCAGTCAGGTCTCACCTCCAGGCTCACTGCCTGCACTACCAGATCTGAGTCACAAGGATGAAAGTTAATGAGAGGAACCCGCAACGTGCACTTCCTGGCTGGGCAGCAGAGGGGGATGCTGGGAACTGGGCATCACTAGATTCTGCCTGGAAAGAGGGGTTGGGGCCAGCCAAGGGCTTGGGCAACAGTAGCTGGAGGCTACTGAGGCCGGACGCCTGTAGCTTCCTGTGAAGAACAGGGGAGCCACTTCCTTTAAGCAGATGGCTGGGAGGAGGAGTGGAAGATGAGGGAGCATGGGCTTCCTGGCTTAGGGGGAGGAAAAGGGGTCCCAGGAAGTCCCCATGAAGAGGCCCAGAGCAGCCTTCTCTTTCCCTCATTCTGGGCCTCCACGGAACAGCAGCAGAGACAAGGGAAGGTCATACTTGTGAAGCTGTGTGCCGTGAGGCCATAGAAAGGATAGTCAGGTCAGGGAGCAGGCTCATCTGTAGAGGCCAGTAAAGAAATGGAGTCTTGGTTATTCCAAAAAGCAAGTCCAAGCACCTACCCCTAGTATCCAAGTCCCAGTCACCAGCCTCAGAACCCAGACCCAAGTCCAGCCCCAAGTCCAGCCCCAAGTACTTGGCCTCAAATATGCAGCCCCCATTTCCCAGCTCCAAGCACCAGTTCCCAGAGAAGCGTCCAGTGCGGAGTCAGAAGCTGGCAGGTGCCCAGTGGTTCATTATCTGTGTGGGCATGGCCCCAGAAAAGAGCTTTTTTTTTTTTTTTTTTTTTTTTTGAGACAAGGCCTTGCTCTATCGCCCAGGCTGGAGTGCAGTGGTGCAGTCACAGCTCACTACAGTCTGCAGCCTTGACCTGGTCTCAAGTGATCCTCCCACCTCAGCCTCCCACTTTGGGATCACAAGCAAGGACCACCACAAGTGGCTAGTTTTTTGGGTTTTTTTTTGTTTTTTGTTAGATGGAGTCTTGCTCTGTCACCTAGGCTGGAATGCAATGGCGCAATCTCAGCTCACTGCAACCTTCACCTCCCGGGTTCAAGTAAGTCTCCCGCCTCAGCCTCCTGAGTAGCTGGGATTACAGGCGTACACCACCATGCCCAGCTAATTTTTGTATGTTTAGTAGAGATGGGGTTTTGCCATGTTGGCCAGGCTGGTCGTGAACTCCTGCCCTCAGGGGATCCGCCTGCCTTGATTAACCAGTAGAGTTTGCCTCCCAGCACCCATAGCTACCAGAGAACCACATGTTTTAGTAGCTCTAGGTTCTCATCTGCAGAAGGGGTAGGAGTCTTCACTCAGCCATGATCACTCATCCTCAGAACCCACCAAACTAAGCCCATTTCTCCTTCAATCTTTCACACTTGGGTCAAAAGCACCTCTAAGTATGCAGGTGCCTAGGCCAGACACCTTCCCAAAGGCTTTCCCCCCTAACTTTTCAATGATGGCTCCTTCACTCTTTGTTCTTCACTCACATGTCACCTTCTCAGAGAAGCCCTCCCTGACCACCTATTTTAAAATGGCCTCCTTCCTGAAATACCACAGGGGTATAAATTAGTAAAATAAGAAAGAGAAATAAAATAGCCTCCTTGTTTCTCTCTATCACAGTAATTGCCAACTTGTCTGCACCTTGGAATCACCTGAGAGCTTAAAATTATACTGATACCTATGTCTTACAGTGTGGGAACAACTGCATGTCACTCTTTTAATTTTCTGTATAAAGCCAGTAAAGAAATGGAGCCTTGGTTACTCCAAGAAATAGGCCCAAGACACCAACCTCAAGTGCCCAAGTCTAAGTCTCCAGCCTCAGAACCCAGCTCCAAACACCCAAGTCCAAAGTTTTACATATATTTACTCTTTTCATCCTTACAATAATTCTCTTGGGTGTTCTTAGGATTTGCATTTTACAGATGAAGAAATCAAGGTACAGAGAGGTTAAATAACTTCCCTGAGGCAAACAGCTAGCAAGTGATGGGACAAAGATCTGAACCCGGAGAGTCTGCCTCTGTAGAACAGTGCCTGGCATCCAGAGGGGCTCAATAAATAATTGTCCAATGAATGAATGACTTAATCTTAACTCCCTCTGCCTCACCCACCCCACATTCAATCCATCAACCCGCCAGCCTGTGGATTGTATCTTCTAATTATTTATTGAGTCTGTTCATGTCTCACTCACAGTAGCTTCCCTCTCATCTAGCTTACTACCTTCCATCCTGGGTCCACTCTTATTCCTGTGTCCACTCCTGTCTATTTTCCACACAGAGGTAGGAAGATTCTAAAACACTGAGTACCCAGTGGCTGCCCATAGCACTTAAAAGAAAATTCTATTGCCTTACTATGGCCTCCAAGGTCTTAAATAATTTGCTCCCCTAAACCTCCAGAGCTTCATCTCACTCAGTTTCCTTTCCCTTCTCTTCCAGCCTGTAACCTCAATGCCTTTGCACCACCTCTTCCCTCTGCCTGGAACACTTGTTGCTTCAGGAGTCGGCTCGATGTAACTTCTCCAGGGACCTGAGCACCAATCCAAATTAGACTCCTGGTTATTGCAGCAGCCTGTATCTCACCATCCCAGAATTCATCATGGCTGCAATTAAAACGATGGCGTGAGCATTTGTCACCATCAGGCTTCCACCCTAGATTATGAGGACAAGCACAGGGTTCATCTTTCTTTATAGCCAGAACCCAGCACAGCACCTGGCACACAGGAGGCGCCCAATTACTTTGGCTGAGTGGATAGACATACATACAGACGGACGGATGAATGCCTGGAAGAGGAGTGATTGAATAAATACACTTTAAAGTGCTCTGGCTACCTTTCTTAGGGCAGTTATAATGCGCGCAATTCACATGGGCGTTATTTTCACCCTTCGAGGGCCCGCACCCACCGGTGCCCCCGTCGCCTTTCCCAGGCGAGGCCACTGGGCGGGGCATCCGGGGCTGGTTGAGTGACGTCACAGAGGGGCGTGTCTGGAGCCGGCCCCCCACTTCCTGATTGGCAAGCGCGTTGCCACACCCACCGCCGCCGCTGTCTGAGTGGAGGTGGTGGCCGCAGCGGGCGCAAGGGGAGGCCGGGTGTCCGCGCAGAAGGCTGTGGGGCGATGGGGCGGCCGCACGGGCATCCGCGCGTTGGGGTCGCCCGGGTCACGTTCATGAGGCCGGGGAGGCGAAGACTGGGCACCGAGCGGTTCGCTAGGCTCGCGCGGTTCTGAGGGGCAGTGGGACTGGGGGAGCACGTGCGCTGCGGCTGGACCGCTCCCCGCGGCGGGCAGGGTACAGGGTGCGACCGAGCCTCCGGGCGCTCTCTGCTGCGCGGCTATTTCGGGGCCTGTGACCTCAGCCAGGAAAGTCCCAGAAACACAGCCCCACCCTTCCCCTCAACCTCCTTGACACTCTCTTCTCCTACCCACTACCCCTAACTCATGTTGACCAGCCTGGCCAACATGGCAAAACCTCATCTCTACTAAAAATATACCAAAGATGCTGCGGGAAGCCAGGCGCCTGCAAACCTGGTTTCCTAGCCCTAACTCTGTGTGACCCAGAACAGGGTCTGTGCCTCCTGGACGTTAGTCCGCTTGTCTGTAAAATGAAGCGACACCTGCATGAGATGATGCAAGGTATGAAGCACCCTGCACTGGGGGTGCTGGTGCTAGGTGCTCCAGGGTTACTAGTTTCTTCCTGACCCTGCCACTGATGTGCTCTGTGGCTTAGAGCAATTTCACTTAACCTCTTAACCTCGGGGGCCTGGCTCCCCGCTTCCTAGGATGAGTCAATTGTCTTTCTAGCCCCAGGGTCCTGGGAGCCAGGCCTTCTTGAACCACGGGAGTTAGAGGCAAGCTAAGAGCAGGCACCGCCTCCTGGTGTCCGGGCTCTCACTTTCCTTCCCTGAGCCCTCACCCTCTTCTTTCCCCACGCTTCCCACCCCACAGCTCAGAGCCCTCTAGCCTGGTCTCTTGACTTCTCTAAGGTTCCTCTGACAAGTGAGTTTCGTCATCCTCCCTGATGGCTGGAATGAGGTTGTGCCTAAGATGGTTGAGCCCCGCCCCCACGCCCAGAGGCTCTGAGGTTTCGGTCCGCTGGGACTTTAAAGGGCATCCCAGGACAACCTTCCTACGTGTTCCTACCGAGGGTGAGTCACTCCTCTGCACAAAACCCTTCAGTGACTCCGTATGGCCCTGAGGCCACTTGGCAAGACCCACAGGCTACAATACCTAGGTCTCTCTTCTCAGCCAAGCTCCCAGCCAGGCTCTAGCCCGACTCAACTTTGAGCTGTCTTTCTTCTTGCCCAGTGACACAAACCACTGCTGGGATCACTTCTTCCCTGACCCATCCTCTCACCTTTTACCTGGCTAACTCCTCATCCCTGACCATTATGGGAGTGGCTGGATCCTTACGCCTAAGGTGGGTCCAGTTCAGTTAACTGGTGAGTGACTGCTGACCTCACTCAGTGCAGCCACTCCCCTCCTTGCCTCTCTCTCTCTCTCTCTCTCTCTCTCTCTCTCTCTCTCTCTCTCTCTCCCTCCCTCCCTCCCTCCCTCCCTCCCTCTCTCTCTCTCTCTCTCTCTCTCTCTCTCTCTCTCTCTCTCGCCTCTGAGCCTTTGCACCTGTTGTTCTCAGACCCAAACACCCTTCCCTTTCCTACTTAACTTGTATTTGTTCTTCAAATCTCAGTTTAGGGCTGGACGTAGTGGCTCACGCCTATAATCCCAGCACTTTGGGAAGCCAAGGTGGGCGAATCACCTGAGGTCAGGAGTTCAAGACCAGCCTGGCCAACATGGCAAAACCTCATCTCTACTAAAAATATAAAAATTATCTGAGCATGGTGGTATGCACCTGCAGTCCCAGCTACTCAGGAGGCTGAGGCAGGAGAATCGCTGGAACCTGGGAGACAGAGAGGTGACAGAGACTCAATTTCAAAAAAAAGAAAAAAAAAATCTCAGTTTAGAAGTCACTTTATATAGGGGTAGGAGGTTGGAGTTTTCATGACCAGCCCCTACAGTATGGAGCACACACTTTCCTGGCACTATTTAATATCTCCCCATTATAATGTAAGTTATAGGTTGGCAGTGGTGGCTCACACCTGTAATCTCAGCATTTAGGGAGGCCAAGGTGAGATGATTGCTTGAGGCCAGGAGTTCAAGACCACCCTGGGCAACATAGCGAGACCCCATCTCTACTAAAAAAAAATTTTTTTTTGAGACTGAGTTTTGGAAGTTTCACTCTTGTTGCCCAGATGGGAGTGCAATGGTGCGATCTCATCTCACTGCAACCTCCGCCTCCTGGGTTCAAGCAATTCTTCTGCCTCAGCCTCCCTGGTAGCTGGGATTACAGGCATGCACCATCACTCCCAGCTAATTTTGTATTTTTTTAGTAGAAACCGGATTTCACCATGTTGGTCAGGCTGGTCTCAAACTCCTGATCTAGGTGATCCCCCAGCCTCGGCCTCCCAAAGTGCTGGGATTACAGGCTTGAGCTGCCAGGCCCAGCCTCTACTTAAAATTTTTTTTTTTTTTTTTTTTGAGACAGAGTTTCCCTCTTGTTACCTAGGCTGGAGTGCAATGGCGCGATCTCGGCTCACCGCAACCTCCGTCTCCTGGGTTCAGGCAATTCTCCTGCCTCAGCCTCCTGAGTTGCTGGGATTACAGGCACACACCACCATGCCCAGCTAATTTTTTTGTATTTTTAGTAGAGACAGGGTTTCACCATGTTGACCGGGATGGTCTCGATCTCTTGACCTCGTGATCCACCCGCCTCAGCCTCCCAAAGTGCTGGGATTACAGGCTTGAGCCACCGCGCCCGGTCTAAAAATTTTTAAAAATTACCTGGGCATAGCGGCATGCACCTGTAGTCCCAGCTAATTGGGAGGCTGAGGCCAGAGGATCACTTGTGTATAGGAGGTTGAGGCTGCAGTTAAGCCAAGATCAAGCCTTTGAACTCTAGCCAGTCCAGGTACGGTGGCTCACGCCTCTAATCTCAGCACTTTGGGAGGCCGAGGCGGTCAGATCACAAAGTTAGGAGTTCGAGACCAGCCTGGCCAAGATGCTGAAACCCTGTCTCTACTAAAAACACAAAAAAATTAGCCGGGTGTGGTGTCACATGCCTGTAATCCTAGCTACTCGGGAGGCTGAGGCAGAAGAATCACCTGAACCCAGGAGGCAGAGGTTGCAGTAAGCCAAGATGGTGCCACTGCAGTCCAGCCTGGGCAATAGAGCAAGACTCCATCTTTAAAAAAAAAAAAAAGGCCAAGTGTGGTGGCTCATGCCTGTAATCCCAGCACATTGGGAGGCTGAGGCGGGCTGATCACAAGGTCAGGAGATCAAGACCATCCTGGCCAACATTGTGAAACGCCATTGCTACTAAAAATACAAAAATCAGCTGAGCATGGTGGTGCATGCCTGTAATCCTAGCTACTTGGGAAGCTGAGGCAGGAGAATCCCTTGAATCAGGGAGTCAGGGGTTGCAGTGAGCTGAGATTGCGCCACTGCACTCCAGCCTGGGTGACAGAGAGACACATTTTGTCTCAAAAAAAAAAAAAAATTAGCTGGTTGTGGTGCTGGGCACCTGTAATCCTAGCTGCTCTGGAGGCTGAAGGAGGGAGAATGGCTTGAATCTGGGAGGCAGAGGTTACAGTGAGCTGAGATTGCACCACTGCATTCCAGCCTGGGCGACAGAGTAAGACTCCATCTGAAAAAAAAAAATGTAAGCTACAGGAGGGTAAAGATGCCTTGTCACTATATCTTCTAATGACAATGATGGCCACAGGCCCTGGCCCAAAAAAGAGTCTCAATAGGAGTTTATTGACTTAATGAGTGAGTGAATCTCTACCCAGTGCTTGCCCAGTCCCTGCTTACGTACCTCCAGAGGCAGGGAGCTAACTACTCTTGAAGCAGCCCACTCCATTTGCAATTAGAAGGCCTCTAATTCCTGCCCACCCCAACCACTGCCCAAGAGATTTCCCGGAGCTGAGGCCCAGGGAGAGTGATTACCTTGCCTGAGGTACTTGGTGCAGAGCCCAGACCTGCTCAACTGTCCTGAGGGCATGTGCGGGCTCACCTGGCCCTGAAAGAACCACTAAGTGTCGGCACTGGCCAGATCCCCCACAGCCTGGGTCCATTTGAAGGTCTGGGACTTGAGACGTCATCACAATCCATTTCCCCTTTGCCCAGGAGCAGCTTATCAGCATCTGCTGAAGACAGAGACAACAGGTCCCCAATCTGTGAGTGAAGAGGCTAAGAAGGAAGCGCCTTCAGGTAGCACTGGATGTCTACTACCGCATTCAACCCCATGCCAGCCCTGTAAAGCAGGAGTTGCTATTCCCATTTTACAGATGCACAAACTGAGTGCTAGTTACCTAAGATAGCACAGCAAGACAGTGGCAAAGCCAGGCCTGCCTGACCTCTTTCCTCTGCCCCTCAGCTTGGTGCCTCTCATCTACCTGCCCTACTTCCAGGCCAATTCTTTCCTAAGCCTCCTGAGGTCCTGAAGAGTCCTGTGGCTTTTGTTCCCCAAGCTGGGTCCCGCCCACAGTGAGGACTCACCAGCTGTGCTTTGGCAGCAGCCAAGAGCTGGCTGAACACCAGGAGTCATCCCTTCCTTCTGTACTTGGTCACTCCTCAAAACTGCAGCGGGACCCAGACCAAATTAGGCAGTGGCCAAGGAGGTGTCCTGTAGAGGCCAAGCCCCTGAAACTAGGCCGGGCCACCTATTCGCTATATCATCTTTGGTCAGTTCCTTTCCTTCATGGAGCCTCAACTTACCGTCTATAAAGGGGGCGAATTGTCCTTTCTCAGGGCCTCTGTGTGCCAGGATTCAGGAAAGCTGCTCTCCTCTCTGCCAGGCGATCTCACCTTTGCACCTGCACCTTGAGGAATAGAGCCCGCCCCCCATGCCCGCCAGGGTCCCTTTGGTGGCAGAACTCCAGCATAAACTGCACATAACCTGATTGCTGATGAAGGCCACAGATCTGGGATTGGGCAGGCATTGGGCTGGGGGCCCAGCTCCCCAGCTTCAGCCCCTATCAGCCTGGGTTCCTGCTGGGGAACAGGCTCTGTCATCATGTCTGCTTCCTCTTCTTTCTGTGGCCTTTGAAGAGCCATTTCCCAGGGGTTCTGCGTCTCCTGCCTCCTTCTATCTCCTCTGTCCTCCCACACTTCTTCCTCACACAGTGTTTATCTGCACCTACTCTGGGCCTGGCACTTCACTCATAGAGCTGAATAAGCTCAGGGCCTGTCCTTGCAAAGTTAGGTAGGGGAAAATGGACAAGGAAACCAAGTTACGATATATTCACCCATCCCAAATCCTATTGCCCTCTCTGCCGCGGCCCTCACCCCGGCAGTCTGTGCTCCACGCAGTAATCTGAGTGATCCTGTTAAAACGGGAGTCAGAACATGTCACTCTTCTGCTCAACTCCCACCCCCATGGCTCCTGGTGTCAGAGGAAAAGCCGGTGTCCTTGCTGTGACCTACAAGGCCCTGCATGATCTACCTCACCGCCTCCCACTCTCTGCTCTGGTCACTCCCTTCCAGCTACACTGGCTGCCTTGCTGTTTTCTACATGCCAGGCATGCTCCTGCCTCAGGCCTCTGCATTCGCCCTTGGTTCTGCCAGGCCTGTTTTCCCCCCAAGTAGCCACGTGGTCTCCCTCCCTTCACTCAGGTATCTCCCCCTCCTCCAGGGGCCTTCCCTTGCTTCCCATCCAAATATTACTCCTTAGTTGCCTTCTGTTCTTTTACCGCTTAATTTTTTTTTCTTAGCCACTACCAAATGACATGTAATTATTGATTTTCTTTTCCCCTACAAGAGGTCTCCTGAGGTTCCCCACCCCTGAAAACAAACAACAAAGGACAGAAAGAGAAAGAAAAAGAATGCTAGAAAAATTCTGAAAAAGAAAAGGTAACACTCACCCGACTACTATAAAATATGTAAAGCCTCAAAAATTAAAACAATTTAGGGCCGGCACAGTGGCTCACACCTTAATCCAGCACTTTGGGATGCTGAGGCGGGTGGATCACTTGAGGTCAGTAGTTCAAAATGAGCCTGGCCAACATGGTTAAACCCCGTATCTACTAAAAATACAAAAATTAGCCAGGCGTGATGGAGGGCACCTGTAACCCCAGCTACTCGGGAGGCTGAAGCAGAAGAATTGCTTGAACCCGGGAGGCGGAGATTGCAGTGAGCCGAGATTACACCACTGCACTCCAATCTGGGTGACAGAGTGAGATTCAGTCTCAAACAAAACAAAACAAAAATAATAATTAAAACAACTTGGTTTGGTTCAGGAACAGACAAATAGACCAATGGACTAGAATAGTAAGTCCAGGAATAGACCTAATTGCACACGGGAATTTAGTATTTGATAAAGGTGGCCTCTCAAAGTGGAAAATGGACTCTTTAATAAGTGGTGTTGGGACACCTCGATAGCCAACTAGGGAAAAAAAATTAGATCTGTGGCCCACACTGAACACCTGGATGAGCTCCAGGTGGGATAAAAGATTTAAATTTTAGGCCGGGTGCTGTGGCTCATGCCTGTAATTCCAGTACTTTGGGAGGCCGAGGTGGGTGGATCACATGAGGTCAGGAGTTCAAGACCAGGCTGGCTAACATGGTGAAACCCTGTCTCTACTAAAAATACGAAAATAATTAGCCAGGTATGGTGGCAGGCACCTGTAATCCCAGCTAATTGGGAGGCTGAGGCAGAGAATTGCTTGAACCTGGGAGGCGGAGGTTGCAGTGAGCCAAGATCACGCCACTCACTGCACTCTAGCCTGGGTGACAGAGCAAGACTCTGTCTCAAAAAAAAAAAAAAAATTAACTGGGCATGGTGGTGTGTGCCTGTAATTCCAGCTACTCGGGAGGCTGAGGCAGGAGAATTGCTTGAACCAGGACCTGGAAGACGGTGGTTGCAGTGAGCCAAGATTACGCCACTGCATTCCAGCCTAGACTACAGAGTGAGACTCTATCTCAAAAAAAAAAAAAAATTTAAATTTTAGAAAAATTAAAATAAAACCATAAAGGCACTAGAGGAAAACATGGGGGAACTTATAATCTCATAGTGGGGAAAGTTTAACCATGATTCAAAAATCAAAAAGTTGTAAAAAAGATTGATAAAGTCAACTATATAAAAATCAGAAACTTCTGCATGGAAAAACACTATAAACCAACGCATAAGACAAATGACAAACTGGGGGGAAATATTTGCAACTCTGATCACAGACAAGGGAACATCTCACTCATTTAGAAAGAATTCCTGGAAATTGATTAAAAGGACCAGCAATCTTATAGAAACAGAGGCCTAGCATATGAACTGACAGTTCCCAGAAAAGCAAATCCAAAGACTCTTGAATACAAGAAGAGAAGCTCAAACTCAAAAGAAATGCAAACCAGAAAAACTAGACTAGGATATTGCTACAGTTTGAACATTATGCCCAGAAAAGCAGGTGCTAGAAACTTAATCCCAATGCAGCAGTGTTGGGAGGCTGGGCCTAAGAGAGGTGTTTAGGTCGTGAGGGTTCCACCTCATGAATGGGTTGGTGGTGCTGTTACAGCAGGCGTGGGTTTATTATTTTGGAAACAGGTTCATTATAAAAGGGCAAGTTCAGTTCCCTCTTCCTCTCTCTCACACTCTCTTTGCCCTTCCACCATAGGACGACCCAGCAAGAGGGTCCATGCCAGATGTGGGCCCCACAATCTTGGAATTCCCAGCCTCAAAACTGTGAGCCAATACATTTCTGTTTATGACTATTATTCCATTCTGTGGGATTTTATTATAGCAGCACAAAACGGATTAAGATGTCTTATCAGTCTGGCTACAAAAAAAAAAAAGCAATGACAAAGTTGAATAACATATTCTGTGGGCAATTTCTTTTTTTCCTTTTTTTTTTTTTTTTTTTTTTGAGACTGAGTCTTGCTCTGTTTCTAGGCTAGAATACAGTGGTGAGATCTCAGCTCACCGCAACCTCTGACTCCTGGGTTCAAGCAATTCTCCCGCCTCAGCCTCCCAAGTAGCTGGGGTTACAGGCATGCACTGCCACACTCAACTAATTTTTGTATTTTTAGTAAAGATGGGTGGGGTTTCACCATGTTGGCCAGGATGGTCTCAGTCTCCTGATTTTGTGATCCGCCTGCCTAAGCCTCCCAAAGCGCTGGGATCACAGACATGAGCCACCTCGCCCGGCCCTGTGACCATGTCTATGAGGAAATAGTACTACTCTTACATGTGTGCTCTCACACATGACTCTCACACATGTGAATATAAATTGGTAAAAGGGCATTTTGGCGAAATCTATCAAAATGCATTCAGATAACGTATTTCTGGGAATTTATGCTTCAGATAGACTTGCATGAGTAATAAATCATGTATGTTTAAAGTTATTCTCAGCAGCACTGTTTGTAATTGCCAAAGATTGGAAACAACTCAACTGTCCATTAGTAAGGGGCTAGATTAGGTAGAACACAATCCACCCATAAAATGGAATACTATGTGGCTATGAAAAAGAATCAGGGAGTCAGGGAGATCTGTGTGTTCTTTTTTTTTTTTTTTTTACAAAGTTTATTCTTAAATGTGCAATAGCTCCAACACTTAATCCAGCTATAGGTGGCAAAAGATGTTATGGCAGGGAATACAGGTGTTTAAATACGGATGAAATAAAAAGTCACCAACTCCTCAGGGAAAAGGAATAGCTTACTTTTTCCAGATTTCTTAATTCCACCATGGCCCTTCCCATGACCTTCGCTTTTAGTTCCTTGAGTTTCTTCTGCTCTTCTTTTTGCTTCTGCTTGAAAGCCTTATTGTCCTCGTCCATCTCCTTGGCCTGCTTCTTGGGCTGTTTCAGGGGCTTCTTGCCACCTTCGAGGCTGGACATGGCACCTGATGCCCCTTTCCCAGACCCTGCCACCAGAAACGGTGATCTGTGTGTTCTAATAGGGAAAGTTTTATAAAAACTAAGGGCCAGGTGTGGTGGCTCACACCTGTAATCCCAGCACTTTGGGAGGCCGAGGTGGGCAGATCACCTGAGGTCGGGAGTTTGAGACCAGCGTGACCAACATGGAGAAACCCTGTCTCTACTAAAAATACAAAATTAGCCGGACATGGTGGTGTGTGCCTGTAGTCCTAGCTACTTGGGAGCCTGACGCAGGAGAATCGCTTGAATCCAGGAGGCAGAGGTTGCAGTGAGCCAAGGTCGCACCATTGCACTCCACCCTGGGCAACAAGAGCGAAACTCCATTTCAAAAAATAAATAAAATAAAGGATACTAAGTTTGGCCAGGCATGGTGGCTCACACCTGTAATCCCAGCACTTTGGGAGGCTGAGGCGGATCACTTGCAGTCAGGAGTTTGAGACCAGCCTGGCCAAAGTGGTAAAACCCTATCTCTACTAAAAATACAAAAAATAGCCAGGTGTGATGGTGCACACCTGTAGTCCCAGCTACTTGGGAGGCTGAAGCAGGAGAGTCGCTTGAACTTGGGAGGTGGAGGCTGCAGTGAGCCAAGAGTGCACCACTACACTCCAGCCTGAGCAATAGAGCAAGACTCTGTCTCAAAAAAAAAAAAAAGATACTAAGTTTTAAAAAGCAAGGTGCAGGGTGCGGTGGCTTATGCCTGTAATCCCAGCATTTTAGGAGGTTGAGGTGGGCGGATCACTTGAGCTCAAGAGTTCAAGACCAACCTGGGCAACACAGCAAAACTGCATTTCTACAAAAAATACAAAAATTAGCCAGGTGTAGTGCCATGTGCCTTTAGTCCCAGCTACTTGGGAGACTGAGGTGGGAGGAGTGCTTGAGCCTGGGAGGCAGAGGTTGCACAGCACTCCAACTTAGGTGACAGAGCAAGACTCAGTCACAAAAATAAGTAAAAATTTAAAAAGCAAGGTATAGAGCAGCAAGTATGATATTTTACCTTTTGTAGGAAAAGGGAAATTATATATATCTCTTATAATATGTATAATAATGTTGTATGTTATATATATTATATGAATCTATAATAAATTATATATATTCTTACTGAGTGGCAGTATAACCATATAACCTGTGACTAAGAGCACACACTCAGAAGCTGGTCTGCCTGAGTTCAGATGCAAGTTCTGCTACTGTACTGGGTTAAATAGTGTCCTACCAAATTCATGCCCACCAGAACCTGTGAATGTGACCTTATTTGAGCATAAGGTATTTGCCGACATAATCAAGTTAAGATGAGGTCATTCCTGATCAGCGTGGGCCTAAATCCAATATGACTGGTGTCCTTATAAGAGAAAGAAAATGTGGACACAGAGACAGAGATGATGGAGAATGCCATGTGAAGACACAGCCGATTGGAGTGAACCATCTACAAACCAAGGAATGCTGAGGATTCCCAGCAACACCCGGAGCTGGGAGAGAAGCCTGGAACAGATTCTGGAGCCCCTAGAAGGCATGAGCCCTGCCAATACCTGGCTTTTGGACTTCTCACCTCTAGAACTGTGAGAGAATCAATTCTGTTGTCTTAAGCCATTCAGTTTGTCATGGCAGCCCTAGGAACTAACATGGCTCCTTAGAAGCTGTGCAACCCTGGCCAGGTTAGTTCATCTCTCTGTGTTCTAGATTCCTTATCTGTAAAATAGGGAGCACTGTACTTAGCTGGCTGGCACAGTGGCTCACATTTGTAATCCCAGCACCTCGGGAGGCTGAGGCAGGAGGATCACTTGAACTCAAAAGTTTGAGACCAGCCTGGGCAACATGGCTAGGGGTTCTACAAAAAATAAAATAAAATACAAAAGTTAGCCGGGAGTAGTGGTACACACCTGTAGTCCCACTACTTGGGAGAATGAGGTGGGAAAATCGCTTCAGCCCAGGAGGTTGAGGCTGCAGTGAGCTGTGAGCTTGTGACCACACTCCAGCCTGGGCAACAGAGCGAGACCCTGTCTCAAAAAAAAAAAAAAGAGGCTGGGCATGGTGGCACACACCTGCAATCCCAGCACTTTGGGAGGCTGAGGCAGGTGGATCACCTGAGGTCAGGAGTTCAAGACCAGCCTGGCCAACATGGTAAAACCTCATCTCTACTAAAAATACAAAAATTGGCCAGGCATGGTGGGGTGCCCCTTAGTCCCAGCTGCTTGGGAGGCTGAGGCAGGAGAATCGCTTGAACCTGGGAGGCAGTGGTTGCAGTGAGCTGAGATCACTCCACTGCACTCCAGCCTGGGCAACAAAGCAAGACTCTGTCTCGAAACAAAAAAAAAAATTACCTCCTAGGATTGGGTTATAAAGATTAAATGAGTTAATAATCTCTTAAAGAATTTATAAGAAGGTCCAGCACATAGTAAGTATTATATAAATATTAAGTGAATATATGCTTGTATTTGCCTAAAGAAATCTTGGAAGGAAGACAACCAAAAAACTCACGAATGTGGTTGGCAGAAGGGAAGAAATAAGGAGATGAGGGACGGAGATAGGAGTGAGGCTGGCAGAGCCGTTACACTTTACAGGGTTTTAAAATATGTTTTTCTTTTTGAACCATACGGATGTATTATCTATTCAAAAACTAAATTAAAAATTATTTTAAAACATAAACCATATTACTCAGCCCATCACATTGATAATAAAATCAAACATCCTTCCTGTAGCGGACAAGGTCCACCAGCAAGAGCACATCTCTCGGTTCCCCTTGCTCAGGCCTCCCAGGCAGACTCTTGCCTGGGGCCTTTGCGCTCAAGGTTCCCTCACTTCATTCAGGTCACTGCTAAATGTCACCTCTGCAGAGAGGCCTTCTTTCACTTAAAAAAAAATGTTTTTTCTCTTATTCAGCCCTGACCCCTGATTGCCAACATTCTAGCCCCTCCTTGCTTTCTTCCCTTCAAAGCAAGCATCACCCCTGACATCACACATCTGTTGACTGTCTCCTCCACTTCTAAGTTCCAAGAGGGGAGCCTGGATCTGCCTTGTTCACAGCTCTCTCCTCAAGCCCTAGCACAGGGCCTGGCACATTGAGTAAATATTTGTTGAATGAATGGATGAAATGTGACACCATATGTAAAGTGCTCATTAGCATGGTTCTGGGTCTCAGCAGAGGTTTGATAAACTCGACTTCTTCCCTGGGACACCTTCACACTCCTCTCACCCCTGCTCCTCCAGGAATAGCTCCCATGTGACCACATGGACTCCTTTTATCAGGGTGCCCTCCCCCTCTCCTTTCCATGTGGCCTTTTCATTTGGCTCTTGACCGGGGGATATGACATGTCCCCTCCATTAGACAATGGTTCCCCTGTGCAGGAACTGTGGGAACCGTGGTTCCTACTCACTCAGCCTCCCTCCTTTTCCAAAGCTTACCCTATAAAGCTGCCTACAGGGACCACATGTATCATTTCCATGATTCGATAAGGAATTCCCTATCTGGTTTGTTCCCCTTCTCTGTCAAGTCCTTCTGCAGTCTAACTGAAATAATTCTTGCTGTAATAAAGAACGAGCTTCCCTTATTTCCCTAGGGCCTCTGAGAAAGCAGCTGGGCTAATTTTTTACCTGTAATCTTTTGGTAGCTCTTAGGCGTTTGGGGGTGAACCCTCCCCACGGAGTCTGCAGTCTCAATTCTCAGGCAGAACCAAACTTGTCAGCTGCTTGGCAGGAAAGGTTTCTCTTTATTCATCTTAGAGGATTTCAGCACACCCAGCAGAGTGGCCAGCTCCCAAGGACTGTGGTCCCTCAGGTGGTTGGGAGCCAGGGACAAGATGGTGGGCATGGTTGTGGGCATGATTGAACCCGGATGAGAGGTGAGGTTGGCACCTTAACCTTGACCACCTCACTCCCACCTCTCTCTTCTTAATTTATCCATCCATTCAGTCAGTCAGTTCAGAATGAGAATCAGAAGCACCAACTGTACTAGGCACCCCGCTCTTATCTTCTCTAAGTCTTGCTTTCTCTGTCTGTAAACGGGTATAGGCCGGGTGCGGTGGCTCTTGCCTGTAATTCCAGCACTTTGGGAGGTGGCGGTGGGCAGATCACAAGGTCAGGAGTTTGAAATCAGCTTGGCCAACATGGTAAAATCCCATCTCTACTAAAAATACAAAACTTAGCCAGGCATAGGGGCAGGCGTCTGTAATCCCAGCCACTTAAGAGGCTGAGGCAGGAGAATTGCTTAAATCCGGGAGGCGGAGGTTGCAGTGAGCCGAGACCAGCCTGGGCGACAGAATGAGATTCCATCTAAAAAAAAATCAAAGATAATAGTACTTACGTGGTCATTGTGAAGATTAAATGAGCTTATGTATACAAAACCCTTAGCATATACTTGGCTTATTATAAATATTCAATAAACATGTTATTTTTCAATTCCATCAGCAAATGCTGAGAGCTGCCATCTCTGGGCCAGGCCCTCAAGGATCCAGTGGGAAAGGCAGATCTGGAAACATAAAGTGCAGGCCAAGCTCACACCTGTAATCCTAGTATTTTGGGAGGCCAAGGTGGGAGGATTGCTGGAGGCCGGGAGTTCAAGACCAGTCTGGGCAGCATAGCAAGACCCTGTCTCTACAAAAAAATTAAAGATTCGCTGCATGTGGTGGTGCAAACCTGTAGTCCTAGCTACTAAGGAGACTGAGGCAGGGGGATCATTTGAGCTCAGAGGTTCAAGGCTGCAAGAGCTAGGATCATGCTATTGTACTCCAGCCTGGGTGATAAACACCTTGTCTCTTAAAAAAAAAAAAAGTCCAAACAACAGAGTATTTGGGGGACAAGGTAGGGCTGGGAGCCCACCTGTCTGCTGCTCTGCTGGGTGGCCTTACAGAAGGCTTGCCCTCTTTAGTCCTGCCAGGGAGAACGCAGGAGTTGAGATGCGGACTCATGCCTAAAAATAAGACAGGGCAGGACTGAGGACTTGGAGTTGAACCAGCCAGCCTGCTTTCCAGTCTTGCCTCTGCGGAATTCTCCTGGTATGACCTTGGGCAAGCCTTCTGTCACTCTGAACCTCAGTTTCCTCCTCTGAATAGTGGAGTGGAGATGATCTCATCAGGTGGCAGGGTGGCCATGAGGATGCAGAAGAGAGGGCCGGGTGTGGTGGCGCAAGCCTGTAATCCCAGCATTTTGGGAGGCTGAAGTGGGTGTATCACAAGGTCAAGACCATCCTGGCCAACATGGTGAAACCCCATCTCTAAAAAAAAAAAAAAAAAAAAAAAAGAGGATGCAGAAGAGGGCAGATGACAAAGTCAAAGGTGCTATGCCCTGTGTGGGAGCCATGCCAGCCCTGACCCACCTAAGGATGAGGAGGAAGTTCTCCCTGTGCAGCTCCAGGTACTCCTTGCTGTTATAACTCCTCCCATGCTAGTGGTGGGAGTGCTCCTCAGTTTCTCTATCCATATAACACAGTGGGAGGCTGAGGACTAGGTCCTTCATGTTCCATGAAGTCTGGCATGGGGTTCCTGGCACACGGTGGTGCACCTAAGCTGAAGAGTTTCAGTTTCGTGCAGAATATATCTTGGGGTGGGGCACAGGAGCACCCGGGATATTACATCTGCTCCCACCTGAGCCAGAGGGGACTGAATGCCTGGAGCAGGGCCTTGGCCTGCTCATTGAGTCACTATATTCTTGGACCTCTCTGGACCTCAGTTTCCCCATCTGTAAAAACAGGGACAATGGGCCAGGCACAATGGTTCATGCCTATAATCCCAGCACTTTGGGAGGCTGAGGCAGGCAGATCACTTGAGGTCAGGAGCTCGAGGCCAGCCTGGCCAACATGGTGAAACCCTGTCTCTACTAAAAATACAAAAATTAGCCAGGCCTGGTGGTTGGCGCCTGCTCAGGAGGCTGAGGCACAAGAATTGCTTGAATCCAGGAGGCGGAAGTTGCAGTGAGCCAGGATCATACCACCGCACTCCAGCCTGGGGGACAGAATGAGACTCCGCCTCAAAAAAAAAAAAGAAAAAAAAAAGACAATGAAATTGACCCTACAAGAGCATCTTTTAAAACTAACCAGTCTCAGGTGCTAGAGACCAATTTTCTCTAGCTTGTGGCCCACTCCATCCTGCCCTTCCCCTTCTCCTGGCCCTGGTGATGTTAAGCAAAGTGGTCTCTCCTTCAGACTGGGGGTTCCTGGAAACAGAGCTTTATATCTTTCCTCAAACAGGTGGCAGGGATATGTCTCTTCCATGAGAGCTCCGAAGGTTAGTACTGTCTAACAATAACAGTGCACTTACATGTCAGACATTTAAGACGCATCATCCCAATTCATTGCATCACATGGGTTTTTACTAATATACCCATATTACAGATGAGGAGACTAAGGCTTAAAGAGTTTATACAACTTGTTCAAGGTCATCCAGACAGTAGATGGAGGAGTCAGGATTCGACTAGAGGCCCATTTCAGTTATGGAGAAGAGGCCATGTTAGTCAGTTCGGACAGACTCTGGGTCACACCCCAGCTTTTTCACTCATTCACTAGCTATGTAACCTTGGGCAAGCATCTGGAATTCTCTGGCCTCAGTTTCTCTATTTATATAACAAAGTGATTCCACCACAGGGAGATAATATGTGTAAATGTCTAGACAAGATCTGGCACACAGTAAGTGCTCAATAAATGGTGTTTCCTCCTCCCTTTCTTCTTTTGCTCCTCTGGTAGGAACTCTAAGGCTTGGGCATATGCCAAGCCGAGGTGGCCTCGCTGTCTCAGAGGAATCACGTTGGATTCCCTCCTCCCGTGCTGATAAGGCCTAGGGGACCACTGAGAGCCCCTACTTCCTGCCCTCACACCCAGAGTGTCTTGACTCCCAGGGAGCCTCAGTCAGCTGGCAGGTGAGGGGACAGTCTCCAGGCTGATGAGGACACAGCCCAATCTTGGGGGGAGGTCCTGGCTTGGCACCTGACACTGACTGAGAAACCACAGCCTTGTGCCACCTCATTGCACAGCTGGGGCGTGGCTGAGTGTGTGGACACAGGAGGCACAGGGTTGGTGCTCTGGAAGGGAGCGTGTCAGGGGTTCTAGCCTATGTCAAGTTAGCCTCTAGGGCTACTCACTCTAGGGAAGGTGGAATGTGTTGTGGTGTGAACAACAGCTGGTGAAGTTGGCATAGTCTGCTCGTGCTCGTCAAAGGGAGAGCCCAGTAAGTAGCTAAAGCAGTGCCTGGTGTAATGGACAGGAATTGTCCCCTGGGGGGCTGATGCCACCCAGAACCAGCACTTATCTCTTCCCTCCACCACCCACTGACATCCTTTCTAGTATCAAGCACTCCTGGCCCCCAAGGGCCTCAGATCTCACAAGTTATGGAAGGTCCAGGAGCCACTGAGGCAGAGCCCAACAGAACACCCATACTCTGTTGAAAATAAGCAAGCCTCCCATCAAACCAGGAGAGATGGAAGTAGATTGCAAAGACACCCTGGAAGCAGAAGGTTCTGTGCCTGGGAATGCTCCCTACTTATCTGGGAGTCCCAGTCTTGGGAGAGAGCTGCTGGGGGAGGCAAGGGAGTCCTGCCCACAGGCAGAGGGATGGCCAGGTTGACCTGATCCTTACCTGGACGCCCCAGAGCTCAGGCAGGACTCTCCGCCTTGGGTGCCTTGGGACTGGCTGCACCTTGGTGCCACTGACTTGGAAGAAACAGCAGACATTGGCCCCAAAGGCCATGGTCCCTGGTGTCACTTTTTGGCACATGCAGAAGGACTGCTGTGATGGAGCTGGAGAGCTCAGTCGTGCCCTGCCCTAGTGGGCAGGAGAAAGCAGAAGACTGGACTCCCAGGGACCCCCAGGATCCTTGACCTGCAGACTCAGGGCTGAAGGGGGCTCCCTGGGCAGCCTCCAAGGCCATACACCATGCTCACTCACCTCTGAAATATTCTAGGCCACCCTGGAAGACTCCAGCATCTCGCTGAAATACTCTGGGTCCTCTCCCACTCCCGTAATATGCCAGCACCTTCTGAAATAACCCTGCCCTTTGTGAAACTCTTTAGCTCCCACTGTGCAATACCCCGATCATCTCGGAAGTTCTCCAGCCCCTTCGGCAAAGCTCCACTCCACTCCCCTACGGCAAAGCTCCACCCCACTCACTTACGGCAAAACTCCACGCCACTGACTTACGGCAAATCTCCACGCCACTCCCCTACGGTAAAGCTTCACGCCACTCCCCTACAGCAAAACTCCATGCCACTCACTTACGGCGAAGCTCCGCCCCACTCCCCTGTGGCAAATCTCCACTCTACTCTTAAAATCCAGCCTCAACTTGAAAATTTTGCTCCAACTTTAAATACTCCAGTCCCCATGAAATATGCCAGCACCCAATTCTAATGCTCTGCACTTTAATACCCCAGCCCTCACTCCCACCCCCAGTGAAAATCGCCACTTCCATCACCCTCCACCCCCTCTGTACTACTCTGTCCTGCCCTGAGGGAAAGATGGACTCCCTGGAGTGCACTGCTGTGGTCCTCACTCTGGTCCCTGCTTGTTCTCATGTCCTCATAGGGCTCAAATGGCTGCTGGACATCAGTGTAGGGGAGTGTAAGCACTCTTGGTGGGAGGAGGCTGTGTGATGACCCCACTGGCTTCCTCACGGCACTCCAGCCAGGTAGAGTCCACCTGCTCTAGGAACCTTCCTCCCAGCCCCAGGGTAAGAGTCTTACAATATATACGGCAGCAGTCACCGAAGGTTGGGGGTACCCAGGCCTTGGGGGATGACACACTCCTGACCTGCCAGGGTGACTTGTTGTGAGCCCCGGGGGTGGGTCAGCCCCAGAAAGGTAGTCCCACAGGCTCAGACACCGTACCTGGCCCAGATTCCCCATCGGGCTGCACTGAGATGCCTGTCCTGTGGCTCCGTGGGTCTGCTGGCAAAAGGGCAACTAGGCCAAGGCCAAGCTGCCTCCAGCCAAGGAGCACGATGACCCAGCAGGGGCTCTGGGGCATCAGGGAGCAGAGTGGGGCCCCTGGGACAGGAAAGTTGGCCTCCCTGCCCTGCTGTGTGTTCGGCAGAATACCTTCCCCAGGATACTCCTATGTGAGAGCGAGTGCAGGCAGAGCCTAGCAATCTGTCTGTAAAGTGGCTGCATGGATGGGGGATATAACTATGGGTTCTGCGCCTGGAGGGAACTGGGTTCCGAGCCCTGCTCTGCTGTGTTACCTTAGGTAAGTCACTTTCCCTCTCTGAGCTGCAGTGGCTTCACCTTTGAAGCAGAGATAACTGTATCTTTGTCTTGCCCCTTACCAGTTTGCTTCAAGGCTCAAGTAAGATATTGGTTATCGGATTACTCTGTCCTTCAACAAATATGTATTTAGCACCTACTATGTCCCAGGTTACTTTAGATCTAGACATACAGTATTTAAGGTATTTCTCTCTGCATGAAGCAGCTTGTGATGATGAAGAGACTAGAATTTGGGGTAGTGATGGAGAGATTCCAAAACTCCTCATCAGACCTCCCTTCCTGGCTCCTGACAACTTTTTGTATACCTGCTATGTACAAGATACTTTTGAAGCCGTTGTTTTCTTTGTTCCTCATCCCAATAATCAGATACTACTATTCCAGTTTTATTGGTGTGGAAACCAAAGCCCAGAGTTGTTAAGTCATTTGCCTAAGATCACATAGCCAGTAACTTATGGGTCCTAAATTTGAGCCATGCTGCGTTTAGCAAAGATGGAGGTGAGAGTAACACTACAGCCTTTCCACACTTCGGGGTGATGGGCCGGGTCTGTTCCTGGGGGGTCCTGGCAGGGGCCTCAGCCCTCAGCCAGTATTGTCCCTGTCCCCTAGAAGTCCCCAGTGCCATAGAGGACTAGAGGACCAGACTCCAAGCAAGACATTTGAAGGTTGAACAGGCCTCCTGTGGCACCTTGTCCCACCTTGTCCTTGTACAAAAAAGGAAACGGGACCAGAGAGAGGCAGACACTTGCTCAAGTTTGCACAGCCTGTCAGAGGCCTTGCTTCTTACCCAGGCAGAGTTGCCTGCCCCTAAAAGGCACATCGTGCCACAGGACCCCTGGTGGTGCAGACAAGAAGTGCTGAGGGCTTAGAGAAGGGAGAAAATACCTCTGTCTTGAAGGCTGAGCCTGGGCAAAAAAGAGGACAGAGAGGCTGCCAGGTGGGAGGGCCTTTGGGCAAAACTTGGTGGTGGGACTTGTGGTGGGGGTCCCCACAAAGGGGATGCATCCCCGGCCCGTGCATGAGGTCAGTCCACGTGAGTCCCCTCTGTGTGCTCACCTTGGCACCTCCTGGGACCAGTTATTCTGCTGCTGAGCTGTTCTCACCGCTGTAGTTCTTCCTGCTCCTGAGCTGAAATCCTCCTTGCCCAAGACTCCACCCGCTGGTCAGAGTTCTGCTGTATGGGTTCCCCCAAAATGAGTGTCATCCCTGGCACTAGAGCCACTGAGTGGGAGGCTGAATCAGAGATTTAACCTGTGGGCAACCTGTTTGTTCTTCAGAATCCTCTGAGAAGTCATCCCTGTCCTCTAGGCAAAGTTTTGTCCTTCCTTCATTCTTGTTTTTTCTTCTCTCTCTCTCTTTTTTTTTTTTGAGATGGAGTCTCATCCTGTTGCTCAGGCTGGATTGCAGTGGTGAAATCTCGGCTCACTGCAACCTCTGCCTCCTGGATTCAAGCGATTCTTCTGCGTCAGCCTCCTAAGTAGCTGGGATTACAGGCGCCTGCCACCATGCCTGGCTAATTTTTTATGTAGTTTTAGTAGAGATGAGGTTTCACCATCTTGGCCAGGCTGGTCTCGAACTCCTGACCTAGTGATTCACCCGCCTTGGCCTCCCAAAGGGCTGGGATTACAGGTGTGACAAAACCAAGTGGAACCCAAAGTCATGGAGGGAGAGGGAAAAACACATCAACTAATATGCACAGTGATAGTTGGGTCTTTTTACCAAAAAAATCTAACCAAGGTTTACACATTACATTTGGTGGTGATGTCTCTTTAAAGTCCCTTAAAATACAAAACAGTCATCCTCTAATCCTGCCTTTTTTAATGACAACTTTTATTTATTTATTTTTAATATTTATTTATTTTTTTTTTGAGACGGAGTTTCGTTCTTGTTACCCAGGCTGGAGTGCAATGGCACTATCTCAGCTCACCGCAACCTCCGTCTCCTGGGTTCAGGCAATTCTCCTGCCTCAGCCTCCTGAGTAGCTGGGATTACAGGCACGCGCCACCATGCCCAGCTAATTTTTTTTTGTATTTTTAGTAGAGACGGGGTTTCACCATGTTGACCAGGATGGTCTCGATCTCTTGACCTCGTGATCCACCCACCTCGGCCTCCCAAAGTGCTGGGATTACAGGCGTGAGCCACTGCACCTGGCCATTTTTTAATTTTTTGAGACAGAATCTTGTTCTGTCACCCAGGCTGGAGTGCGGTGATCTCAGCTCACTGCAATGTCTGCCTCCTGGGTTCAACCAATTCTCCTGCTTCAGCCTCCTGAGTAGCCAGGATTACAGATACCCACCACCATGCCTGGCTAATTTTTTGTATTTTTAGTAGAGATGGGGTTTCACCATGTTGGCCAGGCTGGTCTCGAACTCCTGACCTCATGTGATTCACCTGCCTCAGCCTTCCAAAGTGCTGGGATTACAGGTGTGAGCCACCGTCCCCAGCCAAAAAAAAGAATTATTCACAGTGATGCTATATACATACATAGGAAGCACTGGTATGGGGCATCCACCAGATCTCTTCATTGAAAAAGAGCCATCCTCTTTGCAAATACCAAATCATCTGTGTGGGGCTCCTTTCACACTGTTGCAAACATGCTGTTCTTCAAAACTTTTCACCTACTGGTTTTAGCATTTGTGATGAATTGAATTTTATCTTTCCCAAATTCAGATGTTGGATCTCTAACCCCTAATGTGACTGTATTTGGAACTGGGCCTTTATGGAAGTAATTAAGGTTAAATGACGTCTTAAGGGTAGGACCCTGATCTGATAGGATTAGTGTCCTTATAAAAAGGGACACCAGGCTGGGCATGGTATCTCACGCCTGTTATCCCAGCACTTTGGGAGGCCAAGGTGGGAGGATCACTTGAGCCTAGGAGTTCCAGACCAGCCTGGGCAACATGCTGAGACTCTGTCTTTACAAAATATAAAAAATTAATTGGGTGTAGTTGTGCATTCCTGTGGTTTCAGCTACTCAGGAGGCTGAAGTGGGAGGATCGCTTGAGCCAGGAGGTCAAGGCTGCAGTGAGCTATGATCATATTACTGTACTGCAGTCTGGGTGACAGAGTGAGACTGTCTTAAATTAAAAAAATTAAGAGACCAGAGAGTTTGCTCTCTCTCTGCCATGTGAGGACATAGTAAGAAGGTGGCCATTGCAAGTCAGAAAGACAGCCCTCATCAGGAACCAACCCTGCTGGACATCATTGATGATTATTTATTTATTTTTAAGACAGAGTCTTTCTCTGTCCCTCAGGCTGGAGTGCAGTGGCGCGATCTTGGCTCACTTCAAACTCCGCTTCCCAAGTTCAAGTGATTCTCCTGTCCCAGCATCCTGAGTAGCTGAAACTATAGGCACATGCCACCACGCCCACTGATTTTTGTATTTTTAGTAAAGACAGGGTTTTGCCATGTTGGCCAGGCCAGTCTTGAACTCCTGACCTCAAGTGATCCCTCTGCCTCAGCCTCCCAAAGTGCTGGGATTCCAGGTGGTGAGACACTATCATCCAGCAGCCATTGATGATTCCTTAAATGGATGATTTAATTGCGATTACAAAATGGAGTTTTTCCTTGCTGGGCCCAGTGGCTCATGCCTGTAATCCCAGCACTTTGGGAGGCTAAGGCAGGTGGATCACTTGAGGCCAGCAGTTCGAGACAGGCCTGGCCAACATGGTGAAACTCCGTCTCTACTAAAAATACAAAAATTAGCCAGGCATGGTGGCGGCCACCTGTAGTCCCAGCTATTCAGGAGGCTAAAGGATGAAAATCACTTAAACCTGGGGGCGGAGGTTGCAATTAGCTGAGATCATGCCATTGTACTCCAGCCTGGGGGACAGAGCAAGACTCCATCTCAAAAAATAAAATTAAAAATTTTTTCAATTGAGTTTTTCCAGTTCTCACATTCCTTCTATATTTATTAGAGGACATTTTTTCTTTCTTTCTTTCTTTCTTTCTTTCTTTCTTTCTTCTTCTTTCTTTCTTTCTTTCTTTCCTTTCTTTCTCTTTCTCTTTCTTTCTTTCTTTCTTTCTCTTTCTTTCTTTCTTTCTTTCTTTCTTTCTTTTCTTTCTTCTTTCCTTTTTCTTAAAGTTCTGGAGCCTGGGAAGTCCAAGATCAAGGTGCTGGCAAGGTAGGTTTTATTCCGAGGCCTCTTCTCTTGTCCTGTAGGCAGCCACCATCTTTTTATTTATTTATTTATTTTTTGAGCTGGAGTTTCAGTGTTGTTACCCAGACTGGAGTGCAATGGCACAATCTTGGCTCACTGCAACCTCTGCCTTCTGGGTTCAAGCAATGCTCCTGCTGCAGCCTCCCGAGTAGTTGGGACTACAGGCGCGTACCACCATGCCCAGCTAATTTTTGTATTTTTAGTAGAGACGGGGTTTCACCTTATTGACCAGGATGGTCTCGATCTCTTGACCTCGTGATCCACCCGCCTCGGCCTCCCAAAGTGCTGGGATTATAGGCATGAGCCACCGTGCCCGGCCTCTTTTTTTTTAATTAATTTTTTTGAGATGGAATCTTGCTCAGTCGCCCAAGCTGGAGTGCAATGGCATGTTCTCAGCTCACGGCAGCCTCCACCTTCTGGGTTTAAGTGATTCTCCTGACTCAGCCTCCAAGGACTGGACTTACAGGCATGCTGGGATTACAGGCGTGCGCCACCACATCCAGCTAATTTTTTTGTATTTTTAGTAGAGATGGGATTTCACCATGTTGGCCAGGCTAGTCTCGAACTCCTAACCTCAGATGATCGCCCACCTCAGCCTCCCAAAGTGATGGAATTACAGGCGTGAGCCACTACACTGGACCGGCAGCCACCGTCTTGCTGTGTGCTCACATCTAGCTGGCATTTTCCTTTTTTTCTTTCCTTTTTTGAGATGGAGTTTTGCTCTTGTTGCCCTGGCTGGAGTCCAGTCCCATGATCTCGGCTCACTGCAACCTTTGCCTCCCCGGTTCAAGCAATTCTTCTGCCTCAGCCTCTGGAGTAGCTAGGATTACAGGCACCCACCACGACACCCAACTAATTTTTTGTATTTTTAGTAGAGATGGGGTTTCACCATGTTGGTCAGGCTGGTCGCGAACTCCTGACCTCAGGTGATCCACCTGCCTCAGCCTCCCAAAGTCCTGAGATTACAGGCGTGAGCCACTGCACCTGGTTCTAGCTGGCATTTTTCTACAAAGAGGAGCTTCAAGTAGAAATGAACTACAGTTTCTCCTTAAAAAGACAGGATAAATGCTTAATTCTCTAAGGAAAGGGTTTTGTTTTTTCTTTGTAAACAGGAGATTCTAGAATGTGTTTCTATGTTAAGGGGATAATTCTGTGGAAGGGACAGCTGGATGGTAGGAGAGATGGAGTTACAGAGGTGTGACATCCCCAGAAGGTGAGAGGATTTAGAGTCCAAGTGGGGAGGAAGGAGATGGGGTAGGATGTTGGAGGAAAAAAAGAAAAAGTGTGAGCTGGTCATCTGGGCAGCTTACTGAGAAATGGACCGGAGGATTGCTGGGCCTGGTTAGTGTCCTGCTGAGGCTGGGAGCTGTGACCCTGTTTCATAGCAGGTGGTTTTCTCCTCCACATTCAGAGAAGGTAAATGGTTAGATTCCTGCAGGCCTGGGTTTTCCGGGCAGGTACACTGGAGGGAGAGGGAGGCAGGACAGTGGCAGGTCTTTCCAATGAATGACTGTAAGGGCTGACAGCGGAATCTGGCCTGGTTGAAAGCAGGAGTACAAAGAGGAGGAGAGTGATGCCTAACTGGGAAATTGATGAACCAGGTCTCAATGGGCTTGCTGGGCTTTCAATTTTGATTTCAATATCAATATTTTTTTTTTGAGATGGAGTTTCACTCTTGTTGCCCAGGCTGGAATTCAATGGCTCGATCTCTGCTCACCACAACCTCCACCTCCCAGGTTCAAGTGATTCTCTTGCTTCAGCCTCCTGAGTAATAAGATTACAGGCTTGCACCACCACACCCAGCTAATTTTGTATTTTTAGCAGAGATGGGGTTTCTCCATGTTGGTCAGGCTGGTCTCAAACTCCCAACCTCAGATGATTTGCCTGCCTTGGTCTCCCAAAGTACTGGAATTACAGGCGTGAGCCACCACACCCGGCGGTAATCAGTTTTTAGAATTGTTTTATTTATTTACTTAGAGACAGGGTCTTGCTCTGTCACCTAGCCTACAGTGCATGGTACAACTACAGCTCACTGCAGCCTCAACCTCCCAAACTGCCCAGGCTGGTCTTGAACTCCTGGCTTCAAGAGATCCTCCCGCCTCAGCCTCCCAAAGTTCTGGGATTACAGGTGTGAGCCACCACACCCAAGTTAGAATTGTTTTCAAGGAGCCTGTGAGTACACGGGCTGAAAGGATAGGAAGCTGTGGCCAGAGAGTTGGGGTTCAACAGGCCCCTCCTGCTACCTCTTTGGTCACCAGCTTCCTATGCCTCAAAGGGAACATGTGCCACATAGAGGCCAAAAAGACTGGCCACAATTCTTATCTGAGTCCCAGCACTCAGACTGGCACAGAGCAGTGACTCAAAGATTTGAAGTTTAAATTGAATGAATGAATGATGGTGAACACTTACGTGGTATTTACTATGTGCCAAACACTTACTCTAACAGCTCACTGATTTCTCCCAAGACTTCTATGAGGTGAGGTCTATTAAATTTCCATTTTACATAGGAGGAAACTGAGGTACAGAAAGGCGAAATAACTTGGTCTGGGCACAGTGGCTCACACCTATAATCCCAGCACTTTGGGAGGCCATGGCAGGCAGACCACTTGAAGTCAGCAGTTTGAGACCAGCCTGGTTAACATAACAAAACCCCGTCTTTACTAAAAATACAACAATTAGCTGGGTGTGGTGGCTCACACCTGTAATCCCAGACACTCAGGAGGCTGAGGCATGAGAATCACTTGAACCTGGGTGTTGCAGTGAGCCATAATCGCATCACTGCACTCCAGCCTGGGAGACAGAGTGAGATTCTGTCTCAACAAAAAAGGTGAAATAACTTGTCCAAGGTCATGGAGCTAGGAAGAGGCAGAGCTGGTCTGTAAACCAGGCAGTCTGGGCCCAGAGTCTGTGTTCCTAATCAAGGTTATTCTGAAAGGATAAATGAGGACATATAATCCACCTGTCTTGTCCTGAGAAGTGCCAGCTGTCTCCTGACCTCAGATTAGGGTCAAAGCCCTAATCTGGTCAAGAGAGGTCCAGAGACAAAAATACAATGAACAGAGAAATATATAATTCCAGATTGTGATAGCCATGGAGAAGACAAGACGAGATGAGAAGTCTCGCTCCTGTCACCCAGGCTGGAGTGCGATGGCACAATCTAGGCCCTCTGCAACCTCCGCCTCCCAGGTTCAAGTGATTCTCCTGCCTCAGCCTCCCGAGTAGCTGGGATTACAGGCACCTGACATCATGCCCAGCTAACTTTGGTATTTTTAGTAGAGACAGGTCTTCACCATGTTGGCCAGGCTGGTCTCGATCTCCTGATCTCAAGTAATCCACCCGTCTTGGCCTCCCAAAGTACTGGGATTACAGGCGTGAGCCATTGCACCCAGCCTGAGAAGACATGTTGTTATTTTGTTCTTCCATTCATTTGCCTATTCAGTCATCAATTCTTAAATTTCTTCATTCATTCTTTCTTATTTTCAATTATTTAGTTTTTCACTGGGCTTTCATTTGTTCACCTGTTAATTCCTTTGTTCTTTGGTTGATTCTGGGGTTCCTATACACAGAAAGCCTGCTACTGTGTGCCAGGCCTGTGTGGGTATGGGGGAATCTCCAAGAGCCAGACCCTGCCCTTGAGGAACACATATCCCACACACCCATACCCCAGGAATTAGTGGTGCACTAGGCAGAAGATGCTGAGTTTCTGCTGGGGGTGGGGTGTGGGGAGGAGGCAGCAATCAGGGAAGTCCTCTTGAACAGATGCCTATGAGCCAGACCTTAAAAAAAGACAGAGCGAGCATGATAGATTGGGGGGAATCCCCCAAGAGCAGGGACCAGTCTCCCATCTCTGTGTTCTCTAAGACTGGCACCTAAGACACAAGGATAATGTTTGCTTGTTTGCTAATTGAACATGAGGGCCAATGGCCAGGCAGGGAGCATTTGATGTCAGAGGTGATGTTGCCTGGCTAGGGTGAGGCCACTCTTCCAGAGACCCTGCACCGCCACTGGCTCCTCTGTCTTCCTCCTCATCCGTCTTCCCATCTTCTAAGAGAAAAGCATTCTTATCTGCATCCTACTACTCTGTTACCCCAGTCACATTGGGATACACCCAAGCACACACGCATCCCCACCCGCCCCTGCCCATACAAACACACCTGCCTGCATGCCATACCCTAGTTATTGATTCTAAAAGCAAAGTCATCATGTCATTGCCTTCTTTCTCTGTCTCATTCACGTGTGTGCGCGCGCGCTCTTCTGTGTTTACACACTCTTCCTGCCTCTCACACATCCCAACAGACATATACTTCTCCACCAAACAGCCCTCCCACCACATCTCTTCCTCTCCCGGACAGGAGGGATATTTCGGGTTCTTGCTTTAAGGCTGAAGTAATAGTGGTGGGAGTGGAGAATGAACCCCAGGTTGAGGAGGGGTCAGGAATCCCTACTAGTCAGAGAGGCTGGAATTGATAGCGGATGCTACTGTTTTTCTTTTTGTTTTTTATTTTTATTTTTTTGAGACAGAGTCTCACTCTGTCACCAGGCTGGAGTGCAGTGGGGTCATGTCAGCTTACTGCAACCTCTGCTTCCTGGGTTCAAGTGATTCCCCTGCCTCAGCCTCCTGAGTAGCTGGGATTACTGGCACACGCCACCACGGCCAGCTAATTTTTTGTATTTTTAGCAGAGATGGGGTTTCACCATGTTGGCCAGGATGGTCTCCATCTCCTGACGTCGTGATCTGCCCACCTCAGCCTCCCAAAGTGCTGGGATTACAGGCTGAGCCACTGCTGCAGGCCAGTTACTCAGTTTTCTGAAACTTGGGTGAGTGGGGGAGGCTGACACCCTTCCCACTCCTCCGAAAAGACAGTTTCCTAAGGAAAGGGTCTTCTGCTGCTCACCACCCTCCTACAGCCCTGTGTCCCCAGTGCCCAGCCCCTGAGGAAGGGAAGGCATAGTGGCAGGGTCTATGTAATCCATGTCCAGTGGCTCTGGTGACAGCAGTCTGATGTCTGGCTGTGAGACCCTGGGTAAGGCCAGTCCTGATCTGATCCTCAGTGACGGAGAAAAGCCCCTCTTAACCTCTTAACCTCCAATTCAATGATCCTAAAAGAGCCGGGACTTCGGGAGTGTGGAACCTGCTCTTTTGGAGGGGGCCTTTGGGAAGGCATGCTGGGGACTCAGGTCTGGAGAGTGACAGAGCCGACCTCCCATAACCCGGGGAGGAGCGAGGTAGGGGCGGGTGGGCCTGGGATCTCCTCCTCGCTGCGGGCAGCTGGCTCGGGGCTGGGGCGTGACTGTGAATTCTCCCACCGCCACCACCACCGCCCGCCCGCCGCGACTGCAATAAGAGAAGTCAGAGGCGGCTTCCTTGTCCCTGCCCAGCGTGGGCAGCGGTTAGAGACGGCAGCACCCCGGTTGTCCCCCCACGCCCGCGCTCGCGGCTGCTGGAGCCCCAGTTGGCTCTCCCCGGGGGACCGGGCAGAATTGGGCTACAGGTAAGCGACCGCGTCGGGTGGGGGCTGGGCAGGACAGGCAGTGCCCTCCCCCTCGGGGCTCTGGACAGAGGGCTGGGGGTGGAAGGGAAGAGAAGCCTGAACCCAGGGGTGGGAGGAGAGCTGATCAAGGTGACAGCCAAAGGGACCTCAGCCCGAAAAGGGCCTAAGGAGGAAAACCGGCGACCTGGAGAGCAAGGCTGGAAAACCTGGGGGAGAGGGTGTAGGGGAGCACGGGGAAACCCGACCAAAGGGACTCCCAAAGAGGTCTGGTGGGTCAAACGCAAGAGACTGATGAGAGTTTAGGAAGGGGCTGAGAGAGGCTGGAGAGAAGGACTAAGGGGAACCCCAAAAGGGTCTGGGGGAGAAACTGAGGAGATGGTGAAAGTGAGACTTTGGGGAGAAGCCGACGGGTTTGTTGAGTACGGGAGAGGGGAAGTGGGTGGGGGTGCTGGAGGGAACAGGTGAAGGAGTGGGCAGGAAGAGGGTCGAGGAGAACGACTTCTAGAGGACAGAGAACCTGGGGTCTGATTGCAGGTCCAGGAAGTCCCCCCGTTCCGACCCGGCAGAAGTCAGCCCGCAGGGTAACGGAGGAGGCTCGCGACCCCCCTCCCCCCGGCCGCCCTGGCGATGGGTTCCGAGCTGCGCTGCAGGGGACTCCTTCCCCGCGCGCGAGGCGTGGGTCCCCGCTTCCTGGGGAAGTCCCCGCCCTCGGCAGGGACCTGCCTCTCTGAGCGCTCCCTCAAAGCCCGCAGCGGCGGTCTCAGCCCGCGCTCCCCGCGGGATCCGGGAATTGCTGCCGCCCCGACGGAAATCCTGCCTTTGACCGCGGGTGCCCGCAGGGGCTGCCTCCATGACAACGAGAGGGCGGGCCGCGCTGGGCCGCCGCGGAGCTCCTGGCGGGCGCAGCCTCCTTTGCTCCCCGCCTTCGCCCTCTTTCAGAATCCTCCGTCTGGGGGTGGGATGGGCTTCCCGACCGAGGTGGGGGGCGATGCCGCTGTGTTCACCGATCCTGGAGTGGGGGATCTGCAGTTTGAGAGACGTGGGCTCTTAGCAAGACTGGGCCCTTCATTGCTGTGACTGTAGGCGAGTTACGGGGCTTCTCTGGGCCTCATTTTCCTCATCTGAACTATGGGCGGACATTATCTTTGCGCCCGCCCTTCCCCAGGAGAATCAGGTGCAGAAAGCAGTTTTTGCTGAGTTTCCTGAAGGGTTAACGACTATCCCTGACTCAGTGGGCCTCCCTGCACCTTCTCAAAAGGAGGCAGAGGAGACCAGCAGGGCAGCATTCGGAGACTTCCCCCGTCTCTGCAAAATAGTAAAGTTAGCTGCAAGTGGTGGCCCCTTCCTGTAGTCCCAGCTACTCTGGAGGCTGAGGCTGGAGGATCGTTGGAGCTCACGAGTTCAAGGCTGCACGGGAGCTCATGGGCGACAGAGTGAGACCTAGTCTGTAAAAAACAACAACAGGTCGGGTATGGTGGCTCACGCCTGTAATCCCAGCACTTTGGGAGGCCGAGGTGGGTAGATCAAAAGGTCAGGAGTTCAAGGCCAGCCTGGCCAAGATGGTGAAACCCCATCTCTACTAAAAATACAAAAATTAACTTGCCATGGTGGTGGGTGCCTATAATCCCAACTAGTCGGGAGACTGAGGCAGGAGAATTGCTTGAACCAGGAGGCAGAGGTTGCAGTGAGCCAAGATCGCGCCACTGCACTCCAGCCTGGCTGACAGAGTGAGACTCTGTCTGACGAAATAAAACAATGGCAACAAAAACATGGAGGGGAACCAGACTGCCCAGCTCTCACTGACAGGGCCTCCAGGGACCCACACACAGTCGGCAACTATTTTTTAATAAATAATAAATACATATTAAAATTATTTATTATAAATAGTCCGTGGCTCTGATGAGGGCCCATCATGAGGAGGTCAGCAGAGTTGAAATCTGTCTGGCACCCTCTGTGGTGCCGCACCCAGTTGGCCGCCCCTCAGGTGTGCACTCTCAGGGACCCTCATGCCCTTAGTATTCTTCCAACTGTGGATGATGGGAGAGCTGGACCCTGTTCCCACTTCACAGATGGGAAGATGGAGGTTTGGGAGTCGGCAACCTGCAGAGCCAACAGTAGGGACCAGAAGTCCAGGACATCTCGCCTGAGGTAGCTTGAGCTGAGGTCTGAGTTCTTACCTCATCCCTACCAAGTTTCATGTCCCCTCCTAGGAGGAGGGTGTGGGGTTCACGGGCTTCATGACTACTTCCTGCTCTGGTGAGGAGGTGCTCTCACACCCTCCTCCAGTAAGGGTGTCAGTGTTTGTATGTTTTGGGCTCTGAGTGGATGATCATGAACCCTTGAGCATATGAGTGGATGTTTGGGTGTTTTCGGCAGCCCCCTGGGGCTGATGCAGTAAACGAAGTGGCCAGACCCCAGGAGGCGAGGTAGGGGGATGCCAGAGCTGGGGAAGTAGGGGCCAGGGCTCTTCCCACACAGAGCATACTGGGCTGGCCTAAGGTGGGAAAAGGGAGGATGTCCCCCTCACCACCCCCCTCCCCTGAGGGACTGGGGAGGGGGCTTCCTGTCTGGCCACACTGTGAAATCTAGACTCATCCCCTGGCTGCCCCTGGACCCCCCCCACCCCCCGCCATGGCTCCCATCTCCGGAATATCCTGAGTCCCAGGCCAGATGGGACCTAAAGACTCATGTTTTAGAGGCTGGTGGTTGGTTTTCAGCAGCAGGTGGAAAACCACTTTTACCCACAAGAAGTGGAGAAAACTGCTGATGGCCTCAGGAGCATATGGAGGGTAAAGGCCACCCCCAGCAGCCCCTGCACACACCTGGCCTCACCAGGGTGGTGGTGGAGTCAGACGGGGTTGGGGTGGGCATGTCTTCTTTAGGAGGCAGTTTCGAGGCCTCAAGAAAGGATGGTGTGAGATGAAAGGGATTAATGAAGGCCAGGCACCATGGCTCACACCTGTAATCCCAGCACTTTAGGAGGCTGAGGTGGGTGGATCACCTGAGGTCAGAAGTTCAAGACCAGCCTAGCCAACATGACGAAACCCTGTCTCTACTAAAAATACAAAAAAGTAGCCAGGTGTGGTGGCGGGTGCCTGTAATCCCAGCTATTCAGGAGGCTGAGACAGGAGAATTGCTTGAACCCAGGAGGCGGAGGTTGCAGTGAGCCAAGATTGCACCATTGCACTCCAGCCTGGGCAACAGAACAAGACTCTGTCTCAAAAATAAGAAACGGCATTAATGAGCAGTGGGGGCCTCAGCATGAGAGATGGGGTTTCAGCAAAGGCACTGGGGTTCAGCTGGGTGAAGGGTCTCAGTGAGAGGACTTGGGGAGAGGGATGGAAGCCCAGTCCTAGTGAGAGATATGGCACAGTGGGATGGGAGTTACCTGTAGACCTCAGCCTTGCTCCCTGCCCCTCCAGCCCTGGCCTGCCCCAGGCCAGCCCGGAGCCCAGAGGAGAAGCCGGAACTCTTGCAGGATGGTGGTTTCCTGCCACTGCCCAAAGTCCCAGTTCCCTTTTGGTGAAATCCCCCAGGCAGCTGGGCCAGCTCAGCCCTCTCACCTCACCCTGGGAACTTCTCTTTCTTCTCAGCCCTGCCCAGTCCTGTACCCTCTGGTCCCACACTGTCACTGCCCTGAAGGACCTCCTGCGAGGGAAAGGAGGGAAGTGAAAGTTCACTGGGCATTCACTGTATGTCTGATGCTTTCAGGGGTGTGACTGCATTTGATGCTGAGAAGCAACCTCAGGAGGTAGACATTTGCATTCTTATTTTATAGGCAAAGATGCTGCCACTCAAAGAGATGAACTGACTTGCCCAATGCCTTAAGCTAGTTGTCAGGGAGGCTAGAATTTGAGCCTAAATCTGCCTCTAGATCCCACAGATATTTGGTGGGGGTTGAGGGGGCAGGACATCGTATGTCTACATCAAAGAACTGGCATAGCTTTGGGTAGTATGGGCCTCAAAAAAAGGTGGGTGGACCTGGGGTTACTATGTCCAGTAATAGGGATGGGTGGGGGGCAGGGTCCCTCCCTGCTGGGTAACCAGCTGCCATATGACAGAGGTGGTGTGTTTGACAGGAAATATGACATTTACTGGTTAGGAACAGCGTGCTCTCCTGCTCAGGCTTTGAAGAACACAGCCATGTGGTAGGGAGCAGAACCCTGAACTTGAATTAATAGTCCTGACTTTGAAGCCCCTATCTGGCTGTGTGATCTTGGGAAAGTAACTTCCCCCTATGCAAAAGAGAGGGTGGAGTGGTAAATGGTACCTTGGGGCTGTTCTGGTTTTGCCCTTGTGGTTCTCAGTCACACTTGGCCACTGCACATTTAGCAAGAGCCACATGTCACGAAGCCCTCACAACAACTGCTCAGAAAGTGAAGATGCAACAACTGAGACTCAGAGGCTTCTGTCAAAGATCCAAGGTCACAAAGCTACTGAAGAATGGAGCTGGGGAGGGCCGCAGGGCAGATGCTGAAGTGGGGAACACTGTGGTCCAGACTGGACCTCAGTTTGATACCTGTAAGCTGATTTTGACCATGATGGGAATCTCAGAGCCAACTCCTGTCAACCAGATGTTCAAGAGACATATTCATAAACAGACTTAAGTCCTTACAGAGCCCAGAATGACACTGTGGCCACACTCTTAGCTGCCCCCTTTCTTGTGTTAGCAGGCAGCAAAGTTCAATGCTGATGAAACAGACCTGGCTTCAGATTCAGTGACTGCCTGAGAAAATCTGGACAGAGATAGCCCTTTCTCTCTCTTTCCCCACCCCCAGCACCCTGCCATGGTATCAGGGATTTAGAGCATGAGGCACAGGACTCAGAACACTAGTTGCTCCTTAAGAGACACATTATTATAAGGGTGTCTGATCTTTTGGCTTCCCTGGACCACATTGGAAGAAGAATTGTCTTGAGCCACACATAAAATACACTAACACTAATGACAGCTGATGAGCTTTAAAAAATTGCAAAAAAAAAAAAAAAAAACCTCATAAGTTGTTATTGTTGTTGAGATGGAGTCCTGCTCTGTCGCCAGGCTGGAGTGCAGTGGTGCGATCTCGGCTCACTGCAACCCCCGCCTCCTGGTTCAAGCGATTCTTCTTCCTCAGCCTCCCAAGTAGCTGGGATTACATGGGTGCACAACCACACCTGGCTAATTTTTGTATTTTAGTAAAGACGGGGTTTCACCATGTTGGTCAGGCTGGTCTCGAACTCCTGACCTTGCAATCTGCCTGCCTTGGCCTCCCAAAGTGCTGGAATTACAGGCATGAGCCACCGTACTCAGTCATAAAAAAATATCATAATGTTTTAGGAAAGTTTGCAAATTTATGTTGGGCAGCATTCAAAGCCATCCTGGGCCACATATGGCCCACGGGCCGTGGGTTGGCCAAGCTTGCATTATTGCTTCTACTAGGACTGCAGAATGGACCAGAGCTTACAGTGGTTTTTGGCAACAAATTGCTCAGCATTGCATTTTAATATCCTTACTCACAATGTAATCTTGGGCAAGTTACTTATCTCTGTGCCTCAGTTTCTTCATCTGTAAAATAAGGGTAGTAATAAACCCACCTCGTAGGTTCACCAAATGAGGTCATGCCTGAGAACTGCTTGGCAAGATGCTAGTCACTGTGTAACTCTTGAAGAAATTAGCACATTTTTACTGCCACCCAGATTTCTAGGAAGTCAGATTTCTCTCCAAAGAATTGGTGCCACGTAGGGATCAGAGCAAGGGGAGGATGAAGAATCCTAGGGCTATTTTCATGCAGATGCCTGAGCAGAGAGAATCCAATCTGCTCTCCCTCCGTCTTTTTTCCCCTCCTTGTCTCTTTAGCTCTCTCTCTCTCTCTTCATCTCTGCCTCTCTCTGTTTCTGTCTCTTTCTGTCCTTCAGTTACTCTTTCTCCTTAATTCCCATTTCTGCCTCTGTGTCTTTGTCTCTGTTTCTGGCAGTGTGTGCTGGAGCCAGCAAGTTACTGGCGCAGGGGAGTTGATTCTATGCCTCTCTTCCAACCCAGCATTCAGGAAGTCACTTTGGTAGCTTTAAATCAGCCATGGTGGGAATATTTACACCATGGAAATCAGAAAACGTGACAAATCAGGGCTTTTGGTTTTTTTGAGTCAGTTTACCAGCACACTACATTGTGTTTCTGTCTCTGTCTTTTCTTTCTGTCTCTCTTTCTTTCTGGCTGTCTCTGGCTCTTTCTCTTTATCTCCTTATCTCTCAAACTCTGTCTCTCTCTCTCTCCCCCTGCCTCTTCTTTTTCTGTCTTTCCCCATCTCTTTCCTTCCTCTGACAATACAGCATGAACATGGCTACGTGCAGTGCAGTCCCTTACTGCCTTGGGCCATGCAGATGCCATACCCTGTGCCCTACATCCCCTGACCCCTCAGCATACTGGTCCCCAGAGAGCTAGGCCTGGCCAGGAGTCTGGTAGTGATTAAGACCCAAGAGCTGCCTACCTCTGCCTGCTGACCAGACTGTCAGCCCTGCCAGGGCTCTTCCTGAGCCCACAGAGCTTTCAGCCTCCTTCTCAGAAGCTGAGAGTCTCTCCTTTCTGCCATGGTGGGCATGCAGAATTCAGGGATCCCCTTGGACTGATATAGATATGTTGTGGCAATATATACTAGGGTATTATTGGAAGTGGCAACATTGTATCTGTGTGTGAACATGAGAACTTGTGTAAGTTTGTGTTCTATAGAGGAGAGCTCTATGTGGGTCTGTGTCTCAGGGAGGGCTGTATCTATGTGAGTGTGTGTGTGTGTGTGTGTGTGTGTGTGTGTGTTTCCCTACATGGCGGTAGGGGGGATGGTGCAGGGGTGTCTGCATTTGTGCATGCTAGCAGGAATGGTTGCAGCTGTCTGTATTTGTGACAGGCAATGGAGAGAACTGCTTGAAAGCTCAGATTCTGGAGCCAAACACTGGGATACATCATGTCTGTGGCCTTGGGCAGGTTTTTCTTTTCTTTTCTTTTCTTTTTTGAGACAGAAAAAGAAATGTTTTTGCCCGGGCATAGTGGCTCAAGCCTGTAATCCCAGCACTTTGGGAGGCCGAGGTGGGTGGATCACGAGGTCAAGAGATCGAGACCATCTTGGTCAACATGGTGAAACCCCATCTCTACTAAAAAATACAAAAAATTAGCTGGGCATGGTGGCGCGTGCCTGTAATCCCAGCTACTCGGGAGGCTGAGGCAGGAGAATTGCCTGAACCCAGGAGGCGGAGGTTGCGGTGAGCCGAGATCGCGCCATTGCACCAGCCTGGGTAACAAGAGCGAAACTCTGTCTCAAAAAGAAAGAAAGAAAGAAAGAAAGAAATGTTTTTCCTGTTATCCTGGCTGGAGTGCAGTGGCACGATCACAGCTCACTGCAGTCTTTACCTCCTGGGCTTAATTGGTCCTCCTGCCTCAGCCTCCTGACTGAGGCACCTGCCACCATGACCAGCTAATTTTTTTTTCAGATAGAGCCTCACTGTTACCCAGGCTGGAGTTCAGTGACAGTCAGAAGCCACTGTGCCTGGCCAATTTTCGTATTTTTTATAGAGATGGGATTTTGCCATATTGCCCAGGCTGGGCTTGAATTCCTGGCAATCCTCTTGCCTTGGCCTCCCAAAGTTCTGAGATTACAGGTATGAGCCACTGTGCTTGGCCAACTCTGGGCAAGTTTCCAAACCTCTCTGTGCCTCAGTTGCCTCATCAATAATAATAATACTTAGGCCAGGCACCTGTAATCCCAACACTTTGGGAGGCCAAGGCAGGTGGATCATCTGAGTTCAGGAGTTCAAAACCAGCCTGGCCAACATGGCGAAAACCCATCTCTACCAAAAATACAGAAATTAGTCGGACGTAGTGGTGGGTGCCTGTAATCCCAGCTACTCAGGAGGCTGAGGCAGGAGAATGGCTTGAACCTGAGAGGCAGAGGTTGCAGTGAGCCAAGATCATGCCGTGTACTCCAGCCTGGGTGACAAGAGCGAAACTCTGTCTCAAATAAATAAAAACAATAATAATAACAATACTTAAATCATATAGTTGTGTGGATAAAATGAGATAATATAAGTAAAATGCTTAATGCAGTAGCCAGCACATAGTAAATGCTATAAATTTTGTATTTGCTATTCTTGCATAGAGGGTGTGTGTGTGTGCGTGCACACACGTGCATGTGCATGGGCATCTATGTGCAGATGGATGCGGGCTGGAGGTGTGCGTGTATGGGGTGTGTGTACTCTTGAAGATGTGTGTGCTAAGAGTCTATGCAGAGGAGCCTGGCTCCTGTGCATGAGGCAGCGAGGTGATGTGCTGTCTGAGGGGGTCTGAAGGGCTGTACAGATCTGGGTATCAGCACTGTGCACCATTTGAGGTGTGTGTATGTGTCTTCCTGTGAGAAGGCTTCATTCTCACCCTTGGTTTTTCTGTTTTCTTTTTAAAATAGAGACAGGGTCTTATTCCATCTCCCAGGCTGGAGTGCAGCTGTGCAATCACAGCTCCCACAGCCTCAAACTCCTAGGCTTAAGCAATCCTCCTACCTCAACCTCCCTAGTACCTGGAACTACAGGTGGGTGCCATCAGGACCAACTAATTAAGAAAAAAATATTTTTTTTTGTAGAGATGGGGTCTCCCCATGTTGCTCAGGTTGATGTCAAGCTCCTAGGCTCAAGCAATCCTCCTGCCTCAGCCTCCCAAAGTCCTGGGATAGCAGGTGTAAGCCGCTGTGCCTGGCCTCACCCTTGTTTTTGTATCAGCCCCATCTCTCCTGTCACCAGTTCCTGAAATCCCTCCCACTGGGATCTGGATGGCCTCGAGTCCTCCCCTCCTGTTTTCTGCCCTGGCTCTAACTAGACCTGTAGCATCTTGGGGCCTTTTGGACACAGTGGTTTCATCCCAGGGAGGGGTCCCAGGGCAGAGGTCTCAGGCAGGGCCTGGTGAACAGGGGCTATTTTAAGGCAGGCTTCTCACCACAGCCCGCCCCACAGTTCACCACATGGGTGTCATGCCCCCACCCCCACCCAACACACACGAGAGCACAATTACAGCAAAGGGTGAGGGGGCAGGTGGGGCTAGGGTGGAGACCAAAGCACTGACATGACAGAACCATCAGCCAGGTAATTGGACCTGGTGGATCCAGGAAGACTTCCTGGAAGAGGTGAGTGGTGCTAGGTAGGAAGGACAGGACCCAGAGAGAAGAGGAAGAGGGTGTCTGTAAGGGTAACTGGACTGGGGGATTGAGAGAGAGAAGCTGGGGGCCCCTCTAGGGTAAATCAGGGTTCACTGGGTTGGCCTCACCTGGCAACTCTCCATTCTTGTCATATCTTAGGAAACCATGCCATCTCGACAGTCAGTTCCTCTCTGAGTGTTGCAATGGCAGAGTTTCTGGCAGGATGTGGGGGACCCTTGCTCAATGACCTCCTGCCCTGTTGCTCAGAGGATACAGCTGCCAGAAAAGGCATGGCTCATTGTGGGGCTTCCCAAGGGACTCTGGTGGCCCCTGTTGCTGACCTGGGCCTTTTCCTGGTATGGCGATAGGAGGAGAGCTCCAGAGGCAGGTATCCACTGTCACTCAGCCACCACATGGAACCCTAAGGTGTCTGGGAGCACAGGCAGGTTCAGAGGAAGAACTGGTTTTTGGGAGATGGTGACTGCGGACTGTGAGGGAGCTGAGCATGGCTTGATAGAAATCCTGTTAGAGAGATGAGTATAATGTATAAAATTATGCATGTCCAAGTGTGTTCATCTGTTGACCTGGCAGGCACCACATGTATCTGTGCATGTGAATGTGTGTGCGTGTGTATGTGTGTGTGCTATTGTGAGCTTGGTTTTGTTAGAGCCTGTATTGGCGTATGATGGTATTGGCACGCACGCTCATGCAAATACATGCTGTGAGTGTTGCTGTATGACTGTGCTGGTGTCAGGTGAGTGTGAGTGTGCGAGAGAGCTGGCGTGGGTGGTGTGCCCTTTGTGACGGTGGTTGTGTAAGTGTGCCAGGGGTGACAGGAAGGAAAGTGAAGGCAGAAGTCATGTTGGGGCAGAGCCCAGTCCTTCTGGCTTCCTGAAGAGGGCAGGAGCTGGGCAGCTGCTGACAGGAACACTGGCAGAGCCTTCATCTTCCTTGTCCTTCTGTCTCACCCTCAGGTCTCTGGCCCCTCCTAAGGATCATGTCGCAGCCCCACTGACCCAGGAGTAGGGGCCTAAGGGGTGAGTGGGGTGGACTGAGGGCTTTCAGGGTCAGGAAACAGGGTGGGGGTGGCTTCCTGAACCCCACAACTCATCACAGCCCCCTCCTCCTACAAGGACCCTGTTGCTAGGTAACGAATGGGGGAGCGAGAATGAGGCAGCTTGAGAGGCTGGAGGCTGGACCCACAACAGGAAATGGCCTTGATCCCCCTCTGCAGGGACTCTCCAGGTGCAGACACACAGCCTCACACACACTCACACACGAACATGCGCAGATATATAGACATATACACAGGGATACACACACTTAGAGACAGGCACACTGCTCCCACACAGAGCTACATGCACATTTGTGGACACACAGACATAGAGACACCCACTCACACAGACAGGCACACATACACTCGCACAGAAACGCGTACACACGAACATGGTCTTACAGACATACACACATGCAGCCAAACACATGCACAGAGACTTTTACCCACTCTCATAGCCACACAAACCTGCACACGCAGACACAGACATCCACAAACAACTGCACACACACACATACCCACACAGGCAAACTCGCCCATACTTAGAGACACACCAAGACGCACATGTACAAGCACACTGAAAGAGTCACAGAAACGCAGCATATCAAACAAAGCAGCAGGACCCAATCTGAGCAATATAGCGAGATCTCGTCTCTACTAAAAATTAAACGAATTAGCCAGGGGTGGTGGCATGTGCCTGTAGTCCTAGCTTCTTGGGAGGCTGAGGCCAGAGAAACACTTGAGCCCAGGGGATCCAGGCTGCAGCAAGCTATGATTGTGCCACTGCACTCCAGCCTGGGCAATAGAGTGAGATCTTGTCTCAAAAAAAATAAGGCAGAAGTCATGCTGGGGCAGAGCCCAGTCTTCCTGATAGGCACAGCAATATCCTAATGTAGAGCGCCAGCCCTAGAGATATAGACATGAGCCAAAGGGAAGAGAAGCACTGAGGGGGAGCACACTTGGGGGCAGACTCAATCGTTCTGTAGGTGTGCCAACTCCACCTTTATCCCTTACAGGGAGGGCCCCAATCTAGGCCCAAGAGGGAAAGCCACGTGCCTGTATGAGCGTATGAGCGTGTGCATGCGCATGTGTGCACAGGGTGGTGCACCTGGCAGGGGCCACTGAGCGAGGTATGCCCCATTCTATAGCAGGAACTTGGAATGGGCTGTGTGTTCTGCAAGAAATTGGAGCCTACGGCCACTGCCAAGGAGGATGCTGGCCTGGAAGGGGACTTCAGGAGCTACGGGGCAGCAGACCACTATGGGCCTGACCCCACTAAGGCCCGGCTCACATCCTTTGCTCACATCCCCAACTACAGCAACTTCTCCCCTCAGGTTACCAACACTGCCTTCCTTGATAGTGGCACCTTCAGGGGTGTGTCAGGTGAGTCCAGGGGGCTGGAGGCAGGTACTGCCTGGATCCTGGGAGAAACTGAGAGAAGAAGAGGAGATGCAGAATTGCCCTTAGAAACCTCCAGTAGAATGTAGCAGATACAACCCCAATTGCAAGATCACACGGGCTGAGGGAGTCTGTATAGCTCTGCTCACAGGCTGAGAGGGGCAGGACCTGGGTGACAGATGCAAATGACAAAGGGAAACTTCTTGCCCTCTTAGTTGCCACTGGGATCCCAGATGGGAAGTCTTCTTGGTGGGGCAGAGGAGGACTGGGCAACATGGGGACTCTCTATGGTGGGAGGAATGGGCTTGAAGCTGTGTGTCCTGAGCTGCGGAGACCAAATCAGAAATTCCTTGGACTCCAAAGGCCTTTGGAAATCCGGGGCACTGAAGCAGTGGGGAGGTACAGCGCCTGGCAGGGGAACAGGAATATGGGGGTGCAGACCCCTTGGTGCTTCTGCCCCATGCCCTACCCTGCTGAGTAGCCCTGACTCTGCAGGGATTGGGGTGACCCTGTTCATCGCCCTATATGACTATGAGGCTCGAACTGAGGATGACCTCACCTTCACCAAGGGCGAGAAGTTCCACATCCTGAACAATACGTAAGTGACCAGGACACCTAGTCAGAACAGTGCCTAGGGTGGAAGCAGGACCCAGACAGGAATCTCACCTGGTCCCTAGCCTCAGAATGCTCCAGCCTAGTTGGGAACACATATACATAGCAATAAAAACCCTGGGTGACTGCAATTGTGTGGGGGAGCATGAGAAACTATGAGCAGAGAAAGAACACCAAACATGGTCCCCAGAATAGTAGTGAACAGGGCAGGCTTCCTGGAGGAGGTGATTTTTAAGCTGAGACTATAAAAATGATTAGTGAGTCAGGTGCAGTGGCTCACGCTTGTGGCTCACGTGGTGGCATGTGCCTGTAATCCCGGCTACTCGGGAGACAGGAGAATTACTTGAACCTGGGAGGTGGAGGTTGCAGTGAGCTGAGATCTCACCACTACACTCCAGTCTGGGCAATGGAGTGAGACTCCATCTCAAAAAAAAAAAAAAAACATAAATAATAAAAATGAATAGACAATGAAGGAGGAGATGAGAAAAGAGGGGGAAATCGAGAGAGAATGAAAATAAATGATGATTTCTGAAAACCACCAAGTGGTTCCCTTTAGGTGGTTCATAAAATATGGGATGCAGAATGGGAAAGAACAGAGGCTACAGAGGTCGGCAGGGGCAGATTCTGCCAGGCTTTTTTTTTTTTTTAAGCTGGAGTTTTGCTCTGTCTCCCAGGCTGAGTGCAGGGGTGCAATCTCAGCTCAGCTCACTGCAACCCCCTCCTCCCAGTTCAAGTGATCCTGGGACTATAGGCAGGAGCTGCCATGCCTGGCTAATTTTTTGTATTTTTAGTAAAGACAGGGTTTCACCATGTTGGCCAGGCTGGTCTCAAATTCCTGACCTGCCTCGGCCTCCCAGAGTGCTGGGATTACAGACATGAGCCACCACACCTGGCCTCTGCCAGGCTTTTTAAGCCACATTAAGAAGTCTAGATTATATCCAGAAGGAAATCTGTAGCCATTTTCAGCGGGTCACTGAATGGGAAATCTGTAGCCATTTTCAGTGGATCACTGAATGGGAAATCTGTAGCCATTTTCAGTGACCTAGTCAGCTGTCCACTGTATTCCCAATCCCCGGCCCAGCCCAGCTGAAGAGCCCGAGGAAGGATCTAGGAGCCCCAAATGCCCCCGAACGTATTCCTTCTGCAGGGAAAAGCCCTCCCAGGGCAACTGTAGTGTCTGGGGCAGAGTAGACAAAAATCCCCAGTGGTGGGGGTGTCCAAGATGAGGGGTTGGCAGGACCCATCTCTGCAGATCTGTGTGGCTCCGCCTGGCCCCAGGGTGCCTCAGGGACTGGGGGTGCTGCTGACCAGCCCTGTTCTGTGCCTACAGTGAAGGTGACTGGTGGGAGGCTCGGTCCCTCAGCTCCGGACGAACTGGCTACATTCCCAGCAACTATGTGGCCCCTGTTGACTCCATCCAGGCTGAAGAGTAAGTGGGGATTGGGGCAAGGCCAGCCCTATGGGCAGGGCCCTGGAGTCCAGACTCCACTCTGAGCCTGTCTCCTTATGTAATAATTTTGTAAGGTCTTTGTGAGAACAAAAGAAGATAGTAATGATAGCAATGATGGTAGATAATACTTATATAGCATGTACTATGTTCTGGGCACTATTCAAAGTACCATCTGTGTATTAACGGGGTTAGAAACTATTATTATCCTATTTTACAAATGAGGACGTTGAGACACAGAGAAAGCAAATATCCTGTGCAAGTTCACATGACTAGTGAGTGGTGGAGCTGGTATATGAGCCCAGATAGTTGGGCGGCATTTGCTAAGCATATACATATTGCTTCTCAGTAAAAACAACAGTGTATGAACTTTAAAAAATTGTAAAGTGCTGGCTGGGCACGGTGGCTCCTGCCTGTAAGCCCAGCACTTTGGGAGGCTGAGGCGGGCGGATCACAAGGTCAGGAGTTGAAGACCAGCCTGGCCAATACGGTGAAACCCCGTCTCTATTAAAAATACAAAAATTAGCCAGGCGTGATGGCACACACCTGTAGTCTCAGCTACTTGAGAGGCTGAGGCAGGAGAATCACTCGAACTTGGGAGGAGGAGGTTGCAGTTAGCCGAGATCATACCCATACCACTGCGCTCCAGCCTGGATAACAGAGCAAGACTCCGTCTCAAAAAAAAAATTGTAAAGTGCTGAACAAGTACAAGGCAGCATTACCAGGAATTAATTCTATTAAGGAGGCAGGAATTTTTATTTAATTTTATTTCTTCCTTTCTTCCCTCCCTTCCTCCCTCCCACTAGCTCTCTCTCTCTCTCTTCCTTCCTTTTTTTTTTTCTTGAGACTGGGTCTCACTCTGTCACCCAGGCTAGAGTGTAGTGTAGTGGCACAATCACAGCTCGCTGCAGCCTTGACCTCCCTGGCTCAGATGATTCTCTCACCATGCTTAGCTAATTTTTGTGTTTTTAGTAGAGAGGGGGTTTCACCACATTGCTGAGGCTGGTCTTGAACTCCTGAGCTCAAGTGATCCATTCAACTTGGCCTCCCAAAGTGCTAGGATTACAGGCATGAGCCACCAGGGCCTGGCCCAAGAGTCAATAATTTATTATTCATCAAATACCTTTATATACTTGAGATACTACAGCAGGTATTTACCTGCCTTGGTTCATTTAATTCTCACAATAGCTCTCTTGATATTACTAGTTTTTTAAGAGATGGGGGGTGCTCTGTTGCCCAAGCTGGGGTACAGTGACATGATTTTAGCTCACTACAGCCTCAAATTCCTGAGCCTCCCTCCTCAGCCTCCTGAGTAGCTGGTACTACTGATATGTGCTACCACACCTGGCTAATTTTTATATTTTTTATAGAAACAGAATCTTGCTATGTTGCTCAGGCTTGTCTCAAACTCCTGAGCTCAAGCAATCCTCCAACCTTGGCCTCCCAAAGTGCTGGGATTATAGGCATGAGTCACTATGCCTGGGCTTGATATTATTATTTTTTTTTTTAAACACAGTCTCACTCTGTCGTCCAGGCTGGAGGGTGGTGGCGCAATCTCGGCTCACTGCAACCTCCAACTCCTAAGTTCAAGCAGTTCTCCTGCCTCAGCCTCCCAAGTATCTGGGACTGCAGATACATGCCACCACACCCGGCTAATTTTTGTAATTTTAGTAGAGACAGGGCTTCACCATGTTGACCAGGCTGGTCTCAAACTCCTGACTTCAAGTGATCTTCCTGCTTAGCCTCTGGAAGTGCTAGGATTACAGGCATGAGCCACCGCATCTGGCCCTTTGATATAATTTTTGTCCCCATTTTACAGATGAGGAAACAGAGGCTCATAAAAGCTTTTAAAAATCTATCCTCACAAATGTCATACATATATGAGAAAAGAAGGGATTGAAAAGACTTTGCAGAGTGAGACTCAGTGACTGATTTGGGTGATGGGGAGTGGAAGGAATTGAGGGTGACTCAAAGTCTCCTTAAGGAGCTGGGTGGATGATGGCGCCATTTGCTAAGGCGGGGAACACAGGAGCAGGTATTGGGCTCTGGGGGGTACTTGCTGGATTGTGGTTTATGGAGAGGAACATCCAGGTGAAGAAAGCTGCCAGCAATTTGATTAGGTTGTGCTTTGTATGGCAGGCAACCAGCCCATGCCAATTCGTGCCCCCGAATCAGCCTAGAGGAAGGGGCACCTTTTCCAAATTGGCACTAAGACTCCTCATTTGTTTCCTGTGGCCCTTGCAGAGGGCACAAGGGGTTAGGGCAGAAATTTGGGACTCATGAGAGTAAAGATAATCATTAAAGCTATATAGGAGGGGGCAGGTGCGGGGACACATCACTGTAATCCCAGCACTTTGGGAGGCTGAGGTGGTTGGATCGCCTGAGGTCAGGAGTTCAAGACAAGACTGGCCAAAATGGTGAAACCCCGTCTCTACCAAAAATACAAAAATTAGCCAGGCATGGTGGTGAGCGCCTGTAGTCACAGCTACTCAGAAGGCTGAGGCAGGAGAATCACTTGAACCTGGGAGGTGGAGGTTGCAGTGAGCCAAGATTGCACCACTGCACTCCAGCCTGGGCACAGAGTGAGACTCCATCTCAAAAAAGTTTTTTTTAATTTAAAAAACTGTTAAAAAAAAAAAAAAAAAAAAGCTATCTAGGAGGGTTAAAGAAGAGAGCAGAGAGTGAAAAAGATTGTCCCTGGGACCCCACTTTGGGGAAAGCTGCCCTCGAAGGAGAAGGAGCCTCTGGAGAAGTCAGGAAATCCAGGCCAGGCCAGGCCAATTAAGAACAGCTGGGAGAGTGGAGAAGCTTCAGGAAAAAAGAGAGGGTGTGTCAGAGGCTGCTACAGGATTTGGCAGTGGGGGTGACCTTGGTGAGAGATTTCCCAGTGTGAGAGTGGGAGGCAGAGGCCAGACAGCAGAGCCTGGGAGGGAGTGGGAGGTGAGGAAGTGGAGACCCAAGTGTGAAGCGCTTTTTCAAGTAAAGGGAAGGCGAGAAGATGCAGCAGAATGTTGATGGCAAGATGGAACTTAGAATAGTTTCCTTTGGGGAAGGGAGAAATGTGGGCATGTTTGGAGGTTGTTGGAATGGAGAGGCTGCAGGTGGAGGCTGCTGGCAAGGGTTGGATATCACTGAGCAGAAGTGGGTGGGCCAGCTTCAGCGCTCAGGTGGGGTAAGGCCCAAGTCTAGGGAGTGGCAGGAAGCATGAAGGAGAGGAGACAATGATGCAGAGGACCGGAGGTTTGTGGAGGGCTTCATGTTTGTGTCCACGTCTTAGAGCCAGTGTCAGCATGCGCCGAGAGCTGCTCGGTGCGGTGCTGTGGTTAAGGGTAGTGTGGTTAAGAGCACAGGCCCGAGAGCAGACAGCCTGGGTTCCTGTTCTAGCAACTGAAGCCTAGACTGTCTAATGGGGGTGAACAATAGTAGCTATCTCACAACGTTGTTAGGAGAATTAAGTGAATACATGCATGTATTAAGGCAAATCCTAACATGAAATATGTGCTGTTATTATTATATTGATTATTAAGGAAGTAGCAATGTCATATGTGTGGGAGTGGACAGGGCTTTGAAAAAACTTGACAATGTGTCCTGTTTACACGGTCCTTCAACAGTTCCTCCACCCCCCTCCTGCCTGCCCTCCAGGACACACCACTTGCCAGTGCCTTGCACTGTTTCCTGAACTCTGTCTAGTACCCAGGGGTGAACTGACATTCCCCGGGTCCACTCAGACTTCCACTGCCCTTGATTTGAAAACATGAGGCTCGGCCAGGCGAGGTGGCTCATGCCTGTAATCCCGGCGCTTTGGCAGGCTGAGGTGGGTGGATCCCGAGGTCAAGAGATCCAGACCATCTTGGCCAACATGGTGAAACCCCATCTCTACTAAAAATACAAAAATTAGTTGGGCATGGTGGCGCCTGCCTGTAGTCCCAGCTACTTAGGAGGCTGAGGCAAGAGAATCACTTGAACCCAGGAAGGGGAAGTTGCAGTGAGCCGAGATCATGCCACTGCACTCTAGCCCCGGTGACAGAGCGAGACCCCGTCTCAAAAAAAAAAAGATAAGAGAAAAGAAAACTTGAGGCTCCTTTATTTCAACCCAAGATAGCCACAGGTCGGTTTCGTGATCATCTGAGTCTTCTATGGCACCTGTGGTCACTTCAGCTCCCTCAGTGTACCTACACAGTTGCTACAGGCCAATCCAGAAAGAATCCCCAAGGGAGAGGAGTGATTGAGGACTGAGGTTGAAGTTTAGACATAGGACAATATACAAGTCTAAGAGAGTGCAGGAAGAGCAGCAGCTGGGACAGGAGCAGCCAGAGAGAAGAGAGGCAGGAGACCGTGTTGCTCTGGAGGCCAAAGGAGAAAAGGGTTTGGAGGTGGGTGTGGGGGAAGGATCTGAGTGATTTGATGACTGGAGCAGTGAAAAAGGCACTAGGGTGAGTGGCAGAGGATTTTAGATAGAGCTCATTAGCCAGCCTGTGGACAGGTCACTTCCCCTCTCTGAGCCTCAACTTCCTCATCTGTAAAGTTAGTGCAGAGGGGCTATAGTGAGATGAACTGAGGGTCCATGACACCCTGATGCCTGGGATTGTAGCCATTTTAATTCAAGAGAAACCCAACAAGAAGAGACCCTGACCTTTTTTGGGCACCTACTGTGTGCTAGTCACTTTACATTCCCCTTCTCTGTGATCCTCCCAGCCAGACTGTGAGCAGGTGTACCAGCCCCATTTTACACATGGAGTCTTGACTTGCGAAGTGACTGCGCAGGAGGCTGGGGTGAGGTTTGAGCAGAGCGTACCGGACTCTTGCCTGCCTTTCCCAACAGGTGGTACTTTGGAAAGATCGGGAGAAAGGATGCAGAGAGGCAGCTGCTCTCATCAGGCAACCCCCAGGGGGCCTTTCTCATTCGGGAGAGTGAGACCACCAAAGGTAGGGGTGGTGCCATGCACCAAGGCGACTGGGAGCCCCAGCCATTGGGGTAGGGCTTGGAGCGGTAGGGTGGTTGGGTCAGGGGGCCAAGACTAGGACCAGATCCTAGGGATGCTGCTGTCGGGCCTCTCCCAGCTCCCAGACTAGGGGAGAGGAGAATGGAAGCTCCAAAGTGATCCTTCTCCACAGGTGCCTACTCCCTGTCCATCCGGGACTGGGATCAGACCAGAGGCGATCATGTGAAGCATTACAAGATCCGCAAGCTGGACACAGGCGGCTACTACATCACCACGAGGGTTCAGTTCGACTCGGTGCAGGAGCTGGTACAGCACTACATGGGTGAGGGCAGGTGCCTCAGATCCCTGAACCAACTCACTGAAGCGTTGTCCAGATGGGGAGACTGAGGCCCAGAGAAGAGAAGGGTCTACCAAGCAATATTGCCCAGACTGAAACTAGAACCCAAGTATGGGGTCTCCCAGCCCCGGATCCAGCTCTGTGAGCTTCTGGAGGAAAGCAGTCCGTGACCAAGCAGCATGCCCTAATGACTGGACAGGCATTGGCCAGTTTCTTGCCTCAAGGCCTCAACTGTGGAAACTTTATGAAGTGTTTGTGCCATCTGAATACCCCACCAAGGCACTAGGACTGCCCTGTAGGCAGACAGGGAGCCATCATCACAGGGCCCTGAGCAGGGGGGGTACAGAGGCTGGTCAGCACTTTGATGAGAAACTCTGGCTGCTGGTAGAGCTTGGATGCCAGGGGACAAGGCAGAATAAGGGGTTCATTAGAAGTCAGTGGCCATTGTCCAGGTGAGAGGTGATGGAGGCTAGACTAAATTGGTGACAGTGGAGTAAAGAGGAAGCGGACAATTCTGAAGCTGGGTAGGAGGCAGAATAGGCCTGACCTGGTGGAGAATTGGCTGTGGGGGTGAAGGGAAGGTGGGAGTCAATGCCCGTTTCTGCCTTGATTGGTTATGCCAAAGATGATGCCATGGAAGACCATGGGCCTCCTGTCCACACCTCGGCCTGGAATCCCCAACCCCATTTCCCCCTGTGAGAATCCCACCTTATCCTTCAAAGCCCAGCTAGAGGCCACCTCCTATGGGGAAGACCCCTAGTCCTTACAGAAGGCTCACTGAGATCTTCTCTCCCTCTGGGTGCCACCTCCTTCCTTGGGCACCAACATGTTCCCCTATTCAGTGGGCCGAGTTGCCTTTCTTCCTGGTCTGTCACCTCACTTGGGGCCTAGTTCCTTATAACCGATCTTAGGGTCTGGCACCAGGCTGGGGTAGGATAAGAAGTTGAGGGGGATGTCCTGGCCCCCCTGTGACTACTCCATGACGCCTCCCCCAGAGGTGAATGACGGGCTGTGCTACCTGCTCACGGCGCCCTGCACCATCATGAAGCCGCAGACGCTGGGCCTGGCCAAGGACGCCTGGGAGATCAGCCGCAGCTCCATCACGCTGGAGCGCCGGCTGGGCACCGGCTGCTTCGGGGATGTGTGGCTGGGTACGGAGCTCCCGGGGGGCCGGGGCGAGGGCCTGGGCTCGGGGGAGAGGGTCCTGACGACACAGCCTCTGAGCAGGCACGTGGAACGGCAGCACTAAGGTGGCGGTGAAGACGCTGAAGCCCGGCACCATGTCCCCGAAGGCCTTCCTGGAGGAGGCGCAGGTCATGAAGCTGCTGCGTCACGACAAGCTAGTGCAGCTGTACGCCGTGGTGTCGGAGGAGCCCATCTACATCGTGACAGAGTTCATGTGCAACGGTCAGGAGGCGGAGCCCGGGCGGGAGGGATTCGGGGTGAAGTGAAGGTGGGAGTCTCCAGGCGTGGGACCTGGGACGCGATCTGTGAGGGACGAGGGACGATGGGCAGAGTCCCACTAAGGGACTGGGTGTGTAAAACGACGGGAGCGCTGGGATGGGAGCCGGACGGGGTGAGACCAAGAGGGGTCTGGGGCGGGGGGCGGTGCCTCCGGTGTTGGGGGTGGGGCTTGGGCTAACGAAGGCAGAATCCGGGATGAGGGAAGGTCTGGGGCGGAGTCCGAGGGTCGTGTCGGGGGCACCAAGGAAGAGAAGAAACGAGATGTGGGCAGAGTCTGTGTCTGGCAGCAGGGCCAGGGCGAGACAAGTAAGGGGTTGAAGCACCTGCGAGGTCCTGAGTGCGGGGCGGGTCCAGATGGGCGGGGATGGAGGGGCGGGGTCAGGCTAGAGGAGGCGGGGCTGGGGCCCGGGGTAGGGCCTTGCAGCTGATGTTACGGCTTCCTCTTCCCAGGCAGCTTGCTGGATTTCCTCAAGAACCCGGAGGGCCAGGATTTGAAGCTGCCCCAGCTGGTGGACATGGCAGCCCAGGTAAACTGGTCCGGCAGCCTTTACCTCCCAGACCTCCCACCTATTAACAGTTCACACATTCTCTGGCCCCGCCCACTGCATCAGCTGTGCCTAAGTACTGCCTCTCTCTGGGCCTCAGTCTCCCCCTCTGGAAAGTGGGATTTTCAGATTGTCCCTCATTCTCACATGGGCCACGGTGCTGTGAGTCCACATGAGCTCCCATCTCTCCACATCTTGGCCCCCCAGGTGGCTGAGGGCATGGCCTACATGGAACGAATGAACTACATCCACCGCGACCTGAGAGCAGCCAACATCCTGGTGGGGGAGAGGCTGGCGTGCAAGATTGCAGACTTCGGCCTGGCCCGTCTCATCGAGGACAATGAGTACAACCCCCGCCAAGGTGCCCTGCCTCACCCCACCTCCCAAGAGCTCCCCAGGCAACAAGGGGACTTCTGTGGGGCTCCACACACTCAGGAACCGTTACTCACCCCAGGTCACCTGAGACACCTCCATCCTGATGTAGTATGAGAGGCAATTCTGGGCTCAAATCCCAGGTCATCCACTTACCAGCCATGTGGCCTTGGGCAAGTCACCTAACCTCTAGGAGCTGCCTTTTGTCTTCTGTAAAATGAAAATGCTCAGATAAGAGCAAATCAGTAGATGTTTACCAGGCACCTGCTATGTGACAGGCACAGCTATAATTCTTAAATGAAAGACAATAGGGTGTAACAGTGGGGATTCTGTAGCCAGAATGCTTGGGTACGAATCCCAGCCACATACTATGTAATCTGGGCAAGTTAGGTAACTACTCAGTGCCTCTTTTTTCTCCTCTGTAAAATGAGTCTCTATCTCATGGAGGTTTTGTGAGAGTTAAGTGAGTTAATGCATCCATATCACTTAAAACAGTGTCTGGCACACAGGAAAGGCTAGCTAAGTATTGGCTGTTATTAGGATGAGAATTATTGCAATGTTTGGAAAGTGCCCATCACTATACTAGACACATAGTAGGTGTTCTCCTGCCTCAGCAGGAGTAATCCTAGTAGCTGGGATTACAAGCACCTGCCCACCACGCCCAGCTAATTTTTGTATTTTTAGTAGAGATGGGGTTTCACCATGTTGGCGGGCTGGTCTCAAACTCCTGACCTCAAGTGACCCGCCTGCCTTGCCCTCCCAAAGTGCTGGGATTATAGACGTGAACCACTGCACCCAGAGCCCATTCTCTTAATCCAGCCATTTCCAGGGACCCCCCTCACTAAATTTCCCTGCACCCCCATCCTCTCCAGGGGCCAAGTTCCCCATCAAGTGGACAGCCCCAGAAGCTGCCCTCTTTGGCAGATTCACCATCAAGTCGGACGTGTGGTCCTTCGGGATCCTGCTCACTGAACTCATCAGCAAGGGCCGAGTCCCTTACCCAGGTTTGCCTCGCCATGGGTAGGGCTGGGTGGGGGATGGTCACGGGGAAGGGCTCCCTCCTGGCTGTCCCTTTGACTGATGGAGTCCCATCCTTCAGGCATGAGTAAACGGGAAGTGTTGGAACAGGTGGAGCAGGGCTACCACATGCCGTGCCCCCCAGGCTGCCCAGCATCCCTATACGAGGCCATGGAGCAGACCTGGCGTCTGGACCCGGAGCAGAGGCCTACCTTTGAGTACTTGCAGTCCTTCCTGGAAGACTACTTCACCTCCACTGAACCCCAGTACCAGCCCGGGGATCAGACATAGCCTGCGTGGGCATCAATCACCTCTCTGGCAGTGGCCACCAGTGCTTGCCAATCCCCAGAGCTCTTGTTCCAAAGTCCCCAGGCTGGCTTAGAACCCCATAGAGTCCTACCATGCCAGAGGAGGTGGGGTGCTCTGACACCATTGAGGGCAGCTCACTCGTTTTACAGATGGGGCAAAAGGAGGCCCAGAGTTGATCCCTCATCTGCTCTGGCCCCAAGCACTATTTTTTCCTTTCCCTCTTAGGGTACATGCCTCTAGCCTTTCTCATCCCACCCCCACCCAAGGTGCTCAGACCTTGTCTAATTATTTATAAAACTGTATGTACCTCCCCTCACTTCTCTCCTGTCACTGCCTTCCTACTCTCCTTTTATCCCACTCCAGTTCAGGTGCCAAGAATATCCCTCCTACCCTCAATTCTCTTGTGTCTGTAAGTTACAAAGTCAGGAAAAGTCTTGGCTGGACCCCTTTCCTGCTGGGTGGATGCTGTGGTCCAGGACTGGGGTCTGGGCCCAGGTTTGAGGGAGAGGGTTGCTGAGCCCTTCCCACCTCTCTGAAAAGTGTGTATGCGTTGGTTTATTGATTCTGTAAATAAGTAAAATGACAGTATTAATCCTTAAGCCATGAAATACCCTTGCACCTTCCATTGGGAGGGAAGGTGGTCAATGGGAGGTGAACGGACAGATTTGGCTACAGGCAGGTGAGAGAGGGCCCTCATGCCTACCAAGCATGGGGCATCCAAGGTGTGGAGTTTCAAACAAACACGTGAGTTTAGGATGAGGTGTCAGACAGATAAAGAAGACAAGCAACTGAAAATATGTTAAAATGTCCCCGTCATTACTGATGTGGCCTTCGAACTGTGTACAATAGGTTTGCTAATTCTTTATCTGAGTTCATCGGATTTCCCATTCATCACAGGCACAACGGGACAACCTTAGGCCTCCTTTGGCAGGGCGCAAGAAGACCTCAGTGGACCCTCTGTAGCTGTCAGCCTCCCCAAAAGAGGACAGAAGGGAGGGGAGGAGAGAGGAGAGACCTGAGGGTTAGTTTAACCCACTGGATCTCACTAGGGGAGTTTTGCCCCCAAGGGAGCTTTTGGGAGGTTTGGAGGCAGTTTGGTTTATTTGGCTCCTACAGGCAGTGATCAGGGATGCTGAACAACCTGCAGTGCACCTGCGTGATGATGAATCTTCCCACCCCCTTGCTCCCCCTTAGAGAAACTCTGGAAGCTGACATGCCTCCGTGTGGAAACAAGGGGAGCAGGGAATAAAGATTCCCATCTCTCCCGTCAAGATATGTTTGTTGACCCTCTGACTTACTAAGGGAATGGACAGGGAAGGAGTCTGGGAGCTTGGAATCGCTGCTGCAATTGGCAAGTAATTACTGAGCGTTGACTCTCTAAAGCATTGACTCTGCTAAGGAGGACCCTGGGAACACAAAGACCTGTCCCTGCCCTGGAGGAGGAGTTCATAGTCAAGCAGAGGAGGAAAATAGTAATAATAATAATAATAACTCATTTATTAGGTGTCTTCTGAATGTCAGATGTATTTACAGCCATCTTTTCATTGGAATCCAGTCCTGAGCCTGTTCCTGTGATTAGCCCCACATGTAGATGAGAAAACTGAGGCTCAGGGGTTACATGATGTACCAAGGGCATGCAGCTGTATGGAAACTAGATCTTATAGCAAAGCCCAAGGTCTTGTCACTAGACATCATTGCCTCTAGGCTTTGGGAAGAGAGCATCTGTGGGGGGGTGTGTGTGTGTGTGTGTATGTGATCCTTCTTCCTCTAGTTATTGGTAGAAAGATTCCCTGGAAATTCTCCCATGCTGAGTGACCTAAAGGAAAGAAAGATAAAGCGATAAATGCAGATTGAGAATTCCCTGTGCTCAGCCATGTGCTGCGGGTTGCTGAATGAGAGCAATAAGATGGAGATAAGCCAAATGGCTGCTCAGAGGGGTTGTCATAGGGGTGGGAGCCTTAGCTCCACAGAAAAAGTCTCAGGGGCCAAGATTTCCCAAGGGCCACAGTTTCTGGCTGACCAAACTCACAAGAGCCTGATGTATAAGCCAGAGGCCTGTGATTCTACCTGCCATGGAATAAGCAGAGAAGAGCATGGCTCTGGAGCTGTAGTGCCTGGTGTGAATCCTGCCTCCACCACTCACTAGCTGTGTGATTTTGTGTAAGTTTTTCATCTCTCCAAGCTTCAGTTTCCACATCTGTGAAATAGCAACAGAATTCTCAATACATATTAATTCTCTTTGTGACCACCATTTGAAAATTGTTTACTCTGTGCCAGGCATCCTGCTAAGTGCATGCATGCTGCCATTTTATCCTCACAGATCCCTAGGAGGAGGAGTTCATTGTATCTTCATATTGCTAATGAGGAGACAGGCACAGTGAAGTGAATCGGCAGGACAGAAGTGGAAGAGCAGGGGCTTACACCAAGTCTTCTGACTCCAAAATCAGTGCTCTCAGTCTTCTGACTCCAAAATCAGTGCTCTTAGTCTCTATAGCCTTCTTATGGGACTAGAATATTCTTGTTTGCCCTACAAGGCTCTGCGTGGTACCTGGATGCCCGTTTGGTTTCAGTGAAGGCCCATCAGGGCAGTGAACCAGCTGGAGTTCACCAAGCCCCTTCACTGCTCCTCAGTAGAGACCAGAGCCTCCTGAGCCTGGAATCCCTGTGTCTACTGGTGCCTTCCTTGTCTCTCCCTCTGAAACAGCTAAATGAATTCTCCCTTGCACCCCGTTTTCTGTGCAGCCTTCTGTTCCCTTCAGATAGAGCACAATGCAATTGATTAGGCTTCTGCTTTCTCAATTTCAATCACATCCTCGCCCTGCCTCCCTGAGATTACAGGCGGGTCACCTTGATTGCGGTTTGCACCGTTCACAAAACTCTTCAGTCGTTTACGAAACCATCTCTCGCCTCATTCACTCCCCCACCTGGCTCTTCTCCTCTGTGATGCGTGGATTTTCTGGCTTAAGACTCAGAGGGCAATTTTATTTCCAAGTTCATGGTGGGGGAGGAGGACACCTAATTGACTAATGCTGGGTATTTCACATCCATCGTCTAATTTGATCCTCACCACAAAGCAGCACAGAAGTGTGATTATCCCCATTTTACAAAAGAGGAAACAAGACTCAGAGGCTACAAAACTGACTCAAGGTCATATAGGTAGATGGTAGAGCCAGGATTTGACCTCAAAGTCTCATGTGTTCCCCTGGGTCATATTTCTTTATTTGAAGGAGCAGCATGGGAATGTGTAATATTGACCCAGAGTCAGGTCCAAGAAGGGCCTGGTACACTTAGGGTTCTGGGGTAGCTCCATACATGCTGACAATTGTACTGATAAAAGAATTAAGTCATTTATTAATTTCATACACATCTACTGATGTCTCCTGTAGGCTGGTCCTGTCTAGGAGGCACAACAGTAAACAGTGACAACAGTTAGGGGCAAGGTCAGTCTGGGAACCAAGTCTGGGGGATTTCTTGGAGTCTGTGAAATAAGTCTGCCTGATGAAGCAGCCACAGGGTAAGGTCATCTCCAGCAGAGGGAACAGCATGTGCAAAGACTCAGAGGTTTGGCAGAGTAAGGCCCACTCAAGCCAGGTAAGTGCCAATAATTAGGCATGGGAGGGCTGAGGGTACAGATGAGGCATGGAAGAAGAGGGATGGAGAGTCAGAGGCAACAAGTAGGAGGGGGAAGACCAAGGGGTCTGGCCCTCGAGTTGTGGGAAAAAGAAGAAATCTGGGGGACCCAGGGCTCATTGTGGGGAATGGGGAGTCTAGCCTGGATCCCACTTCTCCAGGACTGAACTGAGTGCCGAGGGGAGACACACACACACACACACACACAAGCCTGGATGGTCCTGCAGTGTTGTACACACACACACACACACACACACACACACACACACACACACACACACACACGCCTTGATGGTCCTGCAGTGATGTTCACACCCCCTCTGGTGGTGACTCTGGGTACTACACCCAAAACTGCAAGAAACTTTCCCCTGGGATGGAAGAACCAGGTCTCTTCATAAAATTCCCATCGCAGGACAGGAGATTCGGCACAGTTCCTGCTCTCAAAGAGGTCACAGTTTAATGATGATGGGTGTTAATGGGACAGATGCGGGCAGCAAATGACAATAAAGCTATGTGGGAGAACAGGGGAGAGTCCTAACTCAATTGGGCAGGGGGAAGTCTGGAAGGTTTCTCAGAGGAGGTGAGGCTTCACCAGGCAAGACTAAGAGTTTGATTGGTAAAGAAAGAAGCAACAGAAGGGCATTCTGGACAGAATTAAGTAAGCTCAAAGGCAAGAAATGGGACTGCTCAGGGAGTTACAATTAGGTAGGTGTGCTGGGAGTATGAAATTTCAGAGAGGTTAGTGGCTAAAGATGAAGATGGCCAAGGCAGGCATGCATCTTTTCTGCCATGCACTCAAGCTGGGATCCTAAGCCTTAGGCAATGGGAAGTGACTGAAAGGTTTTGAGCAGGGTAGTAGCAAGGTCAGACTCACCTTTTTTTTTTTTTTTTCTTTTGAGACAGAGTCTCACTCTGTCACCCAGGCTGCAGTGCAGTGGTGTGATCTTGGCTCACTGCAACCTCGCCTCCCGGGTTCGAGTGATTCTGCCTCAGCCTCCCAAGTAGCTGGGACTACAGGCGGAAGCCACCACCCCCAGCTAATTTTTGTATGTTTAGTAGAGACAGGGTTTCGCCATATTGGCCAGGATTGTCTCCAACTCCTGACCTCAAGTGATCCAACCACCTCAGCCTCCCAAATTGCTGGGATTATAGGCGTGAGCCACCACGCCCAGCCAGATTCACTTTTCAGAAGGAACCCTTGGGTGACAATGGGGAGGAAAGATGGGAGGGGAAGAGGCAGGAGAGGGACAGCCCTCTTGGACATAAAGAACCATACCAGGTCACACTCATAGAAGGACACACAGCTTTGACTTCGCCTATGAACCAGACATATTGATACAAGCAATGGCACCTACAGACATGTCAGTGGGATCCCAGGCTGAGTGCCCACAGACAATCATGTATGGTTTCACACTCAGACACAGAAGTGAGGTCCGCCAGTGAAAAGCAAACTGAGGACACACAGTTACCCCCCAGACATAGGTGCACAGCGGGAACCACACAACACTGATGGACACAGGAATTCACACACACTCAGTGTGGCTGTCAAGGGCCTGACCCTACCTCGGCTCTGTCTTCCCCAGGTCTCTCACCACCTCCGGCAGGAACAAAGCTGACCTTTGCCCTCTGGCCTCTGGCCTCTCCTCCCACACCCCCTGCCCCAGAGGGAGGAGCTGTTTGAAGTCTGGGCTGCAGCTGGGGTTTCCTGTGGCCAAGAGGAATGTGGGCCGACTTTCGCGGGGGAGGGGAAAGGGGCTGGCTCAGGAGGAGGGCTAACAGGGCCTGGGGGCCTTAGTCCCCACTGTACCACAACGAGGGGGGCTTCCTGCTTCCACAGTCTCTAGGGCTCCAGGTTTGAGCTGTTCCCACCCAAAGAAGGGGAAAACCAGGGCCATAATGGCTGCAGTCCAATAGGCCTCTTGTTCCTGGATCTGCAGCTCCAATGGCTTAGAATGGGCCTGCCACTTCTGTAGGCCTCAGTCTCCCCTTCTGTGGACTGGGCTGAACCACCCTCTAGCAGTCCACACACCCCCTGAGTCAGCCCAGGAGGAGGACCAGCCCCAGAACTTCCATATTCAGGGAGGGCAGCGCCAGTCCCCACCCAAGCCTCACTTCATCCTGCCCTTTCCATGAGTCCCAGGGGTCTGGCTCCAGGCTGTTGCAACCTGTCAGTTATTGCCATTATTACTATGACTCATAATCTCTCTCACCATGCCCTTGCCAGTTTTCACAGTGCTTTTACATCTATGTGCTCAGTTAATCTTCTCAACAGCTCTGCCTCTATTTTACACATGGGAAAACTGAGACTCACACAGGTTGAGGACACACAAGTAAAAGCAAGATCAGGACCAGGCCTGTCTGGCTCCTACTCCACATGGCCTCTCAAACCTAAGGCCCCACAACTTGATCTCCAGACTATCATCTCATTTTCTAGGGTCCAGCTACACCCCCTTCTGCTTACACTGAGACAAAAGTATCTGGAGGGAGCTGAGCCCAGAGCGGATGATGCAGGCTCGTCCAGAACCTATGTCCCCTCCCTCAAGCCTCCTTTCTCCCCAGCTCAAAACCCTCCTGCTCGCTGGCAACCGCTGAAGCAGAAATGGAGAGTAGACAGTAGGTGGCAGCAGCAGCCCACGGGAAGACAGCTTGCGTCTGGGGAGACCCCCCCACTCAACACAATTTGAAGAGGTTCCACAAGAAAGACCAGCCCCCAAATAACAGGGAGACTCTGCAATGTTTGGTTTCCAGGGATGATCAACACTTTAGGGGCTAACGACATTCACCCTCACAGGGAAGGGGCTGAAGTACTCTGGGGTGGGAGGGGCATGCTTGGGAAACACTACCTAACTTCTATTTCTCTGTAACTCATAGAGCCGTGGGCCCTACTAACCTTGCCCTGGGCTTCTCATTCCTTAACCTCCCCTCCCCCCATGCTTTTCCCAGACTGCCCTTCATCCCAATCTACCGGGGCTCTCCACACCCTAGAAACCATCCTACCTTATCCCACTCAACTCCCTCCTAAAACTTGAGTCAAACTGAGCGGCGCCTTCATGACCAAGGGCATAATCTAATGGGTAATGGAGGGAGGGAGGGAGGGAAAGAAGGAGGAACCTGGGTCTGTTTCACCTCTCCAATGCCAAAGTCTGTCTGTCCTACAGCAGGCTAGCTAGGGCAAGATGCCAAAGCCTCATCTATATAACTTCAGGCCCAGGTTTTGGAGCTGCAGAATCTCTAATGACTTTACCCACTACTTTTATGAGTATCTGACCTTATATTTCCCATTCAACGAATACATCTTTGAACCCAAGGCCTAACTTCTGCAAGTAGAAGCTGCCCCAAGATGAGGGCTTCTCCAGCAGATCACGGCAGCCCCATGATAACAAATAAATAGTGTCCGGTTTAGAGCCCTCGACCTCTCCTATATGCTGCACACACCCTCCGCCAAGGGCCAATAGAGAGTGCTCCCCAGATCCCCTCTTTTGTCCTCTGGGGGTACAGGACTGCCATAGAAAAGGAGCTTGGAAGGAGTGGAGGTGTGGGGAAGATACCAAGGAGCTGCAGCTGGCAAAATGTCACCAGCTCAGCTGCCTTTGTCACACACTGGCCATCACCCTGCAAGGCCAAAGGAAGAGTCAGAAACAGGTGAGCCAGACACAAAGGCACTGCTCTAGGAACTTCAGACCTGGAGCAAGATAGACAAAGCCAGCAGACACCGGGGGTAGAACGTCAGACACACAGATGAGGTGGTTCAATGAGGTGGGACCACCGCAGGGCCAGCGTTGGTAGACACCTAGGACACAGGACACGACAGCCACTATGCATTATTCATCCCCGTGTCCTCTGCAAGCCCTGCATACCTCAGTTAACATTGCTGAAGGGCCAAGAAAGGACACACAGACACAGGAGGGAAGGTCAGTCACAGAAACGGAGGGAGTCACAAATCCTTGCCATAGCCAGGGGTTAAGCTTGTGGGTTTTGGAGTTAGACCCTGGTTCAAACCCAGCGGGGCTCAGCCACTTGCTAACTGGAGAACCTGGGCCTCGGTGCCCCCATCTCTGAAATGGAAATGACAATAGGAGGATTTTCCCGCTGCAGTTCAGCCATCTCCCGGGGGAAACCAGGCCCTCAAGCAGCGCACATTCCCATCTGTGGGATAGGCTAGGCAGGGGGCCCCCGGAGCTAGGAGCTGGAGAACAGATGTGACCTGAAGAGGAGGTAGGTGAAAGTGCTGAGCCCAACCCCCGGCCGCGGCAGGAGGTCAGCACCGTTCAATCTGAATCCTGCTTCCTGATACAACGCAAATGCTCAGCAGAATTCGGGAAAGGGTGTGTGTGTGTTCTATCTGGATTCTCCAAGACTTCTGAGCCCTCGCCGCCCTTGGACTTGCAGGAAAGCTGGGAGTTGCAAGGGCGAAACCCAGAGCTCGGAGTTTGAGAGGAGGGGTCACTGAGTGAGGAGGCGGCGCTGGGTCTCCCCAGCTCCCCCACCCCCCCCGCCTCCAGCAGTCCTCCCGCCAGAAATACTTGCGCTTGTCTCAGTGAGAAACCTTTTCAGAAAAGGAGAACGTCCCCAGAATGAGAGAGCCGTTCCTCTCCTCTGTCCTCTACCCCTCCCATTTAATTGGGACGCCCCAGAAAGTCGCAGACCCTTTGGCTAATCCCCTGGTTCCCTATTCCACTCCCATCCCACTCTCAGACCCCGCCCCTTCACTCCCACCCGCAACCTCCGCTCGATCCAGAGTCCCCCGGTGAAGACTAGGAACCCGGGGACCATTCTTAATCCTTGGGGAGGATCGGCGCCAGTTGGTAAACGAGGACGCGCCCCAGCCAGAAGAGCCCCCGGCGCAGGGTCCCCGGGGCTCCGGGCCGCGCCGTCGGAGCAGCCCGCGCGGCCCCGCCCTTCCCGCGCGCGGAGCGGCCGGGGCGGGGACTACAAGTCCCGGCGTGCCGCGCGCGCGCTCCCCCCTGGGGTTCCGGATGGTGAGCGGCGAAGGTAAGGCGAGCTCGCAGAGGCAGCGGCGGCGGCGGCGGAGACGGAGAGAGGCAGGCAGGCAGGCAGGGCGAGGGCGAGAGACGGAGGGAGGGAGCGAGCGAGGCGGACCAGACAGACAGACAGGCGGGCGGGCGGGCACAGCGAGCCACCCGCCAGGCTGCGCTCAGCCCGCTCGCAGCGGAGAGAGCAGAAGGCTGGAGGAGGGAGGGGAGGAGGGGGAGGGAGGGAGAGAGAGAGGGAATCCAGCTACCACCACCCAAAGCCAGCGTCTGCTTTCTGTCCTCATTTCCTTTTCCCACCCAGCTTGGAGAGCAGAGAAAGGCAGAGAGCGAGAAATAGAGACAGCCTGAGAGACAGACAGACAGCCAGAGAGAGCGGGAGGGAGGAGGGCGGAGGAGGAGCAGGAGGACTACGCGGGGCGCGTTCCCTCCCAGGTTTGCAATTGGGGGGGGTGGGGGCGGGGGTGTCCAGGGCTGGGAGAGTGTGTGCGCGGGGAGGGGGCGAGGGGGCGCAGAGAGAGCGAAGGAGTGATCGAGGTGGGGGGGGCGCCGCGGGAGCGGGGGGCCGTGTCCAGCGGAGTTAGCGGCGGAGAATGTGAGCCGAGGCGCGAGCCATGCTGTCAGCGACGGCGGGCAGCTCAGGGCTCCTCCACGACTCCTCTCCTCAGCAGCCGGGCGCCCGTGTCGCTGCCACCGCCGGAAGACAGACGCCCCCCAAAACCCCTCGCCTGGCTCGGACCTACGGAGCCGGCAGCCCAGCACTCCGGTGAGTGGCGCCTCCTCCCCAGCGCCAGACCCCCGCTGGGGACCTGCCGGCCGGGCTCTTTTGTGCAGCGCACGGGGGTGGGGGGCAGCGTCCCCCGGTCCGGTCCACTGGACCCGGTGGCTGCGGTGCCCGCGGTACGATCGGTCTTTGTTTCCACCGGGGCCCGCGGCTCGGCTGGGCTCGGCTCGAAGCCTGGCAGGCAGCGCCGGGAAGGGGGAGGGGGAGGTGGACGGGGAGGGGGGGCGGGGTGGGGGGGTTCTCGGGTTTCCTGGCCGCCCCGCGGCTCCCCCGGCTCGGGGGTGAGGTGCGCGCCCAGCGCTGCCTCGCGCCCCCTCCTCCTTCCCCCTCCCTCCGCCTTTGGTTTTAAAACTGCAATTTGCTCTCCAGCTTGCTGAGAATGTGGGGGGGGGGGGGATGAAGGGGGGACCGTGGGAGCGGAGAACAAGGCTGGATTTTAGGATCCGCGCTGGGAAAAGGGGAGACTGCGGAGGGAGGAACCCCTCCCCTCCAACCCCCAAATCCCTAGGATCCGCTGCCTCTCCGGGAGTTGAGGGGCGGGGACCTAATGACCCAGAGGGGGTGTGGGGCGGAGGAGGGATTTGGGGGTGGCTAGGGCTGGAGGGGTTGGGCCGCGTGCCGGGTTACCTGGCGAACAAAGTCGGCTCACTTTTGCATAAATAAATAAATAATCGCCTATCAATGCGTTTCCTCTGGGGCTCTGATTGAATCGGCCCCCTCTTCCCCAGGGGGTGGGGTGCTGAGTGACAGCTGTCAGCCCCCTAGGCAGGGAGCTGGGGTTGAATTGCTGAATCTCTGCTCGCTGGTTGAGGGCGCCTTTCCCTGCTGGGTCTGGGTCCCCGGGCAGAGCCAGAGGGGCAGGGGGCTGGCTCTGAGTCTAGGAAATAACCTTGTTTCCTGTTCTACAGGAAAAGGGACAGCAACCCAGAGTTTGGGGGCTGGGGATGAGGACTGATGGGAGCTTGGGGGGGTTCCCCAGCAGCCTGACCCCCCAGCCTCCTGCCAGGCTAAGGGGCCAGCTGAGGGAGGAAGGATGTGGGCCTTGCTGGCCGGAGGCGGGAGCTGGGGCTGTCCCTGAGGCGGGCAGCGGGCACAGAGCGGGAGGAGGGAGAGAGAGAAGCGGGGGCGGGAATTCTCTACCGCAGACCCTGGGGGCCAGGGCCAGATGTGGAGGGGTGGGGAGTCTTCCCTCCCTCTCAGCTTGGGGGCCCTGGGGCTGGGCTGGGAGGGGCTGAGCCTGGTGCCCTCGGTTCTGTACCAGTGCCTGACTGGCAGGGCCAGCTGAATTTGGGCCCAGGCGTCACCCTGGGAGGCAGGGCCGGACTGCACCAGCCTGGTCCCTGAGCACAAGGAGGGACCCTTGGGGGCCCTGTGCCTGTCTGGCTGGGCAGGCGTTTCCCGCCGGACCAGTTGGTGTCAGGCGGGACTTGGCCCCAGCTCCCTGGGCAGAGCTCAGGGTGTGAGGACAAGCTTTGCCTCCAGGTCAGGGTGGCCACATTTCGTCCGCTGCTGGTGTCGCCGCTGGCTGGGCGGGGGCATGTGCCCAGGCCTGGGCAGAGTCCTGCCAGGGGCATTTGGGGTGTTTCTATTGTTGGCTTGTTCCTGTTCCCTGTGGCCCGGTGTGTGTGTGGCTGTGTGAGCTGGGGCTGTAAGCGAAAGATTACCAGTCTGTCCCTCAAGTGGTGGGGGGGCGGCAGGCTGGGTTGCGGGGGACCCCCCAGGTGGCATATGCATGCTGCTTGCCATCTTCTTCCTTTGAGCAGATGTATATTTATTTTTATAGTAATGGAAAATCAAACTGGATAGTAAGTTGAATTCATTTTTTTTCTCCTGCTGTGTCAATAGTTGGAGTAATCCCCAGAGACTGGTGAACTTCTGGCCCCAGAGCTCCTACTCTTCAGGGGTTGCAAAGAACAGTGAGGGCATGAGCTTTGGGGGATCAGTGGGCACCAGCTCAAACCAATGACTTGTCCTTCATCTGGCTTTGGGGCAGATGCCCAGGTGGGCAGGCATTGCCCCTTCCCCAGGAATCCCAGCCCCCCCTACCATCCCAAGGTGTATTCTGGCTTTTCTAGTCTGGTCAGTGCCTAAACTGTGCCCAAGCCCTCAGGGGCATTCCCCTGGTGGGCGCTCTCCTCCGCCTGGGCTCCCAGCCCACGTGCCGATATTTATTTTCTGTAGTAAAATCCATTTTTAATGCCGTTACTTTTGAAATAATATAGAGAGAAACAAATGTGATGTGTTTAAGTTGCCCTCTGTGAGTTTTTAATGTGATCTATGGCTGAGGTAGTGATGGAAGGAGCTGTTGGGCTTGGAGAAATTTGGTGTCATAAAGAAAAAGGGCTTGCTGTTTATTATTGTTGCTGGGCTGGGGGGTCTGGAACAGGGTCGTGGGGACAGGGAGCCCCTACCACCCTCAGGCGCTGTGAATAGACAGCGTAGCTTCTCAGTTTCCATGCATGAGCGTTCTGGGGTTATTTTGTATTGCTCCCCAGCCCTTGATGGGGCCTTTGGGGAAGGGGTTTGGGAGCTGGGGGGCTTTGTTACCCCCACTACAAGTGCCTAGATCTTGGCTGGGAGGCTTCTGGAACCCCCTGCTGAGCTAAGTGGAGGTGTACAGTAGGGAGGTTGGACTTGGATTCAAAAGGAGATGAAAAGATGGGGTGTCCACCTGGTTGCTGTGGTTGTGCTGGAGGCTTGAGGGCAGACTGTCCCTGGCAGAAGACATTTGGGTAGGGGGAGCTGTTCTGGACTGGCAGAGCCCCAGAGGGACATTGCTTATTCGCCAATCAGCCTGGAGCACTGACTTTGAACCACTCCCTCCTCTATGGCTCTGTTCCTCATTGGACAGGGGCTTCCTCCAGGCAAACCTGATCTCCCTCATTTCCCCCATCTCCTCTCTGTCCCACCCCCAGGTCAACTTCATTTTTTTTTTTTTTTTTTTTTTTTTTGGTTTGTAGAACACAGAGCTCTGTGTCTGATGCCAGCCACCCAAGACTAGAGGGTGCCATGCCTGCGTACCAGATGCCCAGGCCCTTCTGGTCTGGCTTGGTGAGGTCAAGCAGACTCACTGTTATGGGATGGAGCCCAGCTCTGTCTCTGGGTCCCCTGGGTCTCTTGGGACAGAGGGGGGAGGCGGAAGCCAGGATGGAGTGGAGCTGGGGACTTATGGGAGGAAGCAAGGGTAACATTGTTGCTAATGCCAGCATATGGGCCCCCCCAGGGAGGGGGAGAGGGGGCGGGTGCAGGGGGAGGAGAAAGACTCACAGCCACATGCATGGTGAAGAGAGAGAAAGATGGAGACCAAAGCCAGCGATGAGAGAGAGAGAGAACAGGCAAGAAGAGCCAGGATTACAGCCCCTGGAGGTGGAAGCCGGGACCAAAAAGGGAAGCCGGGACCAAAAAGGCCTGGGAATATGCCACTCCCCTCCCTGTAGCCAGAGAGGAGGCAGCACAGAGGGCCTCTCACTCAAGATGAGATGCTGGGGTTGTTTTTGGAGGAGAGACAAGCAGATGTTTGGGAATAGGGAGGGGGACAGGTAGAAGAGAGGGAAAGAGAGACTCTCACAGGAGGAGGGAGAATGGGGAGACAGAGGGATTCCAGGGTTTTCAACCAATGCTTCTAGCCCCAGGGTAGCATCTACCCTCTGCCCTCGCCAAATGCCTGGAACAGAGCTGAGCTTTTCCTGGGACCTGGGGGGGCGTGGCCTGCGGCAGGTATGGCACCCTACAGGTCGTCAGGTGCTCTGTGCCAAAAGACACCCAGGTTATAAAAGTGGGAAACATTAGGGTCCCAGAGACGCTAGGAGCATCATCCAGTTGGATGCCCCCCACTTGTTTGAAAGCCAAGTCTAGGGAAAGGAACCCCTTGCCTAGGGTCACAGATACCTTTGGCAAGGCCAGCCTAGGACCTGGGCTATTTGCACTCCACCTCACTGTAGTTAGAGAATTGGAACAGCTGCAGGGGGCCTCCTGGGTACGGAGAGGGGAGCTGGAGCCTGGGGAGAGAAGCAGGCAGGCACCCTTGTGGCCAGAGCCCCCCCCCAGGGGAGGGGGAGGCGCTGCTACTGCCGGGAGAGAGAGGGAGGGAGGAGAGAAAGGAGGGGAAACAGTGAGTCAGGCTTCCAAGAGCTGAGGATGAGAGAGCCAGAGCTGGGAGGGAGAGGGCAGGGAGGGCTGCTCAGAAGGGAGGAGAGGGAGGGGGCCCAGCCAGGGGCAAAGAGAGCTTGAAAGGGAGGGAGCCAGCCCCTGGCCCTGGCCCTGGCCCACTGGTAGGGCTGCGTGGAGGGTGCAGCCAATATGGACTTTGCCCGTGGTAGGTCAGGAAGGAATCAAAGTCTGCCCCTGCAGCATCTCTTTCTTCTTTCCTCATTTGTGATCCTACCCCAGGGTCTCAGGAAGGACAACGGTCTCCTCCCATCCCTTCTACTTGGGCCTCAGTTTCCCCATTCATTGTGGGATTTGGAATGTGAGCTCTTGGAGAGGGAGTGGGGGACAGGGACAGAGTAGCCAGGAAGAATGTTGAGGGATGCTGTCTGAAGCTGCTGGCTTTGTGCTGGGAGTGCTGGTCTCTGCGTTCATGTCAGGACAGCAGGTGCTAGTGTTGACGGGTGTGCAGGTGGTGAGCACTGGGATGCCCTGTATGTGTGTGTGTGAGGTGCTAGGTTCAGGATGGCCAGTGCCTAGACAGGGCCAGGGTCACCACATGCCCAAAACCAGCATCCACTTTTGTGGAAGTGACGCTAGTGTGATCACCCCATGTCCCTATGGGTAGATGGAGGTGGGAATGTCCCCAGTGGAGCTGGCGAGAACAGCCCTTCATGCCTGAACCTGGGACCAGAGCAGGAGGGGTCCCTAGGGACTGCCTAGAAGGGAGGAGGGAAGGAGCCCCCACTCCAGCCCAGCTGACAGGAAGCCCTGGCTCCCAGCCCCTTCTTTCCCAAGGCCTGGTCTCTCTTGGCCCCTCCCTCCTGGATCCTCGATCCCAGCATCTCTTCCATTGGCCAGGGGATGAGGAAGAGGGGCAATGAGGATCCCTCTCCTGCAGGGCCTGGCTCTGAGGGCAATGGTGAAGTGAGAGTAAAGTGAGGCCCTGCCTGCCCCCACCCCCCTCCACCACACACACAAGCTCAACTGCAGTGAGGCCCTGTTTTCTCTCCTCTTTCTGCTCTGGGGTCCTTGGCCTGGGAGCCCAGGGGAGGGGTCGCTTCTGCAGCTGGCTGGTCCCGAACTCCCAGTTCAGCCCAACTGCTACTGAAGCTTCCAGAAGCTGCAGCTCTGCACCCCCCACTCCCACCCTCAGAGCCAGGAGAGGCCTTGCTGACCTGGGGGAGGGTGCCTTGGGGAGCGAGTGGGCACCCTTGGAAGGACTAACACAGACAGCCAGACAGATGGGTGGTGGAACAGATGGACAGAGACACCCACACACAGACAGACGGAGAGAGACGGACAGATGGACTGGGACAGGGAGAGACGGACAGACAGAGGTGCTGGCAGAGAGAGGAGGAGGCAGAAAAATGGAAGACAGAGACTTAGAGACAAGAAAGGAGACAGGGTGACTGAGATGGAGAAGGAGAGAGATGGGGAGGCTGAGAGACAGGAAGAGATAAAGAAAGGGGGAAACCCAGACAGAGAGAGAGAGAGGGAGGAAGAGGGAGGGAGGAGACTGGAGGCTACAAACCACAAACAGGGATTTGATGAGAATCTGGAAGGTGTTTTCTCCCTCTTCCCTCCCCAAACCCCCAGGCCAGCCAAGTCTCCATTCCTTCCACCCTCGGCTCAGTTTCCAGCTGCTAAAGAGGTCAGGGAGAAAGAGCAAGAGAGAGAGAGAGAGAGAGAGAGAGAAACCGCCCAGAGCCCCTTGCTCCCTGCTCCTCTTTTCGTAGGGGGACAGGCTGCTCAGAGGCCTGCAGCCCTGACTCCTCTCCTGTCTTGGGAAACACCCCCTCACACTCACCACTCACCCAGGGGATGTTCCTCGTATAAACGCAGTCCCCATGGTCACACCTGTCTACACAGGCCCTGCGTTTCTCTCTCCCTGTCTCTCACACGTACACAGTTGTGACATGTAAATCTTCACCCTCACACTCATTCTGCATCTCACAGACATAGCTGGTGAACACGCACTTGTGCTTCCTTACCCATATAGATGTCGACTCACAGGCCCTGTCATGGGTTTCAGGACATGTTATCACACATACACACAGAGTTACACCCTCACACATACAGGGTCACACCAGAACACAGAGAGCCTCCCCCCCACCCGCCTGCACCTGTACTCTGACCCAGCTGGCAGGGTGGGGAGGCAGAAGGCCCTCTCAGTTGGTGGGAGCTCTTCTGGGAAGCTTCTGGGCCTGGCCTGGACACAGAAATGCCTGGCGGGTTGGGTAGTGGGAAAGCTGTTGCAAAGGTGGCGAGGCGTGTGTGTAGAAACATGTGCTTGCGTGTGCAGGTCTAAGGGATGGCGAATGTCATCATGGAGTGAGAGACTGAGCGTATGTGAGACAGGATACGGGTGTGCCAGGGAGCTCCAAGGTGTGTAGAGTGTGTGGATGCATGTTTATGTGATAAGTGTGTGTGTAAGATGGGTGTGTGTAACTGCATGGGTTTTGCCAGGTGGGATATGTGTGATGGTACATATACAAAGGTCTAAGGGCATGGGGCAAACTGCATGTGTGAGGGTGCAGTGGCAGGCAGGCATGTGGGAAGGTGTTTATGTGTGAGTGTAGGGACTGTACAGATAGGAGGATGTAGGACAGGTGTGAGGCTGGGAGCCTTTGCCTGGGTTGGAGCGAGGCCTGAGTGCTACCTGAACAGGAACATCCGGCACAAGCATGTGGGAAGGGGCCCCTGGCCTGGAAGTTGGGCACTGACCCACACAGATGCACAAGGACAGACATAACCCGCCCTTGTCCTCCCTCTTCCTCTCTCCTGGCGTCAGTGGTTTTTAAAGGAGCTTCCGTGAGGACTGTTCGCTGTGCCGTTACCCCACCCCCAGCCTATGTCTCTTCAAACACAGCGATGCCCTCCAGGCAGCTTTGGGAGGCTTCTGCCTTGACCATCTGAAGGCAGATGGGTGGGCTTGGATCTGCTGCTGCCCCCCAGAGAGCGAGGAGGCAGCTTTGCTCCTTGGGCCTGGGCACAGGCGGAGACAGATGGACTGCCTGTCTCCACACCCCCGCACAGGCACCCCGTAGCATAGGGGTTCTAGCAGGTAGCCCCCAGTTAGGCCCTGGAGCAAAGGCCAGGATTCTGTCCTTCCTTTTCCCAGAGGGGCATTCCCCACAACACACACACACACCCTGCAGCCCCATCACATCTCTGAGGCACAGGGACTCAATTACAGCTCTCAACACCTTCGAAATAGACAACTGCCCCTCACATACGTACTCACAGCTCCAACACCTCTAAAACACAACTGCTCCACCTACAACACCCAGCCCACACACTTCCACAAACACACAGCTACTCTACATACAGACACCCCCTGACATCCAGCTACCCCCAACACACCCCGAACACACAACCACCACATGCTTACCCACACACCTGCAGCACCTCCCCAGACACCAGGAGCATGGGCACCGCCCTCACACCTCCCCAGGCATGAATGATAGCCCCTAGCACATTCCTGAGATCAGAGGCCCATTCTTCCCTTCCCACATACAGCGGGACCTTAGGTCTCTAACGCTTCCCCAGACCCTTGCAGGTACCCAGTTAAAGTCCCAGTAACCTTTCCAGAGACACTCCCCAGCGCCTCCCCAAACCGCATGCATCTTCCACAAGCCACAGCCTCTTTCCAGGCACTGTTTACAGCCCAAGTACTTCACCAAAACCCAGATTTTCATGACCTCTCAATACATCCCTAAACACTCCAACACACACACACACACACACACACACAAAGCTACTGCACCCTCAGCATATCAACCCCCTATCTAACCACGGTACTTTGCCAGATACACCCAGAACCCAGCTACAGCCCTGCTACCTTCCCACAGACTCAGGCCCTCAGTCCTGACACCACCCTAGACACACATGCTCTGCCCACAGCCCCAGCATTTCTCCCAGCTATAGCTCAGCACCTCCCCAAATGCTGGCATCGTCCCCTGTACCTTTCCTAACATACAACCTCCCCCTGTAACACACATACACTCACTGCTTCTAATACCCACTCAAACAAGAACACCCTCTGTAGCCACAATATTCGCCTCAAACACACAGAGGCATGGCTTTGGTTCTAGTATATCTCCAAACAGATCAGACCCAAAGCTTCTAATACCTCCTGAAGCTTGCGCAGGCACACGTGCACACTGCCCCCCGGATCCCAGCACCTCCTTGACAGGCAGTCCTTATGGTCCGGCCCCTCCACTCCCCAGACAGTCTCAGCCCTGGTATCGCCTTAGCCACCTAAGGGCCCAGGGACACCCCTACACCCGTCCAAACACCCTGACACCACACTTATACACAAAGACACACAGCCTCAGCAAGTCACAACCCTGCACCCATTCTGTGCTCCACCTGCACCCCACGGCACCCTGTCACATGCCCCGCCTAATTCTTCTGCAGCCCTCACTCCCACCATTTGCACATTCCAGCACACCCTCTCCCCCACCTTGTTCCCCTAGACAGCCTCAGCCTGTCACACACATTGCTCACTCTTGTGTGCTCTCTCTCTGATGCCCAGGCCTCCCCCTTTTCCCAGAGCCTCCTCTGCCTGGTGAGGCATCTCCACCCCTTCACCGCCCCAGGCCTTTCATTCCTGGACAGTGAGGCTGGACATCTGGTTCAAAGCTGCCCCACCCAAGACCCTGTGCTCTGGGTACCCTGGCCTGGGCTTGAAGGTTTGGGGCCCCTTTGGACTGGGGGCAGAGCCCCTTGGCACCTGATCACTCTGGTCTCTCAGCCAGGAACCCTCAGTACCAGCTCTACCCTGGCTCTGGCATGTATTTTTGGGGGGTGAGTAGGCAGGGGGATTTGCCCCCAGCCTACAGTTTTTCAAGTGCTTGCCAAATCACTGCCCTCCTCAACTCCTTGGCTCACCTGAGAGGGACATGGGGCCTGGGGCTTCAAGGAGAGGGATGGGGAAGGTGCTGGATTGACACACTCCCCCCCACCCCCGATCCAGGCTGCGGGGCTTGGTCTCCCTGGGAGTCAGTTCCGACAGTGAAGGTTACTTTACTAGATGCATGATTTTAAACGGAATCTCCACCATCTGTTCCACCCCCTAATTACAGATGCACAGAATCCGCCTCAGAGGGCAGCATGAGGGGAGTGATTTAGAGGCTGAGCTGCTTCTGCCTGCATTAGGGCTGGGGAGATGGGGGCTCTGGGTATTGCTCACAGCCCCCCAATCCCTCCTCTTTCCCAGGGGTCCCTCGTGCCTCCTCTCTTGCTAAGGAAAAGCTCACAGAAGGGCCCCACTGAAAAGGAAGCAACTGCGGTGCTATGGGAAGGGTCCCCGAGACATTGCCTGTATCCCAGTCCAGCAGGTCCTGGGATGCAGGCTCCATTAGGGCCTTAAAAAATTCAGTGAATCGATTCCTGCCTGCCTCTTGTGCCCTGGGGAGCCACAGGCACTGGCTTAGCCCAGCTGTCTGCCCACCCTTGGGGGAAGCAGGGATTGGTGAGATAGGGACGGGGTCAGAGCAGAGGTGGGGCAGCCAGTTCTGAGCAAAGCCCATGGGCAGGCATGCCAAGACCCACCTAGGGTGTTTGCACATACATGCCCGGCCACCTTGGCACAGCTGACCCCAGCTGGAATCGTGGCTGTGGGACCAAGGCAACACCAAGGGCCAGAGGGAATGGGCCAGGGCCTGGGCCTTAGAGGGTTCTGAGGGACACAGGGCTGCACCCCGAGGATGGGTCCATCTTTGCCCGTAGGCACCAGGACCTGGGTCCCAGCCTGTCTGGGGGTAGTAGTGGTGGCGGCAACAGCAGTGGACACACTGCGGTAGACTCTGGAGCATTCACTGCAGGGAGAGAGGTTGGGCTGGAGGAATTTTAAAGATTGCTGCAGGCAGGAGGGTCTCTGGAACCCTGTGGAGTGGGCAGTCATGCAGAAGTAATCCTATCGTTGCCTGCCTGGAGGAGTGGAGGGGGAGGGGAGGGATGAAGCTGCTCCCCCTTCCCCACCTCAGCCCCTGCCCCAGCCAGCCCTGGAGGGAGCCCAGGACCCTAGGGGCCTTCCCTGAGGAGGCACCTTGTCTTCGCTGTTCCACCGAGACCTGTGCGCCCTGGAGGGGCAGCACCGCAGCTGTTGCTCAGCTCCTTGCTCTGGGTTTTATAAATAATGCAGCTTGGAGGTGGGGCCAACTCTGCCCCTGGTCACCTTGGGTCACCCAATGTGGCGCCTCCAGCTGGCAGTCCTTTGGCAGAACCCCTCTCCTGTCCAGCCTGTGCCTCTTCGTCTGCTGTGTGAGCTTGCCCCAGGGGCCTGGCCTCTCTGAGCTGGGCCCGAGGTAGTGTGGAAGAACCCAGAAACCCCAGTCCTTTCGTCCCACCCCCAGCCCTCACAGGTTAACTGGCAGCTGGCTCAGCCAATCCAGGCCGGAGAGAGATGGCCTGTCTACAGGGGCCTCCTCCGTTCCGGCCCCTCCATTCTGCAGATGGAGTAACCGAGTCCGGAGGGGCGGAAGAGTGGTCAAGGCCAGCCAGCTGAGAAGTCCCCTCCTTCCTGCCTCATTCTCCTGTCACTCAGGCTCTTCTCAGCCTCAGCTCAGCTAAGAGCAGGGCTTGGGGGGGGAGGGCGGGGGATGTTTGGGAAAGTGGTTGCGGCTTGAGAGGTTGCCATGGCGATGCTGCAGGATGCCGAGCTGAAGTGGGGGTCCCACAGGGTCTCTGGGGCCCCCAGATCCGCACCCCTGTGGTCTTCTCCTCCCCATCTCCTGTCCCCCACCCAGATGTCTGTCAGGCGGCTCCGATGACAAGCTGGGTGGGTGACAGGTGGTGCAGGTGATGGGCTGGGTGGGTGATGAGCTGGGTGGGTGACAGGTGGTGCGGGTGCGAGGCAGGCAGGTGACAAGCTGGGTGGTGACGGGCTCTGCGGATGACAGGCAGGGGGTGTGGTTGGCGAGGATGCTGTCTCCTGGCTGGTGGTCTGTTGCAGCCCCTACCCTCATGCGTGTGCACACACATAGACTCTGGGCTCAGAGCTTGGGGCTAAGATACTAATGAGGCTTATTACGCGTGGAGGGGCAGGTGCCCAGGCTCACTAATGAGAGGCCTTTAACGAATAGGGGAGACAGCTGGGGGGCTTCGAGGACTTGGGCTGGCCCTCCTAGGCTGAGACCCCGGGGTTCCTGACCCGGCTCAAGGATAAAGCTGGCGTCACCCTCCAGCCAGGTCAGGGATCCCTCTTTTCCCCTCTCCCTGGCCACTGGATTTATGTTAATACTAACCACGATGATGATAGCTACCATTGTTCAAGCGCTTATGTGACAGGCACCGAGCCAAGGCCTTCCCATGCATTTTCTCATTTCAACTCAATAGTCCTAGCAGGGAGACACTATTGCCCCATTTTACAGATGGGGAATCCGAGGCTGACAAAAGGCTCAGGACTTAATACAACAAGTTACCGGTGCAGCTAGGACATTAATCCAGGTCTTTCTGTCCCTAGAGCATGTGCTCTTAACCACCCCACCAGTAAAACTCAGGTCTTGGTGCAGACTCCAGACCCTCTCTCAGGGACTGGCAAGTGGGCATATAGTGGAGGGGCGATCACCTTAAACTCTTCAGCTCTGACTCAGGTGGCTTTGAGGACTCCTCCAGGTAGCTGCTGTGACCTTACCCCATCTGGGTCACATTCTGGAGAGAGGGCAGGGCTTAATGCTAAGGGGGGCTGAGCCCAAAGGGGGTTACCTGGGATATCTGAGCCACTTCCTGCATTGTGCAGTGGGGAGGCTGAGGCCCAGAGAGGAGCAGTCACCACCTAAGGTCACACACCCTGTGAGCTGTAGGGCCCCCATGGGATCCCGGTCTCCTGGGTTCTTGAAAGGGTAGGGCTGGGTGTGGTGCCAGAACTGGGAGGCTACCTCCTCCTGGGCCCCACCCACCAGCCTAGTTTCCTCTCTGGATATTGTGAGCCCCTAGCTTTTGGGAGGGTGCAGGAGTCTGTTGGCAGGCTCCTTAGGGCCATGCCCCCTCCCCATCAATCTGAGCCCCTAGTGTCAGTTATGCCCCTCCCTTTGAAACCCACTGGGGTGGAAACTCCCTGGCAACCGCTGATGGATGGGTTAGGGCCTTGACATTGGCCTGGGTCCACAGCATGGCCCTAGAGGGACCAGGCTGGGGCTTCAGGGAAAGGGGTGCGTTGGAGGGGAATTTAAGGGAGAAGAATTAGCTCATAAATCATGGAACATCTCGTTTTTCCTCCTCAACCTTAATCTCTTACCAAACCTGCTCTCTAGCTAATCATCCAAGGTGTTGGGGGTTGAGGGAGCCCACCTGCCCATTCCTCACTCCCTCTAACTGATGCTCATCCCCTCTGGAAATTGCACCCTCCCACTGGAAAGAAAGAGTTGCAGCCACTATTGCTAGGCAGCATTAAGACAAGTCCTGATGACTGGATTTTGTCTCTGACTCATTGTGATGGGTAGGGTGAAGGGCTTCACTGCCTCAGTTTCCCCATCTTGGGACCTTAAATTCTCTTCTGGTGGCTGTCAGCTCAGACAGGAAGTAGAGTTAAGATCAAGAGGGATTTAGCAGATGCAGGACACATAGCCTTGCCTTCAGAACCCCCCAAGTCTGAGAGGAGAAGCACAACCCTCCCTCGATAGCCCTCGGACTTGGAGGTGAGGTGCGGAACCCAGGCTGGGTGTGTGCTCAGGGGTGGGAGTTGGTGCTGGGTGGCTGGCCTGGGAACACTTTCTTAAGCTAAGGTGGTGGCTTGCCTGGGGGGGGCTGGGGAGCCATCTTTGGTTTGGAGGCAGGAGCCTGGAAGGGTCTGACTTTCCCACAGGCCCAGGCAACAGTAGGTTGGAGTTGTGGGCCCCCCAACAGCTCCCCAGGGAACCAGTTGCAGCCTGGCCCTAGGGACCCAGGCATCCTGGCGGGTGAGGGCGGGTCTCCAGCAGGCGCCCTGCCAAACCCCGCAGCCTGCTCACCAGGAATCTTGTTGCTGAGAGATGGAAAATCCCGACCAGGCCGCCTGCAGCTCATCCCTCCCCTCTGGGAGAAGGAGGGGCCCAAAGAGTCCTTCCTGCACCCCCCCCATCTCAGGGCAGGGCCCTCCTCAGCAGTGGGTGGGGCAGGGGACCCAGGACAGGCCTCTAAGGCCCAGTCACATGTCCTGGAGCCCTGCCCAGCCCACAGTGGGCACCAGGGCACTCTGGAGCCTAGTGCAGCAGAGGAGGGGGTGGGGGTGCTGAGACCAGAAGTGGGCCTGGGTGGGGGCCGATCCCTGGCCCTGGCCCCACTGGCTCCCCCAGGGCGGAGGGTGAAGAGTTGGTTCTCTTCTTGGACAGGAAGACGAATGATCCCATTATGGGAGCGTGATTTTATTCCACGTGTCACAGAGTCTGAGATTAACTTGCTCACCAGTCTGTGACAAACTCCTCACACCCAACACATACACACACAGGCACAGACACACACATATCCTTAGTCTCACAAACACACAGACAGATAAGCATTTCTATACTACAACACATGGCATAGTCTCCCATACAGAAACACAAGCACACACTTACCCTTAGATACACTGAGGCCTAGACCAGCAGTCTCAAAAGCACAGTGTGCCCTCACACTGAGACCGCATAGACCCACACATGCAAACAGCAGTCCAGCAGGATGCTGGCACCCACTACTTAGACATGCATGGAGTCTAGGACACACTTAGACACCCACAAAACCAGACACTGCCATGCAGACAGGCATAGATCAACAGCCACACACACTGAGACAAAGGCCCAGAAACATACAGAGACAAAGACAGGCACAGACACACAGCCGGTGGTACTCACACAAGCACAGGCGTGCACAGCCGGACACAGACAAAGACAAAATGAATGCCCAGAGGTTTTACTGTGGACAGATGTAGAGGCTCATGCACATCTGGGCCTCCTCCTCGACCTCCCTGCCTCGGGACATGGTAATCTGGCGCCTGTGGCTCCAGGGAGGACTCTGAGGAATCTTCTGCTCTGTCAGAACCCCCCACCCTGGGCTCAGGGCCAGCCCCCCACCTCTGGCACCAGGCCTGTGGTCGCGACCATGGAAGCCGCACCCTCAGCAGAGCCTTGACACTTCTTACCTACACATTCCCCGCTGGTCACACTCACAGGGACACCATCTCCTCCTGCACATGTTCACGACAGGCCTCCATACGCAGCTTCTCACTCACTCACCCCTCCTTCGCGTGTCCGCTCTTGTCTTTCTCAGTCACTCCCTCCTAGCAGAAGTGCACAGCCTCCATCACGTACACACACGGCATCCTCCTATGCACACACAGCCTTCCTCTCACACACACTCATACATACCCCAGACTTTGTGGCATGCATACACAGACCCCTACAAACACACACATGTACATGTTTCCATCCTTCCCTGCCTTTTCACACAGGCTAATTTGCAAACGCAGCACACACGCGTCTTCACCTCTTCTTGCCCATGTGCGCACACACACAGAGAGCCTCCCTCACACCATCACTTTCCTTCCTCTGTCTCTCATAAACACTCTCTCTGCCAAGAGTGTGGCCTGCTGCAGATTAGCCCTGACGGTGTTTGTTACTGCTCTTGACCGCGTCCTTGCCCTTCCTGGCCTCAGTCTCTCCCTGTCTACCTCCCGCCCTGCCTACTGTGGCCTTGTATTCTTTTGTCATTTCTCTGTTTAGTCAGCAGGTCTATACAGCGCATTCATTGATTCATTCAACAAATATTGACTGAGCATTGATTATGAGTTAAACCCTGGGGATACTGTGGTGACCAAGATGGACATGAGCCCTTCTCTCACAGATCTCTCAGTTTTGTGACCAGCCTATTTGTTGCCTTTCTCTTCCAACTTGATTGTAAAGTAACCCTTGATCTTAGGTGTTGAGGGATGTGTGGGAATTCAGAAGAGGAAACGTGGGAAGGGTGTTACAGGCAGTGGGAATAGTGTACGCAAACCCTGGGACATGAATCAAGTGTGTTATGCTGGGAAAATGGAGGGACATTCACAGACCAGAGGAGACGTTGCAAAGAGGGCAGAAGGCAGATGTCACGGTGTGTAGATGTCATGCTTTGGGGCCTGAGTTTTATCCAATGGGCTACAAGGGGTTATGGGAAATCTTTGGTGACAGGACCAGGAGAGGGAGAGACCGGAGGCAGGGAGGCTAGTTGAGGGGCTTGGGAAGTATAGGTGGGAGAAGATGGTCCAACTTAGAAGTGGTGAGTTGGATGGAAAGGAGATTCAGTTAGGGTTAAGGATCAGTGGGTTCCAATTCCTGAGCTGAGTGACCTTAGGAAAGTCACACAACGTCTATGAGCAAGGTTCATCATGCAAGGATGGGGCAGTGCAGGTGCTGGGCTTGTAGTAGCTGCTCAATAAATGATAGCCATTATTGTCAGTTATCACTTGGATGTGGGGGGACACCAGATGAAGAGATTTACTGAGCATCTAGGGCTGGGTACTGTGCCAGATGTTGGGGCCCAGACTCTTTTCTTGGGCTCCAGAAAGCTCGCCTGATAACCACATCACGCAGACAGCAGAGAGGGAGTCTTTTCCTTCACCTCCATCCCAGAAGCTTAAAGGAAGTCGAGGCAGCACCTGTCAGGGTTCTGGGAGGCTCACCTAGGAGCTGGTATCAAGCTATCTGGTAGAATTTGGGCAGGGAGAAGTTGGGGAAGGAGCTTTCAAGCAGACTATGTGAACAGCAAGCCCGAGGGCAGTAACTGAGGTTGGTTGAGATCTAACCAGTTGCTGCAGAGGACAGAAGGGAAAGTTGTGGGATGGGCTTATGGAGGCGAGGCCTCAGTGACTAGGCTGGGAGGGGACAGCATAGAACTGAGCTGCCCTCTGAAAATCCATTGTTGGAGCAGTGACATGGAACGTACCCCTAAAGAGTCAGCTTCAGGCTCTCCTACTAGGTTACTGGGTATTCAAACAGAATGCCTTGTCCTCCCCAGCCTCAGTTTTCTCATCTGGGCAATGAGCCGATTAGTCTTGAGTAGGAGGGAATTCTAGCCTCACATCCTAGGGGTTGGTCTAGCCAACTGGGTCAGGCATTTTCTGCCTTGAGATTCTGGGCCTTGGCAGTGCTTTCTTGCAGAGCATCCTAGACCAAAGAGTGGAGGAAAATGAGGGGTCCTCAGAGATGGATGTTGGGGCACTCCAAATGAGGGGCCAGGGGCTCAGCACAGAAGAGGGGCGTCTTGCTAAGACCTGACTCCAAGCCCCAGAGGGACCCAGAAGAGAGGGGCAGGGTCCGTCTTTTCTTCTGCCCTGACCTGTGTGGTGGTAGATGTGGACCATGTACTTAGGAGGAGGACCCAGTGCTCAATCCCTGGCCTAGAGGGTGTCAGGACCCTTCCTGCCCACTGACCGGGAAGCAGGGCTTGGATTCCTCCAGGGATAAGAATCCAGGAGGTCAATCTTGGGGTGGCAGAGCCAGGTGAATAGCTGGGCTCTGCTGGGTGATATTTGGGGTTGCCGGGAGTTGTGGTGTAAGTTAGGTTTTGGTGACCTCCCCCCAACTCCAAGCCCAAGCTGCCCTGGATCCTGGCTTCAAGGGGCCCTTTAAGCATCTCACCTGTGAGGTGGGGCTGGGAGAGAATTAATTTCCTGTGCTATTTTAATTTTGCTGTATTTAATCTGCTGTTTATTTTAATTAATTAATGATGGGTAATCGCCTATCATAACCTACTGTGGCTGGCTTCTCTTCCTTTTCGAAGGGGTGGAAGGCCAGGCCAGGTGATTGCTGGATTAGCTGTGGGGGAGATGGAGGTCCTTGGGGGCCTGTCCCTCTCCTCTTCTGCTCCTCTCATCCCAGGGATCCTCCCCACTGGGGTCCTCTCCTCCAATCTCACCTGTGGCCCCTCCTTTCCCTCCCTTTTCTTGCCCAGATCTGCTTCAGGGTCTTGGAAGTAGGGACTGTGGCAATGAGGAGCCTGACCCAAGGCCCCTGCCTGTCTCCCAGTAAACATTTTTATGTCATAGGGTGGTGGTTGGAAGGATGGGGAACTTGCCTTGCATGGTGCTTAGGCACCCTTGGGGAAACTTTTGAAGTGGGAGGGGTCAGTTTTTAACAGCAGCCCCTTTCCCCTTCCCTCTCCCTCCTCCACCCTAGTGCCCAAACAGCATGCCCATCCACATTGTCAGGACTGTGGGACACCAGCATGTCCTAGTATCTGTGGACATGTCCGTGGGTATGATTTCAGCTATTAATTAATCCCTAGGACAGACCTCCAGGGGGATGATCCCCTTGTATAGAGGAGATCGCTGAGGCTCAGAGAGGCTGAGTAACTTGCCCAAGGTCACACAGCAACCAAGCAGCAGGGCCTGAATTCTGGCCACAGTCTGATTGCATGGAAAGAGTTAACAGTGGGAGGGAGGGTAGGGGAAGTGGCTTGGGGATTAGGGTGGGGGGGTTAGGTCAGAAGACTGATTAGGCCAGGAAATGGGGTCCTCTGCCTCTGGAGGATGTGGGGAGGAGGAGTGGGTCCCTGCCACAAGGGGGTTCCCAAAGGTGTGCGGTCTCTGTTACCTCTTCCCGTTTCCTTGTGTGTCTTCAATTATCTGTTTGGAACAGGGGCTTGCTTTGTCACTAGCTCTGTACCCTACCACGGGGACCTTTCCATAGCTAGGTGGAGCTCAACTTTTATTTGTTTAACAAACACATATATAGTGTTTACCATGTCCCAGATACTCTTCTAACTTATAAATAGATCTTCACTTAATCATTGTATCAGCCCTTTTATTAGTGTTCTTGTTTTATATATCAGAAAACTGAGGCCTAGAAAGGTGAAGTGACTTGCCCAAGGTCACACAGCCAGTACGTGGTAGAGCCTGGAGTCCAGAGTCCTTGTTCATTCATTCATTCTTTTTCTTTTCTTTCTTTCTTTTTTTTTTTTGAGTTAGGGTCTCAGTCCTATCTCCTGGGCTGGAGTGCAGCGGAGTGATCGAGGCTTACTGCAGCCTTGACTTCCCAGGGTCAGGTTATTCTCCTCTTGAGTAGCTGGGACTACCAGCACATGCTGCCATGCCTGCCTAATTTTTTTGTATTTTTAGTAGAGATGGAGTTTTGCCATGTTGCCCTGTTACTGAGTAGCTGGGATTACAGGTACATGCCAACACACTCAGCTAATTTTTGTGTTTTTAGTAGAGATGGGGTTTCGCCGTGTTTGCCAGGCTGGTCTTGAACTCCTGACCTCAGGTGATCTGCCCACCTTGGCCTGCCAAAGGGCTGTGATTACAGGTTTGAGCCACCACGCCTGGCCTGTCCTGCCCTGTTGATGCCCTAAGTAGGAGATGGGAGCCCTGAATTCCTAGGAGATAAGGCAACTCTGAGGAGCCTCTAGTCTAGGCCAAAGGGGAGACCTAGCCCTGCCTTTGCCAATACTAAATTTGATAGGGTGATAGAGCAGTCGTGGCCTACAAACCAAGACCTGCTATGGGGGAAACAGGCAGAGTGTCTGGCTGTGCCTCATCGATTCGGAAGCCTCTATGGAGCACAGCTCACTCTGCTACAGTGCTGGCCATCAGTGGGGGATGTGGAAGGGTTGGCCTCAAAGAGCTTGCTGCCCAACTAACTGAAAAAACAAGGCAGATACATGTGGTCAATTCTCAACAGCTGGATAAAACAATAAGAGAAAAACATCGCAAAAAACATCATGTCATTTAAAGAATTTGGGCTTTGAATCCTGTGTCCTTAGTTACTTAACTCCTCTCTGGGCCTCAGTTTCCTCACCTGTCGATGGGAAATAATAATGGCACTCATAGGGTTTTGTGAGGCTCAAATGAGATAAAACATGAAGGTTTGAGCTCTGGAGCAGGGGCTCAGTGAGCATCCATCTAGATGCTAAGTTCCAATACCTGGAGAAAGAAAGGGTCCCTCCTTGGGGTTGGCGTCAGAGCAGGTCTGGATGGGAATAGTGAGGATGGAATGGGCAGTGAGCAGCCTGGCTTTGGAGTCAGACTGCTTGGGTTTAAATCGCAGCCACCAGAAGTTGCTTTCCCTCTCTGGGCCTTGATTTCCTTGTCTGTAAAATGAGTATAACACTAGTTCTTCTCCCCCCCATAGGGTGTTGTGAGGATTAAATTAATTTATTTATTCAGAACTAATATCAAGCACCTGCTGGGTGCCAGACATGTTTTCCAGTCACTGCAGATCATCAGGGGTCATGTTAGCAATCTTATTATCTTAATCTGGAAAGAGGGGACAACTGTTCAGGAAGGAGGCAGAGAGGAGGCTGAATTAGAATGGAGACAGATAACAGAAATAAACATGGGCTACAGAAATAAACATGGGCTGATACTTACTGAGTGTTTACTGTGTGCCAGGCACATTTGGTCCTGAGGCAAGTACTCATAGTAACCTGATTTCATAGATAGGAGTCAGGTTCAGAGAGGTACAGTGTCATGCCCAAGGAAACACAGCTGATAGGGAGAGGGTGGAGCTGCAGTTTGAGAGACTAAAAAGCCAGACTATTAATCACAAAGCTAAACCTGATTAAGAGATGGGTTAGGGGCGAGGGCATTGATCCAGCAGAGGAACGAGGCTAGCCAGGAGAGGGACAGGGGGAATAGAAAGGAAGGACAGAGATAGGCAAGGCCTTCAACTTCAAGAAACAGAGTGAACCAAATCAAGATACACACTCCTCAGATGGGTTTTGCCAGCAATAAACAAGACATGAGCTCAGGGAAGAGAGCAAGTGAAGTCTGGAGGGAGGGCTTTCTGGAAGAGGTGAATCTTGAGAAATGGGTGGTTGAAAGAGATGGGGGAGCCAGAGTATTCCAGGCAGGGTCCAGGGCACCAGCAAAGCCCCTGAGGTGAGAATGAACAGCCGCTCAGGGCTGAGAAGTTGAAGGAAATGGCTGAGTGAGACCAGGATGAGGATTGGGAGGGCTGGTGGCCTCCAGGGCATAGGGAGGGTGACAGATTTGCGAGGTTTAGCTAAGGTAGAAATAGAAATAAACCCCCATCTGGACAGAAACTTCAGCATAGTGATCAAGAAGGCAGGCTCTGCGGTCCACTCCTAGCTAGGTTGCTTCCCACTATGTAACCAGGGCAAGTCAACATAACATCACATCTCCAAAACAAGGGGTCATCAAAGTAGCTGCCCCCTCTGATGAGATGCTCTGTGAGGAGTGCTTAGCACAGTGCCTGGCAAGCAATAAGGACCTGACTAATGCATTCATTCCTTAACCATCACATGCACACTTGATGTCAGGCACTTTTCTAGGACACACACAGTGAACAAAACAGACACAAATCCCTGCCCTCAAGGAGCTTACATTTAGAGGGTTAAACAGTTAATGTAAAAACGAGTAAAATACATGGCTGTTAAATGGTGATATGTACCAAAGAGGAAAATGAATCAGAGAAGGGGCATGGGGCATGCTCACATTATAGGGTTATTGCAGTTTTAAATCAATGTACAGATGGAGGCTGTTGTTCCTCTTATTTGTATAGTAGGTTTTAGTAGGAAAAGCACCTTTCAGTTTACACGGCAGTTATCCCTCCTGAGAATCAAGTGAGATACAGGTATTGCCATCCCCATTTTTTTTTCTTTTCTTTTCTTTTTTTTTTTTTTGAGTCAGTTTTGCTCTTATTTCCCAGGTTGGAGTGCAGTGGCGCAATCTGGGCTCACCGCAACCTCTGCCTCCTGGGTTCAAGCAGTTTTCTTGCCTCAGCTTCCCGTGTAGTTGGGATAACAGGCATGCACCACCACACCCAGCTAATTTTGTATTTTTAGTAGAGAGGGTTTCTCTATGTCGGTCAGGCTGGTCTTGAACTCCTGAACTCAGGTGATCCGCCTGCCTCAGCCTCCCAAAGTGCTGGGATTACAGGCATGAGCCACTGCGCCCAGCCAACCATCCCCATTTTATAGATGAAGACACTGTGGCTTGAAGACAACAATCTGAATCTGACTGAGCCAGGAGTCATGACTTAGAGGACAGTGCTATACCTGCTAACTCTCTGTGGGATTCGCTATTCTGTTCCTGAAAGTCTAGAGGACAGATGAAAGGAGATGGGAATTGGAGGGGCATGGGCAGTGCCGAGGTGGGTCAATGTCCAGGGATGGAGCTGCACTGGAGAGGGGCAAGATGCCTGTTTCCTAGAGTCAAGCCTGGCCAGCTTCTGCTGGTCTGGCGAAATCAGGGTGAGTTCAGAGGTTGGTTGGACCCAGAGGCAATCCCAAGGGCAGAGCAGGGGAGGCCTGAGACACTGTGTGATTGAGCAAAGGGGCAGAATCTGTCCAGAACGGAGTGAGTGTGTGGGTGGTGTTGAGATCAGGGGAGTGGAAGAGAGGAGAGGAAGTAGTCAGCCCCTCTGACCAGGTGAGAGGGAACAGTCAGAAAGTTGGTGGGGCCAGAGCTGGCTCTGAAGGCCCTTGAATGTCAGGCTAAAGACCTCGGCCTTGATGTCGTCAGCAATAGGGAGCTATTAAAGGTTTCAGGGCAGAGACACAGTGTTATGAGAATGGGATTTGAGGAAGATGTAGCTGGCACGAGCTGGAGATTCAGTGGAGGCAACTGGAGGTGGGAAGCCCACTGGGAGGCTGTCACAGCCAAGCAGGTGAGAAATGATGAGGTCAGATCAGAGAGACCACTCGAACTGGTGAAAGGAGAGGACTCTCCTGGCTTCTGGCCTTGGATCTGCTCGGATTTTCTGAGGGTCCCTTCTTTATTAAGTGCCTCTGTTTTCCCATTTGGATTGAACTAAAGCACGCCTGCCGTGTTTTCTGTTGTTGTTGTTGTTACCATTTTGACTAAGGACCCATTTTGAGAAGATGATGAGAGCTGGGGCTTTCTCTCCAGAAAACAAAACAAAACCAGTTTTGGGCCTGGGTGACATAAAAAATTAATTAGCCAGGTGTGATGGCACATGCCTGTGGTCCCAGCTACTTGGGAAGCTGAGGTGGGAGGATCGCTTGGGCCTAGGAGATTGAGGCTGCAGTTAGCTATGATCACGCCAACGCCACTACATTCCAGCCTGGGCTACCAAGCGAGACCCTGTCTCAGAAACAAAAACAGGCCCGGTGTGGTGGCTCCCACCTGTAATCCCAGCATTTTGGGAGGCCGAGGCAAGCAGATCACCTGAGGTCAGGAGTTTGAGACTAGCCTGGCCAACATGGTAAAACCCTGTCTCTACTGAAAATATAAAAATTAGCCTGGTATGATGGTACACACCTGTAATCCCAGCTACTCTGGAGTCTGAAGCAGAAGAATCGCTTGAACCAGGGAGGCAGAGGTTGCTATGAGCCGAGATCCCACCACTGTACTCTATCCTGGGCAACAGAGCAAGACTCTGTCTCAAAAAACAAACAAACAAAACCCAAGTTTTGATTGGTCAAAATTTTGTGAGGTTTATAAACCTGCTGAAGTCCATTCATGGAACTAAGCTAGATGATCAGTAGTAATAAAAACAGCAGTTAGCATTAAATGCTTATTATGTGCCAGGTACTGGGCAAATGATATACCTCATGATCTTGTTAAAGCTGTACAACAACCTGTGAAATAGTTACCATTGTTATTTTCCATTTTACAGATGAGAAAACTGAGGAGACCTAGAGAGGTGAAGTGGCTTGCCCAGAGTCAGAGTTGGAAGTTAAGCCTGGGCTTGTCAGATCCAGAGCCTGAGATCTTAACAGCAAAGGTTAGCCAAGGATTCTAGGATTCAGGAAGGAGAAATGGCAAGGAAGGGGACAGATACAAGAAGGTTTTCAAAGGAAGTTGTGGAGATAGCAGAGCAAGAGAGAATGGAAGAGTGGTAGTGGTGCCAGCTCAGCCCTAACAAGAGATGCATCAGGTAGTTGGAGGTAAGGGGCTGGAGATGTAGATTTCATTTAGCGCCCTCTGGCCTGGCTTCCAGAGGGCTTGGTATCTGTCCCACATGACCCCCAGCTAAGTGACCTGCTCTGGAGCCTGCTGGGAACGGGTGGAGGTGGGGCTACACTATCTCTTGGCCTCATTATATTTTGCCCCCTTGTTATGGAAGGGCTTACCCCTGACTCTTTGACTCAGCCTCCAGTGCTGTCTCTGGAATCTACCCTCCCTCCCACATTCCAAGGCCATCAAGAAGGGCCCATGGGCCTTGATCTGTCTAGGAGAGTTAAGAAGTAGAGACACCCTTTCCATCCCAGAGAGGAGTCCTGGGGCCCATCGGCTGAGATCAGAGTAGGATTCAGAACCCAAGTACCAGGGGACCAATGTTAGGCTCTGGTTTTAGATCCTGGTCAGCAGCACCATCTAGAACCACAGCAGGAGGTGATCTAGATTAGACTAGGCCGTGGTCTTGGGCTAGAATCTAAATTTATGGTGGGTTGGATTTGCTGCTTATCTCTATAAAAACTTTAGACTTTGTAGGCATTCAGTCTCTGTCATGAGTAGTATTTAACTCTGCCATTGTATGTACCTTGAAAGCAGTCATAGACAGTGCATAAGTGAATAAGCATGGCTGTGTTCCAGTCAAACTTGAATTATAAAAACAGACAACAGGCCACATTTGGCCCATGGGCCATAGTTTGCCAACCTCTGATCTAGAACCTTATTTCTCCTGAAGGGTGTGTAGATTTTAAACCTAATTACACAGTGATCTCAGCAAACAAGGTTGGCATGTCAGGCTGGAACCTAGATCCGTGGCAAGTTAACATGGAAGGGAATTGACAGTCACACTCTTGCTGGGATGTAGATATTGGCGACTGGTAAACAAGAAATGCACTAGATAGTGTGTATAAGGCAGACTAAGCCATAATCTCTGGCTGAACATAGATTCATGGAAAACTGGGATGGGGTGGTATGGGTGGTGAGATTTAGACTAATACATAAGGCTGTGGTCTGGATAGGAGAAAGTCGGGGAGCTAAAGTCACACAGATACTGATCTAGAGAAGGCAAAGCTTTAGTTCAAAGTCAGAACCTGTAAGGCCTAGAACACTAGCCTGGGCAACGTAGTAACTCTCTCTCTACAAAAACATTAAAACGTTAGTTGGGCATGGTAGCCTGTAGTCCCAGCTATGCAAAAGTTTATGTGGGAGGATTGCTTGAGCCCAGGAGATTGAGGCTGTAGTGAGCTGTGATTGTGCCACTGCACTCCAGCCTGAGTGACAAAGCCAGACCTTGTTTCAAAAAACAAAAAGAAAAAAGGGGGGGCCGGGCACAGTGGCTCACGCTCGTACTCCCAGCACTTTGGGAGGCTGAGGCAGGTGGATCATCTGAGGTCAGGAGTTCAAGACCAGCCTAGGCAGCATGGTGAAACCTCATTTCTACTAAAATAAAAAAATACAAAAATTAGCCGGGCATGGTGGCACGTGCCTGTAATCCCAGCTACTCGGGGAGCTGAGGCAGGAGAATTGCTGGAGTCTGGGAGGCAGAGGTTGCAGTGAGCCAAGATTGTGCCATTGTACTCCAGCCTAGGCGACAGAGCAAGACTCCATCTCAAAAAAAAAAAAAAAAATCTAGAACAGGACTATCCAGGAGACACGTAATAGAAGCCACATATGTAATGTAAAAATTTCAAGTAGCCACATTAAACTAAGTAAAAAGAAGTAAGTGGAACTAATTTTAACAGTTTATCTTTTATTTTTTTTGAGACGGAGTCTCACTCTGTCACCCTGGCTGGAATGGCACAATCTCAGCTCACTGCAAACTCTACCTCATAAGTTCAAATGACTCTCCTGCCTCAGTCTCCCTGAGTAGCTGGGATTATAGGTGCCCACCACCATACCCAGCTAATTTTTGTATTTTTAGTAGAGATAGGGTTTCACCATGTTGGCCAAGCTGGTCTCAAACTCCTGACCTCAAGTGATTCGTCCTGCTCAGCCTCCCAAACTGCTGGGATTACAGGCGTGAGCCACTGCACCTAGCCCAACAATTTATCTTATATAACCCAATATATCTAAAATCTCACTTCAATGTATAAGCATTATAAAAATTATTAATGAGGTATTTTACATTTAAAAAATATATTAAGACTTCAGAAACTAGTGTATAACTTGTACTTCTAGTGCATTCCAGTTCTGACTAGCCATAGTCACATGTGGCTAGTGGCTACCATATTGGACTGCACAGGTTTAGATACAGGCTTTTGTTTGGGAGGAGGGTTCAGAGGAGTCATGAGCCAGAATAATCTGGAATAAGTAGGGTTGCACTTGCCAGAGGTTACACCCTTAGCTGACTTGAACTGGGTGTAGTCTGACTGCCTGGGAGAACATCTGGGCTCTGGGTTGGAGAGTGCGGGGTTCCCTCAACTGGAGTCTTGACTCCCTGGCCTCAGGTAGAATCTCTGTCAGTGTCTAGGCCTCTCAGGGTGTTCAGTATCACCTCTGAGCACTGGCTCCCAGTTCCTGACCCTTATCCTAGTGTCACCTCAGTCTTTTCTGGCAGGTCAGCGGGAGGGAGGTGGGGTAGCAGCTGGACCCTTGAGGGAGCAGGAGCTCCACCCCTCCAAGCCAGCTGCTGCCAGCCTTCCTGGACTGACTCTGTGGAAACAGGGGGCCCAGAGACAGAAATAAACTGCCAGGTTTCCGGGGCGGAGTGGGGGGCCTGCCAGCCTTTGTGCTTCCTTGCTTGGGAGTGGGGGGAGCAGGAAGCAGCTCCAGGCCCTGTCCTAGGCTGTTCCCCCTGTATGCCATCTCTCCTCACCCCCAGATGCCCGTGCCCCCATGGCTCTGAGGCTGGGCTGAGTCTAGGATTTGATGGATTAGTGAAACCTGGGGGCCCAGTAGTCTGGGAATGACACTTGGGAGCAAAGAATGGTCCTTAGGACTCTGGTCACAGCTTGGTTCCCATTTCTAGAACCCTCTCTGGTCACAGCTTGGTGCCCATTTCTAGAACCCTGTCCTGGGGGCTCCTCTAGCTGCTGTGGCGGCAGGAGCTGAACAGATTCAGAGGGCTGCAGTGGGACAACCAACCAAGAGCTGAAAGACTCGTATTGGATGCCCACCTCTGCCACTAACTGGCTAAAGGCAACTTCCTTTCCTCATTTGTGATCCTACCCCAGGATCTCAGGAGGGACAATGGTGTCCTCCCATCCCTTCCACTAGGGCCTCAGTTTCCCCATCCATTGTGGGATTTGGACTATGAGCTATTGGAGAGGGAGTGGGGGACAGAGACAGAGTAGCCAGGAAGAATGTTGAGGGATGCTGTCTGAAACTGCTGGCTTTGTGCTGGGAGTGCTGGTCTCTGCGTTCATGTCATGACAGCAGGTGCTAGTGTTGGGGGTGTGTGCAGGCGGTGAGCATTGGGATGCCCTGTGTGTGTGTGTGTGTGTGTGTGTGTGTGTGAGGTTCTAGGTTCAGGATGGCCAGTGCCTAGACAGGGCCAGGGTCACCACATGCCCAAAACCAGCTTCCACTTTCGTGGGGGTGATGCTGGTGTGATCTTCCCATGTCCCTATGGGTAGATGGAGGTGGGAATGCCCCCAGTGGGGCTGGCAAAGAACAGCCCCTCATGCCTGGAACTGGGACCAGAGCAGGAGGGCTCCCCAGGGACTGCCTGGAAGGGAGGAGGGAAGCAGCAATGCCTGTCCTGCCTGTGTCAGGGTGAAGACTGTGTTCAGTGGTTAATGGGTTCTGGAGCCAGTTTTTCTGACTTTGGGCTCTGACATTGTGCGACCTTTGCTGGGTCGCTTAACTTTCTGAACTTCAGCTTCCTCACTAACAAAAAGGGGATATTACCTGCTTCATGGAGGCCTCATAATCTAGTGAGTTAGCGCATGCTAATACTGCAGGGCAGGTGCCCCGTGTTGGCAGTGATCATTGGGTAGTCGCTAGGCACAAATGGGTGGTCATTGAAAACGCATGGTTCAGAGGTACGGGACGCTCTCCCTGCAGAGGGCCTTCTCAGACCCCTTCAACTTTAATAAGGAAAACAGAGGCCCCCAATTGTGACAGCATTTCGCCCAAGGAGAGGTACACAGCAAACAAAACCTTTATATGGCACCTACCCTATAAAGCCAGGTAGTCATCCCCAATTTACAGGTAAGGAAATCGAGGCCTGTGATTGGCCGTCGGTTCACAGTGGCGCTATCCAGTTAGGCCTTAGTCCGCCGCTGCGGAGGGAGCGCTGGTCCGCCGGAGCTCTCCGAAGGAGGGGCGTGCAGGTAGCGGGCGCCCTGGAGCCTCTGCCGGAGCCAGGCGCACTAATAATAATCCCGCCGCTCAGCCCGGCCGAGAGCGCAGGTCGGGACTGCGGTCGGCCGCTTCCAGTCCCCGGGCCAAGCCCGAGCCCGAGCCCGAGCCGGATCGTGGCGGCCCTCCCCTCCCCCCGCCACGTGACCCCACCACCACCACCACTCCGCGGGCAGCAGACCGCTCAGGCTGGCGGGCCGGGGGCCAGGAAAAAGCCGAAAACACCGAGGCCGCTCCCCTCCCGCTCAAAATAGCCCCCGGCCGGGGCTGCCACGCATTCCGCCGGGTACGGGGCGCGAAAAGGGGCGCCGGTTTGGCCCCCACCCGGCCCGACGTGGCTACCCGGCCGGGTTGGACCGGGTGGGGGCCGAGGGCGGGCCGCGCAGCCGGCCGGCATGTGGCTCTCCTTCTGGGAGCCTTGGCAGCCCGGGCTGCGCGCTGCGCGGGGATGATGGAGAGCTTCTGGAATTTCCTGCAGCTGGAGAGCGCGGCCGGCCGGGGGAGCGAGCTGAGCGCCCGGCTTGGACAGGGGCGCCTGGCGCCCGACCCTAGGGGGCGCCTCCGTGGCGAGGGTGGTGTGGGGAGACCTCGCCGCCCGGCCCCAGACTGCGGGAGTGGAGAGGGCACCCCTCCTCTCCCTGGCCGCTCTTTTCGGGTCTGGCGAGGGTCCAGTCCCGCCCCTCCCGGCCTGCGCGGCGGAGAAGGGCCAGGTGCAGGCAACACCCCTCCCCCAGCCGCCTGGTTTCCCTCTCGGCCCGTCACCTCCTCCAGGAGCCAGAAACTCCGCGGCCTCATCTGGGAGGGGGGGCGGAGGTGGCAGGGATCAGTGGGCAGCTCAGCCTGCCAGGTAGTCAAGAGGCGGCGGCGGGAAATCTCGGAGGCGGACTGTTTGGGCCCCTAGAACGGCCAGGCCTGCGGCCCGGAGCCTCTCGTCGAGCCACAGGACTCTGAGGGCTACTAGGAGAGCCGCAAGGCAGTCTTCTCCCAGCACTCCCGCCTTCCAACGGCGGAGCCCATGGTGGGCAGACATGCTGGGAAAATCCTGGATAACTTCCACGACGTCGACAGCAGCTTTCTTTGGGGCCAGTTCTGCACCTTGCAGGCCCCAGAGTCCAGAAAAGGGCCCCGAGGTGGGAAGGGCTTCGTTTTACAGGAGCCCTGAGAATCCAGGGGAGTAGGTAAGTGACCTTGCAGGGCTCACTCTTGGCAATGTGGGTTGGAGAAGGGAAAGAGATCTACCCTGCCCTTTGTGAGGGAGGGGAAGGGGCGCTTTCCCACAACTTTTTTCCCTTCCAGCACCATTTGGTGCTCTGCAGACAACGTTTTGGCAACTCAGCAGGCATCTTCCCCACCTGATAGTGGACCCTTCTCCCCCTGCCAGTGGCCCCTGTTCAGTTCCGTTTCCCCGGCATACGCTCACCATGGTAAACAAAAGCAGTGGATATAGGCACCCTTCAACTATGCCGCAGTTGCCACTCACTGGCTGTGTGACCTTGAACAAATCCCTTTACTCCTGAGTTTCCCTTTCCTCACGTGAAAAACTAGATAATAGTAGGTAGACCATGGCTTATGGTGGTGCTTAAGTTGTACAACATTTCAATGAATTAGCATAGCATCTGCACATAGTAAGGGTGGGAAATGAAGGGCACCCATGTAACATCCAGCCCCATCCCAGAAAGCAGAAGTAGCTCCCAAAACCCTTGAATTCCCTTCCCCTGCAACAAGCCTGTCAGATTTCACTTCTCAAGGTCTCTGTCACACTAGTCTCCTCACAGTGCTCCTTTTGCCTTCCATTGGGGGTGGGGTGGGGGCTGGCAGAGAGCATGAGCTGGCTCCCCAGGAGGTGGTCCAGGCAGGCTGTGAGGCTGGTGGAATTCTGCTTTCCTCTCCCATCTCTTTGCTGACCTTTCACTCCACCACTGCCAGATACCCAAATTCAAATTCAGATGCCTCTGGGCTCCTCCGCAGCCCAGGATGTCGGGCCTGGGCCTCTGTCAATCCCAGCGTCCCCTACCCCCAGTTCTCCCTGTTTCCTGTTTGACAGGCCTTCCGTGTCCACTGGGAAAGACCCTGGAGTACTGGAAGGCGCTCAAGGCCCCATTTGTCGTCTGTGTAAACTTGAGCAAATTACCCTACCTCTTGTGAGCCTCAATTTGCTTTTCTGCAAAATGGAGTTGAAATAAAAACTACCTAGCAGAACACCTCTTTACTCAAGCATCCCAGAAACTTCCTGGTGGAGATCTATGTAAACAATAAAAGGCAGAGATGCCCTGGACCACATAGGGAACTTGAATTCAAGGCCAGATATAGGGAACATTGTAACCTTCCCTTGCCTTTAGTTTGGGGAGACAGCTCTCTGGGGTCCTGGGATAGGAAGTGGAGCAGGAATGAGTATCCACCAGCTCTTTTTGGCAAAGCCTGGATTCCACCAAATTTATGTGGCCCAGATTCCAGGGCTGCCAGGTGCTCAGAGCTTTGGATGCACTGCTGGGCAGTTCTCACAAACTCCTCTCTAGGACTACAGATTCCCCTCCCAGCTAGTCCAGTACCACCTCCCTCTGCCTCAGAAAAGCCTTCCTGGGCTAAACTGTACCCTACTCCCCCAGTGTCTCTCCAACCCATAGAGGGCTCCCAGCGGGGAACTATGAAAGAGTAAGGAACTGGCAGCCAGTAGTCGGGCTGTGTGACATAACCAGGCCGCTTCCCCTCTCTGAGCCTTGGTTTCCTTCCTCCTGCATAGCGGAGGTGGTTGAATTTGTGGCTCCCTAAGGCACCTTCTAGCGCTGACAGGCTCCAAGCCTGTGTTGACTGATGTATCCTAGGAGATAGGCACACACACAGAGAACCAAGTCAGCTCTGAGATTCCTGTCAAGGTATCCCCACCCCACCCCCAGAAGGCTGGAGTGCCTCCCTTCCTGAGACACACCTTTCAGGGATACTGGTGGAGGTTGCAGTGGGTGGAGGGAGCATATCACCCAGGCGAGTGGCACTGCTGCTTCCCTGTGTCCCTGTTGTCTGTAGAGAGGCCTGTACATAGGAACAAGAGCTTGTGTCAGGTGGGGCTGTGAGACTGCCTGCTTCTAGGGGAAGGGAATGTATGTGTCAGTGACCAGTCAGCCTCCAGGGAATGGGGGCACAGTGCACAAGGCAGCTAGCTCGTGGGATGGTGTCTCCAGAAGAGCAATCACAGGGGCAGTGTGCTGAGGGTGTGTGCAGGACAAGGAGGCTGCCTGTGGGAGGGAGGAAGAAACATCCGTGAACCAGAGAGCCCGGCTTTGGGTCAGGACAGTCTCCCGGGGAAGCGACTGGAGTCAGCACAGTCCCACGCTGGCTGCATGGTTTCGCCTGCACCTGGGTTTGTCAGTTGTTTATGGATGTTGAGCTGAGTGGCACTGTTCTGAATTGCAGTTGTCATGTTCTGTTGTAGGGTATCTGTAGGGGTGTTGTCAGGGCCTCTGAACAGTGTGTGTGTGGCTGTCTGCAGTATGCCTAGGTGTCCAGGACTGTATTGTAAGGCAGTAGGCAGCTCCTGGCCATTTGGGCTGCTATCAGATGTCAGGTTGTACTGGGACCATCCGGTGGTGTTTTCAGGCTGTGAGTGAATCCTGGCCATATTTTGGGTGCCTCTTCCCCCTCTATCTTTATACAGAGGGAGGCCCCAAGACCCCTGGAGGGAGATCTGCCTTAATCAGTCTCTCCACAGGTAAGCAGGCAGGCAGCCTCAAGCCCCCTCACTCTCCGTAATTTACCTCGGTGCCTAAACCAGGAACAGGCATGAATTGGCCTTTTAACCCCTTCCCCACCACGGGATTAGACTGTTTCCTGTTCAATCTCCTCCAGAGCCAGTTCCATCCCATCTGGACCACCACCCAAAATGGATAAGCAACCCTCTCCATCTCTTTTCTTTCCCATCCCTGTCAGGCCTTGAGTTGGGGGCTGAAGGCCAGGCTGGTGCAGGGTCTGGCAGGAGCTGAGGGCCCAGGCGGGAGTGATAAATATTGAAGAGGAGGGATTTCGGTGTGGGCTGGAGCAGCTGCAGTGGTTGAGTGTCACACTATCTCTCCCCAGGTTTACTGACCCATTTCCATTCACGCGGCTGCTGGTTTCCTAGCAACGGCAACAGTCCCCCCAGAACAGGCGGAGTGTGTGTCTGCCATTAGCGACTGCCGCAACTGTGTCAAGGTTACCCCGCTCCCTGCAAACCCACCCCGGCGGGTTTGTTTTCTGCCAGTGCCTGGCACACACCGTGCCAGCTTGGGAGGGGGAAAGGAGGCGGCTGGGGGCCAGCCCTGGGGCTTGGGTGAGGTGGGGGGCCGAGGAGGAGCTGCAGTTCCCGGTCCAGTGGGAACTTGGACTGAGGCCGAAGCAGCCACCCCCCTCCTTGGCTGGTGGAATTCCTGAGCCTGAGGGGAGCAGGGGGTGGGGCTGTCCCTCAGCCCTGACCCCCGAGATTCCAGAGCCTGGGAGGAGGGGTGTGGGCTAAGAGCGCATCCAGGAAGCCTGTCCGGTCTGACCCCACCTGGCTTGTTCTGCTCCTGCCCTGGCTTCTTCCTCCTCCTGCTGCAGCTCCGGGCTCTGCTCTGCTCCCTGCTCTTTGTCCCAGCCTGCCTCTGTTGCCTGGTCTACCCCATCTGACTCCCCAGGGCAGGGTTGTACTCCCATGGGAATAGGGGTTCCTGAGGTTAGGGTTCCTGATGCCTCTTTTCCTTCTCCACCCTCAGCACCAGCTCATGACTATTTTTTCCAAATGTCATGGGAGATGAGATGAAACATTTGAGGTGGCAGAGAATACTAGTGGGGACTCTGGGTGGATACCCGCATTCCACCCCTGCTCGCTGAAAGAGATTCTTCCTGTACTCCCTCTACCTGGCCACAGGAAGTAGAGTACCCTGTTTTTTCTCCCTGAAAGCCAGGCTACAAAGGGTTAAAGGAGCTCTCTTACCCCTTGCCTTGGTATGTGAGCTCCCCCAGGCTGGGGGGGATGGGAGAATGGGGGGTCTGTCACCTTATAGCCACTCATGTGGTCAGCTCAGACCTGACCAGTCACATTCCTGCCCAGGAGGGCTGGGGCTTGAGGCAGAGGGGCAGGGGCAGGGGCAGGGGCCCGGAGGGGGCTGGGTTTGCAGGAATGGGAAGCAGGGGATCCAGAAGCTGGGGCAAGGGGCTGCTGGGAACACGGACATATTAAGAGACAGAAAGCTTGAGTTCATCTCCTCATTCCTCTAGGCCTCAGTCTCCCTGTCTTTCCTTCCAAAAGGTCTTTGCGTCCCCTAAAACCTTCCAGTGGTCCACATGCCTGTGTCACAGGTACAGACCTGGTCCCAGTTCTAAACAAAGAGAATAGTGCAGCCAAGGCAGTTTCTGACATGCAGGGCAGCTCAGGGACTCGTTGGTAGCCTGCAGAGTGACTTTCTGGTGCTTAGGGGAGGTTGGCTAGGTTTTTGGCTGGGTCAGAGGATTTGAGATCTAGGGTATGGAGCAGGCTGTGCTAGACAGTAGAAAGGGACCTGGGCAGGGACTCAGGAAACCTGGTTCTCTGCCCAGCCCTGTGCCTGACTCCTCATGGCCTCAGTATCCCCATTTGAAGGGTTTAGGCCAGTGGTCTCTAATAGTCCTCCTGTCCTGTTAGTCAGTAACCCTGGGTAAGGCATTAGGGGTGAGGGGCGATGGTCTGGAGGGGTGTGGGAAGCTGCCAGCTCAAGGGGGAGTTTGCAACATGATCCCAGAGCGAAAATAGCCCAGGTCATTTTCAGCTGCTTGGGCGGAGGTATCTGATCCCGGCAGGGCAGCTTGGGCAGGGGGCAGGGAGGAGCATTCTATAAAGCTCTCTGGGAAACCAGACCCTAGGATGGGAGGGTAGGGAAAGGTTGGCATGCCTGGCCGAGCTTCCTGAGACCTGCTGGGGGCCCAGGAATGGAAAGATGAGGAATGCAGAGGGTTAACAGGAGGTGAAGGCTGCACTCCAGCCCCCTTTGGGTCCTGGCCTGGCTGAGGTGAAAGGTCAGCCCCAAGGAGTCCAGGCACAGCTGGAGAAAGAGTAACTCGATCCTTCTTCCTAGCCAGGCTCAGGGGATCACAGTGCCGCCTCCCCCTGGAAAGGTGCTTTGACATCCCCAGGAAGGAGTTTGTTTCTACTTGTTCTCAGCAGGAGTCGGGGGGCTAGGGGAGGGTCCAGGCCTGTGGGGCCAGGGAGAGCTACAGTCCAGGCGCCCCAACCAATATGGCAGTGCTTTGTCATCCTGGGGTCAGGGGAGGTGGAGGTGAGCCTGCTGGAAAGGTTAGAGGCAGCCTGTTCTGGCCCTGCCCTCACTCTGCCCCATTTATGACTCTGACGGCCAGCATCAGGGCTGGGGAAGCTTAGAGGTAGGAGATGCTCCTCCCTTCCCCAAACACACTGAGTAGTGAGAGAAACCGCCTGGTACTAGATTGTGACAGTGAGATGTGTTTGGGGTGGAGAATTACACCTCGACTCTGAGATAGATGGCTTTGCTGCCTGTGGTTCTGTGTATGGTGGGGTGCTAGGGTGTAAGGTGGCGTGATGGGAGGCTGAGATGATGCGACATGGAAGAACATGGGGTTCAAATCCTTGCCTGTCTTAGGCGATTTTACCCAAGCCTCAGTTTCCCTATCTACAAAATAAGACTAATAGCACTCACCATGGATGATGAGGATTGGCACAGAGTAAGTGCTCAGTAAAAAGTAACCTTAAGAAGCCTTATTGGATGCCAAGGCCACACACTATGGAGCCAGCATTGCAGCTGCCAGTCTGACTCCAGAGCAGGGGTTGGTGAGCTATAGACCGTATGAGGGAGAGGGCAGTTTCCAGAATGTGACTGCGTCAGTGTCCCCAGAGCTGCACGCTAGGCGATGGGGGGTTAGTATCCAGATTATTTGGGATGAGATGGAATGAGGTGGTTTTGAGTATGTGGCAAGGGGGGGTTCGAGGCAGGGCTCTTCTTACAGCCAACTTCTGGGGCTATCGCCAGCCCCCCGCGCCCCACCCTGGCAGGCTTTGTGCGGCTGGCTGTGTGGGTGTAGCTGTCCCTGGAGTGCGGCTGTTAGGTATGTTTGAGAAGGCGCAGGCATCCCGAGAAAGAACAAGTCGCCTTTTGTACGCGTCCAGCCCCGGGCTGGGCTGGGCCCTCTCTGGGGGATCCCCTGTTTCCGCGCCCCGCTCCCCGCCCACGGACAGCGCCCCGGCCCGGCCCACCGGAGGCCCCTACCTGAGGGGCTCAGGGAGCGGAGCGCCCCCTCCCGGGGACCCGCTCTGGGACCGGGAGAAGGGGTCCGGGGAAGAGGGCGTGTCCGAAGCCCCGATCCCACCCCTCGCGACATCACTCCAGGTGCTACCAATCTCCGGGAGCCCGGCCCGCGCGGCCCGCCCCCTCGCCGGCTTCGCTCCCGGTGTTCCGGACGCGGACGCGCCGCTGGTGGAGTCGGCAGGAGGTGGAGGAGGAGGCAGGGCCGGCCTAAGGGGCGGGGAGACCGTTGAAGGCCTTGCCCTTCCAAGTCTGGGAGAGGCTGAACGGGCGACCTGAGACCGAGCTTCTTTGCTCCGTGAAGCTCCTCACAAAATCGCTGTCCTGCCCACCCCAACTTCCTGCCCACCTGCCCCAGATCTTGCCAAGTACCACTTTCTGCAGGAAGCCTTCCCAAAACTGACCCTCCGATCTTTTCTGATTACCTGCACCCTCTAGGGCCCTCTGTGGTAAGGGCAGTACCAGCACTACTGCCGGCACCAGCTGCCGTCCACTAGGCAATTTGCTGTGTATCCCTCACTGCTCCAGGTTTTTCATGGAACGGCTTACGGGCTGCATTTCTGCTGGCTGTCCACCTTGTATTATTGGGCCCTTCCCACTGGGTTGGGAGTTCCTCTGGTCAGGCATTACAGACATGGGCCCCTCTAAGAATAGTCACACTGCATCCAAAGTCACACATCAAGGAAGTAGGAGCATTAAAGCAGGAGACCAGGTTTCCCAGCTGCCTTCAGGCCTTTGGTTCTGGTATGTGACTAAGAGGGGAGTTGCCCAGAGACTTGCTTTAGGTCTCACCTTTCCCGATAGGAGGACCTCTGCCCTTCCCCATCCCTCCCCACAGATTGGAAGAGCCCTAGGACTGCCTTCCTCTGCAATCCACGCATCTGGACCAGAACCCCAACTTCTGGCAAGAGGGAGAGGTGATGGGGGAGCTGGGAGGGCTTTTGCAAGCCAAAGGGGCAGTTCCTAGGCTAAGAGGAGTATTGTGGGCCCAGTGATTTGGGGGTGCTTGTGTTGGGGACATAAGGATTTAGCTTGCAGGTGGGAGGTTCCAAGTTGGACAAAGAGGAGGGTTGGGAGCCACAAGTATTTGGGGTTCAGTACAGTGCAAGGGAGGTAGGGATTATGCTGGGCCAGCACTGCCCCCACCAATAGCCTGGCCCAGTAGAATGCTGGGAGGCCCCAGGGATGGGGCCAGGCAGCCAAGGTGTCTCCGGTGGCACGGAAGCAGTTAAGAGCTGCCTCAGCCTGTTCCTTCAGACAATTAGTGACATCTCGCTTGACAACACCACACTGAGCCGATGCAGACCTCAGCCCCCCTCCTGGCCCCCCGACGGCCGCTTCAGCTGTTTATTCTTGGGCTTTAACAATTGGGATTCTGACTTGGAGGAGCGGGCGCCCCGCGCTGCCCTCTGACCCGCCGTCGCCTTGGCAACTGGAGCCCGGTAGGCCTGGGCTCTGCGTTAGGATTACAGATCCTGAATTCACAATCTTGCTGCTCCCTTGCAAGCAGCGGCAGCAGCAAGCAGCAGCATGCAGGATCTTCAGCTAGACTGGAGGGGACAGAGAGGAGGGTCCCCAGGGTCAGCCTGAGGCTCACGCAGGAAGCTGGGATGCTGGAGGTTGGCCTGCAGAACGGTGCACGCTTCACAGCCTCCAGGGTTGGGCAGGGCCCAGAGCTGCCCTCCCCTCCCAGCGTCTCTCTGGCTCTCTGGAAACTTTCTTCCTGGTAGAGCCTTGAGGGCAGGGGTGAGGCTTCTTCCTTACCCTGCCTTTTCCCCTCAGTCAGCCCCCTACCATGCCCAGAGCTCCAAGTGCCAGCAGACTGTGCCCCTGCCGTGCCCGCCACCATGGCAACAAGCCCCTCCCTTGACAACTCTGCTCCTCCTTCCCCCCACCCTAGCAGCCAACTGCCCCAGCTGAAACCAGAGCCTATGCATCTGTGAGCCTCATGCCCAGACCCACATTCCATTTCTGTCCTCTGTCCCCCACCCCCTAGTTCTGGCAAAGACATCCCTCCTCCTCCTCCTCCTCCTCCTCCTCCTCCTCCTCCTCCTCCTCCTCCTCCTCCTCCCCCCCTCCCCCTCACACCCCCTCCCTCCTCACCTCTGTCTACTCCTGCTGTTCCCCCTACACTCTAACACTTAGTGTCACCCCCTTCTTCCCGCCCCATCTGAGTGTGTCTCACCCTCTGACTGTCACTGTGGGGCTCTGGGTGTGTCAGTCCCTCATTCTCCGGCTCCCGGGTCGCTGGTGCTCTGTGCCTCTGCCTGTCTGTGCAGACTCCTCAGGTTCCTTCTCCATCTCTTCCCCCCGTGCATGTGTCTTTGTCTCTGCATCATCCTGCCTGTCTCTCTCTTTGTCTTTTCCTTCCTCCTTGTCTCTCTCTCTCTTCCTGAGTCTCTTTCTTGCTGTTTTCCTTCCTCCAGCATGCTCGCCCTCTCTCCTTTGGCTCTCATCCCCTCCCTCTGGATCGTTTTCTCTTTCAGCCTCTTTTTTTGCCGTTTCTCTTGCCTCAGTGTCCTTCGTCTTTCTGTCTCTTCCTGGATCTGAGTTTCTGCCTTGATTTCTCCCACCCCCTCTCTTTCTTCTGACTTTCTTTCTCTAAATATGTATCTTTCTTTCAGGGCTGGGCCTTTCAGGTCTCCTTACTCTATTTCCTACCAGGTTAGGGAGCTGGTGCAGGGTGAGGGGCTCCAGAGTCACCCCAAAGGATCCCTGTTTTTAGTAGGGGCCAGATGTCCTGGAAGCCCCAATGGGCTTGTGTGGTTGGACCTGAAATGGGGGGTGCAAAGTTAAAGAGTCTGCAGAGAGTGGGGCACCAGGAAACAAGAGTGTGTGTCTGCCTTTCCAAGGTTTTAGAGGATGGGCTCCATCCATCTAGTCTACCTTCCACCAGCCCAGGGTAAGAGCAGAAGATAGTCCAGGAGCTAAACTGGTCCAGGAAACTCTTTAGAGAGCAGGCCTCACTGATTGTTGCAATTTGTCCCTTCCCTTGCTAAAACAATGGCAATGTTAGACTATGCCTCAGTTTCCCCAAATGGCATAGGGATACTATCCTTTCTCCATGTTTGACTTCTTTAAAGTGCTTTGAGTTCCTGGAGCAAAGTCAAAGTTACGAGGAACAAGGAAAGACTAGAGTGATTCCTGACCCTTTCTCACCAGTACTGGGGGACACCAGACAGAATGTGTTTGTCCAGGACAAACACAGAATCAGGGTCCTGTCTCCTTAAGGGTTGGGTGGAGGACAGTGCCCCGCCTCCCCTCAAGACTGGCAGCCCCTGCTGCCCAGCCCTCCCTCCCAGTCTGGGCAGTGGCCTCTGTCCTTCCTCCCTCGCCCCTGTTCATGGAATGAGCTTGGAGTCATGGGCAAACAGGCCTGGGGTGGGGGAGCCAGGCCTCTGGGCCCAGGCCTTGCCTCTGGGTGTGGTGAGGCCTGGTCAGGCAGACCGTTCTAGGATCCTGGGGTCTGGGCACTACTCACCAAGGGGCCAGGAGGGAGAGTAGGGGTGCTTGGGGGAGGCAGGTTGCACGCAAGGCATGCTGGGCCCCCTCGGCGGGTGGGTGGGGGGAACAAAGCTGGCATCGAGGCCTCAGCTAAAATTAGCCGCTTCCCTGCGCGGGAGCGAGCATGCCTGCCAGCCGCCCAGATCGCCGCTGCCTCGGCAGGCCATCTGTCGCCATGCTTTGCTCAGTCCCCCAGGGCCCCCCAGCTCCAGCCACCCCCAGGGGCTAGAGGGACTCGGCTCTGAGGCTGCCCCCAGCCAGGACTCTAAGCTCTTCTGCTAGGCTCTGGTCAGGCGTTACAGACTGGTCATGCTGTGTGACCTCAGGCTAGGCCTTTCCCTCTCTGGACTCCTGTAAAATGAGGGGCCCTAGACACTGATGTCTCAGATCCTCCAGTCCTTCCGGGCACCAGGTGCTGCTGCTGGTCATGGGAGGGGGCAGGGGAAGTGGACTGCCTCTCTCCCTTAGAACCACTCATCTTGTCCAAGCTTTGGGCCAAGTAGGGTTTAGGGTAAAGGTGGGTTATGGTGGACTTCTGTTCCATTCATTGGTCTTCATTGGGTGGCAGGGAGGCACTGCATCCAACAACACCCCAACATCTCCCCTCTCCCCCTCCACACTGGACCTCCAAGCAGTCTTAAAGACACAGCTCCAGGTGGGGAGCCAGGAGATGGAGGCTGAGCTCAGCTGATCCTAATTTGCTCTGTGGCTTGGGCAAGTCTCTTAGTCTATTTCTCCCTCTCTTCATTCAGAAGCTTCCCGTTTCTTGAGGAGCTGCCCACTTTATGCTACCTTGTTTCAGGAGGCTGGCACTGTTGTCTCTATTTCACAGATGATGAAGCTGAGGTTCCTTTTGAGGAAGCAGGGGAGTGTGGGCTGGAGCCTGCCGTGTCCCCTTCCTGTGGCCTGGAGGGCACTGCTTGCTGGTCTCCAGCTTTAGCTGCTTCTCTCTGACCCTGGCACTTCTCTCACCATGGCCCCTATCCTCCTCCCCAAAGCCAAAGAGGCTGAGCTGCTGCTCCAAGGTCACCCAGTTTGGCCCGAGAGGAGCTCAGACTGGAACCCAGGCCTCTTGGCTCTTAGCCTCCTTCACCACTATGGCCAGCAGGCTGGGCCTGTTCCCTGGGTGAGTCATGTTCCTGGACTTTGGCCTCCTTGTCCCCAGCTCTGTGGCCTGAAGTTTGGAGAGGGGGCCTTTGTAAGGAAGAAGGGGTCGCTGGCAGCTTTGGGGGTCTCAGACCATCCCATCCCCTCCCCAGTGAGCACATGGTGATAGCAACCCCTAACCCCCTAACTCCCCACTGATCTCTAAGCAGTCTCAGAGGAACAGCTCCTCAGGTTTCAGGACAGCCCTCCCTCCACCACTCACTCTGCCCCCTCCCTAGATATACAACTACAGTCAATGAGAAATGGAGTGGAGCAGGGGCCAGGGGAGGTGACATTTCCAGGTAGTCTGTGTGCCCAGGCAGCTTCCTCCCTAGCCCTCCTCTCCCCCAGCACCCGCCACTGGGCAGGAAGCCACAGCACCTCCCCTCCTGGTGTCCAGGGACCAAGGTCACACCAGAGCCCTGTGTGCCTTCACCTCCTCTGGGGCCAGTGGTGTTTGTCACTGGGGCAGTGTGTGGCTCTGTGCAGCTCTGGCAGTGCTGGGGTGACATTCATGCCCTGTGAGCTGTGACGCCTCTGCAGGCAGAGGGACAGCACCACCATGCTGGTGACAATGATGGGGGAGGGGTGAGGTGGGCTGTCACCTGTCCGAGGCAATCAGAGAGGTGACAGGTCCTGTATCCATCTCATAGTCTGCAGGGAGGATTCCCAGACAGGGGTGAGGCTGTGTCCCTACCTCAGGCTGTGTGGTGGGCATAGAGGTCCATACCTTTCTCACACCTGGAAGACGGGACGTGTGTGTGTGTGTGTGTGTGTGTGTGTGTGTGTGTCTTGGTCAGCTGCGTGACAGGTTCTCTGTGCATTCATATCCTATTAGTGGGTGTGAGGGGCCTGGTTTCATATCAGTTCTGCCACTGTGAGGGGTGACAGATGCCTGCCCCATGCTGTTGGGGTATGTCAGGTGCGCCCATCTTGTGCTTTGGGGAGAGAGACAGGTTATGTGCTTAGTTCATTCTGTTAGGAGGGTTGTCACCAACTTGTGTGCCTGTCTCTGGCTGTTGTGTGTGTGAGATGTCACCATGTGCCCATCGCAGGCTGTTGTGGGGAGTGGCATGTGTGATTATCTCATGCTGTTGGGAAGTTGTCAGTAACTTGGGAGCTCGTGTCTCACTCTAAAAAGACGACATGTTGCCCAGTGATATGGAGCTGGCAGCTGGTGGGGCCTTCCCGTGCAGACCACAGAGCCCCAAAGGGCTGGCCAGAGGAAACGCTTGGGGTCCTGAACAGAGGGACAAGTGCAGGTTTGGGGGTATTCAGTCCCGCATGATCTACCCTCTCACCCACATGCTATCCTGTAGGACTGTTCCCCAGGAGGAGGGACCCAGCACTTTTCAGATGGTGTGGAGAAGGGCCTTTGGGGCCAGGGCAGGTGTGTGTCTGTGAGGTGGGGAAGCAGGCAGGGTTTGGGGGGCTGTGTCCCTGAGGGACTGGGGACCCTATTTCCTGCCTCTCCTGCCCCTGAAACCGTTAAACTAATTAAGGCTGTGGAGCCATAGGATTAATCGGGGCAGCTCAGCATGGGCCGGGAGCTCAGGTAGTCGATCAGTGCACCGAGGAGGATATTGGATTTCTGAACCGCAAGTCAGCACTATTCAGGCCTGTTATCTCTCCCAGGCTCGAGGGTCAGGAGGCAGGAGGCTCCGCGCGCTGGCCGCCCCCGCCCGGCCAGCTCGGGCGCGTCCACTCCCCCTGCCCACACACCCCAGCTCTGGCCTGTCTGCTGCCCACACAGGCCTCCCCTCGGCCCTTCACCCTGACCCTTCACCGTCGCTTTCTCAAGCTCCTGCAGAAATCCCTGGTCCTTGCTCTCCCTGCCTTTCCCATCTCTGCCTGGCTCGCTTCCCCGTGCCCCTCTCCCCTCTGGCGCTCTTCATTGGTCCTTACTGGCCTCAGACTCACTCTGGGCCTGAGCGACCCCTCCCGTCAGCCTCTGACAAGGCCTCCCCCGGCTCTGTCTGCCTTCCTCTGCACCTCCACAGTGAGTCCTCGAGCCCCTCATCACCAGTCTGTCCCCGCTGTTGTGTTTGTGCCTGTGCAGGTCTCCCAGTTTCTGTCTTTCTCTTTCTGTTTCCCCATGTGTCTCTGTGTCTCCCTGTGTATCTTTCTCCCTCTTCCTCTCTGTCTTTCCCTCTCTCCCTCTGGCACGCTCGCTCTCTCTGTCTTTTCCTCTCTCTCTTGTGTGGTCTCGGCTGGTGTCTGCAACCAGAACAAATCTCCCCCAGCCAACACCCCCTGAACAAGGAGGCCAGAGCAGCTAATGGGAAACATGTGATTCTGCCTTGCGCCTGGAGCACCATGAAGGGAGCCTTAGTCCCAGCCCAGCGCCTGTACCCCCTTGCTGCATTCCCCCCACCGCACTGTCCTCTGCCTCCCAGTGGCTCCCCGAGCCTGTGTGGGCACTGTTGGAAGTTCATCTGCAACGGTGGGGGCCTGATGTTTACCTGCTGGGGAGTATCAGGTTGTGGAGGGGTTGAGGGTAGCTTTGCTCCTCAAGTCCCCCCAACTCCCAGGGCCAAGCAGACTCCCCCCACCTACCACCACCATATGTAGGAGAACAGGGCCAAGATGAGCCGGGCTCTGGGGGCCTTGTTGGGGGGGGCAGCCAGTCTACCCCCACTGGAGGGCTCTGGGGCCACCCAGATTTCCATCTTTTCCTTCCTCCTGGGCCTCTGGGGAGCTGCAAAGGTGGGGGATCCCTGAGGGCTTGGGAGCTGCTGGGCTGTGTTTCTGTGCCCACCCAACCACAGGGAAAGGGGGGACAGATCAGAGGAGGGAGGCTCTGGCAGGTTGGAATTCTCCTTCTCTGCCTGTGGATAAATTGTCCCTAATCCAGGCTTGGGGAGTTGTCTGGCTCCTACAGAGAAAGAGAGAGAGAGAGAGAAAAGAGAGAGAGAGAGGAAGGGAGGGAGAGGGAGGGAGGAGGAAAGCAGGCACACACAAACACAGTGACACAGACACACACACTGTCTCACAAAGGGTGTCTCACATGCATGCACTCACAGCACTCACACAAAGGTACCACACAAACACTGGGGCACCATTGTGCTGACACACTATGGCACACAGACCTGCTCACACATGTTGACGCTGACACATGACCATACTGGCACGGACATACAATGACATAGCACACGGACCCACTGACATACACAGAGACACGCAGTGGTACACAGACACACAAAGATAAGGTCACACAAATCCACACTTGCATGGACACGCATATACTGACCTGTGGTGAAAGAGACCCACAGGGACACCGTGGCCAATCACACCACCACACCATGACCCTGAAAACCCAGAGAAAGGCAGAGGTGGGAGGGAGGCAACACTGATCCACAGTGACACCAGCGCCTGCAGTCACAGGCCTCAAGATTGGAAACCTGCAGGGACAGCAGAGGATCAGCCGCACACCCCCACCCCCTGCCAAACACACATCCAGAAAGCTCTGAGACAGGCAGGAGCCGCTTTGGCTCCTGACACAGTGAGATGCAGAGAGCCAGGCAGAGTGTGTGCATACTCAGGCACGCTTATACCCCAGCCACAGCTGGGCTCACCTGGCTACACACAGGCACACATGCATCCTTGCATCCTCACATGCTTCCTTGGGTCCTCACACACTTACAAACAGGCTTAGCTACACACACGCACACACACACACACACAAAGCTGAATAGAAAGAAACTTGAAAAGTGCACATACCTACATGTATAACTGAAGACACCAAATCCAGGCACACATTCATCCTGGCATCACACATACACACACAGCTGACCACACCAGCCACAACTGAGCAAACACGTGATCCCACACATGGACATGCTTAAGCCCACACATACCCACACAGACATACAGAAATACAGAGCAGCACACAGGCTGAATAGACCCAGGAACCCACATACAGGTGTATTTACCCAGACAGCTGAGGCTTGACAGACATGCATTTGCACAGGCAGAATCTCGATCACACACATACAAATTCCCAGGCAACCAGAATCCATAAGCAGTCCGTGAGGCCTGGTTCCCAGACCCCCTCTGGGCTCCAGTTCAGACCTTGAGGAAACAGACAAATGGGCAGGAAGCAGGGGGGTGGTGAGGAGGGCCATGGTTATTAAAGAAAACAAGAGACATAACCAGTTACCGATGGAGATGGGTAAACACCAGCTGCATATACACCCTTGTGGAAATTCACATCCACTATCACTCTGAACAGCAACTCTCTCACCTGCGTTGTTAATAAGTCTTAGTATTTATAGTTTCCCCAGATGTTCCTCCCCATTCGTAAGATTGCACTTTTCCCATTTTATAGATGAGAAAACTGAGAGCCAGAAAGGTTGACTGACTTGCTCAAAGTCACACAGTTAATGAAGGTTGAGCCAAGGACTGTCTGACTCTCAAAGGCCAGGTTCCTTCCACTGTGGTGTATGTGCATGTGTACACATGTGTGTACATAGATGCGCAAAAACATTGCTTCTCAGTAGGAGCCTGGGGTTCTAAGAAACAGATTTGGCCAGGTGCAGTGGGTCATGCCTGTAATCCTAGCACTTTGGGAGACAGAGGCTGGAGGATTGCTTGAGCCGAGGAGTTTGAGACCAGCCTGGGCAAGGTAGTGAGACCCTATCTCTACAAAAAAATTTAAACGAATTAGCCAGGCATGGTGGTGCACACCTGTAGCCCCAGCTACTCGGGAGGCGGGAGGATCACTTGAGCCCAGGAATTCAAGGTGGCAGTGATCATAGGATCATGCCACTGCACTGCAACCTGGGCCACAAAACAAGATGAGACCCTGTCTCTCTTTAAAAAAAAAAAAAGGGCTCACAGTTCCCCAGTGGGATGATGGGATGAGGTTGAAGCTGGTTGGGACTCCATCTAGGAGAGCCTCCTGGCTTGGTGTCCCTCTGCACCCTGCTGTGTGGCTGGCTTACCCTGTGTCCATGCTTATCTCTGGGGTGCTGTGTTTGCTTCCACAGATGGGAGCTTGCCTGATTGTCTACCCATTGGCCTGGACCCCAGAGTCCACCCAGCTGAGCGTGTGCAGAGGGCCCCGAGTGCGGGGCGCTGCTCAGGCCATTGCAGAGACCACCCTGGATATGCTGATGAAGACAGGCCTTTCCTGCTGAGCCGGCCCTGTCTGCACAGCCTGCTCAGGTAACAGTGTGCAGGGAAGTCAGGCTTGGGCCTGGGCCACCCCCAGGAAGTGGGGATCAGGGGGACTTGCCTCCCAGTCCCAACAGGGATCCCCTCCCAGCTTAGGCCAAAAAGAGGTTCTTAACAGAATCAAAACATATTAACCCAACATTTACTCAAACTCCCCATTATCCAGAAAGGGGAACTGAGGTTCATGGATATACAGTGAGTCCTACCTCCTAGCCTGAGGACTCTTCCCTGCGCCTTGATGACCTGAGAGAACTGGGAGGAGAAAGGGGTTGTGACAATGACCAGGACTCAGGGCAGAGTTGGAAACCAGAGTGCCTGATGTGTGCAGCTGCTGACCCCCCAGGACACCTCTCTACCGGAGTCTGTGGAAGCAGAGAACTGGGAGGCCAAGGTGAGGTGCTGGGAGGGCCTGGGTAGCCCAGGTATGCTAGAGTGTCCTTACTGGACAGGGAGGGGGCGGGGGCGGGGGCAGTGGCAGGACCCGCCTCCCTACTCCTGGCCCAGGTTCGCCCACCCTGGCTCAGGAGCTGCAGAGCTAGGTGAAGCTGCCCTGCCCTGCAGAGGCAACTCCCTGAACTGACACATGAAGCCTCTGGCTCCAGGAAGCTCCTAGAGCTGAGCCTGCCTGGGGACCCCACCCAGCTTCCAAAGGAGCATTCCTGGGGCCTGAGGTCTGGGGGTGGAGCCTCCTGCGATTGTAAGGGTGGGGAGATACAGCTGTGGGAGGATGCACGGCTGTGTGTATCCAACTATAAATGGACAGGGCACTCAAGCTTGTGTGCAAGCTGGTGTGTGTGGAGGGCTCTGTCCTGGGCACAGGGGTAATATACAAGAGTTGTGTAAGGATTGGGCTGGGGGGGTGTTGAAGGGCTGTGTATGTGGTACGTGAGAGCATAGATATGCAGGATTCCGGGTATGTACTGGGCAGGTGTGGGGATACCGTGTGTGCCAAACTGGATGGTGTGTGTGCAAGGGTGCTAGTGTACACTGGAGAAATGTGTATATAGACAAGATCTGAATACACTGCGATGGTATACAGTGTGTGCACATGGGGATCTGTGTGTACACTGGCGAAGTGTATACTCAGTGTTCTGGACATACAGTGGGAGTGATGTGTGCACATGTGGCTCCATTTGTGCTTTGGAGGTGGGTTGGGCAAGCCTTGAGCTGAGCTGGGCTCAGCAGTGCCCAGCCTTGTGGCCAAATCGCTGAAGTCACTTCCTTTCCAGCAGCAACTTTCCAGGAGGAGGAGTTCTTCAGACCTGGGCGGGGAGGGAGGTGGGGGGCGGAACAAGGAGCTCTCCGGGGAAGGAGGTGGGGCGGGGGTGAGAGGCTGCTGGGAGGGCCTAGTGGGGCTGGAGGAGGGGAGTCCTTTGGGAGACAGAAGGAAAGACAAGGACAGAAGTCTGGAAGGGCCAAGGGCAGGAGGGGAGGGGGGCGGAGCAGGGCGGGAAGCATAGTCCCTGGGTGACCTCGGAGGGAGGAAGGGAGGGCCCCGGCAGGGTGACCCTCGGGTCCAGCCAGAGCTGGCGGTGGCGCCTGCACACCTGGCACCCAGGGCAGGGGGCTGGCAGGGGGCAGTTCTGGGGCAGACCTGCTTGCCAGGTGCCCTGCTCCGGGCAGGAAGGGGGTGGGCGAGGGTTGCACAAAGGAGCTCTGTGTGGCTGGGGGTAGGGTGGGGTGGGGTGTGCAGTGCTGTACTGTGCTGTGGCGGAGTGGGGGGGGGCGCCTGATGGCCCCAGGGGGCGGGGCAGGGCCAGCTCCCCTTGGGGGCATCAGTGGCTCCAAGGGGACACCTAGTGGCGAGGGAGAGTACTGTGTCTAGTTGAATGGCTGTTGGTGGGAGGTGGTAGCTAGAAGCTGAGAGAATAGATTAGAAGTCGAAAATTAGAACTGATTGTTGGGACTAGGACAGTTGGAGGAGGCTGCATGGGAGGGGCTGAATCTCTGGACAGCGAAGCAGTTTGATTTAGAGAAGCTCAACAAACCTAAATTCAGACACCAGCTGAATTGAATGAGATGGCTGTTTGTCCTTAAGGGCATAACTTCACCTCTCTGTGCCTCTGTTTAAATGATGCCAAATGAGTGATGGCTGCCATTATTATTGCCATTATTGTTTTTGTTATGATATTGTGCGTGTGGTTGGAAGATCTTCAGGTGTTATTGTGTGGGCAGATAGGTAGCTGAAGGAAAGGAGGTTGAGAGAGGTGATGACTAGTCCCTGAAGGGCAGATCCTGAGAGATAAGGCCCCTGGAGGAGAAGGGAGGTGATGGGAAGGTCTCAGAGCACCAGTAATGGCCCCTCTGAAGCAGTGTTTTCCATTTGAGGACATCCTTGGGCCTTCGAACCAGGCTGGGAGGAAAATGGTGGGGGAGGAGGAGTGTGCAAGCTGGAGAGAGGGTCATGAGGCCGGAAGTGAGAGCTGGGGCTGGCAGCCTGGCTCCCCTGGGGAGGTGGTGTGTGGGGGAGGGGAAGGAGGGTTGGGGAAGGGGTGGGGTGGTCACAGCCACAGCGGGGAGGGTGGGGCTGGGGACTCAAGGATGTGGGCTGGCGCTTCCCGGCACTGTGCACAGTAGGTTGGGGCCCCCAGCCTTCTCCCAACCAGCTGGTGTCCCCATGGGCAAACTCAGACACATTGACCCAGCAGCAGACAGAAGGACCCCTTTGACTTTATCCACAGACCAAGACTAGGTGGTACCCTTGGGAGAGGGCCAAGAGAATGGCCACGGGGGTGTGGTGAGGAGGGGAGCCAGCTGCTTTTCTCAGATCCTGGAGGCTTCGAAAGAGAGCAGTGACCAGCCTCAGGAGGCCTGGTTGGAGGACACGCCCAGAGGTCTTCACGGGTGGGTGGAACAGAAGCCACCACCGGAGAGGAGGTTTTTCTCTTCTGCCAAGGTCACACCCTCAGGCCCCAGCTGGGAGGTCTCCAGAGTGGGGAAGGCTTGGCTAGCCTGACCCTCAGTAAGAGAGGGAGGGGGCTTCTGGTAGGCACCTCCAAATGGGCTTCAGGAGCCACAGCGCAACCATACTGTTGGAAACTGGACTTGGAGGTTCCAAAGTCTGAGCCCCTTTTCTCATTGGTGAAGGTGTTACCCACTGTCCTCCCTGCGACAGCAACAGTGCTCCAAATTCTTGGACTAGAGAGAGCCTGACCTGGTCCACAGCCAGGCCTGGGAGAGAGCAAAGCCCTGAGTGAGCCAGTAGGTGGGACAATGAGGAGCAGCTGAGGCCTGGAACCTGCAGAAGAGGGAAGGAACAGTGAATGCAGGGATGTTCCACCTGGGTAGGCAACACAAGGGTCCCTTCCCATGCCATTCTGTGGCCTCAGACAAAGTCACTTTCCCTCTTCAGGTCTCAGTTTCCTCATCTATAAAATGGGAGAGGCATGAGATGGCACTAGAAAGTGTACCCACTGGGGTAGCTGGTTAAGAATACAGATTCCCATATGTCCCTTCACATCTATGAGTCACACTCCCCTGGACTAGGGCCTGGGTATTGGGAATGTTACACAGTTCCCCCAGGCCCAGTCTTTGGAAGCCAATGGGTTAGATAATTTTAAGATTCCTCCCAGCCTTAAATTAGACCATGGTGCTAGAAGGAGCATTTTCAGAAGTGGCTGAAGGATTGTTGCAGGAGCTGGGAGTGGAAGGAGGCTTTGGACTTAAGGCAGAATTAGGAATCCTGCCACTTAGCAGCTATGTGATTTCAGGCAAGTTACACATCCACTCTGAGCCAGTTTCCCCTATAACATGAGGATAATAAATCATGCCCCTCAGGCTGCTGTGAGGATTCAGCGGGTCATAGATGTGTAGGTGCTTTGTAGACTGCAAATAGCCATTCCCCAAAGGGGAGCAGAGAAGTGTCTCTTTCTGCTCTCTCCTGTCCCTGAGTCAGCTCTACAGTCTTCCTGTGGGGTGACAGCACTGGCTGCTGGGGAGAGTCTACATGGGTCTGTGGCATGTAGGCCCCAGGGATCAGTACTAGGTCAGAGCCAAACATTAGGCAGTGATCAAGGTCAGTCTTCAAGACCTTCACAGTATTGGGGTCCATTCAGCTACCTGCTCTCTGAGATCCCAGCTCATGGGATCAGCCACGGCCCTGAGTCCTCAGACTCCTTTGGGAGTCAGACATACCTGAATCTAAATCCTAGCTCTGCCCTGACCAGCTTAGGGAGTCAACTGGTAAATATTTATGTAGCATTCATAGCCCAGGCCCTGGGGTCAGGCGATACAGCAGTAAATAAGACAGACATGATCCCTGCCTCTGAAAAGCCCACACTCTTGAGGTGGGGGGACACACTCAGCAGCCAGTCACACAAGTAATTGATTATAATGGTGATAAGTACTATGAAGGTGAAATAGATAGGGCTCTGAGAGGATGTAGCAGGGGCCAAGATAAGGCCAGAGGTAGGATGGGGCAGCAGAGTTTTTCTGATGAAGGTGAAAGAAGGGTCAGAGAATGTCCCTTTTCACATTCTTGGGTCCTTCCCTCAGCATCCTTCTTGGGTCTGGAAAAGAAGAAAAAAGCCTCAAGGGAAAAGGTGGGATTGATTGCTCTGTATACTTCATTTGTTTGTTCATTCATTCAACAAACTTTTTAAATTTAATTTTTTGGAGAAAGGATCTCACTCTGCTGCCCAGGCTGGAGAGCAGTGGCGTGATCATAGCTCAGAGCAGCCAGCCTCAACTTCCTGGACTCAAGTGATCCTCCCACTTCTCAGCCTCTTGAGCAGCTGGGACTATAGGTGTGCACTACCATGCCCAGCTAATTTTTAAATGTTTGTAGGGACGCCGTCATGCCGTGTTGCCCAGGCTGGTCTCGAACTCCTGGACTCAAGCGATCCTCCTGCCTCAGCCTCCCATAGTGCTGGGATTACAGATGTGAGCTCCTGTCCCTGGCCACACAGCCATTTTTTAAACACTGCTGTAGGCCATGTGCTGTTCTGAGTGTTGGGGGACACATATAGCAGTGAACAGGGCAGAAATCCTTGCTTTTATCGTGTTTACCACCTTCCAGGGGATAGTTTCTGTAAGACTGGGGAGGATAATCATATTGCTCTCAGGTTTGTATGGGGAATTTGATGAGATAATCTATATAAAGTGCTTGGCCCAGTGTTTGGCAACAGAAAATGTCGCCAAACTATGGGCTTTGATTGTTGTTGACTCCCAGTGTGACTGCTCTGACCTCAGCCATCTTCACTTTTCTTGGCAGCTTTCATCGCACTAGTAATTAAGTCATTTGTAGTGATCTGATCGGTATCTGTCTGTCCAGTCCTTGTGCAAAGTAGGTACTTCATAACTAATGAGTGTATGAATGAATGATGTTACTTTATCTCTGAGCCTCCATTTCTTCATCTGCAAAATGGGGTTATTAATAGCCCCTACCTCACAGGATTGGTATGAAGAATTAAATGAAACGATGCCTGGACAGCTTCCAACCCAGTACCTGGCGCGCAGTAGGTGCTCACTAAACCTGAGCTGCGATGGTCCTTTCCAGGCGCTGTCCACGCCCCGAGGCCTGGGCTCAGGCCGAAGTTGCTCCACAGCACCCCTAGCTGACAGCCAGCGACTGGCAGAGCCCCCAGGCACGGGGGCCCTCTCTCTTCCAGGTCAGCCGGGTGTCTGCGCTGAAGGGAGCACCGAGGTGGTGGTGGGGTTCCTGGAGGAGGCTGGGCTGGTGGGCAGGGGTTGAGCTGTGGCCACCAGACCAGGGACTTCAGATCTATTGCCTGTCTTGTTGCCCACAGAGATCTCCAGTGTGACAGCCCAGGCGGCAGAGCCGAGGGTGAGTGGCTGGGGTTCTCCTGGAGCCCTGGGGATGCGGGCAGGAAGGAGGGAGGCTGTGTCCTTGTTAGAACTTCCTGGCCTTCTCCTTAAGTTTGATCACTGCTGATGGGCTTCCCTCTGAAAGGCAGGGGTCCCATTCTTCCTGAGTGCATAGCCAGATTCCCAAAGGGATGAGTTGTCAATAAGTGAAACTGGGCCGGGCGCAGTGGCTCACGCCTGTAATCCCAGTACTTTGGGAGGCCAAGGCGGGTGGATCATCTGAGGTCATGAGTTCGAGACTAGCCTGGCTAACATGGTGAAACCCCGTCTCTACTAAAATATAAAAATTAGCTGGGCATGGTGGTACAGCCTATAATCCCAGGTACTTGGGAGGCTAAGACGTGAGAATCGCTTGCACCAGGAGGCAGAGGTTGGAGGGAGCTAAGATCATGCTACTGCACTGCAGCCTGGGTGACAGAGCAAGACTCTCTATCTCTTAAAAAAAAAAGAAAAGAAAAGAAACTGGAGCCCTTGAGGGGCTCACTGTGTATGTGGTGATTTAGGAAAGGCTGGGAGTCAGCAAGGGGATTGGGCTTGGGGTGGGGACGGGAGCTTGGTAAGGAGATGAGACCTCAGGAAGGAGGGGTTCAGGAACTCTTCGAGGATATGGGAAGCTGATGAGGATGTGGATGTTCAGTAAGGGACCTCCTGCTTTTCCTGCCTGGCAGGTCTTGGTCCCGGCTTCTCGCACCCTCATGTCAGCCCCGGCCCCGCCCGGAGGCCTGCGGAGGACAAGGTCAGGATGCGTGTGAAGCCCCAGGGCCTGGTGGTGACTTCCAGTGCCGTGTGCAGCTCTCCTGACTACCTCCGGGAGCCCAAGTACTACCCCGGCGGCCCCCCCACCCCCCGGCCCCTGCTTCCCACCCGGCCCTCTGCCAGCCCACCCAACAAGGCCTTCTCCACCCACGCCTTCTCTGAGAACCCACGCCCACCCCCACGCCGGGACCCCAGCACCCGGCGCCCACCAGTCCTTGCCAAGGGGGACGACCCGCTGCCCCCACGGGCAGCCCGTCCTGTCTCACAGGCCCGCTGCCCCACACCGGCTGGAGACGGCAGCAGCTCCCTACGCTGCTGGGACAACGGGCGGGTGAACCTGCGACCAGTGGTGCAGCTGATTGACATCATGAAGGACCTGACACGCCTCTCCCAGGACCTGCAGCACAGTGGTGTACACCTGGACTGTGGTGGGCTCCGACTCAGTCGCCCACCTGCACCGCCACCCGGTGACCTACAGTATAGCTTCTTCTCCTCACCCAGCCTAGCCAACAGTATCCGTAGCCCTGAGGAGCGGGCCACCCCACACGCCAAGTCGGAGAGGCCCAGCCACCCCCTCTACGAGCCTGAGCCTGAGCCTAGGGACAGTCCCCAGCCTGGCCAAGGCCATAGTCCCGGAGCCACGGCTGCGGCCACAAGTCTGCCCCCAGAGCCTGAGCCAGACGGCACTGATTACTCAGAACTTGCTGACGCCGACATCCTTAGTGAGCTGGCCTCCCTCACTTGCCCAGAGGCCCAGCTGCTTGAGGCCCAGGCCCTTGAGCCACCATCGCCTGAGCCAGAGCCTCAGCTCCTGGACCCCCAGCCCCGCTTCCTGGACCCACAGGCACTAGAGCCACTCGGGGAAGCTTTGGAGCTGCCACCCCTGCAACCTCTTGCTGATCCTCTGGGGCTGCCAGGCCTGGCTCTCCAGGCCCTGGACACCCTGCCTGACTCCCTGGAGTCACAGCTGCTTGACCCCCAGGCACTCGACCCCCTGCCCAAGCTGCTTGACGTCCCAGGTCGCCGTCTGGAGCCCCAGCAGCCCCTGGGGCACTGCCCACTGGCAGAGCCCTTGCGCCTGGACTTGTGCTCACCGCACGGCCCCCCTGGGCCTGAGGGTCACCCCAAGTACGCCTTGCGGCGCACTGATAGGCCAAAGATCCTGTGTCGCCGGCGGAAAGCCGGACGGGGGCGCAAGGCAGACGCCGGACCCGAGGGCCGCCTACTGCCCCTGCCTATGCCTACGGGGTTGGCAGCCGCCCTGGCCGAACCCCCACCGCCACCGCCTCCTCCACCCCCTGCCCTGCCAGGCCCAGGCCCGGTCTCAGTCCCAGAGCTGAAGCTGGAATCTTCCCAGACCCCAGTGGTCTCTACCCGCAAAGGCAAGTGCCGGGGCGTGCGGCGCATGGTGGTGAAGATGGCCAAGATCCCTGTATCGCTGGGGCGGCGGAACAAGACCACGTACAAAGTGTCTTCCTTGAGCAGCAGCCTGAGCGTGGAGGGCAAGGAGCTAGGCCTGCGTGTGTCGGCTGAGCCCACCCCACTGCTGAAGATGAAGAACAACGGGCGGAATGTGGTAGTGGTCTTCCCACCAGGGGAGATGCCCATCATTCTCAAGCGCAAGCGGGGCCGCCCTCCTAAGAACCTGCTGCTGGGTCCCGGCAAGCCCAAGGAGCCAGCTGTGGTGGCGGCTGAGGCAGCCACTGTGGCAGCAGCCACCATGGCCATGCCAGAGGTGAAGAAGCGGCGGCGGCGGAAGCAGAAGCTGGCCTCTCCCCAGCCGTCCTATGCCGCCGACGCCAACGACAGCAAGGCCGAGTACTCAGACGTCCTGGCCAAGCTGGCCTTCCTGAACCGCCAGAGCCAGTGTGCTGGCCGGTGCTCGCCACCCCGTTGCTGGACACCCAGTGAGCCAGAGTCGGTGCACCAGGCCCCCGACACCCAGAGCATCTCCCACTTCCTGCATCGCGTGCAGGGCTTCCGGCGGCGTGGGGGCAAAGCAGGCGGGTTTGGTGGCCGGGGTGGGGGCCATGCAGCCAAGTCAGCCCGATGCTCCTTCAGTGACTTCTTTGAGGGCATTGGCAAGAAGAAGAAGGTGGTGGCCGTGGCTGCTGCTGGGGTAGGGGGGCCTGGCCTCACTGAGTTGGGGCACCCACGCAAACGGGGCCGGGGGGAGGTGGATGCTGTGACTGGGAAGCCAAAGCGCAAGCGGCGGTCCCGAAAGAATGGGACCCTGTTCCCAGAGCAGGTGCCCAGTGGCCCGGGCTTCGGAGAGGCGGGTGCCGAGTGGGCTGGGGATAAGGGTGGTGCCTGGGCCCCTCACCATGGGCACCCAGGCGGGCAAGCTGGCCGAAACTGTGGGTTTCAGGGGACTGAGGCCCGGGCCTTTGCCTCCACTGGGCTGGAGAGTGGAGCCTCAGGCCGTGGCAGCTACTACAGCACGGGCGCACCCTCGGGCCAGACCGAGCTCAGCCAGGAGCGCCAAAACCTCTTCACTGGCTACTTCCGCTCGCTGCTCGATTCAGATGACTCCTCCGATCTCTTGGACTTTGCCCTCTCATCCTCTCGCCCAGAGTCCCGGAAGGCATCAGGCACCTATGCAGGGCCACCCACCAGCGCCCTGCCTGCCCAGCGGGGCCTGGGCACCTTCCCCAGCCGGGGAGCCAAGGCTAGCCCAGTGGCAGTCGGTAGCGGTGGGGCTGGGGCAGACCCCTCCTTCCAGCCTGTTCTGCCCACACGCCAGACCTTCCCACCAGGACGGGCAGCAAGCTATGGGCTAACTCCAGCCACTTCAGACTGCCGGGCAGCTGAGACCTTCCCAAAGCTGGCTCCCCCGCCCTCAGCTGTGGCCCGCTCACCTACCACCCACCCGCCCACCAACACCTACCTGCCCCAGTACAGCAGCTATGGGGCTGGACAAAGCGTATTCGCCCCAGCTAAGCCCTTCACGGGCCAGGACTGCGCTAACAGCAAGGACTGCAGCTTTGCTTATGGCAGCGGCAACAGCCTTCCTGCCTCACCCAGCAGCGCCCACAGCGCCGGCTATGCCCCACCGCCTACTGGGGGCCCCTGCCTGCCACCAAGCAAGGCCTCTTTCTTCAACAGCTCTGAGGGGACCCCCTTCTCTGGTTCAGCCCCCACGCCCCTGCGCTGTGATAGCCGGGCCAGCACAGTCTCGCCTGGTGGCTACATGGTGCCCAAGGGCACCACTGCCTCTGCCACCTCTGCAGCCTCTGCCGCCTCCTCTTCCTCCTCCTCCTTCCAGCCCTCGCCCGAGAACTGTCGGCAGTTTGCGGGGGCTTCTCAGTGGCCTTTCCGGCAGGGCTATGGAGGCCTGGACTGGGCCTCAGAGGCCTTTAGTCAGCTCTACAATCCCAGTTTTGACTGCCACGTCAGTGAGCCCAATGTGATCCTGGACATCTCCAACTACACACCACAGAAGGTGAAGCAGCAGACCGCCGTGTCAGAGACCTTCTCTGAGTCCTCCTCCGACAGCACCCAGTTCAATCAGCCGGTCGGTGGTGGCGGGTTTCGGCGTGCCAACAGCGAGGCCTCGAGTAGTGAGGGCCAGTCGAGCCTGTCCAGCCTGGAGAAACTGATGATGGACTGGAACGAGGCATCATCTGCCCCTGGCTACAACTGGAACCAGAGTGTCCTCTTTCAGAGTAGCTCCAAGCCGGGCCGTGGACGGCGGAAGAAAGTGGACCTGTTCGAGGCCTCACATCTGGGCTTCCCAACATCCGCCTCTGCTGCTGCCTCAGGCTACCCATCCAAACGGAGCACTGGGCCCCGGCAGCCACGGGGTGGACGGGGCGGTGGGGCCTGCTCAGCTAAGAAGGAGCGGGGTGGCGCAGCGGCCAAAGCCAAGTTCATCCCCAAGCCACAGCCGGTCAACCCACTGTTCCAGGACAGTCCCGACCTCGGCCTGGACTACTATAGTGGGGACAGCAGCATGTCACCACTGCCCTCATCACAGTCGAGGGCCTTTGGTGTGGGAGATCGAGACCCCTGTGACTTCATAGGACCCTACTCCATGAATCCGTCCACGCCTTCTGACGGCACCTTCGGCCAAGGCTTCCACTGCGACTCTCCCAGCCTGGGTGCTCCCGAGCTTGATGGCAAGCATTTCCCACCACTGGCCCACCCACCCACGGTGTTCGACGCCGGCCTGCAGAAGGCATATTCACCCACCTGCTCACCCACGCTGGGCTTCAAGGAAGAGCTGCGGCCACCGCCCACAAAACTGGCTGCCTGCGAGCCCCTCAAGCATGGGCTCCAGGGGGCCAGCCTGGGCCATGCAGCTGCAGCCCAGGCCCACTTGAGCTGCCGGGACCTGCCACTGGGCCAGCCCCACTACGATTCCCCCAGCTGCAAGGGCACAGCATACTGGTACCCACCAGGCTCAGCTGCCCGCAGCCCGCCCTATGAAGGCAAGGTGGGTACAGGGCTGCTGGCTGACTTCCTGGGCAGGACGGAGGCCGCATGCCTCAGTGCCCCTCACCTGGCTAGCCCACCAGCCACACCCAAGGCCGACAAGGAGCCACTGGAGATGGCCCGGCCGCCCGGCCCACCCCGTGGCCCTGCTGCAGCTGCTGCTGGCTATGGCTGCCCACTCCTTAGTGACTTGACCCTGTCCCCCGTGCCGAGGGACTCACTGCTGCCCCTGCAGGACACTGCCTACAGGTACCCAGGCTTTATGCCGCAGGCGCATCCCGGCCTAGGTGGGGGCCCCAAGAGCGGCTTCCTGGGGCCCATGGCGGAACCTCACCCTGAGGACACATTCACCGTCACGTCCCTGTAGTGCCAACTGAAGTGCCGACTGGACCGCGAGGTTTTGTTCCTGGGTGAGTCTGGGGATGTGGGCACAGCGGGCAAAGGCCCGGGGGTGGGGAGAGGACATCAGAGCTTAGTCAAGGACAGAGGTATGGAGTGAGCAGGAAGCAGGTGAAGGATTTAAGGGCAAGGCTGGGACCAGCGGCAGGGAGTAGGGATCCGCTGCTGTGGACAGTCTCAGGAGGAGGTGGGGTGCTGGGGCTGGGAACTCAGCAGGCGACTTGGACGTTCAAGGAGTCTTGTTAATTGAAATGGCCGGAGGACCATAGACTGGATGGGGCCCTGGCGTTTGGTTTATCAAGTTTTCATTTCCTTTGTTCATGCCATGTCTTGGGCAGGAAGTATTTCCCAGGAAATACACTGATAACAGTGGGCATTTGCATCACCCTGTGTGAGACAGGTGAAGGGAGAAGCAGGTTGGATGGTCACCTACCCAGGGCCTATTCAGAGGACCAGCCCTGCTGGTACCCCCATTTCCCTGGGAGCTTCATTGATTCTAAGAGGCAGCCTGGTGAGGGCCAGGTCAAGAGAGTGGCCAGGACGGCTTGGTCACACACTCTGCAAGGACTTCACAGGATGGCTCAAAGTGTCCTCTCTTGGCCTCCCAAGGTGCCCCCAAGAGCTGTTTTCCAACATCTGTGACCTGAGGTAGGCTAGGTGTGGCCAGGAGCATGTGGGGTAGGGACCCAGAAGTGGAGAAGGGGTGCTGGGATCCCACCGTCCCTGCAAACGTGCAGCCATGGGGACTACCTTCAGGCAAGATATTTTGACCCTGGAAAAGCCAGTCCCTTTCCTGAAGCTTTTCTGCGAGTTCAGTGAAAGAGTTTTAAATGTTTAGATGCTGTTTTTATCAGGTACTGTGACCTCATTAATTGGAGTCAGTTTTAGTATTCTCAAGATTTGGTGTTTTAAAAAGGAAAATAAAAGACAGAAAACGCCCCCAAAATGATCAAAGGGAATAGGGTAGAAGGAGTCATTTTCTTGAAGAACAGCCTGCTCCAGAAATTAGCCACCACAGGCCCCACTCTAGGACAACAGATCTGTCACAAAATTGACCCAGATGTGGCGGTTGGTGGCGGGGTAAGCCGGAGGCATGTCTGAGCCCCTCACCCTTCCCTTCTGCTGCCACTGAAGCTTCCTGGGAGTTTCTCTTCCTGGAGGAGTAGCTGGGCTCCTGGAAAACCCCATCTGTGCTCTGGGAGGCCATTCAAGGCCAGGGTGACTCAGGGTCCTGAAGTCATTATTACCCCCTCTCTGCCAGACCCTAGCTCCCCTGGTGCCTGAAGGTGACAAAGGGCAGCATGCGGGAATCAGGAGGCCTGGGGGAGGACCATTCCTGGATTGGTCACCAATTTGCTGCATGCCCTCGACCAAGCTTTTGCTCCTCTCTAAGCCTCAGTTTCCCCATCTTTTCAAGGAAATTTACTTTGATAACCCCTTAGGCTCTTGTGTAGCTCTGCATGGCAGAGACAATGAAGCAAACTTTTTTTTTTTTGGCAGCATCTCTTTCTTCCTAATGAAGCCAGGCCAAGATTAAAATGGCCTTCCATTCCCCATGCATCTCATTGCAAGCAGCAGAGGCTCAGATCTGAAGCAGGCCAGGGAGAAGCTGCTTAGGGTTTAAAATGTCAAACTCTTGATCCTTCTCACTGGAGGGGAGATGTCTCATGGATAATCCAGAAATGTGAAATAATCCAAAACTGTTCCTCCCAGGCTCTGGGTGGGAAAATGGACGGGTGTGGGGGCTGGGTATTTGGGCAGGTCACAGCTCAGTGAAATACATAATGGAACCACCCAGTGAGGTCTGAACGAAGGAGGAACTGGGATGCCATCCAGCCCCACATTCTGGCCCTGCTCCCCACTCAGGGCTGGGAGTTACCAGCTCTGTCCTCAAACCAATGCATTCCATTGTTCTAGAGACATCTGTCCAACACCCACTAGATGCCAGGCATTGGGGCACCACAGTGAACACCACAAATGAGGTACTGGTCCTCAGGGGGCTTCCCATTTAAAGGGAAAGACAACAAACAGTGGCATAAAGCATATGATGATTCCAGCTATGGGAAACACTGTGTAAGCCAAAAAAGCTAGAAGCTTGTAAGTGCACACAGCATGCTGACCGGACCTTGAAGCTGAACCTGAGGGATGAGGGGGCTGGACAGCTGGAGGGGAGTGGGAAGAGCATTCTGGGCAAAGGGAACAGCAGTGTGGAAAGCCTGGAGGCAGGAAGGGGCTCAGCTTTGAGGATCTGCCTATGGGAAGGCCATAAAGTTAAGTGAGGGGATGAGGCAGGCGAGGCCAGATCATGTGGGACATTGGAAGGAGTCTGAACTTCATTCCCAGACACACGGGGATCCACTGAAGAGTTCCCAGCTGGAATTCCCCAGGCCACCATGGAGCAGGGCTAGTGTTGAAGCAGGGAGACCAGCTGCAGTGGTCGACACACACAGTGATGATGGCCCAGACTCAGGTCGGGGAAGGGCTGCCTCCTCTCTCTATCTAAGATGGCACACAGACTCTAGAGCAACCCTGCAGTGCCAGGAAATGATCAGAATCACCACAGGAATGAGAAAGAGTTGGAGATACAGAGAAGGAGAGTGGTAAGGAAGAAGAGTTCACAGAGGGAGTTGCTACTCTCAACAGAGGGCTTAAGCAGAGAGGACCAGGACACACTCATTCACCAACAGCAGTGAGCAGTTTTGACGCCAGGCTCTGGAAAGCAGTCATTGGCCTTAGTTTCCCAACTTGAGCCCCTGTGTGTCCATCCAGTGCTGGGTACTGGGGAGACAGGCATGGCCCCTGTCCTCCAGTTCAGCCTCCATTTGGTACCTGTTATGTTCCAACAGGTACACAAAGAACCTGAAAACACCTGGTAGAGAGTGGCAGGTGCCCAGAGCCAGTGAGAAACAAAGATTTGCACTGGGCAGCTGGGTGTTGTGGTCAGAAGTCAGCCCTCTGCCCCCTTGATGAGAAAAGGGACATTTGTGCTGGGCCCTTTATGTAACACCGCCTCACTGATCCTTCACAGCAGATTACGAGGTGGGGTGTGTCTCCCAACCACAGCCCCCTGCCTCCTTCCCTGTCCTACCTTAGAGAGACTTGAGGAATGAACCTTGCCCAGGGGGATCCATTAGCCAATAGAGCCAGGATTAGCACCCAGTACTGTCCGTCCTGAGCCTGGGTACTCTGCCATATGGCTGCCTCTCATCTCCCCACACCTCTATTTCCCCATCTGCAAAAGGACAGGTTGGATTGGACAATCCCTACAACTCTTGCTGGGTCTGACATCTTAAATGGATTGTGAGGTTCTGTGGAAGAAGCTGCACTTGAGCTCGACCTTAAAGAATAGGCAAGGTTTGGACACACGGAGACCAGGGGAAGGGCATTCCAGGCAGAGGGAGCTGTGGGCAAAGGCAGGTCACATCCCAATGTGAATTAGATAAAAGCTCAGAGGAGACAGAATGGGGAATGTGGGTCCCAACTGATCTCAGAGCTGTGGCTGATGGGACAGAAGACAGCACAGGTCAAGCAAGGAGGGGCCTTGGGCCTGTGCAGACATCTTCTCTGGGCCTCTAGATGGAAAGTAGAGCCAGACAGACTGGCTCCACATTGGGCCCTGTGGGCTAAAGATCGACCCTGTCAGACCCTGGGGACAGGGGTGGGAGGGTACAAAGGGCCCTCCAAGGTGTTCAGGAATCTCCAGTCCCTCTCCCTTCCCTAATCCCTCTCAGGCCTGACCTGAGGCCAAGAGAAATGTCACAGGTCCTCCAAGGTTACGCCAGCTGGGGCCTGACCGGAGCAGGAAGCAGTTTCCAAGGCCACCATCCAGCCAGGGTCAGCAGACATGCCCGGGCCTGGGCCAGGCCCCAGCTGCTCTGGGCTTTGTCTCTTCGTGTCTTGAAACCTTGAGAGGTCACTTGATCTTGCCTGTGGCTCTGAGCAAGAGGCCTCACGTCGGGGCTCAGCTAGTCCTGCCCTGACTCTTCTGGGCACAAGTTCTTCCCCACACTCTCTGAGGCCATCCTCCCTCTGATCCTATCTCTGGCTGTTCCTGCAGCCATGCTTAAGCCAGGCCTTGTTCTGAGCCCTCATTTCCTGAAAATAATCTCTCCATGACCATGCCGACTTGCCCTCCTTTTTCTTATCTTCTCACATCCCAGAGCAGGGCCACGGAACTGGAGGATGGTGGCTGGGAGCCTGTCTGTGGACATAGATAGGCCTCTGTGTATCTATTCCAACCTAGTCCATCCCTTACCAGCTAGGTGACCTGGTGAGTCATGTCACCTGATGAGTCACGTCACCTCTCTGCGTCTCTTGTGAGAATTAAATGAGATTACACATGAAGCCCTTGGCCCGGTCCCTGGCACACAGTGAGCACGTAGTCAATGGCTGGTGATGGGTAGGTAAATACCCTACACAGGCTGAACTCCGGGGCCTCTGACCAGCCTGTGTGAGTCACACACCTCTAACCCTCGCCTCTTGGACCTTCCTACAGGACCACAGCCAGCCCTCCCTCACCTGCACCCCTCCTAGGAAGGAGCTTGTATTCTAGTGTGGGTTTGGGTCCTTGGAGGAGGCTTTGTTATAACACCTAGTTCTTTGCTTTAGCAATTAGGCTGAGTCCTTCCTGGGGGACCCAAGGACAAAATGACCCAGCATAGCTAGACACCTTGTCATCACAGTCATGCCCACCAATCCTCTCCCCTACTGCAAATAATATGAAACATTTTCTTGTGACTGTAATATGTCATGATTTGTCCCCTAGCAGTTGTGCCATCTTTGTCAGCATAACCTTTGCTCCCATAGTGCCCTGTGTTTGTGCTGGAAGGCTGGGGGAAGTAGGTGAATTCTGTGTTCACACATATGAGCTAGTGACGTGCTCGGGGCCAGGCATTATTTCCAGTGCTGAGGGTGTCACTGAGCAAGACAGGCAGTCCCCTGCAGGGCCTCACAGGGCCTGCAGCCTTTTACAGGTGTTTATTTAAAATCTCCACATGGGCCAGACTTGGTGGCCAATGCCTGTAATCCCAGCACTTTGGAAGGCTGAGGCAGGTGGATCACTTGAGGCCAGGAGTTTCCGTCTCTACTAAAAACACAGAAGATAGCCAGGTGCGGTGGCGTGCACCTGTAGTCCCAGCTACTCGGGAAGCTGAGGCAGGAGGATAGATGGAACCTGGGAGCCGGAGGTTGCAGTGAACCAAGATCACGCCACTGCATTCCAGCCTGGGTGACAGAACAAGACTCCGTCTCAAAATAAATAAATACATAAATAAATAATTAAAAAAAAAAAAACCTCCACATGGGCATTGCTCTTAGAGCAGGGCCTGGGAAACTCCCAGGAGAAGGATCAGGAACCACCCACTAAAACCGTGTGAGCAGGGCAGGCAGCAGGAGTTTCCTGGAGGCAGGAAATGGGTCTTGACAAATTTGAGACTTCAGAGGCTTTAGCTCTAGCTCAGCCACCAGGGTCTCTGGCCCAACCCCCTCCCTGCTCCAGGCATGCACCCCACCTCCAGCCCCCTAGTTCGTTCTCCCCATTATGGCCACCAAAGTGCTTGTTTTTTTGAGCATTTTTAGATGCATGGTGTCTGGTGTCCCTAAAATATTTATTGAATGAATTGATTAAAACACATCTGCTCCTGTAACTCCATTGCTCTACACCTTCTGACTGCATCCTTCCCTCTCCAGCCTCGTTCCTTGCCTACAAAATAAAGGCCCAACTTCCCAGCACAGAATTCAAGGTATTCCAGGCTTCCTTCCTGGCATCCAACCTTTTTTTTTTTTAGCCCCACCTTACACACACACCCTTATTAGCTGGGAGCATGCGTGGAAGCAGGAGGGAGCTCTGGGAGGGCTGGCTCCCAAACGTGCCCCATGCTCTTGCTGTTCCTGGCCTGGGTGGTCCTTTCCTACCCCATCTCCCACCTGTCAGTTCCTATCTTTCACTCAGACATCACTTCCTCCAAGAAGGGTTCCAGGATCTTTCTCAGGCCCAATTAATCTCTAACCCTTTCTGCATTCCTGACGGCCCTTCCTGGGAATGCCCTCCTCTCCACACCATCAGCTCCTTTAGGGCGATTATTCATCTCTGGGCACTGTCCTTCTCTCCCCCACCCAGTGTCTCATCATGCCTGGGACATTTCAGGTTTTCTGGTTTTTTTAAACTTGAGTCAAAGAACTAGATGTAGAATAGGAAGATTTTTTTTTTTTTTTTTTGAGATAGAGTCTTGCTCTTGTCACCCAGGCTAGAGTTCAGTGGTGCGATCTCGGCTCACTGTAACTTCCATCTCCTGGGTTCAAATGATTCTCATGCCTCAGCCTCCCAAATAGCTGGGACTACAAGCATATGCCACCATGCCTGTCTAATTTTTTTTTTTTTTTGAGACGTAGTCTTGCTCTGTCACCTAGGCTAGAGTACAGTGGCGCGATCTTGGCTCACTGCAAGCTCCGCCCCCTGGGTTCAAGCAGTTCTCCTGCCTCAGCCTCCCAAGGAGCTGGTACTACAAGTATGTGCCACCACATCCGGCTAATATTTTGCATTTTTAGTAGAGACGGGGTTTCACCATGTTCTCCAGGATGGTCTCAATCACTTGACCTCGGGACCTGCCCGCCTCAGCCTCCCAAGGTGATTTTTTGTATTTTTAGTAGAGACGGGGTTTCACCATGTTAACCAGGAAGGTCTCGATCTCCTGACCTTGTGATCCACCCACCTTGGCCTCCCAAAATGCTGGGATTACGGATTACCACCACCCCTGGCCTGAATAGGGAGACTTATAAGAGGAAAGGTTAAGCACTGGGGAATGAGATGGGACAATTTCACCCTGTCATCAGGATATGCTCCTAAAAGAAGGGCAGGGATGGCCAGGCATGGTGGCTCACACCTGTAATCCCAGCACTTTGGGAGGCTGAGGCAGGTGGATCAACTGAGGTCAGGAGTTTGAGACCAGTCTGGTCAACATGACAAAAGCCCGTCTCTACTAAAAATACAAAAATTAGCTAGGTATAGTGGCACATGCCTGTAATCCCAGCTACTCTGGAGGCTGATGCAGGAGAATTGCTTAAACCCGGGAAGCAGAGGTTGCAGTGAGCTGAGATTACGCCATTGCACTCCAGCCTGGGCAACAAGTAAGAAACTCCATCTCAAAAAAAAAAAAAAGAAGGGCAGAGACGGGGTGTGTAAATAAACTAGTTCAGACTCTCAGGGCTCTTTGGGCCTGTGGAACTCTCCAAGCACAACTCCTCCCAGTTTTCAGAGAGGGAAAGGTCCTGCCTGAGGACTCAGAGCCACTTGGTCATTGAAGTACGGAAGGTAGAGCCAGAAAGGGCCCTTGGGGATCACCTGGTTCCGTGGTTCTTGCTCTTTCTTAAGCCTCCACTTCAGTTGCTTGTCCAACACAAACCAGTCAGGAATGCCTGTCTTTACATTTGGCAGCTCCAGTTGAAGGGAGGGAGGGAGGGAGGGAGGGAGGGAGGGAGAGAGAGAGAGAGAGAGAGAGAGAGAGAGAGAGAGATAGAGAGATAGATGGAAGAGGTGAGGCTAGTCTCCTCCCAGGACAGGTATAATACAGGGTCACACAAGGCTGGGGAACCCCATTTGGTCTTATTGCCCCACAGTGGGGGAGGCAGGGGAAGAACCTTAAGGAGGGAATGGCTGGCAGAGCTAGAGTTTAAGGAGCACCTCTGGTCAGTAGTAGACACACATTTGAAAAAATTCTCCAGGCTTGGCATGGTGGATCACCATGCCTGCAATCCCAGCACTTTGGGGGGCCGAGGTAGAGTATCACTTAAGCCCAGGAGTTTAAGACCAGCCTGGGCAACATAGATCCATCTCTACAAAAATATAAATTACCCAGATGTGGTAGCAGGCACATGTAGTTCCAGCTACTCAGGAGGCTGAGGTGGGAAAATCGCTTGAGCCGAGGAGTTTGAGGCTGCAGTGAGCCATAATCATGACACTGTACTGGAGCCTGGGTGACAGAGTGAGACCCTGGCTCAAAAAAAAAAAAAAAAAAACCAACAACCTAAAACTTCTCTGGAGTAGAGAGAGACTCCTGATTGGGAGCCTGAGTAATTGGGAGCCTCGATAATTCGGTGAATTCCAGGTCCACCTATCTAACAGTTCTTCTGCCATACCAGTTGTGGGCTGAGCCCCCAGGAAGCAGTATACTCTTCACATGGAGGTGACTCCCAGGCCTGGCTGCCTGAAAATGTTACAAGGATGGATCAGGTGTGGGCCTCTGTGGTTTGCCTCTGACCCTTTGTCTTTGGGGCACCATCCCAGTGCCTGAAGATCTCTCCCATCACCTGTTCAACTCCCTTATTTTATAGAATAGAAACTCAGGCCACCACAGTCACTCAGAACTGTAATCCCTGCACTTTGGGAGGCCAACGCAGGTGGATCACTTGAGTTCAGGAGTTGAATCTAGCCTGGGCAACATGGTGAAACCTTTTCTCTACAAAAAAATAAAACAATTAGCCAAGTGTGGTAGTACACACTTGTAGTCCCAGCTACTCTGGAGGCTGAGGTGGAAGGATTGTTTGGGCCTGGGAGGTGGATGTTGCAGTGAGCCATGATTGTGCCAGTGCACTCTAGCCTGGGTGATAGAGTGAGACCCTGTCTCAAAAAAAACAAAAACAAACAAAAAAAAACGCTGAAGCCCAGAGAGGGAAGGGACTTGCTCTAGGTAACACAGGAAATCAGTCTCTCAAATTCTCATATACTTTTCTTCTTTTGAGACAGTCTTGCTCTGTCGCCCAGGCTGGAGTGCAGTGGCATGATCGCGGCTCACTGCAACCTCCGCTTCCTGTGTTCAAGCAACTCTCATCCCTCAGCCTCCCGAGTAGCTGGAATTACAGCCATGTGCTACTACTCCTAGCTAATTTTTATATTTTGAGTAGAGATGGGATTTCACCATGTTGGCCAGGCTGGTCTCGAACTCCTGACCTCAAAAGATCCACCCACCTCACCCTCCCAGAGCACTGGGATCACAGGCGTGAGCCACCGCACCCAGCCTCATGCACTCTTTGCCTTCTGCTCTACTGCCTTGTTTGACGTTGGACCCTTTCGAGAGGGCAGAGACTAGAGAGTAGAGATTAGGCCTTAACTCATGCCCTGGCAGCCAGTGAGCATGAATACATGTTTGCTGGTTACTTAAACAAAAGCACAAATATATGTTCCTTTTTGGGGGACAGCAGCCTCCTCTAGACCACCTGATTTATATGTGCTCTGCAGCATTTTGAAGCTCTGCTCAGCTGTCCCTCAGTGCTGCCAGTGCCAATCCCCCCTGACAGGCAGAGACCACTTAATGCCCTGGCACCTCAGATGGTGAAACCGCTGGAGCGTGAGGACTCAGAGGAATGTGGCTTTGCAGTTGTGTGTCACGGAGGCACTAAAAGGTGAAGTCTTCGGAACAGTAGTCGCTGTGCTGGGGGCTGGTGTGTGTTAGCGCTGGGTGTGCAGCAGCACCACGTACAGGTTCCTGCCCTGCAGAAGCCAGGTTGACATAGCTATGGTAACAGGGTGGTCTAAGGAGGGGTTCTGAAGTTGTGCAAGCCCAAGCTGGACCTTGACATACTGATTAGACTCAGGTCAGTCCTTGCTCTGCCATTCAGTCGGCGCATGCCTTGGTCCTAGCACATGCTGCGCACCATGTTTAGCAGTGGTTGAAGAGCCGCACTCTCTCCTGCCACGACCACGTTAGTTGCCTCCTCAGGACTTCCCGTGGCACAGCCCCCATCTCCCTGCATCAGAATTGCCTGGTTTGGGGTCTGCTTTGCCTTCCTCTCTATCTGTGAGGCTCTCAAGGACAGGGACCAGATCAGTTTTGGTCTCTGCTTTGTCCCCAGTGCCCAGCACTGGGCTGCCTGGCACATTAGTGTCTGGTTGTGCTTTGTGGAGAGCTGAACCTGGTGAGGTCAGGGTTCCACACAGCCACAGCATTCTCCCCCAACCTCCACAAGAACCCTGGGGCTTTTGGGCTTTGATTCATCCCCCTCCCCCACTCCCTCCCATCCTGCAGATTCTGCCAAAGTCCCTGGCTGGCCAAGTCCTGAAAGCTGGGGAGGGTGGTGGGAGGAGGAAGGTGAGACGAGATGGGCGGCTTAGCAGAGGGTGAGAAAGCCTCCTGCTGCCTGGCCGCAGGCACCACGGGAATGGTTCTGGCAGGAGCCGCCTGCTGGGCTGAGATCACCATGGAGACCTGGCTTAGAGAGGGTCACTGGCAGTGGCTAAGGGCCTGGGTTGGGGGTGGGGGTGCAGGGATTTATGCAGAGGCTCCCAGCCTGCCCCGGGGCCCTTGGAGGGAGCAGGGGAGGCTGGTGTTGGACAACATCGGTTTGCCAGTGATTTGGAGCAGCCCATCCCAAAGTCGCCTTCCCTTGTCACCCCAACAGAGGTTCTTTAGCTTGGCAACTGTTCTTCAACCGCAATAGAGTTGTCCTCTGGACAGATGCCCCCAGCCCTCTGGCTCAAGCAGTTACCCCAGATAAAATTGTTCTACTCCCTAATGGACACCCTTCTTGTCTCTGCAGCCTGTTTACCACCTGACTGTGGAGAGCTTGCATTCATCCCAACAGCAGCCCCTGCCCCAAGAGCTGCTTTTCTACCTATCACCCCACTGCAACACAGCTATCGCCCTCCCAGGCACACCGCTCCCCCTACGGCTACTATTCCATCCTGCCACTGCAGGAGACCTGACAGCTTAACAAAGATGCAGCTCTTCTCTCTCTAGAGCCTCTCTGCCTGCCACCTGGTCTGATCCACCAGGATAGGGTGCTGCCCTGCTTCTGCAGGAGCCCACCTGGTTCCCCTGGACCTTGGGGGAGTCCTGGCAAGTCCAGCCTCAGGACAAAAGTCGTCCCCGGGGCTGACTACCCAGCAGACAGCAGCTGAGGCTGAGCAGAATTTAAATGTGGCTTTGGTAGAAAGGGAAGCCAAGAAAGTACAAGGGAGGAGAGGCTTTTTGTCACCCGCCTGGTTCCTGCTGGTGTGGGGGAGGACGAATGGGCTCCTGAGGAACCTGAGGAGGCAGTTTCAGCACCCTCACCTCACCCCTTGATTCGGATGGAGACGGTCGCACACTGAGGGTGGGAGATGTGTGTCTCAGAGCTCTGAGAGGTGGACAGGATAATGGCTGGAGCTTTCAGGAATGCCTCAGCCCAGCCCTGTTCTTTGGGGGACCTTTTCACTCACCCTAGTAGAGCTGTGAATCCAGGGGGTCTAGCCACACTGGGGGTCTGGGTAGGGAAGTCAGATCCCCAGGGCCCCGCAAGCATAATGAGAACTGTCTGGGAAAAAGGGGTCCTTCCAATCTCGAGTGTCTGGCGATGGTAGGAACTGGGAACTTGGGAGTCTGAGCTTCAGGAAGGCAGGGTTAAGCCAAACACAGATGGCATTGCGTTGGGCAGCTTCTCTCTTCCTTCCCTGAGAAAGAATTCCTCCTCACCTCACCTCTCTAAGAAACAGAATGGCAATGGCAAGGGATGAGAAGAGGATTGGATTTAGAATAATTAAAAGCAGTGGTTCGGCCAGGTGCCATGGTTCACGCCTGTAATCCCAGGACTTGGGGAGGCCAAGATGGGTGGATCACCCGAGGTGAGGAGTTCAAGACCATTCAGCCTGATCAACATGGTGAAACTGTCTCTATGAAATATACAAAATTTCATATTTCATATGTTTCAAGTAGCTGGGATTATAGGCATACACCACCATGCCTGGCTGGTGGTGTATGCCTGTAATCCCAGCTACTTGAGAAGCTGAGGCAGGAGAATTGCTTGAACCTGGGAGGTGGAGGTTGCATTGAGTCCGAGATCGCGCCAGCCTGGGCAACAAGAGCAAAACTCTGTCTAAAAAAAAAAGCAGTGGTTCATACCTGTGCTGTGTGCTGAGGCCCTGTCCTCCTCATTATGTCATTCCTCAGAACACCCTAAATTGGAGGAGTTTCTAAACTCATCATGACATGAGTGGGGCAGGTTTGGAGAGCCCAACTGTCCCAGAAAAATAAGAATGAATAGTAAACAGTATAATTTATTACGCACTTAAGGACCAGGCTTCATCTGCCTTATACCACTGAATCTTCCCAACAAACCAATGGAGTAGTTCAGTTATCTTCTTTTTACAGATGGGCAAACTGAGGCTCACAGAAGTTCAACAGCATGCCCAAGGTCATAGAGCTATTAAAGGGTAGCACTGGTATTTGAACTCAGCAGTGTCTGATTCCAGAGCCCAAGCCCCCACTTTTTTTTTTTTTGAGATGGAGTTTCACTCTTGTTGCCCAGGCTGAAGTGCAATGGTGCGATCTCAGCTCACTGCAACCTCCGCCTACCAGGTTCAAGTGTTCTCCTACCTCAGCCTCCCTAGTAGCTGAGATTACAAGCATGAGCCACCACACTGGCTAATTTCATATTTTTAGTAGAGATGGGGCTTCTCCATATTGGTTAGGCTGGTTTCGAACTCCCAACCTCAGGTGATCCACCCGCCTTGGCCTCCCAAAGTGCTGGGATTACAGGCATGAGCCATTGTGCCCAGCCTAGACCCCAAACTCTTAACAAATTCCACTCCCAGCTCCTCACCCAGCACCTGCTTTATCCCTTGGTTTGGGGCTTGGATATGCATATTTTACAGATGAGGAAACTGGGCTCAGAGAAGGCAAGTCTAAGTTTTCGGGAGAAAGATCAATGTGGTTAGCTTCCCGCTGCCCCCAGTCCTGGGAAGAGCAGGGTGTGGGGGTCTCCCTCTTCACTTCCCTGATCTCAGAGCACAGCCTGTGCCTGCTGCTCACTCCTGCCTCTTCTCTTGTGTTTCTTTGCAGCTTTCAGAAAACCAACGCCAAGATCCCTCCCAGCGTCCACATCGTCCTCTGGCAGGATCGCCTGCCCCTCTGCCTCCCACCCTGCCCCCCTGCACCCCCTGCAGACCCATCTCCCTCCACCCCCTCCCGCCCATCTCCTCCACGCAGAAGCCGAAGGTGAGCCCTTTCTGCACAAAACCAGCAATTGTAAATACTTTTTAAAAATGTACAAAACTTAAAAACAAAACACAGTTTTAGAAAAAGAAAAAAAAAAAGAGAGCGAGAGAGCGAGCGTGTGCAAGAGGTTGCGAGCGGGGCCCCGAGGTGTCCAGAGCCCCTGCAAGTATGCACTGAGAAATTTATCTACAGGTCGTTTGACAAAAATGAACAATATCCTATTTATTGTATATACTGTTTTATTATAAATCGTGGATTGTATATTGCATTCTGTAAACCTGCTGTGGTCCCGTGGTGTGCAAATTCGCATGGTGGGGGGGAGGGAGAAGAACCTCTTGCGGGAGCTTTTTTTTTTCTTTCTTATTTTTCACTCTTTTGGGTTTTCTCTTCTGTTGTTGTTGTTGTTGTTTTCTGTTGGCAGGACACACCCAAAGATCCAAGTTTGTATTAAAAAGAAATGAAAAAAAGCAAAAAAAAAAAACAAAAAAAACCTCGTGTCTTGTGAAAGGGGGAGTGAGGGTGGAGGGAGTAGAAGGGTCACTGCTGGGTTTTGTCACCAGCTACTGGTTCTCCAGAGGAGCTGAAATAACCTACATGTGTTCCTGGCCACAGAGTTCTCCCTTCTGCCTGAGATCTGGGTCACCCTTGCATCTGGGTTCTCCCCATTTCATCCCAGGCCCTGGGTCTCCCTGCCTCTGAGCTCCCCATTCTGCTGCCGAGGACATCCAGGTCCTTGATCATGCACTGGGTCCCAGGTCCAGGGATTCTGCCTCTTGGACCTTCATTGTGCACTAGGACCTGGGTGTCTGACTCTGAGACCCCATATTCTATCACAAGTCCAAGGTCTCCCCAAATCCTGGGTTTCCTCTCCTTGGGAGCCTCCATCATGGGCCAGAGCTTGGGGATCCTGCTCTGGACTCCCTTATTCCATCCAAGGTCCCGTGTCTCTGCCTCTAGTCCCTTTGTTTGTCCTGTGTCTTCCTGGCCTTTGGGCCTCACAGTTCTACTCTGGTTCAAGGACACCTCTCTTGGCAACATTCATTCTGTCCTAAGTCTGAGAACCCTCGTGGGGCCTCCCTTTCCCACTAGGAATGCAGTGCCCCCGTCTGTGTATCTCCCATTTGCCCCAGGTCATGAGTCTTCTCTGCCTCCACGTCCCTCATTTTACTCCAGTGCACCCACATCTGCTTATGCAGAACTTGGGATATTACCAGGCTGGTCACCCCAGTGTTAGTCCACCCTCCCCTTTCTGTCTACCCTGAACTCCAAATGCTGGGTCTTTGTTTCCTCCCAGCTTTGGTAAACTTTGGAAAAAGAAAACTCCTAACTGTGCCTGTGTCTGGTGGGCCAAGAAGAGCTAAGCTGTTTACTGATTCCTGACTTTGGGGCCTTTTGGCTGCCTTTGCCCAAATAATGCCCATTCTGACCTTCCTGGTCTTTGGGAAGCAGTTTTTCCCATAGACCCATTATATGTTTAAGTTCTACTGAGTGTGGCTTTGTGTCCCTCCTTAATGAAGCTCAGGGAGACACCAAGGGATAGTGCCACAGGGCCTGCCCTCCCTGACCCAGCCATCGAGGCCCTGGCCTCAGGAGAGTCAGAGGAGCCCGTGGTCTGAAGGGGGATACACACCCCCACCTTCTGGACACAGCTGTCTGGAAGAAGGGGCAGGAGGACTCAGGTCACAGTCCCCTGAAACTGTAGCCTCTGTACTGGATGTAAAAGGCTCATCCACCCACCAAGCTCCCTCCTGGCATTCCCCAGACTCAGAGATGAAGACATTGTCCTGCACTTCCTGACGGCTGACGGGGAAGACACTGCTACACTCAAGCCATCCATGCAGTATAGAGCTGGAAGTGGGGGCAAGAAGTAGTGAGGCCCTCTAAGGGTTAGGGAGGAGGGCTACCCTAAGGAGAAAGTTTCACAGAGCCAAGCCTGAGCTAGGCAGAAAAGTGAGGGAGTTCCTGGAGGAGGGAGAGGCTGTGCAAAGGCCCAGAGATGTGAGCAGGCAGGAGTCGCACGCAGTCAGGTCTGGTGGGTACACACTGTTTAGGGAGGGGCCTTTAACAAGGTCACTCTGGGTAGGGTGGAGGCTGGTTGGAGTGGGTAAGTGGCTTCAGAGAAAGCAGTGGGTGAGGCTGGGATAGGCCAACCCAAGAGAAGCCTGTGTTCAGCCCCAAGAATCACCAGCAGGAAGAAAATGCCTGTGTTCAGTGGCTGCTGAGGAAGCAGAAGAGACTCGGGAAGGCTGCCCAAATAGGGCAGGCTGGGCCTAGTTGGCTTGAAGGGAATCAGAGTGGGGCCTGTGAGTCCAGCTGAGGACTCAGAGGGTTGGCGGCCCAGAAGAGGTTTCAGGGAAGGAAGGGGACAGTGGGGGATTGCTTAGTGGAAGGCATTGGGGCTCAGTAAGAGATGGGTCTTGAAAGGAGGAGGAAGGACAGTGAAGGGTTGTGGGCCCCAGGGCTCTGGAACTGGGGCAGGGAAAGGAGACCCAGGAAGGAAATGGGAGTTTGACAAGGTGATTACAGCCCTGTGAAGTGGCCCCTTAACTTGAAGGGAAGATGGGGGTTCACTGTAAAGAGAGGGGCATAGGGAGAGGGAAGCGATGGGAGGGAGGCTTGGTGAGAACAGGGGCTTTGGGAGATAGAAAGGGAGGAGCAGCAAGGGAATGGGCACTCAGCGAGGGGCGGGGTTTCAGCCTAGGGTCTGCTGTTTAGTAAGGGGTGAGCCTGGCTGTCCATGGTGTATTTTGGAGACCGAACTCAGGAGATGGACCAGGGCCTCTGGGATCGAAGGTTCTCTGTCCCCTTAGGCAAGGGCAGCAGATACCCTGCACAGTGTATGGTGCAGGTTTGGGGCACACCCTGTTTTGATCTGTTCTTTTCAGAGGTCAGGGCCCTACCACCACCCCAGTGCCACATCTGATCCCAGAATGCATCAAGGCAGTGTGGCTCTCAGATACGTGGGTTTCACCATCATTTGTTAAACACTTCCCTGAGGTGTTCATTCTTCAGAACAATCCTTGAGGTACAAAAAGATGCTCACTTGATTCATAGATGTGAAGACGGGTTCCCAGACACAGAGTAAGGGACTGGTCCAAGCTCACATGGGAAGTGGCAGAAGTAGGTTGGCCTAGACTCTATGCCCTTTATTTTTTCCCCCCTTTTTGTACTTTTATTTCTGCTTTTTAGAGATGGTGTCTTGCCATGTTCCCCAGGCTGGTCTTAAACCCCTGACCTCAAGCAGTTCTCCCACTCTGCCCTCCCAAAGTGCTGGGATTGCAGGTGGAGCCACTATGCCCAGCCTTTTTCTTTTCTTTTTAAAAAATTTTTTCCCTTGCTTTTTCTCTGCTCCCCCTTCCCCTGAGATGTAGTCTTGCTCTGTCACCCAGGCTGGAGTGCAGTGATGCAATCTCGGCTCACTACAACCTCCAGCTCCCAGGTTGAAGCAATTATCCTGCCTCAGCCTCCCGAGTAGCTGGGACTACAGGTGCCTGCCACCATACCTGGCAAATTTTTGTTTTGTTTTTGTTTTTGTTTTGAGACAGAGTTTTCTTTCTTGTCCAGGCTGGAGTGCAATGATACAATCACTGCACACTGCAACCTCTGCCTCCCAGGTTGAAGCGATTCTCCTACCTCAGCCTCCCAAGTGGCTGGGATTACAGGCATGCACCAACACATGTGGCTAATTTTGTATTTTTAGTAGAGAAGGGGTTTCTCCATGTTGGTCAGGCTGGTCTCGAGCTCCCAACCTCAGGTGATCCACCTGCCTCGGCCTCCCAAAGTGCTGGGTTTATAGGTGTGAGCCACCCACCACGCCTGGCCTCCCTTGCTTTTTCACAACAGTTTTAAGGGGGGAAGAATCTGCTTATAAAATCCAAAAATTGAGCCGGGCACGGTGGCTCACGCCTGTAATCCCAGCACTTTGGGAGGCCGAGGTAGGTGGATCACAAGGTCAAGAGATCGAGACCATCCTGGTCAACATGGTGAAACCCCGTCTCTACTAAAAATACAAAAAATTAGCTGGGCATGGTGGCACATGCCTGTAATCCCAGCTACTCGGGAGGCTGAGGCAGGAGAATTGCCTGAACCCAGGAGACGGAGGTTGTGGTGAGCCGAGATCGTGCCATTGCACTCCAGCCTGGGTAACAAGAGCGAAATTCCATCTCAAAAAATAAAAATAAAAAAATTAATCTATTCTATAATTTAAAAAATTTAATGATACATAACAGCCATACACACACACACACACACACACACACGGCACTTACTATATGTCAGCTGTTCTAAATGCTTTGCATATATATTAATGAATTTGGTTCCACCAGAATCCTATGAGGCTTCATTGTAATGACTATCCCCATTTTACAGACAGGAGACTCAAGTGCAGAGAGCTAATTTATGAAGACCACTCAGTGAGTATGTTCAAACTAGACCTTGCTTAGGTGGTGACACCAGAGTTCAGACCAAGCAGCCTGGCTCAGAAGTCTGTGCTTCCCTGTACAGTTAAAAGTGAAAACCCGAGGCTGGGTGCGGTGGCTCAAGCCTGTAATCCCAGCACTTTGGGAGGCCGAGGCGGGTGGATCACGAGGTCAAGAGATCGAGACCATCCTGGTCAACATGGTGAAACCCCGTCTCTACTAAAAATACAAAAAATTAGCTGGGCATGGTGGCGCGTGCCTGTAATCCCAGCTACTCAGGAGGCTGAGGCAGGAGAATTGCCTGAACCCAGGAGGCAGAGGTTGCAGTGAGCTGAGATCGTGCCATTGCACTCCAGCCTGGGTAACGAGCGAAACTCCGTCTCACACAAAAAAAGTGAAAACCCTGGCCAGATGCAGTGACTCATACCTGTAATCCCAGCACTTTGGGAGGCTGAGGTGGGTGGATCACCTGAGGTCAGGGGTTTGAGACCAGCCTGGCCAACATGACGAAACTCAGTCTCTACTGAAAATACAAAAATTAGCTGGGCACAAGGTGGCAGGTGCCTGTAATCCCAGCTACTTGGGAGGCTGAGGCAGGAGAATTGCTTGAACCTGGGAGTCAGAGGTTGCAGTGAGCGGAGATCGCCCCATTGCACTCCAGCCTGGGAGACAAGAGTGAAACTGTCTCAAAAAAAAAAAAAGTGAAAATCCTTGGGTGCGGTGGTGCACACCTGTGGTTTCAGCTCCTCGGGAGGCTGAGGCAGGAGAGTAATTTGACCCGAGAGGCACAGGTTGCAGTGGGCCGAGATCTCACCACTGCACTCCAGCCTACGTGACAGATCGATCTCAACAGAAAAAAAAAGGTGGGCCAGGCGCAGCGGCTCTTGCTTGTAATCCCAGCACTTTGGGAGGCTGAGGTGGGCAGATCATGAGATCAGGAGTTCAAGACCAGCCTGGCCAACACAGTGAAACCCAGTGTCTACTAAACATACAAAAATTAACTGGGTGTGGTGGTTTGCACTTTTAATCCCAGCTACACAAGAGGCTGAGGTAGCAGAATCGCTTGAACCCAGGAGGCAGAAGTTAGAGTGAGCCGAGATTGCACCACTGCACTCCAGCCTGGGTGACAGAGCTAGACTCCATCCCAAAAAAAAAGGTGAAAATCCTCTCTACTCCCATCCCTGGCAATAACCCCTGTGTCAACATTTTTTAGTCTCTTCATCTACATAGGGGTTCTAGGGGTTCTAGATCCTAGAAAGGAATTGCCTGGAGAGCTTCAAAATGCTGATGTCCAGGTCTTACCCCAAAATATTCCGATTTTATGGGTCTGGGGTGGGGCCTGGGCATGGGGATTTTTGAAAGCTTCTTGCATGGTTCCAATGCGCAGCCCACTGGAGAACCTCTAAGCTGTTGAGCTGAGTGTCACACACACACCTGTATTTAGTGTGCTGTCCTAGGTGTGCATACGATATTTTCTTGTATGTGCACTGTGCTATCCATTCACGTTTTTCACTGAATGGCTGTCAATTACTGTGGGTTCTCTGAGAAACCTGGTATGAACATATTCATTCAACTATTGCTTTTTTGTTGTTTGTTTTTGTTTTTAGAGACAGGGTTTCACCATGTTGGACAGGCTAGTCTCAAACTCCTGACCTCTGGTGATCCACCCACCTCAGCCTCCCAAAGTGCTGGGACTATAGGCGTGGGCCACCATCCCCGGCCCATTCAAACATTTCTTAAACATCTATAAATTACCAGGCACCGTTGAAGGCACTTGGGGACTCAAAAGTGAGCAGGACAGGCAGGGACCCTGCCTTTAAGTGTCTAGTCTGCTGGAATTGACAAATTTAATCATGTGTTTTTCCCTGTGAGTGGCGGGGTTCGAGCCCCTCAAGGGTTGCTGAGGGGGAAATATAAGGGGTGGATATCTGACCAGCAGAGCTTAGGCCGGGGAGAGACTTCTGGTATGGCTTTGTATGCTGGGTCTTCTGGCCCTGTGTGGATGGGATTAAGAGAGGGAGGCCCCGAGCATGTTACTGGGCTTGAATGAGTGTGGCTGGCTGTGTAGCATGTGTGTAAAGGTGTGCATGATTTGGGTCTGTGAAATGTGGACGGTGGAGGGGGGGAAAGGGGTGTTTAAGGGGAGGGCTGTGTACTAGGTAGGCACTAGCTCAGTGCGTCATGCAGATGCGCACATGCACATACACGTGTCCACACACACACAGCCAGCTGTGAGGAGGAGGCTGGTTTCCAGTCCCAGGGCCAGGAGAACTCTGCTTTGGGTATGTGGGGGAGGCACAGCTGGGGCTGCAAAGTCTAGAGTGGGAGGGAGGGAGAAAGGAAGGGAGGCTGGGGAGCTGCATCCTTGATCTCTTCTGTTTCTGCAGTTCCGGACGCGGAGCTCTGGGTCTCTGTGTGCCTCTGAGTCTCCCTCTCTCTAATGTCCGGATCTTGGCATCTCTGTGACTCTTCTCCGTCTTGGGCTTTGAGGCTGATCACATGACTGGATCTCCACCTCTCCAGCCTGCTTGGCTGTGTCTCCCTCCATGTCTCTGTCTCTGCCTCCATGTCTGCCTCTGCCTCCGCGTCCTTCCCTGTCCTTGCCAGGTGGGGGGAGGGGGCCCAGTGCTCAGGGAGCAGGTGTCGGCTCACTCAGGCAGCAGGGAGTGAAGCCGAGGAGGGCAAAGAGCCAGCAGCCCCTGGACACACAGCCACACTCCTGGAGACTCGGGCGCTCACAGGAACACATAGTGACGTGCCTGGAGAGAGGGGCTCCTGAGGGCACTCACAGGGACAAAAGTCCACACACAACCACACCCCAAAACACACATGGATGCCAGACACAGATATCCACGGGCCTCAACACACAGACGTTTGCGTAGATACAAAGGCGCACACACAGATGCTCATCCAGGCACACGCGGACATCCAGAGTTGCAGACACACCCGGGGCGTTCCTCCAGGGGAAAGCCCAGAACCATGGACACGCACATTCACACACACCCTCAGGCGCATACAGACACAGATACAGAGGCACAGGTATGTTCAGTTAACAGTGGCAGTCACACTCGGGGCCATGCACTGGAGGCTGAGGCGGATGAGCACAGACACAGACCCTCCAGGACAATCGGAGACCAACATAAAGGCACAGCAGGCCCGCCGAGGGACCCACAGAGGAGCACACCCAGGCAAGGGCAAAACGTCTTGGGGACACACTCCTCCCTCGGGCCTCACTCTGGAGCACCTGGGGACACGCCCATGGGCGGCTGCGCTGGCGGCAGGACGCCCGAGCGCACCTGGCGCCCCAGGCTCTCCCTTAGGCGCCCGGGCCGAGTGTGCGTGCGTGCCCGTGCGCGCCCGTGCGCGCCGCCACCTGTGGGAGGAGAGGTGCGCGCTGCGCCCGGGGCTGCCAGGCTGGCGCGGCGCGGCGGGAGCTGTTGCCATGGCGCGCGGAGCGCGGCCGCATACTAATGGGGTGGCCATGGGCGCTGCCCCCACAGCTGCCCCCCTGCCGGCCGGGTTCCCTCCTCCAACTCCTGCCTCCGGCTCCAGCCAAGTCACCCCGGGGGCTGGCACCCCGGCCCACGCACCCCACTCGGAGTGCCTGAGCCCCTTGCTGGAGGCCTGGGGGCCCTTGCCTCCCCTCTACCCGAAGAGACGTCCCAGGCCCGGCAAAGGGCGGCCCTGGGGCCGGGGAAGGCGAGGGCAAGGGCCCGAACGCTGCGGGGGGCTGCCTGGGGCTGCCTGGCCTGGGCTCAGGCACCGAGCGGGCACGGCAGCTGGGAGCGCAGGTGCTGCCCTGGAAAAGGGTGGCTGTCCTGAGAGGGGGCGGGATAGGGGAAATAAAGGGGGAATTTAACCCTTCCTTCCCCCGGCTTGGCTGGGGAGGGAAGAGGCCTTGACCAGGCCCTGTGCCATCTGCCTCCAGCATCTCTCCAGTCCCTGTTGTAGCCGCTCTGAGGGTCCCTATCCCTCAGGACCTGCTCTTCATCACTCCAGGCTCTAAAGTGACTGGTGAAGTTATGGGTGTGTGAAGTGACCCAGGACTAGGTGGAGGGGGTGGTGGCACCTGAAGGGTTAACACCTCCTCATACCTTGATTCCAGTCCCAGAACTGCCCTGACCCCCTACCCCCTCAGTCCCGCTGTGTTAATTGGCTCTGTGGGGCAGGCCTTCCTGGCGTGGGGGGAGCCAGCAGAGGGTTTTGCAGGTAGAGGCAGTGGGAGGGGGCCTAATAGAGGGGGGAGCCAGGCCGTTGCTTAGCAACCCCACAGCTGTCTGTTGACCTAGAAGAAGCTGCGCCTTCTTGACACAGCTGGTGTTTACATGTAACTGAGGCTCTGGCTTAGCGCTTGCTTGGAGGAAAGCTGAGGCAGGGCCCTCGTGGCAGCCTGGCCCCAGCCCCCGGCTGTCATGGGCTCCCTGCCTGCCTGCCCTCTTTGCTTCAGCTCCCACCTCAAGTCCAACAGAGAAAGAGTGGGAGAGCAGGTCTCAGGGCTGCAGGCTTTGGGGCTGGGAAAAGTTGCTGTACACACACACACACACACACACACACACACACACACAATGCCTGAGGCCTTCCACACAGAAATGGTGGGAGACTAGGAAAAGTAGGGGCAGATTCCAACCCACATGGAAAGCACCAACACACAGAGGGACACATGGCCCTACAAACCTGAAAAATCAAACTGACCTGAGCATGCCACACAGGCACGGAGTTGCTGCAGACATAATGACATCCAGGCAGACAGACACACAAACATGCAGAAACATCATCGAAACACTGACACACAGATGCACCTGCAGACACCTCCATTCACAGGACAAACAGGCACTGACCATCTGACAGAGACACACACTCGAGCACACTGACACACAGAAACCCCACATGGTGACACCGGCAACTCCCGCACGAACACATCCATCCCTGCTAGTGTCTGCAGGCCTGCACAATGAAAGGCAGAAACCCACATACAGAGTCATCCATGTGCACACACAAGAACACAGAGAAACACACAATGGACCCAACTTGCACTGATTGACCACAATGGCCAAGGCAGGCAGTCACTGACACCACTGATGCAGGCATGTGGAGAGGCACAGGTCCCCAGAGGACTACGGGCCCTGACATGCCCCACCTGCACCCGCACAAGTACCCACAGCACAAATATGTGCCAGCCTGGGGTGTGGTGTGGGCAGAGCTGAGACTCCTCCCTACTCACTAGCTCTTCATGGGAACAGATGTGCCCTGGGGTCAGAGGGCCCTAGTGGCCCCAGAACCAGAGCCCAGTGAAGCCGTGTCTGGCCTGGACTGCCTCCCTAACCCTCAGCCTTAGGGAGGAGACATCACCTTTTCCCTGAGAGCCCCTGGTCTGAAGGAGACAGAGCTCTGTCCCTTGTGCCAGAAGAGGCACAGACCTCCCCCATGGAGCTCCAGTCTGATGGAGTCCATATCTCTTTGCCAGGCAGACAGACACACAGACACACACAGCTCCTGGGGGGGTTCTTGAGGGATTCCTGAAAGAGGTGAGCCTGGAGCCTGGCTTTGGAGCCCAAGAGGAAAGGGGGAAGGGTGTGTACTGAGGAGGGCCTCTCTTCCTTCCCCCATACCCCACCCCCTCATCCAGCAGTTCCTCCTCCCCCCAGGGCCCAAGGGGCCGACTGGGGCCCCACAGTCCCATCAGCCCAAGCAGTGAGCAGAAGGAGGAGAGCGGATATTTTTAGCTTCTCTGCCACTGACATTTCGCAGCAGGCGACCTGGGGTGAAGCTGAGTGAGTGCTGAAGGCTGGGAGAAGCCAACAGTGCCTTCCTACCCCCTGCACAAGCACACACAACTGTGCATGCACACAGTTGTATGCAATGCTCACAGACGTGGCTCAGCTTCAGGTACACAGTCACACGCCTAGACACACGTGCCCCGTGCACACACTTGGCTCATAGGCCACTTGCGCTAGAAACCTCACACACCTGGGCACAAAAAATGTATCCATCCACACACCCAGACACACACATGATTCATACACATAATACATTTCGCACACCCTGACAAGCATGACCACTCTCATTCATTATTCATTGGAGAAATATATATCAAGTGCCTACTAAGTGTTGGGCCTTATTCTGGATACTAGAAATACAGTGAGCAAAACAGATAAAAAATCTCAGTCCTCACAGATTTCGCATTCTGACAGGGGAAGTTTGGCAATAAACACAAAATAAACTATAGCCTCAAGAACCACACATATAGGCCAGGCATGGTGGCTCGGGCTTGTAATCCTAGCATTTTGGGAGGTCGAGGTGGGCAGATCACTTGAGGCCAGGAGTTCAAGACCAGCCTGGCCAACATGGAAAAACCCCGTCTCTACTAAAAATACAAAAATTAGCCAGGCATGGTGGCACACATCTGTAATCCCAGCTACTTGGGAGGCTGAGGCACGAGAATCTCTTGAACTTGGGAGATGGAGGTTGCAGTAAGCCGGGATCCTGCCACTGCACTCCAGTCTGGGAAACGAGAGTGAAACTCCTTCTCAAAAAGAACTACACAGTGGCTGGGCATGGTGGGAGGTGGAGGTGGGCGGACCACAAGGTCAAGAGATCGAGACCATCCCAACCAACATGGTGAAACTCAGTCTCTACTAAAAATACAAAAATTAGCTGGACGTGGTGGCACGTGCCAGTAGTCCCGGCTACTCGGGAGGTTGAGGCAGGAGAACCACTTGAACCCGGGAGGCGGAGGTTGCAGTGAGCCGAGATTGCGGCACTGCACTCCAGCCTGGGCGACAGAGCAAGACTCGGTCTCAAAAAAACAAAAACAAAAACAGGCAAGCGAAAAAGAACCCCACATATAGTATCCCCCAAAATACACAACCATATATGGGAACAGCTCCCTAACATTCACTGCTTCACAAATACACACGACTACACACACAATCTACAGGCAAGACTCAGATAACTCCACACATAAGCCTCAAGACAATCACAAATGTGTACGCATCTACACATATATGCAGTTATACATTTAACATGTAAATACTCATGCAGTTCAATCACATGATATGCATTCATCCAGACACACGCAACACACACACAATTGTCCATAGCTATACTGTTCACCTGCCTACATACACAGGCTACAGCCTCCACAAGAACATGTAAGTGCCGGTTCACACAAATCCCTCCACACATACACAACCACTCCTGCCGTCACAGACACACATTCCTGCAGTCCTTCCCCTCCCCCCACCTGGAGTCCCAGCTTGTCTGCCACATGGTCATGTCCATAGGTATACAGAGTCCTAGGATACTCACAACGTCACGCACATTCTCAACAACCCTGCTCCAAAGAGAGCACACACCCTAAGTCAACGCATGCCCAGGTTCATACCCCATCTGCACCTGCAATCCCCTCCCTCCTTTTCCCATGAGGGCAGTTCGGTCACTGCACCTGACACTTGCACCCAGAATACTGTCCCCAGGGACTCCAATGTAGCTGCCCTCGGAGGGGTTGATCCCAGACCTGAGAGGAGCCCTGGGGTCCCTATCCCAAGGCCCCAAGAGGCAGGACTCTGAGCTCAGAGCTCACCCCTGTGCCCAGGCTGGAGGTGGAGGTAAAGGGGAGTCTGTGCCTCTCAGCTCTGCCACCAACCCTCCCCTTGCTCTTCTCTCCTCCTTCCTCTCTTCTCAAATTCCTTTCCTTCTGTTTCTCTGTCTCCCCATCCCACCTTTACCTCTCCAATAGCCCTTGGCCAAAAACCAAGCTGTGTTCTCTTCCAGTTTCTGCTAGAGGGTATTGAGGCCCTGTGAAAAACAGATGGGCTAACAGGCAGACAGACATATCACTTGGGCAACAACAACAACAAAAACGAGGTCATTGTCGGCCGGGCTGGGTGGCTCACGCCTGTAATCCCTGCACTTGGGAGGCCGAGGCGGGTGGATCACGAGGTCAAGAGATGGAGACCATCCTGGCCAACGCAATGAAAGCCCGCCTCCACTAAAATACAAAAATTAGCTGGGCATGGTGGCGTGCGCCTGTAGTCCCAGATACTCAGGAGGCTGAGGCAGGAGAATTGCTTGAACCCGGGAGGCAGAGGTTGCAGTGAGCCAAGATCACACCACTGCACTCCAGCCTGGTGCCTGGCAACAGAGCAAGACTCTGTTTCAAAAAAAAATAAAATAAAAAAATAAAAATGTTTTAAATAAAAAGAGGTCATTGTTATATCCTGAAGACCTGAGAGGGAGAAAGAGCTAAATGGACCAAGGGAAAGATAGGACTAAGTAGCCTGTGGGCCAACACGCACAGCTAGAAGGAGCCCCGGCTTCCAGTCTTGGTTCTGCTGTGTGACCCTGTATCAGTTGCTGCTCCTCTCTGGGCCACTTCTGCCTCTGTACATACAGGGAGTTTCAGTAGGTGCTTTTTGAGGCAACTGGACTCTCAAGGACCCTGCAGCAGTTGTATAAACAGGGAGAGGGGCTAGGAGCCTTGAGGGTCTGGTTGGAACCATAAAAGCCCCTCCTCAGGGGCTCTCTACAGCCTCTTCTCCACCTCAGGCCTGGACTCTAGTGTAGGTTGAAGCACCAGAGGCCAATAGCACCCCCTGCCCACAACATGCATAAACACATGTGCTCCTCCAAGACTCAGCCACTTCCTTTGCCCTCTCTGGACCTCAGTATCCAGCCTGGTGCATTTAGGGGATCAGGTTTGGGCTCTGTGCCTGTGAGCCAGTCTATGTGTGCACTGTCTGTCTGTCTGTCTGTCTGCCAGCAGCCTTCAGGCGCCAGGAGGGGAGGCAGCAGTGGAAGGTGGGGGCAGGGAAGGAGGTAGCGTTGACAAGTTCCAATGTCTGGCTTTCCCTCCTGGAAACCCCAAGATGGGGCTGGCCCCCCCTTCCCTTCCTGTCTCTCTCGCTCAAGCACGTCCCTTCTAAGAGCCCCTCTCTGCAGACACCCCCAGTGGAACCAAGCCCAGATTTGCTGCCAAGAAGGCCGACATTTCTTAGACTTGCCACGTTAAAGGGGCCTGCACAGGCACGCACTCAAATCCCCCCCTCCATGTCCTCCGCCTGTGCACATTCAGGCGACCCAAAACACACAAAGACACGGTTGGACACAGCGGCCACCTGTGCACACAGGAGGCAGCACATGGAGCGCATCTGACCCCGGGCTCACAGACAAGTACAAACACAGCCATGGACTCCCTCCGCCCTCCTCCATTCAGCCTGCCACAGACCCAAGCAGGCAGTTTCCAGCACACCGTGCTCACAGACACACACAAGCGCAGTCACACGCAGGGCCTTGCCACACAGAGGAACAAGTGCAAACCTGTAGCACAGCACCGTCACCATCACCAGCGCCGCCGCCGCCACCGCCCTGTGTAAATGCAACCACAGAAACACAATGCCTCTGCCGCCTGTTCCCTGTACACACAGCCAAGCACACACAGTCACACAGTGTTCCCCTGAGTCACTCTCAACAACGACACAGACAAAGTCTGTTGGGCACAGAGGCGCCCATTCCCACCCTCTGGACATTTGGACTAGCCCACACTACCAGAACAGTGCCTTCCTGGGCACACATGAGACACGCACAAAATCCCAGCCACCTGCAGCGTTCCCTTCTGCACACACACTGCCCCTTGTGCACACACAGACAAGCCCACACCCACAGTTATGCTGTTATCCTCTTGTACACCATAAAATCACAGGGGCTCCCAGCATACCAGACGTGACATACACAAACTCAGGGACACATACCGACTCTCTTGTGCATACACGGATTTATTGGCACTGACGTGGTGCCCATCCGCTGCCATGTGCATACACTGCTAGATCCCAAGTGTCTCTGTACATAGGCCCGAGGTCAAACTCGGGGTATACAGCTTTCCTTTGTGCTTACACAGACACACAGGGGCCCCCTGTGTTGGCACAGAACCACACACAAAGCATCATCACTTGTGCACACTGAGGCAAACACAGACTCACAAATCACCCCACCATGCTCTTCCATGCACACATGTATGTGTGTGCACACTCCCACGGACAGACCCAGCTCTTGGAAACTCGCTCTCAGACACTGCAGCCCCCTGGCCCCCAACCCAAGCTTTCTGCCTCCCTCCCTTGACGGGTGAGGGTGGGGAAGGGCTGGGAAGGCTGGGGGCTGGCTCAGCCCTTGTTCCCTCCCTCCACCGGCTGGCTCGCTCCCTCCTGTCTGGCAGAGTCAGCCAGCCAGCCCAGCCCCGGCTCCAGCAGCCCTGACTGCTCTGGGCAAACTCTCGGCGGGTTGGTCTCGGCTGATGCCGCATCAGCAGCAGCAGCAGCAGCAGGGGCGAGAAGGCTGAGGGTGGCTGCCAACGTGGCAGACGGCGGGCAGGGCGGCAGGAAGGAAGCTGGGCCCGTTCTGCGCCCACTCACTGGGGGAGACAAAACCAAAGGGGCTGGATGAGCAAGCAAGGCAGCTGGGCAGGGGACCTCGCGCACAGCCTGGCTCTAGGCCCACACTGGCCCAAGCCTCATGTGGTGACCTTGGGCACTTGCTCCCCTTCTCTGGTTCCACTTCCTCCTTCAGCAAGTGAATGGACTGGACATTTCCTCCAGCTCCAAATCCTTGTATCCAATTCAGTGCTCTGTGGCCTCCGGCTAGTCCCTTCCCCTCTGGAAAAAATTCTTCACCTCTGTATGTCTACCACCCTTGACAAAGGGTTTCAATCTGCAAAATTAGCACCATTTCATAAATAAGAAAACTAAGGTTCAGAGAGGTCAAACGGTCCACCTGAGGTTACCCAGCAAGAGAGTAACAGAGCTGGAACAAGACCTCAGGGCTCCTGCTTTAGTCTCCAGAATCACTGCTGCCTCCCCTCTCCTCCAGCCTGTGCCGAAGGAGGGTCCCATGCCCTGACTCACCCTTCAGGGTTGTCTGCCCACCCTAGCTCCCAGCCCTGGGCCCCACTAAAGCCACCTGGCTCTGCCCTGGGGAGTCAGGGTGCAAAGGCCAGACAGGCCTCCCACCAGCATTCCAGCTGCCACTGGGAGCACAGCTGTCAGCAGGGCCACGAGAGCCAAAAGCTGCCTCCCCAGCAGGCCCACATAATTGGTACATTGTCAGCTCAAGAACGGAACTGCTGTGGGATCTTGGGCAGTCAGTCCTCAGTTTCTTCATCTGGCTGGCAGTCGTGGATCAGAGGAGATGATTTCCAAGGGCCCCTTCAGCTTGGAGTGTTCCTAAAGCATGACCGAGGGAGGAGACAGCTGTGCCAAAGTCCCCAGCCAGCCACAGCTGTGCTTCAGGTATCCAGAGCCCCGGAATTGGGTCCCTGTCTCACCTTTAGGTTGGGGTGGCATCTGTGTCCTCTCTGAGGCCCCACAAAAGGCAGGGGCTTGGGGAGAGTTTGCAGGCTGGACAGATAGACACACAGATGTAGGAACAAAGGTCTAGAGGAGAGAAGGGAAAAAAGGTCTTCAACCTGTGCCGAAGGAGGGCGCAAAGACAGAAGACAGAGGGAGGCCCCCACGCCCTTCCTTTGTTTCTTCCGCCACCCTCTCCTGAGGCTCACTGTGCCCAACCCCACAGGGCTCAGTCTGTGGGAAGGACAAATGTGGGACAGTCACAGGCGGGTGGAGCATGCTGGGGGATCAGCCCGGGGACTGCGGAGGAGGCCCAGCTGCTCTGTGGGGGTGAAGTAAAGGCTCTGAGCGAGGCATCACAGGTATTGAGCTCAGGTTTCCAGGAAGAGGAAGCGTTTGCCTGTATGTGCAGCGATTACCCCCATTTTACAGATGGGGAAATCAATGCTCAGAGGTAGAGAAACAGAGCCAGGCAGGCCTTGTACCCAAGCCTGCTTGACTGCAAAGCCAGTGTTTTTGTGCTATGCCACGCTGCCTCCCAAAGGAGTGCATTGCTAATGGTGGCATTTCAGATGTAGTGACAGTGCACAGAGAAGAGGTTCTGGACAGATGGTTTCCAATTGGGCCCCTGCCTCAGGCTAGCAGAGCAGAGGGTTGTCAGGGCAGGCACAGCATGCCCTCCTCCACTCTGCTAGTGTGTGGGCTGCGGGCAGGTCCCTGCGCCACTCCTCTCCACCCCCCTCCAGCCCTTTGGCCTTGCCTGGGTGACCTGCATGAGCTCAACTTCCCAGCAGCCCTGCAGAGGAGTCAGCCTGGGCAGAGGCTGTCTCTGCCCTCTCGCTGCTTGGCAGTGCCAGGGGAGGAGGAGCCACGGAGGGGTGGGGGAGCCTTCCAGCCACCAGACCTCTGGTCATGTCCCCCAACTCTGGCACCCCTAGGGTCTTCTGCAGAGACCCAGGCTGGGACGGGTAGTGTGGAGCTGGGCACGCTGGCCGGGCAGTCCCTGTTGCCGCAGCCTTGTTGAGCTGCCATTAACAAGTGGCCGGAGGTTGCTGTGTCTCCATGGAGACCAGACAGTTAGTGCAGCTCCGGGGTGAGGGCCATGATTAGTGAGTGTCAGCTTTGCCAGCCCTGCTCTTCCCACCGCCTGCCCGCCGCTGGGCTCAGAGACAACAGGCCTGGCAGGGGGATGGGGAAAGACTGGGAGGGGGCTCAGGGCCCTCACAGGCAGGGGGGCTCCCAGGCCCACCCCCAGGTGCTTCGTCTTTGTCTCCCCCAGTGGCTCCTCAACTCCCCCTCCTCTAGTCTCCCACCTTCCCTCCCCAGTCCACCTTCCATATAGCCACCAGGGTGAGCTTTCGAAAACACGAGCTGCATCCTGACACTGCCTTCCTTTAGAACTTTCCATGGCTCCCTGTCTCCTGGAGGCTAAGAGTCAAATTTTTTATTATGGTGTTCAAGAAATTCATTCATTCATCACTTATTCATTCAACAAATCTTTCTGGAGCACCTACTATGTGCCAGAAAGCCTGTCAGGTACACATGGTCAATAAAACCAGTGAGATTCCTGCCTTCAAGGAGCTTCCAATCTAGCGAGGAAGGCACACTGAAAATAAAATACAAATCAAAGGACACATGATTACAATCGTGAGGGTTGGAAGGAAGTGGAGAGAGTGCGTTGGGAGAGAATAATTTGTAGGGGAGGCAGCCTCGTTAGAGTGGTCAAGGTGGCAGCATTTGGACAGAGTCACAGACACTGCTGAGGATCCATCAGCATGCACAGCATCCCAGGAGGGAAGAATAATCCAAGAAACGGTGTGGGCCAGGGCCCCAGTCTCCTTCCAAGGGAAGGCTCTGCCCTGCCCCTCTGCCCGGGCCTATTCCTCCCTCCTTCCCTCCATCTCTCCCTCCAACCCCCTCCTCCATGGTTCCTATCTTGGTTAGAGGCACAGGACTTATCCAAGTGAAGAAAAAAAAAAACCTCTGAGTCATCGCCAACTCTTTCTTCTCTCTCCCGGTGTTCCCCTCTCGTGAATCCTGGGTTCTGTCAATTCTTCTCTCCTGCTGTGTCTCTTGTCTCCTGCTGCCACTGTAGACCCCGTCACTTTCACTCAAACTATCACACCTGCTCCAACAGGCTTAGCCATTCCTTTGTCCCCTCCCCATCATGGATTGAGGCTCCAGGCACTATGCCTTAGGGCCTTGGAGATACAGCAGTGAGCAGTGCCACACAGTCCCTGCCCTTGGCCAGAGTCCAGTCAGTGAGGCAGGCAGGTGGGCAGGTCTGCAAACACAGAGGAGGAGTAAGTAGGAGGACCTAATCTAGACTGGGAGGGTTGTCTAGTAGAGCTTCTGGGTGGAAGTGCTGGCGAAACTGAGACCTGAAGGTAGATAAGGAGTTAGCCAGGCAAAGGCAGGGGAACAATCCTCTAAGCAGAGGCAAGAGCACCTGGGAAGGCAGGAAGTTGGAGAGGTCCGAGCCTAAGCCAGGGCTGGTGGGAGCAGGCTCAGATCTGCTCCCCGACATCCAGGCTCTCCTCTTCCAGTTCACACTCCACAATGAGCTTAGAATCATCTTTCTAAAATAGGAGCAATCCTGTCCCTTCCCAGCCCTTAAAATTCTGCTCTGTCTCCCCAGTCCTTTAAAGTCTGCGCTCAATAGCAAGGCACACGAGGCCCTCAAAACTGCCTTTCCAGCCTCATTTCCTACCACTCCTCTCAGCCAACTATGTGTCCAGCCACACCCAAACAGGTCATATCTTCCATAGCCCTGGGCCTTGTCCACAAAATACATTCCTCCTGGAATGCCCTCCCCCTCTTCTTCAGGTGAACTCTTCATTCTTCAGAGCTCAACACAGATGTTCCCTTTCTCCAAGAATCCTCTCTGGACCCCTCTTCCCAGCAAGAATAAGTTTCTCTTCTATGCGCTATTATAATTTATTATTTATTTATTTATTTTTGAGACAGAGTCTTGCTCTGTTTCCCAGGCTGGAGTGCAGTGGTGGTATCTCGGCTCACTGCAAACTCAGCCTCCCAGGTCCAGGCCATTTTCTTGCCTTAGCCTCCTGCATAGCTGGAATTACAGGTGCACGCCACCACACCTGGCTAATTTTTGTATTTTTAGTAGAGACGGGGTTTTGCCATGTTGCCCAGGCTGGTCTTGAACTCCTAACCTCAGGTAATCCATCCGCCTTGGCCTCCCAAAGTGCTGAAATTATAGGCGTGAGCCACCACGCCAGGCCTATGCCCCATTACATTTAATTCCAGCTAGCTAATTCTCACTGAATGCTTCTTTCTATGTGTTAGGCTTTACATAAGCATTCCATGTTCGTGTTCGTATTTAATCCTCATGGTTATATTATAAGAAAGTATCTCGTCATGACTCCCATTTTGCTTATGTGAAACTGAGGCTCAGAAAGGTTAAGTGACTAGGTCAGCTCACAAACGTAATCAGCTATAGAGCTGGGATTTGAACCCAGGCAATTTGTTGCCACAGTTTATATGCCTAATCCTTATTCCACACTGCTCTACAGTAAGGTTTTCTAGCAATGTATTTGCCTCTGCCACCAGACTAGCAGCACTTGGAGGGTAGAGTCCAAGACTGATTGATCCAGGGTCCCCAGGGCCCAGCACATGGCTCCACACACAAGTTGCGGTGTGCAGATGTGTGCAGAATGAATAAATACCTTTAGCTAGAATGCTGCCAGAGGGTGAGATGGGCTTAGAGGTTACTTAGGGCAAATTGAGCCTCCGTATCCTGTGTGGGTCTGGTCATTATCCTGGGACAGATACCATGCCCACTCCAGCACCTTGCTTCTGGCACAGCCCCAAAAAGAATCTGCTGGTGACCTTGGGATTTCCATCCCTGGGCCAGCAGCCCCTTTGGAGTCAGACAGATTCAGCTTGGAGTCTCAGTTCTCCCCTTAGATATAGCAAGTGACTTCACCCCTCTGAGTCTCAGCTCTTCATCTTCAAAATGAGCTCAAGAGTACCTGCCTTTCAGAGTTGTTGTGAAGATAATGAATGGCAGCCATTTTTACTATTTCCCAAGTGTCAGCTCTGTGCTGTGCCAGGATTTGTCACTTACTCTTAATTAGTACAGACCTTAGGCTCAGGCAACTGTGGAGACAGGGGCCCCAGTGTTTTAGAAGGCCACCCTAGCCCTCCTCCACTAGGTCCCTCCCCATGGAGTGAGGAGTCAGAGAGGCCAAGAGGACATACCCACTGGAGCCCACCCCTACCCACTTCTAGACCACCTCTGAGTACCCAGCATCCTAAATTTCGCTGAGCTAGTTTCCAGGGCCTGGGTGGGCCCTTCCCTCATCCAAACCACACTTCCAGGGTAGATTCCTAGGCCTGAGGGGTGGCCAAGGGCAGCAGGCGTGGGTGGATACAGCTTGACATGCAGGCAATGGAGCAGGCAGGGAATGTGGGAGGAGAAGGGCCTTTGGCGTATTTCTTTTTTTTTTTTCTTTTTTTGTGAGACAAGGTCTAGCTCTGTCACCCAGGCCGGAATAAGATGACTGGCTTATTTTTGTATTTTTCATAGAGACGGGGTTTCACCATGTTGCCCAGGCTGGTTTCGAACTCCGGGGCTCAAGTAATTCACCTGCCTCAGCCTCCCAAAGTGCTGGGATTACAGGGGTGACCACCTTTCCTGGCCTCCTGCTATACTCTTATTAGGGACCAGTTTGCCCTTACTAATCTTAACAAATGCCCTGAAAGGCAGGAATTATTATCCCCATATTATCTTCTATCTATCTATCTATCTACCTACTATTCATTATCTATCTAATCTATCCATTTATTTTATTTTTTAGAGACAGGGTCTTGCTCTGTCACCCAGGCTGGAGTGCAGTGGTGTGACCATAGCTCACTGCAGCTTCAAACTCCTGGGCTTGCTTTATTAGGCAAAACTAAAAAAAGAAAGAAAGAAAAAAACCAAAAAACTCCTGGGCTCAAATAATCCTCCCACCTCAGCCTCCTGAGTAGAGGCTTTTTTTTTTTGTATTGATGGGGTCTCACTGTGTTGACCAAGATGGTCTCAAACTCCTGTACTCAAGTGATTCTCCTGTACAAAGTGCTTGGATTACAGGCATGAGCCACTGAGCCCAACCTTGCCCCATTTTATTTTATTTTATTATTATTATTATTATTATTTTGAGATGGAGTCTAGCTCTGTCGCTCAGGCTGGAGTACAGTGACACGATCTCAGTTCACTGCAACCTCAGCCTTCCAAGTTCAAGTGATTCTCCTGTCTGAGCCTCCTGAGTAGCTTGATTACTGGAGTGAGCCACCATGCCTGGCGCCCCATTTTATTTTATTTATTTTTTATTTTTGAGACAGAGTCTCTCTTTGTTGCCCAGGCTGGAGTGCAGTAGCATGATTTCCGTTCACTGCAACCTCCACCTCCCAGGTTCGAGTGATTCTCCTGCCTTGGCCTCCCAAGTAGCTGGGACTACAGGCACGTTCCACCACACCCGACTAAATTTCCTGTTTTTAATGGAGAAAGGATTTCACCGTGTTGGCCAGGTTGATTTTGAACTCCTGAACTCAAGTGATCCTCCCACTCTGGCCTCCCAGAATGCTGGGATTACAGGTGTGAGCCACTGTGCCTGGCCCTAGAGCCCCATTTTAAAGATAAAGGAACTAAGGCTCATCCAGAGGAGTGACTCCAAAGCCTATTCAATTTACTGTCTCTGAGGAGGCTTTAGATCTAAATGTTTTACATATATTATCTCATTTAATCCTCACAATGATTCTATGATGTAATGTTATTATCTCACTTTTCAGATGAGACTGAGGTACAGAAAGGTTAAGAAACTTGCTTAAGAATGCATAGCTCGTGAATGGCAGAACTGGGAGTTGAACCTTGATAGTCAAGCTCTTAACCCTGGGCTCTGTTGACTATTACCATGATCATAGTGGTAAGTCAGTTCCTTAACTAGTCTAGCAACCCCCTTCCTCAAACATCTGCCTGAGGACTGGAATACAGTGAAGGTGCTCTGGGTGCACTCTGGGTGAAAAGCCAGAAAGAGGTAGAAATGGAACCCAACCTGAAGGCATCTGGGCAGGATGTGTGGAAGGAGCTAGGGACTGGGGCTTGACCGTACTCTCCTCACTGTCCTATAGTACCAGGACAGCTGGGCAGGGCCCTGGGGGCCATTCAGAGAGAGGGCCCTCTGGCCTGAGCCTGATACTATGCCCTCCTTCCCAGCCTGTGGCCTGAGAAGATGGCGCTTTCCCAGGACCAAGGCAGAGGCTGTCCCCCCCCACACTTCCCCTCCAAGGCCCAGCTGTGAGGCGCCTGCCCAAGCTCCCCCCAGCCCCGCCTCTCCCAGTCCCTGGCCAAGCTGCTGCTGCTGTGGTCACCTGGACCCAATTTTCTTCTTCCTGCCTCCTCCCATCTCTGGGAAGCACCCCTCGGTTGCCCTGCCAATTTCCAGTCTTCTCCCCCAGGAAGCCACCTCTGTCATCCCCCCAGTACTACTCCCAGGTCCCCTACCCCTACATGGAACACTCAGGCTCTGTCCTTTCAACCTCACACGCAGAGAATCACTTGGACCCTTAGCCCATTTTCCATTTGGTTCCTGGCTGAACATTGGTTCCCCCAGCCAAACTGTGAGTTCCCTTTCCCAGGGCGGTATCACTTCCTGTGCTTCCCTCTCCCACAACAGTGCCTGGCAGGGAGGAGCCCAGAGCCAGAGAGATGCCGGTACACCAGGAACTGAGCCCCAGCACTCAGAGGCTTAGAGGCAGCATGACTATGCTTCAAGCTTTTGAGACCAACCTCCCCGTCACTTGCTAAATGGAAAACCCAAGAGGCCCAGGAACGGGGAGGGGCTTTTGCCTAAGGTCACCCAGAAGCGCTAGGTTTCAAATCCAGGTCTTCTGACTCTCAGACCCACATTTCTCACACTATGTGAGATCAAGTTTCCAACCCTCCCAGGTCCTCCTCATTTTCAGACAGACAACAGAATAGTGCCCGACAATGTACTGTCAGAAACTCAGGGGTTAATTCTGCCCCAAGGGCCATTATCTGGAAAAGTCCCAAAGAGATTAGTCAATCACCCTCCACTCCCATCTTTTTTTTTTTTTTTTTTGAGACAGAGTCTCACTCTGTTGCCCAGGCTGGAGTGCAGTGGCAAGATCTCAGCTCACTGCAACCTCTGCCTCGTGGTTTCAAGTGATTCTCCTCCCTCAGCTTCCCGAGTTGCTGGGATTACAGGCACATGCCACCACGTCTGGCTGATTTCTGTATTTTTGATAGAGACAGAGTTTCGCCATGTTGACCAGGCTGGTCTTGAAATCCTGACCTCAGGTGATCTACCTGCCTCAGCCTCCCAAAGTACTGGGATTATAGGCATGAGCCACCGCACCCAGCCTAAAATGGATTTTTAAAAAAGACAGTCACAAGCTGGACATGGTGACTCACACCTGTAATCCCAGCACGTTGGGAAGCCAAGGTGGGCAGATCACCCGAGGTTGGGAGTTCGAGACCAGCCTGACCAACATGGAGAAACCCTGTCTCTACTAAAAATACAAAATTAGCCAGGCATGGTGGCACATGCCTATAATTCCAGCTACTTGGGAGGCTGAGACAGGAGAATTGCTTGAACCCAGGAGGCGGAGGTTGTGGTGAGCTGAGACAGTGCCATTGCACTCCAGCCTGGGCAACAAAAGTGAAACTCCATCTCAAAAACAAACAACAAAAAAAGACAGTCACAAGCACTGAGCTCACAGGGCTGCAGTATAGTAGGGGGGATGAGACACTCAACAACAAATTACACAAATAATTGTTTAATGACAGTTGTGAAAGTGCTACAATAAGCTGGAAGGTGTTATGAGGTACGGCGTAGGATGACCTGATCTAGTTTGGGAGTAGTCAAGGAAGACTTCTCAAAGGAGGTGGGGTATCAGCTGAAGTGTAAAGAGTAATAATTAACAGGGTGGGAATGATTCTCAACCCCTACCTCGCACCGCACAAAAATTAATTCAACATGAATCATGGACCTAAATGCCAACACAAACACTTTAAAGCTTCTAGAAGAAAGCATATGGCTTAGGTGCAGTGGTTCACACCTGTAATCCCAACACTTTGGGAGACCGAGGCAGGTGGATCACCTGAAGTCAGGAGTTTGAGACCAGCCTGACCAATATGGTGAAACCTTGTCTCTACTAAAATTACAAAAGTTAGCCGGCTGTGGTGGCATGCACCTGTAATCTCACCTACACTAGCTCTTTAGCCTTGGGTAAATGATACATACAACCTCTCTTAGCCTCAGTTTTCTCATCTGTAAAATGGAGACCTATCTCATTATATTATAAAATATAGTGCATATCTCAGAGGCATTTTGGAAGAATTAAATGATATTACTTAATCCAGTGCTCAATAAGTGTTAACAGTTGTTATCATAATTAAGAAATGGCATATTTGGGTAGAACATCATCTTCCTAATCCAGAATTTTCTTTTTTTTTTTTTCCTTTTTTTGAGATGGAGTTTCACTCTGTCATCCAAGCTGGAGTGCAGTGGTGCAATCTCGGTTCACTACAGCCTCCACCTCCCAGGTTCAAGCAATTTTCCTGCCTCAGCCTCCTGAGAAGCCGGGAGTACATGTGTGCCGCCACGCCTGGCTAATTTTTTTATTTCTATTAGCAATGGGGTTTCACCATGTTGGCCAGGATGGTCTTGATCTGTTGGCCAGGATGGTTTTGATCTCCTGACCTTGTGATGCACCCACCTTGGCTTCCCAAAGTGCTGGGATTACAGGTGTGAGACACTCTTCCCAACCTAAGCAAAGATTTCTGAGGCATTGAAAGCACTAACCATAAAACAAAATTATCAGGCAGTGGGGGAAACATTCAAGACAGAGAAAACAGTATATGTGAAAGCCCAGAGAGAAGGGGAAAGGTGTGTTGGCAAAGCTGAGGAAAGGCCAGAAGCAGGAAAGTCAGGGAAAGAGTGAAGTGAGAGAAGGGCCAGGAGGTTGGAAACAAAGGTTGGGGATAATGTGAATTTAACCAGGGTTTGCAAAAGCCTAGTATTACCCTCTTTGCCGCGCTCAGGACTACAATGTGTTGGCTACACAAAAAGGAGAATAAAAGGAAACACCGCCCCCATTCTCCCAGCTCAGCAACAAGGCAAGGTCAGGCTTGGATTCTGCTGCTTTGCAATCAAGACGTAGTTTTTTTACAACTTGAAAAGTCACTTAATCCAGGTGTCAGGATGAGGTGGGGCACTGCAGGTGGGGACTCGGGCTGTTAGGCCCTGTCCTGCCAGGCCCAGCCCTGGTCTTAGAGGAGCTGGAGTTTGCCAGCTCCCACCCACGCCTCAGCTCCTGCTGTAGCCCCGCCCCACCCCTGCTCAGCACCTGGACCTCCTCACCTCCTCTTCCCCCTCTCCCTCTCTTGGAGGGCTGACAAGTCCCACAGGAAAGAAAGAGCTCAGGGGTCAGGAGTTTTCTCCACCCACTCCCACTCCCACATATGTCCCAATATACCCCAAACCAGAGCTGGGGGGGGTGCCTCAGGCAACCAGATACCCACAGAATTCAGCTGTCTCATCTCTCAGGCCTCTTCCCTGCAAGGCACTCAGGAAAGACACTGACGGTGGTGACTATTCAATTCAACCAACACTGAGTACCTACTGCATGCCAGGCCCTGTGCTAGGGTCAAGAAGGGTGTTGTTCCTGCTCTCTGGGAACTCTTGGGGCAGTGGGGAAAAGATAGTGCACACAGCCAACAGTATTACAAGTGCTGTATAGTGGTGCAAAGTGCAATCGAGTATAGAAAGACTGATTTCACTTGGGGAATGGTGAGTGGATAGCAAGGAAAATTTCCTCTAAGAGGTGACACCTGAGCTGGGCAATAATGACTCAGTAAGACTGCCAGTAAGAAATGCTCTTTGAGGGCCAGGCGTGGTGGCTCACGCTTGTAATGCCAGCACTTTGGGAGGCCGAGGCGGGTGGATCACGAGGTCAAGAGATCAAGACCGTCCTGGTCAACATGGTGAAACCCCGTCTCTACTAAAAATACAAAAATTAGCTGGGCATTGGTGGCCCGTGCCTGTAATCCCAGCTACTCAGGAGGCTGAGGCAGGAGAACTACCTGAACCCAGGAGGCGGAGGTTGTGGTGAGCCGAGATTGTGCCATTGCACTCCAGCCTGGGTAACAAGATCGAAACTCCATCTCAAAAAAAAAAAAAAAAAAAATGCTCTTTGAGGCTGGGCATGGTGGCTCATGACTGTAATCCTAGCACTTTGGGAGGCCTAGAGGAGGGGATTGCTTGAGGCCAGGAGTTCAAGAGCAACATGGCCAACACAGTGAGACCATCTCTAAAGAAAATAAAAAGGAGCCAGGTGTGATGGCTCACACCTGTAATCCCAGCACTTTGGGAGGCTGAGTGGGTGGATCACCTGAAGTCAGGAGTTCCAGACCAGCCTGACCAACATGGTGAAACCCCGTCTCTACCGAATATACAAAATTAGCTGGGTGTGGTGTCGCATGCCTGTAATCCCAGCTACTTCGGAGGCTGAGGCAGGAGAATTGCTTGAACTAAGGAGGTGGAAGTTGCAGTGAGCCAAGGTGGAAGCTGTAGTGAGCACCACTGCACTCCAGCCTGGACAACAGAGCAAGACTTTGTCTCAAAAAAAAAAGAAGTGCTCTTTGTGGCAGCAGAAAGTATATCAATATAGTGACTACCAGAAATGTCAGGTAGTTTGCTCAGTACCTTATGTATACATTTAATTGTCACGATGACTTTGTAAAAAAAAATTTTTTTGACTTTGTAAAATTGTATAATTATGGCCATTCTCCAGATGTGGTAGCTGAGTCTTTGAGAGGGGAATTGATTTGTTTTCAAATCACACAGGTAGTAAGTGATAAAGCTGGGATTTCAACCCAGTGCTGTCTGCTTCTATGAGCTTAACTTCTACCGCTTAGAGTAGCCTCGGCAAAGGACATGTGGTGACAGGAGCAGAGGGTCATGGGGTGAGGCTGGAGGGCTGAGTAGGCCAGGGTTGGGTTGAGGGAGCCTTGATGAAGAGTGTGGGCTTTATCCAGAGAGCAATGGGGGGGCCATGGAAGGTTCACTAATAGGAGTGTAGGGTAAAGAAAGATGATACTTAGCTGGGTGTGGTGGCTCACACCTGTAATCCCAGCACTTTGGGAGGCCAAGGCGGGTGGATCACAAGGTCAGGAGATGGAGACCAGCCTGGCCAACATGGTAAAACCCCATCTCTACTAAACATACAAAAAATTTGCCGGGCGTGGTGGCACACACCTATAATCCCAGCTACTCAGGAGACTGAGGCAGGAGAATTGTTTGAACATGGGAGGCAGAGGTTGCAGTGAGCTGAGATTGTGGCATTATACTCCAGCCTGGGTGAGAGGGCAAGACTCTGCCTCAAAAATAAATAAATAAAAGAAAGAAAGACAATGCGCCGGGCACGGTGGCTCAAGCCTGTAATCCCAGCACTTTGGGAGGCCGAGGCGGGTGGATCACAAGGTCAAGAGATCAAACCTCGTCTCTACTAAAAATATAAAAAATTAGCTGGGCATGGTGGCACGTGCCTGTAGTCCCAGCTACTCAGGAGGCTGAGGCAGGAGAATTGCCTGAACCCAGGAGGCAGAGGTTGCAGTGAGCTGAGATTGCGCCATTGCACTCCAGTCTGGGTAACAAGAGTGAAACTCCATCACACACACACACACACACACACACACACACACACACACACAAAGGAAAGATGATGCTTACAATTAGCTTTCTGTTTTCAGAGGCCACTTAGAAGAGAAGAAATTAGAGGCAGATAAACCTGTGTGGGAGTTGCTGCAAAAATCCAAGAGAAAGATGGGGGTTGAGGGATGAAGAGGAAGGGATGCATCTCGGAGAAGCCAAGCAGAGCCTGGGGACTGATTGGTTCCAGTAGACAGTGGAGGGAGGAGTCCAAGCTGATGTCCCAGGCTTTTGGCCTGTGTGCTCCAAAAGGAAACCCAGTAGTTAGGCTTTGTGGGTTTGTTTGTTTGTTTGTTTTTATTTTTTGAGACAGGGTCTCACTCTGGCTCCCAGGCTCCCAGGCAGGAGTGCAGTGGAGCAATCAGGGCTCACTGCAGCCTCGATTTCTCCCCAGGCTCAGGTGATTCTCCCACCTCAGCCTCCTGAGTAGCTGAGACTACAGATGTGCTCCACCATGCTCAGCTCATTTTTTGTATTTTTTTGTAGAGATGGGTTCCCGCCACATTAGCCAGGTTGGTCTGGAACTCCTGGGCTCAAGCGATCTGCCTACCTTGGCCTCCCAAAGTACTCAAATTGTAGTCATAAGCCCCACACTCGGCCTTAGCTAATTTTTTTTTTTTAACCAGTTGTTAAATGACCTTTATTGAAATATTTTCCTTTGTGCTTCTTAACTGGCTGGGCATTCCACAGCACCACTGTTGATGTCATGAGGGTGGCAGTCATCAACATTACAGCCCACAGACTGGGCAGTCCCCAGGATCTCTTTAATGGTTCCAGAGAGTTCTCTGGCTAAAGATAGGTGCCGCATCTGTCGAGCCATGTTGACAATCTCATCAAAAGTGATATTCCCGCTGTGTTTAATGTTTTCCTGTTTCTTTCTGTCTCTTGGTGGTTCTTTGAGGGCTTTGATGATCAGGGCAGAGGCAGAAGGCACCACCTCAATCTGGGCCTGTCTGTTCTGAATGGTCAGTTTCACTGTAATCCTCAGGCCCTTCCAGTCACCTATTGCCTTGGCAATGTCATCACCAACCTTTTTGGGAGACAAACCCAGGGGCCCGATCTTGGGGGCCAGCGCAGAAGTGGCACCAACTTCACCCCTAGTGTACCTCAGCTATATGACTTTGATCTCGTTGGGTGGAACTTCGGTGACATGGTGGAGGCGGCTGGTGTCGGATGAACCCGGATTCGGGATGACCGAAGACGGCCTTAGCTAATTTTAAAAACTATTTTAGAGATGGGGTCTCACAGGCCGGGCGTGGTAGCACACACCTGTAGTTCCAGCTACTCAGGAGACTGAGGTGGGACCCTGGGAGGTTGAGGCTACAGTGAACCCTGATTGTGCCATGATACTCCAGCCAGTGCAAGAGAGTGAGACCCTGTCTCAAAAAAAAAAAAAAAAAAAAAAAAAAGGCTGGGTGCAGTGGCTCATACCTGTAATCCCAGCACTTGGGGAGGCCAAGGCAGACTGATCATTTGAGGTCAGGAGTTCAAGACCAGCCTGGTCAACATGAGATATGGGGTTTCCCTATGTTGCCCAGGCTGGTCTTGAACTCGTGGGCTCAAGCAATCCTCCTGCCTTGGCCTCCCAAAGTGCTGGGATGTCAGGCATAAGCCACTGTGTCCAGCCCCAGTAATTAGTTTTTAACAACACATTGGTCCCCCCTAGTCCCCTACCATAACTCAGCTCCACATGTGGCCCCTGCAAAACTCACTCCTGGAAGGTGCTTTATTCTTCTCCAAATACTCTTTTTTTTTTTGAGATGGAGTCTCTCTCTGTTGCCCAGGATGGAGTACAGTGGCACAGTCTTGGCTCACTGCAACCTCTGCCTCCCAGGTTCAAGTGATTCTCCCACCTCAGCCGCCTGAGTAGCTGGGATTACAGATATGCCATCACACCCAGCTAATTTTTGCAGTTTTTAGTAGAGACAGGGTTTCACTGTGTTGGTCAGGTTGATCTCAAACACCTGACCTCATGATCCATTCGCCTCAGCCTCCCAACGTGCTGGGATTATAGTCGTGAGCCACTGCTCCCAGCCCCAAATACTCATTTATACTCAATCACCTATTCGTGTATGTATTTATCTAACATATATGGAGCACCTACTGTATGCCAGGAGCTGGGGATACGTCAGGGCACAAACTAAACCTGTGTCATTAGTGAGGTAATGGTTATAGCCAGGAGTCTGCATTTGAATCCTGATTTTGCAACTCATTTGTGGTGAGTCCTGGCTCAGCCTCCAGGTTGCTGTGACTTCAGATGAGTGAGTGAACCTCTCATTATCTGTTTTCTCATCTGTAAGATGGGGATACTAACCATACTCACCATGCAGATTAAATGGGTTAAATGGAAAGTCCTGGTCCCTGGGTCAGCATTTGACATGAGCTATTATTAGAGTTCACATTTTAGTGAGGATCCAATTGCACAATTAATTATTTAATTTATTATTAATTTTTTTTTGAGACAGAGTCTTGCTCTGTCGCCCAGGCTGGAGTACAGAGGTGCTCACTGCAACCTCTGCCTCCTGGGTTCAAGCGATTCTCCTGTGTTCAAGCGATTCTCCTGCCTCAGTCTTCTGAGTAGCTGAGACTACAGGTGTGTGACATCGTGCCTGGCTGTTTTTTGTATTTTTAGTAGAGACAAAGTTTCATCATGTTGGCCAGGCTGGTCTTGAACTCCTGGCCTCAGGAGATCTGCCTGCCTCAGCCTCCCAAAGTTCTGGGATTACAAATGTGAGCTACCACGCCCGGCCTATTTAATTTAAATTTATTTTTATTTTTATGAGTGAGACAGGGCCGCACTCTGTCACCTAGGCTGGAGTTCAGTGGTGCAATTACAGCTCACTGCAGCTTCCTCGACCTCCCAGGCTCAATCCATCCTACCACCTCAGCCTCTCGGGTAGCAGAGACTACAGGTGTATGCCACCACACCTGGCTAATTTATTTTTTGTACAGACAGGGTTCTGCCATGTTGCCCAGGCTGGTCTTGAACACCTGGCTTCTAGTAATCCTCCCACCTCAGCCTCCCAAAGTGTTGGGATTACAGGCCTGAGGCCTAACACTGGTCAATTATTTAATTATGTTCAACCGTGATAAATACCACACTGCTGTCTTTTTTTCTTCTGAAAGTGTCTCCAGCTGGAGGTGAGAGAAAGTTTCAGAGCAGGCGGTGGTCCTGCTGAGCTGAGCTGAGCTGAGCTGAGTGATTTGGGGCTGGCCAGGGAAAGCATGAGGGAGGGAGGGGTATTCAAGGCAGACGGGACAGTGAGAAGGCAGAAGGAAGCGCTGAGAGCTTGCTTTGTGTTTCTGGAACTTTACTTGGAACCTCAAAACAGTGCTGAGAAGTAGGTCAGGCAGATACTATGCTCCCATTTTACAGAAAGGGCACTAAGGCCCAGAGAGGAACAATGACTTAGCAGGTCTGTGACGGAGGAGGCGCTAGGTCAATGTTCTGCCAGCTGATCCAGGGGGCTGGAGAGGACAGGCCTGAGAAGAGGCCTTTGTCCCTTTGCTGGCTGGGGGGGGGAGCAGCAGGGGCTGAGGCTGCAGCTGGCCACCAGCAGCTGTGGTGGCCAGAGCTGCATTCCTTCCCCTGCCAGTGAGCAAGTCCAGGCTTATGGCAGGAGCTGGGAATTTTCTTTTTGTCTTTAAAAAAAAAAAGCACTTTAGTCAACATTAAGTTGTGACTTCAAACAGACACAGCGCCTAACTGTCCTCCCTAGCCCTAGTTCTCTCCAGCTCCCCAGGGTAAGCCCCCAGGCAGCCAAGTTTCTGGGAAAGGCAGGAGGCCTGGACTTGGAGTCCAAAGACTTTGTGGTGAGTCTTGGCTCAGCCTCCCACTTGCTGTGTGACCTCAGGCAGGTCACCACCCTCTCTGGGCCTGAGTGTCCTCTGCAAAACAGGGAAGGGAGGGTTGGATGACATAAGGTGGGGTGGGGAGCCCAGCAGCTGGCTCCAGCCAGTGGCAGCACAGCTCTGCTGCTCTCCAAGTTTGAGGCAGTGGGGCCTTGGGGGTCCGGAAGCTGGGGACAGGCAGCCTTTCATCTCTGCTGGCCCAGGGTCGCGGCAGGTTGGCAGGCCTCACATCCCGAGATCGCGTTTCAGGCTGGAAGGGGCCTTCCTGTGACCTCAGCCGGCCAGGCCTGCCCCTACCTCCCTCCTCCCCATTCTCACCAGAGGGAAGCAGGCAGTATCCCGCCCAAGGTCACCAGCCAGCAAGTGGCTGTCCTTCGGCCTGCCCTTCCCTCCCACCCGAGCCAGCCCCCACCGGCCTCCCACTGTAAAGCCTCAGGTCTCCTGGGCCATTAGGAATCTGCCAGGCGAGGCGTGGTCTTTTTCCTCTCTCTTGTTTCTTGGCTTGTTTTCCCAGCTCTCCAACAGCCGCCTCCTGCAAAAGCCTCCGGGTGCGTGTACAGGAACATGTTTCTTTAAAAAAAAAGAGAGAGAGAGAGAGAGCGAGATTGAGAGAAAGAGAGAAATACAGCGGGGTTTGGGTTAAAAAGCAAGCAACTCCTTAATCCTTTCCCTGTAACCTCTGGCTTCTCAGCTGGGTTGGCCCCAGGCACTGGGAAGGCAGGCTCTGCTGGGGTGAGAGGCCTGGGCTTGTCCCCCCCACCCGCCTCTGTTCTCCAGGGTTTGGTCTGGCTTTTGGAGCCAGGAGGAGAGGAGCTGCAGGGCTCAGCAGGGCTGGGAAAACATGGGGGTGCTGAGGGGCTTGGCTGGGACTTTGCCCCCCTGCCTACTTGGCCACCTTCTATGGGGTTATAGGATCTGAATTTTCACCCCTAACCCATCCCCTCTCTTCCTGCTCTTGTTCCTTTATCCTCTGTCTTAGGAATCACTGGCCTGTCCTGTGCCAGCTCCCGGAGTGCCGCCTCCCATCCCTGCACCCCGTTACCCCACACAGGGCTTGGCTTTCTTTTTTTGTGAAAGTCATACACTTTCACACTTTGTCTTTATCCATCAGACCCCTCTGTAGAGGTGGCAGCACTCAGTCCTGCCCTTTGTCCTATCTGAGGAACCCCTAATTATCTGTTGTAGTCACAGTGCCTGGTCCGTGCCTGATACATAGGAGGTATGTTGGGGTGCTTCTTGAATGAATAAATTCAAACCATAAATTGGTCTCTCAAAATATTCAGAGGGATCTTGCAAAAGAGACATTTGATTGTGACACATCTGTGTTAAAACCCTGCCATGCCTCCCCAGCACCCTCAGAATCCAGTCCAATCCTCCATCTCCACCTCTCCCCATTCACCAGCCCTCATTAAAGGATGTCCTTTTCCCCCAATGAGCCATCATTTTTTCTCTTGCCTCAGGGCCTTTGCACATGAAATTCTAGCCACTTGCCTGCCTCTCCTGGCTGACTGTCTCGGACCTGTTCCCTTGTCAGATTACCCAAGGAGCAGAAATGCATGTGTTCAGAGCCCAGCAAAGCACGGATATTCAAGACTTTTTTTTCCAAATAATTTTACATTCAATAATTTTTTTAACCACTGAAATAGGCGGGGTGCAGTGGCTCATGCCTGTAATCCCAGCACTTTGGGAGGCCAAGGCAGGCCAATCATCTGAGGTCAGGAGTTCGAGACCAGTCTGGCCAACATGGCAAAACCCCATCTCTACTAAAAATACAAAACTTATTCCAGGCGCTCACGCCTGTAATCCCAGCACTTTGGGAGGCTGAGGTGGGCAGATTACAAGGTCAGAAGTTTGAGACCAGTCTGGCCAACATAGTGAAACCCTGTCTCTACTAAAAACACAAAAATTAGCCAGACATGGTGGCATGCACCTGTAGTCCCTTCACTCCAGAGGCTGAGGCAGGAGAATTGCTTGAACCCAGGAGGCGGAGGTTGTGGTGAGCCGAGCTTATAACACTGCACTCCAGCCTGGGCAACAGAGTGAAACTCTGTCTCAAAACAATAACAACAACAGCAACAACAACAACAACAAAATTAGCCAGGTATGGTGGTGGGCGCCTATAATCCCAGCTTCTCTGGAGGCTGAGTCAGGAGAATCGCTCGAACCCAGGAGGTGGGGGTTGCAGTGAGCTGAGATCGCGCCGCTGCACTCACTCTAGCTTGGGTGACAGAATGAGACTTTGTCTGAATAAAACAAACAAAAAACTCGCTGAAATACTGTTCATGGGAAAATTCGGAACTTTATTGGAGTTTCTTTTTTTTTTTTTTTTTGAGACGGAGTTTCACTCTTGTTACCCAGGCTGGAGTGCAATGGCGCAATCTCGGCTCACCGCAACCTCCGTCCACCTCCTGGGTTCAGGCAATTTTCCTGCCTCAGCCTCCTGAGTAGCTGGGATTACAGGCAGGCGCCACCATGCCCAGCTAATTTTTTGTATTTTTAGTAGAGACAGGGTTTCACCATGTTGACCAGGATGGTCTTGATCTCTTGACCTCGTGATCTACCCGCCTCGGCCTCCCAAAGTGCTGGGATTATAGGCGTGAGCCACCGCGCCCGGCCTGGAGTTTCTTAGTCTTATTTTCTGGTGAGTTTTGTTTTACATTGAATTTATCCCTAGGCTGGTACAGCACTAGGTGACACGATCTAGCTCTGGTCTTTGGGTCTCAGCCTAGATATCAACAACTCCTCTAGGAAGCCTTTACTGACTCCTCCAGACTGGTTGAGGTCTCGTCTTGGTGCTCCCGAAGCCCCTCTTTTTAAAAATATATATAGAGAGAGAGATAGATGGGATTCTCACTATGTGTTGGGACTGGAGGTGTGAGCTGCCACACCTAGTCCCGTATGGATTTTTTATATCCATATTTTTATTTTACTTATTACTTTCCATCCCCGTACCCCAAGTCTGTAAGCTCCCTGAGGTCCTAATATTTTTCTACTTCTATACCTGCAATGCCTAGTATGAAATCTAACATAAAACTGACCCAAGACATGTTACTCTCCAGCCTTTATAAAAAAAAGTGCATTCTTCAAACAAAGGGGAATCCATGTGCAGAACGTGCAGTTTTGTTACATAGGTATATGTATGTCATGCTGGTTTGCTGCACCTGTTGATCTGTCCTCTAAATCCCTCCCCAGACCCCCTACCCCCCAACAGGCCCTGGTGTGTGCTGTCCCCCGTCTGTGTCAATGTGTTCTCAATGTTCAGCTCCCACTTATGAGCAAGAACATGCAGTGATGGATAGCTTCCAGCTTCATCCATGTCTGCGCAAAGGACATGATCTCATTCATTTTTATGGCTGAATAGTATTCCATAGTATATATGTGCCCATTTTCTTTATCCCGTCTATCACTGATGGGCATTTTGGTCATGTGTCTTTTATTTTATTTTTTTTTTTATTGCATTTTAGGTTTTGGGGTACATGTGCAGAACATGCAAGATAGTTGCATAGGTACACACATGGCAGTGTGATTTGCTGCCTTCCTCCCCTTCATCCACATCTGGCATTTCTCCCCATGCTATCCCTCCCCAGCTCCCCACCCCTGCTGTCCCTCCCCTATTCCCCCCAATAGACCCCAGTGTGTAATGCTCCCCTCCCTGTGTCCATGCGTTCTCATTGTTCAACACCTGCCTATGAGTGAGAACATGCAGTATTTCATTTTCTGTTCTTGTGTCAGTTTGCTGAGAATGATGTTCTCCAGGTTCAACCATGTCCCTATAAAGGACACGAACTCATCGTTTTTGATTGCTGCATAACATTCCATGGTGTATATGTGCCACATTTTCCCAGTCCAGTCTATCATCGATGGGCATTTGGGTTGGTTCCAGGTCTTTGCTATTGTAAACAGTGCTGCAGTGAACATTTGTGTATGTGTCCTTATAGTAGAACGATTTATAGTCCTTTGGATATATACCCAGTAATGGGATTGCTGGGTCAAATGGAATTTCCATTTCTAGGTCCTTGAGGAATCGCCACACTGTCTTCCACAATGGTTGAACTAATTTACACTCCCTCCAGCAGTGTAAAAGTGTTCCTATTTCTCCACATCCTCTCCAGCATCTGTTGTCTCCAGATTTTTTTAATGATCGCTATTCTAACTGGTGTGAGATGGTATCTCAATGTAGTTTTGATTTGCATTTCTCTAATGACCAGTGATGATGAGCATTTTTTCATGTTTGTTGGCCTCATGTATGTCTTTTTTGTAAAGTGTCTGTTCATATCCTTTGCCCATTTTTGAATGAGCTTGTTTTTTTTTTTCTTGTAAATCTGTTTTAGTTCTTTGTAAATTCTGGATATCAGCCCTTCGTCAGATGGGTAAACTGCAAAAAATTTTTCTCATTCTGTTGGTTGCCATTTCTTTTTTTTTTTTTAAGACAGGGTTTCACTATGTTGGTCAGGCTGGTCTTGAACTCCCAACCTCAGGTGATCCACCTGCCTTGGCCTCCAAAGAAAGTGCTTGGGTTATAGGCATGAGCCAACACACCCAGCTGTGTGCATGTGTTTTTATAGTAGAATGATTTATATTACTTTGGGTATATACCCAGTAATGGGATTGCTGAGTCAAATGATATTTCTGGTTCTAGATGCTTGAGGAATTGCCATACTGTCTTCCACAATGGTTGAACTAATTAACATTCTCACCAACAGTGTAAAAGCATTCCTGTTTCTCCACAGCCTCACCAGCATCTGTTGTTTCCTGACTTTTTAATAACCGCCATTCTGAGTGAGATTGTATCTCATTGTGATTTTGATTTGCATTTTTCTGACGGCCAGCAATGTTGAGCTTTTTTTTATATGTTTCTTAGCCAAGTAAATATCTTTTTTTGAGAAGTATTCATATTCTTAACTCACTTTTTAATGGGGTTGTAAATATGTTTAAGTTCCTTGTAGATTCTGGATATTATACCTTTGTCAGATTGGTAGATTGAAAAACTTTTCGGCTGGGCGCAGTGGCTCACACCTATAATCCCAGCACTTTGGGAGGCTGAGGCAGGTGGATCACGAGGTTGAGAGATCGAGACCATTCTGGTCAACATGGTAAAACCCCGTCTCTACTAAAAATACAAAAAATTAGCTGGGCATGGTGGAGCGTGCCTGTAATCCCAGCTACTCAGGAGGCTGAGGCAGGAGAAGCCTGAACCCAGGAGGTGAAGGTTGAGGTGAGCTGAGATCACACCATTACACTCCAGCCTGGGTAACAAGAGCAAAATTCCGTCTCAAAAAAAAAAAAAAAAGAAAAACTTTTCTCTCATTCTGTAGGTTGCCTGTTCACTCTGATGATAGTTTCTTTTGCTGTGCAGAAGCTCTTTAGTTTAATTAGATCCCATTTGCCAATTCTGGCTTTTGTGGCAGTTGCTTTTGGCATTTTTGTCATGAAGTCTTTGTTCATGCCTATGTCCTGAATGGTATTGCCTAGGTTTTCTTCTAGGGTTTTAATTCTCCAGGCTTTTCTTATTCAGTGCCCTTTGCAGGGTAGATCTGGTCCTACTTCCTAATTCTGCCTGAGGAACTCATACTCACCCTTCAAAGCCCCTTTCAAATGATTGGCTTCTGTAAGCCTGCCCCAATCTCCCAGTTAAGTTCTCTGCTTCTATGAGCTCATAGCTCCTACTGCAAACAGTGTCTTCCTCTTTAATTATAATTTTTACGTATATCTTCTCCCTCATCAGATTGGGAGACACTCAAGGGTTGAGTCTGAGTGAATTGATCTCTACATCCCCAATGCCCTGCACAAGCCTGGCCAGGGCAAGCAGATATTTAATAATATATCCTTGTTAAATGAATAGACTGGAAGATGTCACAAAGGAGGGAAAATTCAGGCAGAATTTTGGGCTGGGTGCAGTGGCTCCTACCTGTAATCCTAGCACTTTGGGAGGCAAGGTGGGCAGATTCCTTGTGCTTAGGAGTTCAAGACAAGCCTGTGAGGCTGGGCAAGGTGGCTCACACTTGTGATACTAGCACTTTGGAGCCTGGCATGGTGGCTCATGTCTATAATCCCAGCACTTTGGGAGGCTAAGGCAGGCAGATCAAGAGGTCAGGAGATCAAGATCATCCTGGCTAGCATAGTGAAAACCGTCTCTACTAAAATATAAAAAATTAGCTGGGCATGGTGGCATGTGCCTGTAATCCCAGTTATTCGGGTGGCTGAGGCAGGAGAATCACTTGAACCCAGGAGGCGGAGGTTGCAGTGAGCCAAGATTGTACCACTGTACTCCAGCCTGGCAACAGAGTGAGACTCTGTCTCAAATAAAAAACCAAAAGTTCATGACCAACCTGGCCAACATAGCAAGGATCCCCCATCTCTATTAAAAAAGAAAAAAGAGGGGGCCACGGTGGCTCCAGCCAGTTGTCCTGGCGCTTGAGGAGGTGAGGCCATGAGTTCAAGGCCAACCTGCAACACAACAAGCTCTCATTGATTATCAAAATAAAATAAATAAAAAGAAAAAGAGGACTAGCCTGGGCAATGTAGTGAAACCCCGTCTCTACAATAAATAAATATTAGCCGAGCATCGTGGTACGCACCTGTAGTCCCAGCTACTTGGAGGCTGAGATGGGAAAATTACTTGAGTCCAGGAAGTAGAGGCTGCAGTGAGTTAAGATAGCACCATTGCACTCCAGTCTGATGACACAGTGAGACCTGGTCTCAAAAAAATAAAAACTAAAAATAAATTTAAAATTCAGGCAGGATGGCCGGGCGTGGTGGCTCATGCCTATAATCCCAGCACTTTGGGAGGCTGAGGCGGGTGGATCACGAGGTCAAGAGATCGAGACCATCCTGGTCAACAAGGTGAAATACCGTCTCTACTAAAAATACAAAAATTAGCTTGGCATGGTGGCGCGCGCCTGTAGTCCCAGCTACTCAGGAGGCTGAGGCAGGAGAATTGCCTGAACCCAGGAGGTGGAGGTTGTGGTGAGCCGAGATCGTGCCATTGCACTCCAGCCTGGGTAACAAGAGTGAAACTCCGACTCAAAAATAAAATAAAATAAAATAAAATTCAGGCAGGATTTTGAGGGTAGGAGGAAAGAGGATAACGGGTACTTACTGAGGGCATAGTACTGATAAAAACAGACTGGGCATGGTGGCTCACACCTGTAATCCCAGCACTTTGGGAGGCTGAGGCAGGCAGATCACAAGGTCAGGAGTTTGAGACCAGCATGGCCAACATGGTAAAACCCCATCTCTTCAAAAAATACAGAAATTAGCCGAGTGTGGTGGCAGGCGTCTGTAATCCTAGCTACTGGGAGGCTGAGGCAGGAGAATCACTTGAACCCAGGAGGCAGGGGTTGCAATGAGCTGAGATTGTGCCACAGCACTCCAGCCTTGGTGACAGAGTGAGACTCTGTCTCAAAAAAGAAAAAAAGAAAAGTCATAATCATCATCAGCAGCAGCATCATGGCAACCATTAGTAAGTGTGCCATAGTGTGAGGAGTAAGAGCACAGATTAAGCTCTACCCCTTACTGCCTGCGTGAGCATGTGCAAGTTAAAGAAATCTCCTTGTGCCTCAGTTTCCTCATCTGCAAACTGGGGTTAGTAATAGTATCTACTGCATCAGGAGTTAACTAGATGAATATATGCAAGGTGCTGAGAGCTGTGCCGGGTACATATGGGCACTGTGTATTTGCTATTACTGTTATCTCAGTCACTGAACACTTGGGTCCTGCCAGGCACTTGTATTTGCCATCTCACTTGGTCCTCACAGCAGCCTGAGAGACAGGGATTATTATCCCCTTTTACAAAGAAATGAAGCATAAACAGGCCAGGCAGCTTGCTAAGGTTACTTGCTAGGTATGTGGTTGGAATGGGATTTGAACCTAGGTCTCTCTAGCCCTGCCACCCCCCTCCCATGTTCCCTAACTATGGCACCTGCCTGAAGGAGGAGGAGGAGGAGGAGGAGGAAAAAATGGCATAGTGGGAAGGCAGGGAGGCTTCACTGAGCTGGGGCCTCGGAAGCAGAGCAGCAGGCGTTTTTTCCAGAGCTTTCATTTCCGTCTGCCTCTTCTAAGCAGGTGAAAAACCCCACAGAGGGCCCTTCCCTGAATACCCCCGCCCCCACCCCGTTTCCTCCCCAACCCAGCACTGCCTCCGTCCCCCACGCTGGGATGGGGGAGGTCAGGCATGCAGTGTGGGGGATGCAGGGGAGGGAAATGAGGAGGTGGGGGAGCATCATTCCAGATCCTTCCCCTCAGCAACCCCCTCTTCCCCATCAAAGGCGCTCAGGGAGGAGAGAGCATTCCAGGTGGAAGGAATGGCAAATGCAAAGGCTGCAGATTAAGGATGTGGAGGTGGGGAAAGCCTGCGAGCTTGGCTGGAACCGAGGTTCGGGGCCCCCTGGGATTGCTCAGTGGAGAAGAACTTGTTTGACGAGAGAAAGAGAGAGAGAGAGAGACTGTGGACCCAGCAAGAGCTCAGGATGCCAGAGGGAGGGGGATGACCTGTAGACCATTCTGGGATCTGAGTACAGTGCTCTCCACCATTCTCCCCTCAGATGAGGATGGGGGAGAGAGGAGGGGTGATTCTTCCTGGTCCCTGCGCTTTGTTGCTCCCCCTAGAATTCCTTAGCTGACTGCACTGTCAGTTCTGTACCCAGTGCTAGCTCACAGCTTTTTAATGCATTCTCTCATTGTATTTGTGTTTTCTCTCCAGCTCCATAAGACTAGTTTTATTCACTCCATTTTATAGATTAGAAAACTGAGGTTCAGCCAGGTTTTTTTTTTTTTTTTTTGCGGGGGTGGGGACAGAGTTTCATTCTGTTGCCCAGGGTGGAGTGCAGTGATGTGATCTCTGCTCACTGCAACCTCTGCCTCAGGGGTTCAAGCAATCCTCCTGCCTCAGCCTCCTGAGTAGCTGGGATTACAAGTGCCCACTACCACACCCAGCTAATTTTTGTATTTTTAGTAGAGATGGAGTTTCATCATTTTGGCCAGGCTGGTTTTGAACTCCTGATCTCAGGTGATCGGCCCACATCGACCTCTCAAAGTGCTGGGATTACAGGCGTGAGCCACTGTGCCCTGCCTCAGTCAGATTTCATAACTTGTCCAAGGTAAGACAGGGCATAAAGACAGATATGAGACTCGAACCCAGATCTGTTTCCAGAGATGGCAATTTGGCCTGCTATACTGACTTCGGCAGCTTTCCCAAAGGGCTCACTGTCCCCATAGCAACAATGAGAGGAACTCTTGTGTGGACTGCACTGCAGAGTTTATGCAGGGCCTATTTCTTCTCCTCACAACAGCTTTGTACACAGAGCTGCTATCCCTATTTCATAGATAAGGAAACTGAGGCTCAGAGAGAGTGTGTGACCTGGCCAAAATTATACCATTCAGCAGCAATGTTCTGGGGACTTTAAATGTCTTCTTGCTTCCCCTTGTGGAGGAAGACAGGCAGGGGTTCCTTTTTAGAATTCATAGAAAAGGAATAGGGGTTGGCCTTTGGAACTTGAGGACTTGCTACAGGTAGTGAATAATTTCAGTGCTCTGGGTGACACCTTTAACTCCCTGGGAAGAAGAGGGAAAGCCTGTCCCTCAGGGGTAGCAACCCCTCTCAAGTTCCATGGCTGGGTTCGAATTCTCCCTGTGTTGCTTCCTAACTGGGAGCACCCTTGGGCAAGTCAGTTAACCTATCTGTGCTTCCTTTACCTCATTTGTTGTTGTTTTTTACATTTTTTTCTATTTATTTATTTTGAGCCTAGGTTATGAAACTGGCTAATTTTTGTATTTTTGGTAGAGACAGGGTTTCATCATGTCACCCAAGCTGGTCTTGAACCCCAGGTTCAAGTGATCCCCTGCCTTGGCCTCCCAAAGTGTTGGGAATACAGGTGTGCGCTACTATGCCCAGCTCCTTCACCTCATTTATTAAAAAAATGAGGATGATAATAACAGGACCTAATTTGTAGGACTGAGGCCAGGCACAGTGGCTCACGCCTGTAATCCCAGCACTTTGGGTGGCCGAGGCGGGCAGATCACTTGAGGTTTGGAGTTCGAGAACAGCCTGGCCAACATGGTGAAACCCTGTGTCTACCAAAAATACAAAAATTAGCTAGGTATGGTGGTGCACCCCTGTAATTCCAGCTACTCGGGAGGCTGAGGCAGGAGAATCGTTTGGACTGGGGAAGCAGAGGTTGCAGTGAGCCAAGATTGTGTCACTGCACTCCAGCTTGGATGACACAGCGAGACTGTGTCTCAATAAATAAATAAATAATTCACAGGACTGATATGAGGATTGATGAGTTAATGCATGTAAAGCAATTCGCACATGCCTGGCACATAGCAAATGCTCACTAAATATTGGTCCTTATTAATATTACCACTAAATGCACAATACCACCTCCCACTCTGAAAGCAACTTCTTTATCTGCATTGCCTAAAAGAAAAAATTAAGGCTGTTATTTTTGGACAACCTTCAAGAAATCACTGTGCTAAGGGTTTCACATTTATAATCACGTTTAATCTGAACAGATCTGAGAAATAAAAACAATTATAGCCAGGACTGGTGGCTCATGCCTGTAATCCCAGCACTTTGGGAGGCTGAGGTGCTGAGTCCAGGAGTCCTAGACCAGCCTGGGCAACACAGCAAGACCCTATCTCTATTTTTTTTTTTTTGGAGACAGAGTCTCGCTCTATCGCCAGGTGCCAGGCTGGAGTGCAGTGGCGCTATCTCAGCTCGCTGCAACCTCCGCCTCCTGGGTTCAAGCAATTCTCCTGCCTCAGCCTCCGGAGTAGCTGTGACTACAGACACACACCAAACGCCCAGCTAATTTTTGTATTTTTAGTAGAGACGGGGTTTCACTGTGTTGGCCAGGATAGTCTCCATCTCTTGACTTTGTGATCCGCCCGCCTCAGCCTCCCAAAGTGCTGGGATTACAGGTGTGAGCCATTGCACCCTGCTTGGCCCCATCTCTATTTTTTAAAATTATTATTATATATGTATTTTTTGAGACAGAGTCTTGCTCTTTTGCCAGGTGGCAGGCTGGAGTGCAGTGGCGTGATCTCAGCTCAGTGCAACCAACGCCTCCCGGCTTCAAGCAATTCTCCTGCCTCAGCCTCCCAAGTAGCTGGGACTACAGGTGCACACCACCACACCCAGATAATTTTTGTATTTTCGTAGAGACCAGGTTCCACTATGTTGGCCAGGATGGTCTCAATTTCTTGACCTCGTGATCTGCATGCCTCAGCCTCTCAAAGTGCTGGGATTACAGGTGTGAGCCACCGCGCTCAGCCAAAAATTTTTAAATAAATAGTTGGGCTTGGTGGCAGCTACCTGTAATCCCAGCTACTAGGGAGGCTGAGGCAGGAGAATCGCTTGAACCTGGGAGGCAGAGGTTGCAGTGAGCTGAGATCGCGCATTGCACTCCAACCAAGGCAACAAGAGTGAAACTGCGTCTCAAAAAAAAAAAAAAATTAAATAAATAAAAACAATTATGATTTTCATTTTATGGATAAGGAAACAGGCTTGGAGAGGTGAAGTCACCTGCCCAATGTCATACAGCTAGGAAGTGGTATAATAGTGATTCAAATCCAGGCTTGTCTGGCTCCAAAGTCTCCTATGACAATTCAGGCTGGGCACAGTGGCTCATGCCTGTAATCCTAGTACTTTGGGAGGCTGAGGTGGGTGGATCATTTGAGCCCAGGGGTTTGAGACCCGGCTGGGCAACAGAGGGAGACTTTATCTCTAAAAAACAAAACAAAAAATATTAGCCTGGCATAGTGGCATGCATCTGTAGACCCAGCTCCTTGTAGGCTGAGGTAGAAGGATTGCTTGAGCCCAGGAGCACAAGGCTACAATGAGCAATGATTGCACCACTGCATGCCAGCCTGGGTGATAAATTAAAATCCTATATACTTGGGAGGCTGAGGTGGAAGAATCACTTGAACCTGGGAGGTGAAGGTTGTGGTGAACCAAGATTGCATTATTGCAGTCCAGCCTGGGCAAAAAGAGCCAGACTCTGTCTCAAAAAAAAATTTTTTTTAAGTTCAGATGACAACTTGTCCAGTTCATGGATGTCTGTATCAGCTTGAACCTAAACCATCTGCTCCAACTGCTGCCTCAGGCTCTGTTTCCTCCATGCTGGGAAGACCAAGCATTGTTTATGGAGAGAGACTTTTATATGCCAGATACTTTACATACATTTCCCATTAAATCCTCACCCCCACCTTATGACCCTCTATTATTATCCCCATTCCTTAGAAGAGTAGCTAAGACACAGTGAGGTTCAGTGACTGTTCAGGTCACATAATCCTCGGTGAGGTGGCAGAGCTAAGAGTCAAACCCAGGTTGGTTTGCCTCAAAGCTTGCATTATTTCAGGGACTGTCAGAAAAGTACAGAGACCCTTGGTGAACAGCACCACTTTCTTATTTATTTATTTATTATGTTTTTAAATAAATGAGATGGGGATCTTGCTTTGTGGCCCAGGCTGTATTCCTGGCCTTAAGTGATTCTCCCATCTTGGCCTCCCAAAGTGCTGGGATTACAGGCAAGCCCCACTTTCAAAGCTGGATTTCCTCTCATGTTAACACCCTTACTCATTCATCACCAACCATGATACGTTCCCTGGTGGCCCACGGGCTCTGAGTGCTCCACCCTTCCTTTCCATTGCCACCACTCCCATTGGCTTCCATGCTTTTCCCCACCCTTTCCCATGGCCACCAACACTTCTCCTAACCTCTCGCTCATTCAAGAGTGGATGAACCCCAGGCCAGGTGTGGTGGCTCATGCCTGTAATCCCAGCACTTTGGGAGGCCAAGGCAAGTGGATCCTTTGAGATCAGGAGTTTGAGACCAGCCTTGGCAACATGGAGAAACCCTGTCTCTACTAAAAATACAAAATTTAGCCAGGTGTGTGGTGGCCCATGCTTGTAATCCCAGCTCCTCAGGAGGCTGAGGCACAAAATCACTTGAACCTGGGAGGCAGAGGTTCCAGTGAGCCAAGATTGTATCACTGTACTCCATCCTGGGTTGCAGCCTGGGTGCAAGAAAAAAAAAAGAGTAAATGAACCCCCATTCATCAACTCACCTCAGACATGTCTCTTCAAGAAAGCCTCCTTTGACCCCACCCCATCCCTTGACATTTACTCTCATAAACACATTGCACTTCTGCTTCCTTATCTCAGTTTCTGTTTTTTGATTTGTCTGATCATTTGATTAACAACTTTCTTCCTTCCCAGACTTTAGGCTCCATGAGGGTCTGAGTCTGTTTTGCTCACCATTGTAGCTCTGGCATTGTCAGGCTGCCCTGTATGTGGTAGGTGCTTAATAATTTTTTATTGAATGGATGAATCCATTAATGAATAAATAGCTACAAGGCACTTTATACACATGACTCATTAATGCCATAATTAACTCATTGAATCCTCACAACTGCCCTTTTGTCATCATTTTAGAGAAGAGGTAGGTGAGGCTCAGAGAGCTAGAGAGTGGTGGTGCTTGGACTCAGGCCTGCCTAACCCCAAAGTCACTGCCTTCTGCACAGCTGCCTCCCAGCACCCAACAGCCACAGCCAGGATTTAAATAGTCCTTGGTTGTCAGACCGCATGTCCCAGTTTGAGCCTGGAGGACACCAATTCGGATGGCACCGGGGCCCTGTTGGCACCACCCCCTTGGCTGTCTCTGCCCTTCTAAAGTCTTAGGCTGCTTCCCCTCCCACTCCCTTCTTGGCCTCCTTCGTTTCCAGGGAGGGAATTACAGCCAAGGCAACTCTTCTGGGAAAAACAATCCTGTGGTGAAAAGAGCCCTGTTCTGAGAGCAGAGAAACCTGGATTTAAGTCCTGGCATGGAGGCAGCCCTGCTGAAGCCTCACAGTGGTATCACTGCCCCCCTCTGAGCCTCTGTGTCCTCATTTGAGATTCTGCTTAGGTTCTTGACCCATCTGTCACCCCCTTGTCACCTCCTGACTCCTAGGACCCCAGAAACAGCTTGGGCATACTCCTAGTGCCATTTTTCCTCAGGAACCCTGGTGGTTAACAATAGTTGGGGGTGGCCTGTAACCAAGTCTAAGTTGATGGGAGAGATGAGGGACTGGCCTGGCACCCTTAAGACCTTTCCTGGAATGCCAAGGGGATGGGGGAGGAAAGAGAGGAGGAGAAAGGGGAGGGAAGTCATTTTCATTTGATACCAGGCCTGAAAGGGAGAGATACAGAAATGGAAGCCAAAAGATATAGGTTTGGGTCCCGGGGTTGTTTCACATTCCCTGGAGGACCCTGGGTAAGTCATGCAACTTCAGGAAGGCTCAGTTTCTCTTCTGCAAAAAAGAGGGTAATACCTGCCTTACAGAGTTGCCCTAGAGAACTAAATGAGGTATTTTTGCTAACTTGTGAATTTGCCGCATTTCTATCCAGCTGCAGCCTTTTCTTTCTTTTTTTTTTGCCCCCAGATGGAGCTTCGCTCTTGTTGCCCAGGCTGGAGTGCAATGATGCGATCTCGGCTCACGATAATCTCCGCCTCCCGGGTTCAAGCGATTCTCCTGCCTCGGCCTCTAGAGAAGCTGGGATTACAGGCATGCACCACCACGCCCGGCTAATTTTGTATTTTTAGCAGAGACGGGGTTTCTCCATGTTGGTCAGGCTGATCTAGAACTCCCGATCTCAGATGATCTGCCCGCCTCGGCCTCCCAAAGTGGTGGGATTACAGGCATGAGCCACCGCGCCTGGCCAGCTGCAGCCTTTTACAATCAACAAGACGAGCATATGCCCACTCATGCATGAATCGGGCAGAGGCAACTGATCCTATTTTGCAGAAGGACAAACTGAGACCCAGATAAGTTCTGGAAGTTGTCTGAGGTCGCAGAGTGAAGTGGCTGAACCAGGGTTTCGCTCACTTGACCACGGCTTTTCGGAAGTAGCTTCCAGTCCCAGAACCGGGGCCTCGCCCCGGATGGACCAGGTACCGCGGGCTAGAGCCTGTGATTCACTCTCTCCACCCTACTTTCGGTCCTGGCCGAGGCCGGAGTGAAGGGACAACATTATCTGTAACTTGAGGGGTATCCACAGAAAGTTTACGAGTTTGGCCCCTTCCTTTCACCAAATATAGCGGTTCTTTGAAGGCTAACAAGAAGAATTCGTCTTTCAACACACTTCGTACGAGTTTTTAGACTTTCTTAGGTGAGATTTTCCTATTCTGAATTTAGGAGTAGGTTTACCTTAATCTCCGCCCCCCACTTCACTTGGTTTGCACCCCGCTGTTTACTCCGATTGCGGAAGTCGCCCGGGTGGAGCTCCGGGGAGAGTACCCATGAGTACGTCTTTTACGTAGTTATTTAACTGGCATTTTACTAAGACCAATGGAATGCCCTGAAGCCCAGGGTGGGTGTGGCAGAGAACCAATCAGAGCCATTGGAGGGGTGTGGCTGCGTCCCAGGGCGGGGAATCGCGTAATGGCGGACACAGGCCGGGCGAGCGCGGCTGGGGGCGTAGCGCACTGAGGAGGGTCCGGCCGGGTGGCAGCCCGTGAGGCGATCCGCGGGAGCACATCCTGTGGAGAGACTAGGCGGCCGGCCGGCCGGCCCTTCCTGTCGCTGAGGGCGACTGCGGGAGGCCAGGTGAGCAACAAGTCCCCTTGGGTAGACCCCACTGGGAGGCGCGGGCCCCGGCCGGGCCGCTCCTCCCGAGCCGCGCAGGGTCCCAGGGGAGTGGGTGCCGCGGCTCCTACTGCGGACGGGCAGAGGCCGGGCGAGCGGTCAGCGCGGGATGGCGTCTTAGTCCACCCCACCCCCTCAGGGAGGGGGTGACCCCGAATCCCCTTTGGAAACTTGGAGGGGTCCGCAAGTCTGAGAGACTGCGAGTGTCCCGGCCTGACCTGGTTCTGCCATCAACTCGCTGTGTGATCTTGGGCAAGTCACTTTCCTCTCCCGGCCTTAGTTTTCCCTGTGTAAAACGAGGGTTTCGGCGGCAGATGTATGCACAGGAGTTGGGTCCCAGTTGTTGTCTGAGACCTTGGACTAGTTCTTCCACAGACAGAGCCTCAGTTTCCATATCTGGAACATGAAGTAATTAAAGTGCTCGTTGAGGCCCCGGCCTGCTAAATTGAGGAGCGGGAGGAGGACACTCGTGTGTGTGAGTGTAAGAGTGTGCTAAATTGAGCAGGAGGAGGACACTCATCAGTGTGTGTGTGTAAAAGTGTGTGTGAGAGTGTAAGTGTGTGTGCGTACAGGATGGTGTGCAGAGTAAGGAGGCGAGTTGTCTACAGGGGCTCTTCCAAGGAGGACGTGGGTGCTGTTTAGACCATGATGTGGTGAGTTGGGGGCCTCTTGGTTCTCCAGGAATCCTAGAGCGTCTGAGATACGGAAGTTTTAATACAGTTGTCACAGAACCAGACAAGAGGAAGGACTCCTTGGAGCCCCTTGGGGCTTTGATTGGAATTTAGGCCCAGAAGTCAGGAGGGTTAGTTAGAAGGAAGAGGAAGAACTTTTATGGCAGCCCTACTAGGTGCCCACCCTTCCTTAGGCATATGTTCTTATTTAATTTTTGCAGTGACTGTTGAGAATTTACACATAAGGAAACTAAATTTCATAGGAGTTAAGTAACTTGCCCAAGGTCACACAGTAAAGGGCAGAGGTCACCAAACTAAATTGTTTCCTCTGAGAATCACTAGGCAAGGGGGAAGTCACTGCCCACTCAAACGATAGTGTTAGGGAAGTTTGCCTAGTCACAAATGGGGGCAGAGGCCTGTCCCAGATATTTGATTTGACTTCTGGCATGGGGACAGTCTCTGGATGGTTAATTGTAAGTCCAGCCCTTTATTCAGTTTGTAAGTTGGAAAGGACTATTTATTTGTAAGTCGAAAAGTCACTTTGAAGTGTGTCAGAACCTGAGAGAGCTCCCATTGAATCTTGATAGGGTTGCCTGTAGAATAAAGTTCAGCAGCTATTGGTGTACAGACTAGTCTTTCGATCAGGGTGGTGCCAGCCCATTTGCTTTTTCTCCTACAACAGAGAGCCACATTTTCTTGGGGTGGGAGAAATTTTCCCATTTGTTAGTTCAAATTTCTTTGGATTTCATGGGGTGAAAGTTCAGTAGCCTTCCTCTGATTGAGCTTAATAATCCTTTTTTTGCGCTACCTGTTACCTGGCTTTTAATGAGTGAAGATTGTGGATTTGGGGTAGGCGGTAGTTGGGCACAATAACTTGCTACCCTTAATTTTTCCAAACCTCAGAACTTTTGGTTAATCAGAATGGTAGGGACGGCTATGGGTATTGTTCTCATTTGTCAATGGTGAGGAAGAAAATTGGAAGAGGAAGTTGCTGAGAAAGAGGGCGTTTCTTAGCAGTGGAGCCAATATGTATTTCTTTGTTTGAAATTCTAAAACCAGAAAAGCAGCAACTAAAGGAGGAAGGAAGGAAAGAACTGTGAAACTCTTTTTCCTGTTCAAATATCTTTGAGAACTGTTCCTGTCTCTCCATGTCCCAGGCTCTACTTTCATAGAAAAAGTCAATTGTAATTTGTTCATAGTTTTCTTCTAGAATGAAATAATTTTAAATCTTAAACACTCTGAGAATAGTTGTTTAAAAATCAGAGCATTGGTGGGGTGCAGTGGCTCATGCCTGTAATCCCAGCACTTTGGGAGGCTAAGGCGGGTGGACCACCTGAGGTCAGGAGTTTAAGACCAGCCTGGCCAACGTGGAGAAACCCCCTCTCTATAAAAAATAATAATAATAAAATGAAAATAAAAATAATAAAAATCAGAGCATTTTACTAAGTTATTTACAGTGGATCATTCTTTTTCTCAGCATAATTACCAATTCGGTCTTTGTGTGTGTGTGTGTGTGTGTGTGTGTGTGTGTGTGTGTGTGTGTGGTGTTTGTGTGTGACGGAGGACGGAGTCTTACTCTGTTGCCCAGGTTGGAGTGCAGTGGCGTGATCTCAGCTCACTGCCACCTCCGCCTCCCAAGTTCAAGTGATTCTCTTGCCTCAGCCTCCCAAGTATCTGGGACTACAAGCAAGCACCACCACACCTGGCTACTTTTTGTATTTTTACTAGAGATAGGGTTTTGCCATGTTGGCCAGGCTGTTCTCAAACTCTGATCTCAGGTGATCCACCTGCCTTGGACTCCCAAACTGCTGGGATTACAAGCGTGAATCACCACGCCTGGCCTAGTGTTTGGCTATATTTTAATTGTGATTTCAACCTAAGGAATTGATTTAGATATTAGAGGATACAAATATCACTTGAAAACACATAATAATGTGTTTAGTTTTTGACATTTGTTAAGTCTTTTTATGCTTTATTTTCCAGGATTGTGTGTATGTGATAGTTGTGAAGACACTGAATTTATTGCATCTGAAGCTTTATTACTACATTCATTCTCAATATGTTATATTTAATCTTTTTTTAAAAAATTATTTTTTGAAATAGGGTCTCCCTGTGTCGCCCAGCCTGGAGTGCAGTGATGCAATTTTGGCTCACTGCAACCTCCACCTCCCAGGTTCAAGCGATTCTCTTGCCTCAGCCTCCCAAGTAGCTGGGATTACAGGTGGCCGCCACTCCGCCTGGCTATATTTAATCTTAATTAGTATACCAGTCCACAGTACCTTATTCAAAATCCTTGCCACCAAAAAAAAAGTTCTTAGGGCCAAATGTATATCTGAATTTAAAATTTTTTGGATATTTGGATTTTAGAAAAGAAATATGGTATTGTGTTATGTAATACCCCAGAGAGGTCAGCACTTTTTAAATCAGATGCATTATTATTTCTGTAGTAAAATGTCTGGATGCTCACACTAACTGGGAGAAATAAATACTGTAGTATCAATAACCTTAGGGCATTTCTTGTCAGGTTTTGCCTCCAGATGAATAATGAAAAACTTGTTTTTCACAGCCTTTGAATTTTGGAGATGAAGTGAAGGGATTGTAGATCTCGATAGGTAAAACTTATAATAGGAACAATTACCAGGAAAAATATTGTATAGCCCAGCTAATTTCAAAGTCATGGGTCCTAAAAACAATATTACGTAGAAGACACCTTTTTTTGTTTCTGTCATACAGAAATCTTACTGTAATTAAAATATGCCTGATAAGCATTTTCCTTAAGTGCCACAATTTATCTTTTAATATCTTCACTATTCTCTGAAATGTTAAAATGACACCCTCCACCTCTTATTTTTAACTTATGAATTTGTATTTCTTTTATTTTCTTTTTTTAAACAGTAGAGATGGGCTCTCGAAATGTTGTCCAGGCTGGTCTCAAACTCCTGGCCTCAAGTGAATTTACTGCCTTGGCCTCCCAGAGTGTTGAGATTACAGGCGTGAGACTTCATGCCCTGCCCCCACCTCTTAAATAGTAATTTGTTGGGTCTTTACTCATCGTTTTTTTTGTATAGCATTTAAGAGAATTGGCTACAAGTGGTGGCTCATGCCTATAATCTGAGCACTTTGGGAGGCTGAGGGGGGCAGACCACCTGAGGTCGGGAATTCGAGAGCAGCCTGACCAACATGGAGAAACCCCATCTCTACTAAAAATACAAAATTAGCTAGGCATGGTGGTGCATGCCTGTAATTCCAGGTACTCAGGAGGCCGAGGCAGGAGCATCGCTTGAACCCAGAAGGCGGAGGTTGCCATTAGCCAAGATCGTGCCATTGCACTTGCACTCCAGCCTAGGCAACAAGAGGGAAACTCTGTCTCAAAAACAAACAAACAAAAAAGAATTGGCCGGGCGCGGTAGCTCAGGCCTGTAATCCCAGCACTTTGGGAGGCCGAGGCGGGTGGATCACGAGGTCAAGAGATCGAGACCATCCTGGTCGGCATGGTGAAACGCCGTCTCTACTAAAAATGCAAAAAAAATTAGCTGGGCATGGTGGCGCGTGCCTGTAATCCCAGCTGCTCAGGAGGCTGAGGCAGGAGAATTGCCCGAACCCAGAAGGCGGAGGTTGCGGTGACCTGAGGTCGCGATGAGCTGAGGTCGCGCCATTGCACTCCAGCCTGTGTAACACAAGAGCGAACTCCGTCTCAAAAAAAAAAAAAAGAATTGTACTTTTTCCATTTAATTGAGAGAAGAATGACACAAATGAGGATCTGCAGATTTGTGTTTGCCTTTTTTTTTTTTTTTTTGGTGGGAGGGGGGATACAGAATTTTGCTCTTGTTGCCCAGGCTGGAGTGCAATGGTGCGATCTCGGCTCACTGCAACCTCCGCCTCCCAGGTTCCAGTGATTCTCCTGCCTCAGCCTCCTCAGTAGCTAGGATTACAGACATGTGCCACCATGCTTGGCTAATTTTGTATTTTTAGTAGAGACGGGGTTTCTCTATGTTGGTCAGGCTGGTCTCGATCTCCTGACCTCAGGTGATCCACCTGCCTCGGCCTCCCAAAGTGCTGGGACAGGCGTGAGCCACTGCGTCCTGCCATGTTTGCCAAATTTTAAAGCTGATTTTTTCCTTTAGTGTATTCTTTAGTATGAGATAATAACTGTAGATGGGATTTGGGTCAACATTTTGTTTATTTTTAATTTATAAAGCTTCCACAATTTGCACATCTTAGTTTAAGAAGTTTACTAAAATACATTTAATTTTGAGTATTTTTATTTTAAGTATATGCTATATGAGAAACTTGTGTTTACCAGCCATATGAATTTGGGTGGTTTCTTTAAATGGCCAAGGGCCTCTACAAGCACAATTTTTAAAAACTCAGGCTACTCTTAGTTTTCTCGGACATCTCTACTGTAGAGTGAGGTGGACTGGTATCGTTGGAGGATAAAGAATTATTTTTTCTTTTTAGAAGAAAGCCCCATGACAGCATGGATTTGTAGAATTCTGTCCTTTAAGAAACCAAGGAGCTGCCTGATTTGAGGGCCTGAATTCATCTACCTACTTGGACTGGCTCCATAGTTTATCAGGAGTTGCAGGTGGAATCAGTGTATGATTGGATTAGGGAATGGGAACAATTATTATTATTATTTTGAGATAGGGTCTGCTCTATAACCTTGGCTTGGGCGTGGTGGCAATATCACAGTTCACTCACTGCAGCCTTAGCCTCCTGGGCTCAAGCAATCCTCCTCTGGCCTTAGCCTCCCACATAGCTGGGACTATAGGTGCAGGTTACCATGTCCACTTAATTTTAAAAAATTTTTTAGAGACAAGGTCTCACTGTGTTGACCAGGCTGGTCCTGAACTTCTGAGCTCAAGCCATCCTGCTGCCAAAGAGCTGGAATTACAGGCATAAGCCACCATGCCTGTCTGAACCCTTTTTTTGGTTGAGATGGAGCCCCACTCTGCTGCCCATGCTGGAGTGTAGTGGTGTGATGTTGGCTCACTGCAACCTCCAACTCCTAGGTTCAAGTGATTTTACTGCCTCAGCCTCCCTAGTAGCTAGGATTGCAGGTGTAATCCTGTAATCGTCTGGCTAATACAACGTCTGGCTAATGTTGTATTTTTAGTAGAGATGGGGTTTTACCATGTTGGCCAGGCTGGTCTCGAACTCCTGACCTCAGGTAGTCCATCCACCTCGGCCTCCCAAAGTGCTGGGGTTACAGACATGAGCCACCGAACCTGGCCTTATTGTTTGTTTTTATATGACTAGTGCTCAGTATACAAATATAGGCTTAATAGATGCTAATAATGCTTTAATTATGGCCTCTGTATTCTGCTTCATTCTTGTGTGCTCTTCCATTGCATGGTCAGATCAGGAATACTTAAGCAGCATCCCTGTCTCTACTCACTGAATGACTGGATTCCAGTAGCAACCTCCCCCCACCCCCTCCCCCAGTTGTGACAAGGAGAAATGTCTCCAGACATTGTCACTTTTATCCTGGGGGGATAAATTGCTCCCTGTTGAGAGCTACTGTATCAACAGGGGTAGGAGTGGTGGAGCAGTAGAGGAAAGTGATTATAGATGTCCTTATTCCTTCTTTCTGGTTATACAGTTCCTGTCTCTGACTTTGGATAAGAAAATGAGAAAAATCAGGAGGTGACAACTTTAAAATAGCCCCATTATTTTTATTCTGTTTAAATTTTATTTTATTTGGTTTAAATATATTAGGGCAGGACAGATAGCTGAATTATTTATGCAGATCTATGTAAATTTAATTTTTACCACTGATTAAGATTAGATGGAGTAAAGAGCTGCTAGAATATTACTACCTACCTTGCATGAAAGACTGTTTCTCAGAAAAGCTGATAGCTGAAAACTTTAACACCTAAAGGATAACCAGCATTGCTTGTATAAAGAACTTGCCAGAAGTTGTCAGAATTCTTCTTTGTTAATTTTTGAGCTTCATGGCTGATATGTATGTCTTGATATCCCTGCATAGACACTTGATAACTCCAAAACATGTTTAGCATGGGCATGCTTTTCTAAGCTCAGTATTTTTTGTGACAGGCAGATTGGTCAAGGCAGTGGTCCTTGGTTCCTCTGGGCATTTATAAATTAATGACAAGATAATGGTAATATTTGAGGACTTCATTCTCTTTTGGCCAATTCTATACAATATAACATTATAATCATTCATGTCTAAGTCACCATTAAGGTAAAGTTGAATGAGTGTTTTTTTTTCCTGTTCCGTTTTAAGTTATGAATGGTACTTTACAGAATTCAAATGTATAGTTATGAATAGTATCTCAGAATAGTTACCATTTATGCAAATGAAACACACTTCTTAACTTAGAAACCAAACAGAATTGAATTAGAAAAGAGAATAGCAACAAGGATTGTTGAATGCTTGCTGAAGAAATAATGTTCAGATATAGAAGTATCTCAGAAAAATTTGCTTTTCATCATGATTTCCACAGACTAATAAACAATTTGAGATTGATAGGAGACGCTATTAAACTTTGCCTGTGATATTTCTTTTCAAGCTCTGTTTTTCTTTTCTGGTAAAATACGGAGAAGTCTGAGATATATACTCTCAGCTGTAAGATTAATTCCATTTGAACAAAATTAAGTTTCTTTTTTTTTTCTTTTTTTGAGATGGAGTCTTGTTCTGTCTCCCAGGCTGGAGTGCAGTGACCCAATGATCTTGGCTCACTGCAGCCTCCTCGAGTGCCCCCCTGCCAACCCCACCCCCACCCGTCCCGTGCTCAAGTGATTCTCTTGCCTTGACCTCCTGAGCTGAGTAGCTGAGTAGCTGGGATTATAGGCGCCCACCACCAGACATAGCTAATTTTTGTATTTTTAGTAGAGACAGGGTTTTGTCATGTTGGCCAGGCTGGAGCTTCTTGTCTCAAGTCATCCACCCGCCCCTGCCTCCGAAAGTGCTGGGATTACAGGCATGAGCCACCTCACCTGGCCCCAAGTTTCTTATTTTTAGAATATAGAAGCCTTTTTGAGAAAAAGCAGTGGTTTGACTTATTTCCAATTTGAGTGACTGTGTGTGTGTGTGTGTGTGTGAATACACACATGAATAGTTATACATATATATGTCTTGTGGCTTGTGTGATTAAACTTCATAATTGACATAGTAAAGTAACAAGAGCAGTTCATTTTCTCTCAAGTATTTCAATTTGAAACCTCTGCCCCTTCTTCCATACGTGGATTATGACTTTGTTCTAGCAAGTACTCCGTTTATTTTTATTTTGTTTTATTTTTTATTTTATTTTATTTATTTTTTGAAACAGAGTCTCACTCTGTTACCGGGCTGGAGTGCAGTGGTGCAATCTTGGCTAACTGCAACCTCAGCTTCCTGGGTTCAAGCAATTCTCATGCCTCAGCCTCTCGAGTAGCTGGGATTACAGGTGCCTGCCACCACACCCAGCTAATTTTTGTATTTTTATTAGAGATGAGGTTTCATCATGTTGGCCAGGCTGATCTTCAACCCCTGAACTCAAGTGATCTGCGCACCTTGGTCTCCCAAAGTGCTGACATTACACACCTGAGCCTCCAGGCCCAGCCATAAGTATTCAGTTTAAAAAGCTTGCTCGCAAATCAGGTCTTGAGAAATTTTGTTTATTATGTAGAAGAAGGTTTGGATCATGGCTATTGATATTTCTTTTCATTAACAATTGGGAACTATAAGTGAATTTCCCTTTGTAGAGTATTGATAGTCTTTAAAGAATGGTATTCCTGGCTGGGTGCAGTGGGTCATGCCTATAATTTCAGCACTTTGGGAGGCCGAAGCAGGCAGATTACGAGGTCAGGAGATCGAGACCATCCTGGCTACATGGTGAAGCCTTATCACTACTAAAAATACAAAAAATTCGCTGGGTTTGGTGGCACACGCCTGTAGTCCCAGCTACTTGGGAGGCCGAGGCAGGAGAATTGCTTGAACCCGGGATGCGGAGGTTGCAGTAAGTTGAGATCATGTAACTGTACTCCAGCCTGGGAAACAAGAGTGAAACTGGAAACTCCGTCTCAAAAAAAAACAAAGAAAGAAATAGAACATTTTTATAACCCCCCAAATTTCCCTCCTTCCAGTTCCCCTTCCAGTCAATCTCTACCACTTTATAGGCAACCAATGTTCTGATTTCTGTCTTCACATATTAAATTTACCTCTTGTTGAATCAGACAGTATGTACACTTGTGTCTGACTTTTTCTGTTCAATGTAAAGTTTTTTATATTTGTCCATGTTAATGTGTGTATGAACCCAAGTCCTTTGATGCGTATCTAGAGTTCTTTCCAACAAACCACAACTACTAATTTGCTTATTCTTACATCACATCAATTTTTTTCTTTGCTATTTGCATGAAATGTACTTCCCACTTCTTTTCTTTCTTTCTCTTTTTTTTTTTATTTTTTGGAGGCAGTCTTTTCTCTGTCCCCTAGGCTGGAGTGCAGTAGCACGATTTCGGCTTGCTGCAACCTACGCCTCCTGGGTTTAAGCAATTCTTGTGCCTTAGCCTCCCAAGCCTCTTTTCAGTAGAGGCAGTGTTTCACCATGTTGGCCAGGTTGGTCTTAAACTCCTGGTTTCATGTGATCCACCTGCCTCAGCCTCCCAAAGTGCTGGGATTACTGGCGTGAGCCACCATGCCTGGCCTGCCTCCCATTTCTAATATCCTGGATTGATTTATTTTGAAAATCTTTTTGAAATTGCAAAAGTAACACTTGCTCATTGCAACAGATTATTTTTATTTTATTTTTTGAGACGGAGTCTTGCTCTGTCACCCAGGCTGGAGTGCAGTGGCATTATCTCTGCTCATTGCAACCTCCACCTCCTGGGTTCATGTGATTCTCCTGCCTCAGCCTCTCAAGTAGCTGGGACTACAGGGATGCATCACCACGCCTGGCTAATTTTTGTATTTTTGATAGAGATGAATTTCCTCACATTGGCCAGGCTGGCTTAGAACCCCTGACCTCATGTGATCCGCCCCCCCCACCCATCCCCTGCCTCAGCCTCCCAGAGTGCTGGGATTATAGGTGTGAGCCACCGGGCCCAGCAATTGCAACAGATTATATAATCAGAAGTGAATAAAGAGTAAAAGTTTCCTGAGATTTATTTTTGTTTCTGCCTTTTTCCAATTATGAAAACAATGAGTGTTCTTTGTTAAAAAAATATATATATATTATATATATTTTATCTCTCTCCAACTCAGATAATATGAAGCAGAAAATAAGTATCACTCATCATCCCACCAGTTAGCATTTTGATACATTTTCCTCTCTCTTTGAACTTTGTTTACCACAGCTGAGAGCATAGTTCAGGGATTTTTAGGTTTCTCTTTTTGTTAGATTTATCACATCCTCATTAATCAGTTCTTGTTATTTCAGTGTTCATACTTTGGGCCTCCTAAATTGGAATAGCTGCTAGTAACTGTAGCTGGCTTGGCCTTATTGGCCACATTTTTTAACATTTATTATACACTCCTTTGGCCGGGTGCGGTGGCTCACACCTGTAATGTCACCACTTTGGGAGGCCAAGGAGGGCAGATTGATTGAGACCAAGAGTTTGAGACCAGCCTGGCCAACATGGCAAAACCCCATCTGTATGAAAAATACAAAAATTAGCTGTGCATGGTGGTATGGCTACTCAGGAGGCTGAGGCATGAGAATCACTTGAACCTGAGAGGCAGACAGCCTCAGTGAGCTGAGGTGCTACTACACTCCAGCCTGGGTGACAGAGTGAGACTCTGTCTCAAAAAAAACCACAAAAACCAAAACCATTTAGTACCCCCTTTATCACCCACCTGATTCTTGCATACTCACTACTCAACATTTCTTGCAGAATAGGAGGCAGTATTATTCCATAGTTAAGAGTATATATTCGGGAGTCAGACCATCTGGGTTCAATTCTAGGCTCCTCCACTTACACTAGCTCTTTAGCCTTGGGTAAATGATACATACAACCTCTCTTAGCCTCAGTTTTCTCGTCTGTAAAATGGAGACCTATCTCATTATATTATAAAATATAGTGCATATCTCAGAGGCATTTTGGAAGAATTAAATGATATTACTTAATCCAGTGCTCAGTAAGTGAACAGTTGTTCTCATAATTAAGAAATGGCATATTTGGGTAGAACATCATCTTCCTAATCCAGAATTTTCTTTTTTTTTTTTTTCCTTTTTTTGAGATGGAGTTTCACTCTGTCATCCAAGCTGGAGTGCAGTGGTGCAATCTCGGTTCACTACAGCCTCCACCTCCCAGGTTCAAGCAATTTTCCTGCCTCAGCCTCCTGAGAAGCCGGGAGTACATGTGTGCCGCCACGCCTGGCTAATTTTTTTATTTCTATTAGCAATGGGGTTTCACCATGTTGGCCAGGATGGTCTTGATCTGTTGGCCAGGATGGTTTTGATCTCCTGACCTTGTGATGCACCCACCTTGGCTTCCCAAAGTGCTGGGATTACAGGTGTGAGCCACTGTGCCCAGCCTTTTTCTTTTTTTTTTGAGACAGGGTCTTGCTCTGTCACTCAGGCTTCAGTGCAGTGGCATGATCATAGCTCACTGCAGCCTCGAGCTCCTGGGCGCAAGTGATCCTCCTGCCTCAGCCTCCTAAATAGCTGAGACCACAGGTGCCTACTATTGTACCTGGCTACTTTTTTGGTTTGTTTGTTTGAGGTGGAGTTTTGCTCTTATCGCCAGGTTGGAGTGCAGTGTTGTGGTCTTGGCTCATTGCAACCTCTGCCTCCGTAGTTCAACCAATTCTCCTGCCTCAGCCTTCTGAGTAGCTGGGACTACAGGTGTGCACCCTCATGCCCAGATAATCTTTTGTATTTTCAATAGAGTTGGGGCTTCACCAGGCTGGTCTTGAACTCCTGACCTCAGGTGATTCAGCCTCCTAAAGTACTGGGATTACAGGTGTGAGCCACTGTGCCCAGCCACACCTGGCTAACGTTTATATTATTTGTAGAAAAAGGGTCTCCCTATGTTGTCAGGCTGGTCTTGAACTCGGGCTCAAGTAATCCTCCCACCTTGGCCTCCCAAAGTGTTGGGATTATAGGCATGAGCCACCATGCCCAGCCCTCGTGTATTCATGGTTACCCAGCTGAACTCAAGTTGGATGATTCTAATTTTTTTGACAGCATCAAAAGCATAGTCAGGAGCTGGTCAAACATATGCTGTCTTCTCTTCATCAGGTCTGAACAGGGTGTTGCCTTTGACTACTTCAGTGTTGTAGAGATTTTTCACAGCCTATTTGATCAAGTGCTTGGTGGTCTTGACATCTACAATGAATATAAGTGTGTTATTGTCTTCTGTCTTCATGGCAGACTCAGTGGTGAGATGATGGCATAGGGTTTAAGTTTGTTTCTCCTAGGGGTGCTCTTCTGAGGATATTTGGGCTCTCCCTGGAGCTGCAGTGTCTTGGGCCACTAATAGGTGGGTAACATGTGAATCTTGTTTTCTTGTGTGTGGTCGTGGATGCCTTCCTTATTGGCCTTCAAAGACTGATTTGACTTTGGCTTTGGAAGGGGCAGGAGCTTCCTTCTTCCCCTTTGGTGACGTCTTGGTTAAAAGGCAGAATTCTGCTTCTTAAAGCCTTCAGAAGGGCTGCTTGAAGTAAAGGCATGAAAATGTTCAACTTCAAAATTCAGGGCTATGTTGCCCCAAATTGACAATTTTTCCTAGGGGAATGTCACCCATGAATTTATCTATACTATTTTTGAATTATTTTTTCTTATACTGTATACTCCACCCTGAGTAATGAGTGTTATGCTGTATTTCTTTCTTTCTTTCTTTTTTTTGAGATGGAGTCTCTCTCTGTCACCCAGGTTGGAGTGCATGGTGTATTATCCGCTTTCTGCAACCTTTGCCTCTCAGGTTCAAGCATTCTGTGCCTCAGCCTCCTGAGTAGCTGGGATTACAGGTACCTGCCACCACGCCTGGCTAATTTTTTGTATTTTTAGAAGAGACGGGGTTTTACCATCTTGGCCAGGCTGGTCTTGAACTCCTGACCTCATGATCCACCCACCTGGGCCTCCCAGAGTGCTGGGATTAGAGGCATGAGCCACCGAACTCGGCCCTTTCTTTTTTCTTTCTTTTCCTTTTCCTCCTCCTTTCTTTCCTCCTCTTCCTTATTCTTCCTCCTTCCCCTCCTTTCTCTTTCTTTCTTTCTTTTTTATTTTTTTAAATAAACAGGGTTTCATTATGTTCCCCAGGCTGGACAGAAACCCTGGGCTCACCCACCATCCTCAGCCTCCCAAATAGCATGTGCCATTGCACATGGCTGTTTCTTTAGATTTCTAACTGCTTCATAATTTCTAAGATGTGATGCAGAAGTCTCTTACCTGCCACCTTATATCCTCTTTGTTTCTTGTTAAAGTATCTAATTTATCCATATTTTAAAAAAGACGTTTAAAAAAAATCTGTACTCATATATAGAGGCCCCCCTGTCCCTTTGGTCTTTGGGATATCTTCTAGGCCTTCTCTACTTTACCTTTTTTTGTGCTATGATAATTATAACAACAAATTCTATTCTAGGTACAGGTACACTTTGGTTTGTACAAGGATAGGATAATATGTTCTGTGTTTCCAAAGCTTTCAAAACAGCCAATGTTTTGTTGCCTTTTTGTAGCTGTATTCAGGGTACAGTCTAGGGACTCAGAAATCCCTTTCCTATGTTATAGCAGGTAGCTTTAGAGCTCATCATCTGATAATTACAGTTTGAATGATTTTTCTGTCACTTCATGACCTTATTTTTGTCTACATGGAAGCTGTTTTTTGTTTTGTTTTGTTTTTGAGATGGAGTTTCACTCTTGTTGCCCAGGCTGGAGTGCAATGGCTCGATCTTGGCTCACCGCAACCTCCGCCTCCTGGGTTCAAGCGATTCTCCTGCCTCAGCCTCCTGTGTAGGGATTACAGGCATGGGCCACCACACCTGGCTAATTTTGTATTTTTTGGTAGAGATGGGGTTTCTTCATGTTGGTCAGGCTGGTCTTGAACTCCCGACTTCAGGTGATCCTCCCGTCTCAGCCTCCCAAAGTGCTGGGATTACAGGTGCGAGCCACCACCATTCCTGGTCTAAGAGTTCTATTTATTTATTTTTGCGACAAGGTATTCCTCTGTTGTTCAGGCTAGTGGCATAATCATGGCTCACTGCAGCTTTGAACTCTTGGACTCAAGTGATCCTTCTGCCTCAGCCTCCCGAGTAGCTGAGACTACAGTTATATACCACCACACCTGCCTAATTTTTAAATTTTTTGTGTAGAGATCGGGTCTCAATATGTTGCTCAGGCTGGTCTTGAACACCTGGCCTCAAGACATTGTCCTGCCTCAGCCTCTCAAAGTGGTAAGATTACAGATGTGAGCCACCATATCTGGCCAGGAGTTTTATGTGTATTTTGTTTGTTTGTTTGTTTGTTTTTGAGACAAGATCCCACTCTGTCACCTAGGCTGGAGTGCATTGGTGCAATCACGGCTCACTGCAGCCTTAATCTCTGGGACTCAAGTGATCCTCCCACCTCAGCCTCCTGGGTACCTGGGACCACAGATGCAGGCCACCATGCCAGGCTCATTGATTTATTTTTTATAGAGATGGAGTCTCACTATGTGGCCTAGGCTATCCTTGAACTCCTGGGCTCAAGTGATCCTCAGCCTCAGCCTCCCAGAGTGCTGAGATTACAGGTGAGCCACTTTGCCTGGGTAAGTTTTATTTATTTATTTATTTAACTTTTTTTTTTTAAAGAGACAGGGTCTGGCTATGTTGCCCAGGCTGGAGTGCAGTGGCTGTTCACAGGCGTGATCCCACTACTCATCAGCATGGGAGTTTTGACCTGCTCTGTTTCTGACCTGGGCTGGTTCACCCCTCCTTAGGCCACCTGGTAGTCCCCCACTCCTGGGAGGTCACCATATTGATGTCGAACTTAGTGCGGACACCTAATTGGCATAGCTCACTGCAGCCCAGAACTTCTGGACTCAAGAGATCCTCCAGCCTCAGCCTCCCGAATAGCTGGGATTACAGGCACATGCCACCACGCCCGGCATTTTTTATCTTATTTTTCTTTTTCTTCTTCTTGTCCAGTGCCCACTCAGAGATAAGTTTTATTTTTAAGTAAAATGGGAAGTCTGGAAGAAGTGTTTTGTTTTTAAATTGAAACACTTGAGGTGCTTGAAGATTAAAAAAAAACTTTTTAATGCAAAATATCAAGCATATATAAAAGTAAAGAGAATGATGTAATAAATTCCTGCGTATCTATCTGCTAGCCTCAACAAGTGTCAACTCATGGCCAATACAACAGGTCTTTGAATAACATTGTTTTGTTCAACTTCATTGCATTGTAATGTTGATGAGAAAAAAGAATGTATTCCTGGCTGGGGCTACTGTCTGTGTAGTTTGCATGTTCTCCTCACATCTGTGTGGGCTTTTTCTAGTATTTTGGTTTCCTCCAGGTACTCTGGTTTCTTCCTGAATCACAAAATTGTACATGTATGATGAATTGCTGTTTCTAAATGGCCCCAGGCTGAGTGAGTGTGGGTGTGTGTGATTGATGGGATGGCATCCTGTCCAGAGTTGGTTCCCACCTTGCTTCCTGAGCTGCTGGGACAGGCTCCAGCCACCCATGACCCTGAACTGGGATAATTAAGTAAATAATTATCTTCCTTATTTTTATTAATCTTTCTTAAATGTTTGTATAGCTCACATTTGTTTCAGTGTTTAATATTACAAGTATTTTGGTTAGAAGTTTGGTGATGTTTTGTGACCAGAAATATACTGTAGGAACTTAACCCTTGTTTATATTAGTCTATGGTAAAATTGGTTTTGTTATACATCATTTTACTTAAAATGATGATATCCAAGAATCATTGATGAGTTAAGTTAGGACCTATTGTATTGTTTCTTCTAATACCCCTTTTTACTCCCCTATTATAATTTTTTTCAATGATTAATAATGTAACCTTTTTTTTGAGATGGAGTCTCGCTCTCTTGCCCAAGCTGGAGTGCAGTGGCCTGGTGTCCGCTGCAACTTCCGCCTCATGGGTTCAAGTGATTCTCCTGCCTCAGCCTCTTGGGTAGCTGGGACTACATGCCACCACACCTGGCTAATTCTTTGTACTTTTAGTAGAGACGAAGTTTTGCCATGTTAGCCAGGATGGTCTTGATCTCCTGACCTCATGATCTGCCCACTGCGACCTCCCAAAGTGCTGGGATTGCAGGTGTGAGCCCCTGTGCCCAGCCACAATGTAACTTTTATTTAAAAGTATTTCCTAAAAAAAAATAAATGAATAAAAAAGTATTTTCTAGTCCTTGGAACTCCAGCAGTTTAAATACTTGAATTAACAGTGCTTTTGTTTTTTATTTTTATTTTATTTTTTGAGACGGGGGTTACTCTGTCACCTAGTCTAGAGTGTATGGCATGATCATAGCTCACTGCAGCCTCAAATACCTGGGCTCAAGTGATCCTCCCATCTCAGCACCCTAAGTAGCTGGGACTACAAGTGTGTGCTACCACACTTGGCTAGCTTTTTTTTTTTTTTTTTTTTTGAGATGGAGTTTTGCTCTCGTTACCCAGGCTGGAGTGCAATGGCGCAATCTTGGCTCACCGCAACCTCTGCCTCCTGGGTTCAAGCAATTCTCCTGCCTCAGCCTCCTGAGTAGCTGGGACTACAGGCATTCGCCACAATGCCCAGCTAATTTTTGTATTTTTAGTAGAGACAGGGTTTCACCATGTTGACCAGGATGATCTCAATCTCTTGACCTCGTGATCCATCTGCCTTGGCCTCCCCTCGTTTTAAAATTTTTAAAAATTAAAAAGATGAGGTCTCGCCATTTTGCCCAGGCTGGTCTTGAACTCCTGGGCTCAAGTAGTCCTCCTGCCTCTGCCTCAAAGTAATGGATTACGAGTGTGAGCCATCTTGCCAGCCCATTTTATTTTTACAGCAGCTTTGAGGTATTATTGGCATACAGTAAACTACATATATTTACAACATGGCCAGGCATGGTGGCTCATGCCTGTAGGATTGCTAAGCCTCCTAACTCAGCCTCCTGAGTAGCCGGGACTATGGGTGTGCACTGCCATGCCCGGCTCATTTTTGTAAAATATAAAATTTGGTAAGTTTTGGCATATGTATACACCAGTGAAACCTCCACCATCAATCAAGATAATGAACATATTCATTGTCCTTAAACATTTCTCTGTCCCCTTTGTAATCACTCCCTCCTGCCTTTCACCCCCTACAGCATTCCCAGTCCACAGGCAACCACTGATCTGCTTTCTTTCATTACAGTTTGCATCTTCTAGAGTTTTATATCAATGAAATCATAGAGAATTGTGATCATTTTGGGGGGTGAGTGTCTGGCTTCTTTCATCCAGGATAATTATTTTGAAATTCATCCATATTAATTGTTCATTCTTTTTTTATATAACAATTTGTTGATAAATTCACCTGTTGATGGACATTTAAGTTATTTTCAGTTTTTGGCTATTACCAATAAAGCTGCTATAAACATTTGTGTATAAGTCTTTGAGCTTTTAAATTTTAGGTCTTTGAGCTTTTAAATTTTAGAAATTGATACATAAATTCCATACCAAACAATTCACCCATTTAAAGTGTCTAGTTTAAGCCAGGTGCAGCAGCTTACACTTGTAATCCCAGCACTTTGTGGGGCTGAGGTGGACGGATCACTGGAGGCTGGGAGTTCGAGACCAGCCTGGGCAATAAAGTGTACAGTTTAGTACTTTTTATTATATTTACACGGTGTGCAATCATCAGTACTGTCTTAATTCCAGAACATTTTCATCACCCCAAAAGAAACCTCATACCTGTTAGTCACTACCCTTTCCCCATCACCCTAACCCTAGACAATGGTTTTCTGTCTGTGGATTTGCCTATCCTGGACATTTCATATAAATGGAATCATACAATATGTAGTCTATGGTGACTGGCTTCTTTCACTTAGCATTATATTTTCAAGTTTCATCCATGTATCAGTGTGTCATTTCTTTTTGAGGCTGGATAATATTTCATTGGACATTTGGGTTTCTACATTTTGGCTATTATGTTGCAATAAACATGCATGTACAGAATTTTTGCGTATATGTATTTTTTTTTTTTTTGGAGACGGAGTTTCACTGTTGTTACCCAGGCTGGAGTGCAATGGCGCGATCTCAGCTCACTGCAACCTCCGTCTCCTGGGTTCAAGCAATTCTTCTGCCTCCGCCTCCTGAGTAGCTGGGACTACAGGCACCTGCCACCATGCCCAGCTAATTTTTGTATTTTTAGTAGGGACAGGGTTTCACCATTTTGTCCAGGATGGTCTCAATCTCTTGACCTCGTGATCCACCCGCCTTGGCCTCCCAAAGTGCTGGGATTATAGGCGTGAGCCACTGCGCCCGGCCTGTGTATTTTTAATTCATACCTGTGAGTCGTTAAGTTATGTGACCCATTGTTGGGTCATATGGTAACTCTATGTTTGAAGAACTGACAGACTGTTTTCCAAAGTGGCTGCATCACTTCACATTCCCAGTAGCAATGTACGAAGGTTCAGATTTTTCCACATTTTCACCAGTATTTATTATCTTTTTTTTTTAATCTTTTTTTTTTTCGTTCTGTCACCCAGGCTGGAGTGCAATGGCGTGATCTCGGCTCACTGCAGTCTCTGCCTCCTGGGTTCAAGCGATTCTCCTGCCTCAGCTTCTTGAGTAGCTGGGATTACAGGCATGTACCACTATACCTGGCTAATTTTTGTATTTTTAATAGAGACGGGGTTTCACCATGTTGGCCAGGCTGGTCTCAAACTCCTGAGCTGGAGTTGCTCCAGGCTCGACCTCCCAAAGTGCTGAGATTACAGGCATGAGCCACGGTGGTGCTCGGCCTGTCTTTATGATTGTAACCATCCTACTAGGTATGAATAGATAGTTTCATTGTGGTTTTGCTTTGCATCTCTCTAATGACTGTGTTGAGCATTTTTTCATGTGTTGATTGGCTATTTTTATTTTATTTTATTGAAACAGGCTTGTTGCCCAGGCTGGAGTGAAATGGTACAATCTTGTCTCACTGCAACCTCCACCTCCTGGGTTCAAGTGATTCTCCTGCTTCAGTCTCCCAAGTAGCTGGGATTACAGGCGTGCACTACTATGCCTGGCTAATTTTGTATTTTTAGTAGAGAAAGGATTTCATCTTGTTGGTTAGGCTGGTCTTGAACTCCTGACCTCAGATTGTCCACCCACCTCAGTCTCCCAAAATGTTGGGATTATAGCCATGAGCCATCACTCCTGGCCATTTATTGGCTGTTTGTATATCTTCTTTGGAGAAATGCCTATTTAAACCTGTTGCTTCTTTTAAATTTGGGTTATTTGTCCTTTTATTATTGTATTTTAATAGTTCTTTATTCCGGATACAGGTTCTTTATCATATACGTGATTTACAAAGATTTTCTCCCATTCTGTGGGTTTTCTTTTCACTTTTCATGATCATGCCCTGTAAAGCACAGTTTTTTGGTTTCCTCTTTTCTTGCTCTGTTGCCCACACTGGAATGCAGTGATGCCATCATGGTTTACTACAGCATTGAACTTGTGGGCTCAAGAGATGCTCCCACCTCAGCCTCCTAAGTAGCTAGGACTATAGGCTCACACCCTCATGCCATGCTAATTTTCTTTTTCTTTGTTTGTTTGTAAAGATGGGGTCTTGCTTTGTTCCAGATTTGTTCCAGGAGTTCCAGATTGGTCTTGAACTCCTGGCCTCAAGCAATCCTTGCCTTGGCCTCCCAAGGTGCTGGGCATGGCCTGATTTCCTTTTTTTTTTGAGACATGATCTCACTATGTCACCCAGGCTAGAGTGCAGTGGTGCAATCTTGGCTCACTACAACCTGTGCCTCCTGGGCTTGAGTGATCCTCCCACCTCAGCCTTCCAAGTGGCTGGAACCACAGGTGCTAGCCACCATGCCCAGCTAAGTTTTGTATTTTTTGTAGAGATGGGGTTTCACCATGTTGCCCAGGCTGGTCCTGAACTCCTGAGCTCAAGTAATCCACCTGACTCAGTTTCCCAAAGTGCTAGGATTACAGGCTTGAGCCACTACATCCAGCCTTGATTTACATTTTTAAAAGATTAATCCAATTGCTACAAAGAGAGTGGATTATTTGGGGGCAGGACTTAATTGAGGTGGGTTGAACAGAAGGCCACTGCAGAAATCTAGGTAATGATGGAAGTTTGAACTACTAGGTAGGTGGCTAAAGAGATGGAGAGAAATGGATGTGTTTAGTATTTTGGAGGTAGAGCTGATAAGACTTGTTGACTGGTTGGATTTGTGGGTCAAAGAAGAAGACAAGGATTGAACAGGCCTTCCTTCTGGACATTTTTCTCAGCTTTTATGACACAGCATTGTTCTGGTTATCTTTCTGCCTTCCTCATCCTCCTTTGTCAATCTCAAAGTTGTCTCAGGCCTTGCTTCTCATTTTATGCTTTTGTATTGAGAGGTCATCACTCTTGTGCCTTTTATTATTATTATTATTATTTTTTTTTTTTTACAGATTTTTAAATTTTTATTTTTATTTTACTGAGTTATTTTTGGTGTGTCTAGGACAAGGAAAGAGGAGATCGTGGGTGGGAAACAGACTGAGGGAATCAGAAGCACCACTGTTCATCTGGAATCAAATCCGCATCCCAGAATCTTCTGCAAATATTTCACCAATTATTTCCTCTCGGACCTCCTCCCCTCGTGCTCCTTCCTCTGGTGAGGCCGGCGGTCCCCTCCCAGGCCGCAGCGAGAAATAGGGATTGGGTTCCACGTGCCTGCCACAATGGGCAGGCTCTTGCTGCTCCCAACTAGGCGGCCATCACTGACTTGCATTGCACTCCGCGTGCACTGGCCACACATCCTCGCCTCCTCCACCCACTCTGCCGACGGTTTCCTCGGAAGTTAAATCTTGGAGAATTTGTCTACACCTGGAGGCACTAGGCCTCTTCCCGGATCCACTCGACTTCTATTATTATTTTTTTAGACAGTTTCTCGCTCCATTGACTAGGCTGCAGCACAGTGGCGCCATCCCGGCTCTCTGCCTCCTCAACTTCCTGGACTGAAGTGAACCTCCCACCTCAGCCTCTCAAGTAGCTGGGACCACAGATGTGCCCCATAATGCCTAGCTAATTTTATTTTTTGTAGAGACAAGATTTCACTGTGTTGTCCAGGGTGGTCTCGAACTCTTGGAATCGGGCGCTTTTTCCTTTGTGGCTTCTCAAAGTTCTGGGATCACAGGCATAAGGCTTTGTGCCCGCCTACTCTTGTGTCTTCTATTACAACCTTCTTGGGGTAACTCCCACATCTATTTTTTGCCTCTGAGCTCCAGTATCAGAATTCCTATTGGACTACTTCACTGATATCCTGTTTACAACTCCAGCATTTCATTAGCTGTCTGCTTTTGAGAACCTTGGTCAGATTGTTACAGGTTGTCTCCTCCGTGCTTTGAAGACATGTTTACAGGTTTTTGTTTGTTTTTGAGACAGAGTTTTGCTCTTGTTGCCCAGGCTGGAGTGCAATGAATCAATCTTGGCTCACTGCAACCTCTACTTCCTGGGGTCAAGCGATTTTCCTGCTTCAGCCTCCTGAGTAGCTGGGATATAGGCATGCGCTACCATGCCCAGCTAATTTTGTATTTTTAGTAGAGACGGGGTTTCTCCATGTTGGTCAGGCTGGTCTTGAACTCCCGACCTCAGGTGATCTGCCGACCTTGGCCTCCCAAAGTGCTGGATTACAGGCATAAGCCACCGTGCCCAGCCAGTTTACAGGTTTTAAGGATGCGTTTTATACTTTTTATGTAGATTTTAGTGATGAGTCCTTTGCTTTAAAGGAGTACATTCCCAAGAAAGATGCTTAGCACTCCTGGGCAGCATTTTGTTCTTCAGAACTTTGTTTCCTCACAGGTTAAATGAGAAGGTTCAGCTTATCTCCTGCTCACCTCACTCCCCAGCCCCCCAAATCTCCTGACTTGTTGCTCTTCATCCTGACTCACGTATTTCTATTTATTTATTCATTCATTGGTCATTTATTGAACACTATTCAGGACTGGTATAGGTCTGCCAACATGCTAAACATTGGCCAGTTCATCCAGTTGTAAAATGTTGGTTACTGTCGACTTCTCAACTCCTGCCTGTTTTCATGCCCAGATACTTCAGATCCCTCCCTGTTTTTCTCTCCCACTACTCCATTTTAGGTCCTTTGTTACCTTTTGCCTTGATTATTTATCCTTATTTTCATCCTCCTCCCCAGCTCTGTTCTTTTCTACTAAGGTGAGGTGTATAGTTTCTTCCTAAATATTCTGTCATCTAGAACTCCAAATGTGTGACTCCCAGTGCTTATTGACTAAAGTATAAACTCAACCTGATATTTAAGCTTCTGTGATCTAGCCCCTACTTGTCTTTCCCACCTTGCTTCTCACTACGTGCTCAATAATGCACTCATCTTTATTTCCCAAAAATGTTTCATTATATTCTGCCTCTCTGCTTCTGCTGACACTGTCTGTACACTTCAGATCTAATACTCTCTGTCACTACATGTCCAAATCCTGCCTATTTTTCATGCCCAGTTATCTGACAGTCTTCTAAGATGGCTTCTGATATACTTAACAAAAAGTACCTTGCTTATGATACTTAAACCATAATTTCACCACTTTTTTTTTTTTTGAGATGGAGTTTCACTCTTGTTACCCAGGCTGGAGTGCAATGGCGCGATCTTGGCTTACCACATGGGCTCTGCCTCCTGGGTTCAGGCAATTCTCCTGCCTCAGCCTCCTGAGTAGCTGGGATTACAGGCACGCACCACCATGCCCAGCTAATTTTTTGTATTTTTAATAGAGACAGGGTTTCACCACGTTGACCAGGATGGTCTGGATCTCTTGACCTCATTATCCACCCACCTCGGCCTCCCAAAGTGCTGGGATTACAGGCGTGAGCCACCGTGCCCGGCGCAATTTCACCACATTTTGTTCTTTTTTTTTTTTTTAAGATGGAGTCTCACTCTGTCGCCTAGGCTGGAGTGCAGTGGTATGATCGTGGCTCACCGCAGCCTTTCTGCCCTCTGGGATCAAGCAATTCTCTTGCCTCAGCATCCCAAGTAGATGGGACTTCAGGTGCACACCACCACATCTGGCTAATTTTTATCTTTTTAGTAGAGATAGGGTTTCACCATATTAGCCAGGCTGGTCTCGGACTCAGTATGGTAAGCAGCATTCTTTTTCAATATTAAATCTTTGAAAGTCGGTGCTTTGCTCTTATGGCACATATCAGTTTGGATTGGCCATGTTTTGGGTGCTCCATAGCTGCATGTTTGTGTGCAGTTGTGCAGTGCTCCTCTAGAAGCTTGACCTGACTCAGGTTGCTTTTTTGGCAATAATACTTCATAAATGGTGGTGTATTATTCTGTCAGGAGGCTTATAATGTCCAGGTGTCTCTTTCTGTTGTACATGTTCATGGATGATGATTACCTAGATCCATGATTTCATTAAATGTGTGAAAAATGATTAGATTTTAATTCTATCATTTTTTTTGTTTGTTTATCAGCTGGAATACTTCAAAAAAGAAAAAGTTTACCATTTCAACTGTTTGGTTACCCTGAGGTTTGATGTGTACAAGGAAGGCAAGATAAATACTTAATTCATTCCCTTTATTCTTTTATTTACTAGTTTTCAAAATAATGAGTTGGTTTTTTGATACACTCCAGAGGGGACCAGTGACTTTTTAGGGTTTTTTAGGGCATGATCAGGAACTTTTAGGGGTTAACATATTTGATATGTTTTAATTCATTGTAGTTATTCTTATTGATCTTCAATTTGTTTCATCTTGGACCAGTGGGAAGTTCTTCAAGCTAGCTCCCGATTCCTTTTGAGTTAGCTTCAGCAGTCTTTGATGGTGTTTCTTGCTTTCTAGCATGGTAAGATGTTCCCGACTCATCTTGTACATTTTCTGCCCTTTTCCCGAAGAGCCCTGGATCCTTTTAGTGGGATATTGTGTTTAGAGACCACATTATTAACTCCTTCATTTTGTAAAAGAGGCAACTGAAGGCAAGATAAGTTGAGTCATTTAACTAAGGTAGCACAGATTTAGTGCCGTAATCTGCCCTAGAACTGTAGTCTTCCTTAGTCATTGCCATTTTGTCTTGGTTCCTCTGCCTAGTCTTTAGGACAGGTGGTTTAACTACATTTCAGCTTATACTCTAGGGGTCATCAGGGGAAGATAGGTTTTGTGGGTCATCTTGGAGGTAGTATTAAATCTCATTAATTTGGGCTAATTGGGGGAAAACCTAGTGAGAGTGCTCTAGGTTGTTTTTCTTTAGGCGCAGCTGTTACTTTGAGTTCATACAATAATTGAAACTAGGCTAATAGTGTTACCAGGTTACTTTGTAAGATAGAAATCCTTATACCTGGTTTAATGAATAGCTGAGAATGATGTGCAAATTAACTTTAATTGTATGTAAATTAGACTTGAAATGCTTAAAATCAGCTCATTAAACATTTCTCCCTGTGATCTTATTTACACTGTTTTCTTAGTCTTTATTAGAGTGCAGAGGTAAACTTTAGCCTAGGTCTGAATTTATCTCAACTTTCATGTGTGGAGTCTATATTAATAAAGTGTTGCTGTGAAGTTCAGAGAATTTTAGAAAGATACATGAGAAGTACAGGGGAACAGCATCTGAAAGTCAGACATTTGGCAGTCTCAACCAATCAGATTGTATTTCCTTGCATCTAAAAGTAAGCTGTTTTTCTTTTGCTGCGTTTAGAAATGAAAAATAAAAGTTAAAAAGTAAGACCTGTAATCCCAGCACTTTAGAAGGCTCAGGCAGGTAGATCACGAGGTCAGAAGTTCAAGACCAGCCTGGCCAACATGGTAAAACCCCTTCTCTACTAAAGATACAAAAATTAGCTGGGTGTGGTGGTGGGTGCCTGTAGTTCCAGTTACTTGAGAGACTGAGGCAGGAGAATTGGTTGAACCCAGGAGGCAGAGCAGTGAGACGAGATCGCGCCACTGCACTCTATCCTGGGTGACAGAGTGAGACTCTGTCTCAATAAAAATAAAAATTAAAGTAAGCTGAATGTGCTTCTAAGTGGTAAAGATTATTCACTTTACCTCAAAAGTAGCATCACCTCAGGGCCTCACTCAGATAATTGTGTATATTGAGACATAGAGGACCCAGGTGTATGAGGGCTGACTGTGTTGCCTATTGACTCTGTGGCCCAAAGTGTTATTTGACCTCTTTGAGCCTTAATTTATTTGTCTGTAATTAGGTAGTTAAAATTGGGAGTAGTAATACATGTTCTTTTTACCTCATAGGCTACTTGCAAGACTTATACTAATCAAATGATATAATAGTTGTCATTAATCAAATGATAAAATATTTATTGAATTAATGTGAAAGTACTTTTAAATTTTTTTATTTTTTGAGACAAGAGTCGTCTTCTTGTCGTCCAGGCTGGAGTGCAATGGTGCAATCTTGGCTCACTGCAACCTCTGCCTCCCAGGTTCAAGCAATTCTCCGGTCTCAGCCTCCAGAATAGCTGAGATTACAGGCACCCACCACCATGCCTGACTAATTTTTTGTATTTTTAGTAGAGACGGGGTTTCACCATGTTGGCCAGGCTGGTCTTGAACTCGTGACCTCAGGTGATCCTCCTGCCTTGGCCTCCCAAAGTCCTGGGATTACAGGCATGAACCACTGTGCCCAGCCCAAAGTACTTTTTAAACTAGAAGCTTTGTATGACCAAAAGTATTATTAGAATAATATAGATGAGGCATATTAATACATGCTAATGATCAGAAGCAGGACAACAGAAGGAAATTCAAGTTGTCTGTCCAGAACTTTGCATCCATTTTGCTACAGAGGTATATACACACCTCACACCTGAGGTGTCTCTGATAATATCAGTTTTATAGCAGTACCACTGCTGATGTGAAGACCCTGAGTTTCTAAGCAAAGGTTAAATTATCTGTAATATATTCTGTTTAGAAAATAATTGATATGCACAATATATTTTACCAATTTTCTTTACAATGGCTTCAAAAAGCATAGTGTCTAAATAATTATTTTCATTATCTGACAGTTCTACCTTATATGAAATCTGTCATTCTCTAAAATCAGCTAATGGCCAGGCATGGTGGCTCACTCCTGTAATCCCAGCACTTTGGAAGGCCGAGGCAGGCTGACCACTTGAGGTCTAGAGTTTGAGATCAGCCTGGCCAACATGGTGAAACCCCATCTCTACTAAAAAATACTAAAATTAGTTGGGCATGGTGGTATACACCTATAATCCCAGCTACTTGGGAGGCTGGGGCGTGAAAATCACTTGAATCCAGGAGGTGGAGTTTGCACTGAGTCTAGATTGCACCACTGTGATAGAGCGAGACTCCGTCTAAAAAAATAGATATTAAAAATAATAATAAAAATAAAAGCAGTTAACACCTGCACTAAATGCCAGCAACTGTCCTATATTCTTTATTATATTTACTCTTTCATTTTTTACGGTAATCTTATGAAGTAGGTGCTATGATTAATCTCTATTTTGCAGATGGGGAAACTGATATAGAGAGAGCTTAAGAAATCTACCCAAGATTATTTACTGGGATTCTGGGTTGAGGGAAAAATTTTCTATAAAGAGTATTATTAGGGGAGGGTGTGGTGGCTCATGCCTGTAATACCTGCTCTTTGGGAGGCCAAGACAGGAGGATCTTTTGAGCCCAGGAATTTGAGACCAGCCTGGGCACCATAGAGACAGTTTCTCTCTCTCTTTCTCTCTCTCTCTCTCTCTCTCTCTCTCTCTAAAGAGCATTAGTGAGGTAACTGGTAGAATTTAGATATGGACTTTATGTTAGATCATAGTATTGTGTCGTTGTTAAATTTCCTAATGTGACAATTGTACTGTAGTTTGTTTTTAGAAATAACCTACTGAAATATTTTGAGAAAGGACACAGTATCTACACCTTATTATCAAATGGTTAAAAAATTAGTAAAAAATAGTGTGTGGCTGGGTGTGGTAGCTCATACCTGTAATGGCTGCACTTTGGAGGCCAAGGTAGAAGGATCACTTGAGCCCAGGAGTTTGAGACTGCCTGGGCAACATGGTGAAACCCTGTCTCTACCAAAAATGCGAAAAGTAACCAGGCCTATTGGTGTGTATCTGTAGTCCCAGCTACTTGAAAGGCTGAGGTGGGAGGATCATCTGAGCCTGGGAGGTCAAGGCCACAGTGAGCCATGGTAGTGCCACTGTACTCCAGCCTCGGCAGCAGAGTGAGACCCTGTCTTAATTAAGTAGTTAATTAATTAATTTTGTATATGTGAGGGTGTATAGAGAGATGTGTAACATAAATGTGGCAAAATGTTAGCAATTGGTGAACCCAAGTAAAGGATATATGGGAATTCTTTGTAATGTTCTTGCAAGTTTTCTCCCAAGTTTGAAATTATTTCAAAATAAAAAACTTTTCTAAGTTTATACATCTGAAGAGTATATTTAACAGGGCTGACTGAGATTTGGACCTAGATCATTTGGTTTCAGAATTCATGTTCTGAATTATAGGACTATTCTGCTCTATTCACAGTGCTAGATAAATGAGGTATATCTTATTTTGACTGTGGGACTATGATTGGATCCTGAACATGGGGCTATGTTTTTTGTTTTTTGAGGCAGAGTTTCACTCTTGTTGCCCAGGCTGGAGTGCAATGGGCGCTATCTGGGCTCACCACAACCTGTGCCTCCTGGGTTCAAGAGATTCTCCTGCCTCAGCCTCCCAAGTAGCTGGGATTACAGGCATGTGCCACCATGCCTGGCTAATTTTGTATTTTTAGTAGAGATACAGTTTCTCCCTGTTGGTCAGTCTGGTCTTGAACTCCTGATCTCAGGTAATCCGTTCACCTCGGCCTCCCAAAGTGCTGGGATTACAGGCGTGAGCCACTGCACCCGGCCAAAACATGGGGCTATGTTAACAGCTTTGCCTCCTGATTCTTCAAGAATAGGGTGATCATATAATTTAATGTATAAACTGGTTCACTTTTAAGAGTAAGAAGAAATACTATTAATAATCACTCTGGGATGACTGATGTAAATCAAGGTGAATGGGCACCCCGAAAGGATACCTCTTGGCAGAGTTTAGTTTTAACAAATGTGACAGGACATGATAATTGCTTCATTATAATTAATTTGTTTACCATGGATTCTTGTTTACATAATACAGGTACATTTTTTTCTTCTGCCAACAGAACTCAGGCCTTTAGCTGATTCATTTTCATATCTCTCGATTTTGCTAATTCTTCTACTTCTCTCCAGACCATTTGGGAAATACTCTTTGTCAAACTTCATTTCCTCCAAGTCTGAAACATACCAGCAGGAATTTCTGTAATACTTGTCCCATTAAAAAAAAAATTGGCATTTAAAGCCGTAAATCTCAAAATACCTTTATTAACCTGATTTCTACAAGGAGAGGAGCTGGTAAATGCATCTGCATTACTAGACTGGCAAAGAAATATTATTGTCATCAACTTCCTATAGATATTTGGAAATAACCTTATTTTATGATACTAGAGGCTTTGTTAATGTTTCTTAAAAAGGATTATACCAGCCTAGAATGAAAGCATATGTGTTGTTTCATTGATCTGTTGGATCAGACTTATTTGTAATAACACTATCCTGGAGCTGCATCCAGTTAGAAGTTGTCTTTCACTGATAGAGGGTTAGTATTTGTAGTCAAATCTCTAAACTTTCAAAGTTACTCTAATAGAATCTATTCTGAATTTTTCTTTTTTCTCTTTTTTTTTTTAATTGCATTTTAGGTTTTGGGGTACATGTGCGGAACATGCAAGACATTTGCATAGGTACACACATGGCAGTGTGTTTTGCTGCCTTCCTCCCCTATTCTGGATTTTTCAAGATGAAACTACCTCCTTGCTTCCTCATACAGTATGTATTTAACCAAGTATATGTCCACTAGGGTGATAGGAAGCGGGACAGATAAGGACACTGAAATTTATGTCAGCTGTCCTTTCAGTTAACTACTGTGATACAAAGTTTGAGGGAAGAATGGATAAAACAAATGTGAACATAGTTCTTTTTAAAACCACTAAAATGACTTTTCTCCTTAAATTATGAGATATACTTTTATAGTAACAATAGTCTTAACTACATTTTTATTTTTAAGATAATGTATATTGGCCGGGCGTGGTGGCTCACGCCTGTAATCCAAGCACTTTGGAGGCCAAGTCAGGTGGATCACCTGAGGTTGGGGGTTCAAGACCAGCCTGACCAACATGGTGAAACCCTGTCTTAAAAATAAATAAATAAAATAAAATAATGTATATTTTATAGTTCAAAGCTGTTTAAATTTCTTTCTTGTTTTTTTGAGATGGAGTCTTGCTCTGTCACCCAGACTGGAGTACAGTGGCGTGATCTCAGCTCACTGCAGCCTCTGCCTCTGCCTCCTGATTCAAGTGATTCTCCTGCCTTAGCCTTCTGAGTAGCTGGGATTACAGGCGTGCACCACCACACCCGGCTAATTTTTGTAGTTTTAGTAGAGAGGGGGTTTTACCATGTTGGTCAGGCTGGTCTTGAACTCCTGAGACCTCATGATCTGCCCACCCTGGCCTCCCAAAATGCTAGGATTACAGGCGTGAGCCACCTCGCCTGGCTAAATTTCTTATTTTTGGTGGTTGTTTTCTTTAAATTCAGTGAATTACTATATTTAAAAGGATAGATGTTTTATTTATGTCACATTTTATGAATGTGGCCCAGTAGGTTGGCTCAATGACTGTAATCCTAGTGCTTTTGGAGGCTGGATCTTGAGCTCAGGAGTTAGAGACCAGACTGGGTAACATAGCCCAGACCTTGTCTCTGCTAAAAATTTTAAAAATTAGTCAGGTATGGTGGCATACACCTGTATTCCTAGCTATGTGGGAGGCTGAGGCAGGAGGATCACTTGAGCCTGAGAGATTGAAACTACAGTGAGCTATGATCATGCCACTGCACTCCAGACTGGGTGACAGATAAGGCCAGGTCTCAACAACAACAAAAAATTCACAAATGAGAATGGCCTCATTCTCATTTTTTTTTTTTTTGAGACAGAATCTCTCTCTTGTTGCCCAGGCTGGAGTGCAATGGTATGATCTCAGCTCACTGCAGCCTCTGCTTCCCAGGTTCAAGAGATTCTTCCGCTTCAGCCTCCCGAGTAGCTGGGATTACAGGTACCTGGAATCTCGCCCAGCTAGTTTTTATATTTTTAGTAGAGACAGGGTTTCACCATGTTGGCCAGGCTGGTCTCAAACTTCTGACTTCAGGTGATCTGCCTGCCTCGGCTTCCCAAAGTGCTAGGATTACAGACATGAGCCTCCATGCCTAGCCACCAATTTTTACTTAATTTTTTGTTTTTGGAGACAGAATCTTGTTCTGTCGCCCAGGCTGCAATGCGGTAGTATGATCTCGACTCAAGGCAACATTCACCTCCTGGTTTCAACCAATTCTTCTGCCTCATCTTCCTGAGCAGCTGGGATTACAGTTGTGTACCACCATGTCCATCTAATGTTTATATATTTAGTAGAGACCAGGTTTCATCATGTTGGCCAGGCTGGTCTCGAACTCCTGGCCTCAAGCAATCCACCCACTTCAACCTCCCAAAGTGCTAGGATTACTACAGGTGTGAGCCACAGTGCCTGGCATAATTTTTACTTAATTTTGAAAAATCTTTATTTTTAAGGATAACTTCAAATATTAGTTATCTTTTTTATTATTTGAGACGGAGTTTCACTCTTGTTGCCCAGGCTGGAGTGCAATGGCATGATCTCGGCCCACCACAACTTCTGCCTCCCAAATTCAAGTGATTCTCCTGCCTCAGCCTCCCTCAGCATGTGCCACCATACCCAGCTAATTTTGTATTTTTAGGAGATGGGGTTTCTCCATGTTGGTCAGGCTGGTCTCGAACTTCCAACCTCCCGACCTCAGTTGATCCACCTGCCTCAGCTTCCCAAAGTGCTGGGATTACAGGCATGAGCCATTGCACCCAGCCATATTAGTTATTTTTAACTGGAGTCAACCATGCATTAATTAAGATGAGCTATTAAAATAATGAAATAAATGCCTATTTGCCTTGAATTGCCAATTTTGTGTTTTTTATTTGATATAGGAAATCAAATACTTTTGACAATACAGTGTGTGCAAAAGATACAATATCCTGTCTAAAAGAAACCTATATTCTGAAAACACAGAGATACGTTAAAATATTGAAATTATAGGCTGGGTGGGGTGGCTTATGCCTATAATCCTAGCACTTTGGGAAGTGGAGATAGGAGAACTGCTTGAAGCCCAGGAACTCAAGACCAGCCTGGGCAACATAGTGAGACCTAATCGCTACAAATTTTTTTTTTTTTGAGACGGAGTTTCGCTCTTGTTACCCAGGCTGGAGTGCAATGGCGCGATCTCGGCTCACCGCAACCTCTGCCTCCTGGGTTCAGGCAATTCTCCTGCCTCAGCCTCCCGAGTAGCTGGGATTACAGGCATGCACCACCATGCCCAGCTAATTTTTTGTATTTTTAGTAGAGACGGGGTTTGACCATGTTGACCAGGATGGTCTCGATCTCCTGACCTCGTGATCCACCCGTCTCGGCCTCCCAAAGTGCTGGGATTATACAAAATTGTTAAAAATTAGCCAGGAGAGGTAGCTCACACCTGTAGTCCTAACTACTCAGGAGGCTGAAGCAAGAGGATCACTTGAGTTTGAGGCTGCAGTGAGCTATGATTAAGCCACTGCACTCTAGCCTGGGCAACAGAGTTAAGAACCTGTCTCTTATTTTAAAAAAAAGGAAAAAAAGGTAACAATACACAATTTTGTTGAATCCCAGATCTTTGTGTCTGGATTATCTCTGCCATTATTCCATTCTTCCATTCTTCTATCCATTTTGTCTGTTTTTTTTTTTTTGAGATGGAGTTTCGCTGTTGTTACCCAGACTGGAGTGCAATGGCACGATCTCGGCTCACTGCAACCTCTGCCTCCTGGGTTCAAGCAATTCTCCTGCCTCAGCCTCCCGAGTAGCTGGGACTACAGGTGCGCACCACCATGCCCAGCTAATTTTTGTATTTTTAGTAGAGACGGGGTTTCACCTTGTTGACTAGGATGGTCTCGATCTCTTGACCTCGTGATCCACCCACCTTGGCCTCCCAAAGTGCTGGGATTATAGGCGTGAGCCACCGCGCCTGGCCCCATTTTGTCTTAATAACAATTAAGACGACCAGTCCACCTCCTGGGCCCAAGTGATCCTCCCACCTCAGTCTCCTGAGTAGCTGGGACTATAGGCGCCAGCCACCATGCCCAACTAATTTTTGTATGTTTTTGTAGAGACAGAGTTTTATCATGTTGCCCAGGCTGGTCTTGAACTCCTGAGCTCAAGAGATTTGCCTGCCTTAGTCTACCCAAGTGCTAGGGTTACAGGCATGAGCAACTGTGCCTGGCCCTACTAATCAATTTAAGAAATACTGTGCAAGTTAATTTGCAAACTTACATAAAAATGGACAAACTCCTAGGAAAAGGTAACTTTCCAAGATGATGTAAGAAAAAAATGGAAACCCTGGGCGTGGCAGCTCATTCATACCTGTAATCCCAGCACTTTGGGAGTCTGAGGCAGGTGGATCACTTGAGGTCAGAGTTCAAGATCAGCCTGACCAACATGGTGAAACCCTGTCTCTACTAAAAATACAAAAAAATTAGCTGGGTGTGGCAGTGGGCACTTGGGAGGCTGAGGCAGGAGAATCACTTTAACCTGGCAGGCAGATGTTGCAGTGAGCCAAGATCGCACCACTGCACTCCAGTCTGGGTGACAGAACAAAAATGACTCAAAAAAGAAAGAAAGAAAGAAAACTTTTAACTATTAATAAATGGAAGTTTTACTTAAACAACTTCTTCCAGAGGAAGACACTATGACCAAATTATGTATTTATTTATTTATTCCTATCTACTAGGGAATATTCAAATAATTTTCCAGTTAGATTTGATCAGACTTTCAAGATACAGCCTATAGTTTTAGAATCAGTTATAAATTTTACTTTCCATGCTGTTATCCCCCACATTAAGATGGTGAACTGTGGTTTACATTTTCACTTCCTGGCCTATCTGATGTGGATCTCTGCTAAGGGGACCTAATTGTCCTATTTTCTTTTTCATTAGCTCCCACTCCCTATCTCCTTTCTTGCTTTTTCTCTGATTCTTTTTTTCTCTTCATAGTCAGCAAGAGTCAGAAAGAACCTTTCCACTGTTTAGAGATTTATTTCCTAGTAGATTTCTGTTCATTTTTCTATCCACTTGTCAGGAATTTTATGAAGATTTGATGAGTGACAGAAGTGTTGCTTGGCACCACAGGCTTTAAAAGATAGTACCTTCCCGCAGAGAGCTCACAGTCTATTCCTGTTCTAACTGTAATATGGGATGGATGCTATAATAAAGTAATAATAGAGTGCTCTTGGAGTAGATGAGAGCTTGATTAATTTTTTCTGGGGAATGGGGTCAGGATGGCTTCATGGAAGCAATTACACTTGAACTGGGCCGGGAAGTGTTAATCAAATTTTAAGAAGCAGGAAAAAAACAGGTAGGTAATCCAGGAAGTGGGAAATGTCTTGAGTGAAGTTACAGAGATATTGGAGTGCAAGGCCTCTGTGGTGAGCAGTGAGTAGAGCATTGGAAAGGTGTGGCCAGAGAGGAGGCTAAACAAGTATGTTTGTGTCAGATAGTGAAGGGCCTTAAATAATACATATTCTCTCTGATCACTCCTAGTCTGATTTTTTTCATTCTCAGTCTCAGCCCTTCTAACTTCGATAACCTACCCCCAATTCTCAGATAAAAATTTTCAGGTTTTCTGCTATGTTATTTGTTGATACATGCCAGAGATTTGGTCATATAGTTTTACCTTAGTACTGAAAGAGACCAGACTTCATCTGGTTAATTATTAGGAGGCATCTGTTGGCACACACTCCAGCCATTCCAGGCTTTCATAGAGAGAGCTTGATCTCAGTGTTTTGGAAAAATAAAAAGTAGCTCCTTCCTGTGAAAAGGGTTGGGGATGCTCAGCTTCATCAGTAATCAGAGGAATGCAAATTAAAACTGCAGTGATATATTGGTTTTATGTTCATCAGATTGGTAAAAATTAAAGTGATAAAAAATGTTGGCAAGGATATGAAGTAACTAGAGCTGTGCAAGCAGTAGTGTGAATGAGTACAAGCATTTTAAGAAAACAATTTGTATTATCTCATAAGTAAAGATGTACATGCCCTATGACCCAGAAATTCCACTCCTGGGTATCTACCCTAAAGAACTCCTGCCAGGCGCGGTGGCTCACACCTGTAATCCCAGCACTTTGGGAGGCCGAGGCGGGCAAATCACCTGAGGTCAGGAGTTTGAGACTGGCCTGACCAACATGGAGAAACCCCGTCTCTACTAATAATACAAAAATTAGGTGGGTGTGGTGGCGGCGCATGCCTGTAATCTCAGCTCCTCGGGAGGCTGAGGCACGACAATCACTTGAAGCAGAGGTTTTGGTGAACCAAGATTGCGCCATTGCACTCCAGCCTGGGCAACAAGAGTGAAACTCCATCTCAAAAAAAAAAAAAGAACTCTTAAACATGTGGAGCAGGAGACATATACAAAACGTCCATAGCAACACTGTTGACAATAGCAAAACAAACTAACAAAATATTCAAACTAGAAAAAAATTCCAATGTCGATCAATTTGAGATTGGGTAAGTAAATATGTTCCTACAATAGAATACTATATAGCAGTGAAAATTAGTAAATTGCAGCTATAGCAGCATAAATTAATCTCAAGAACAAATTTTAGAGTGGAAAAAGTTGCAGAAGAGTATATGTGTTAATATTAGAAATAAAATCAGCTCAAGACCAACCTGGGCAACATAGTGAGACACTGAAGTGGCTGGGCACATTAGCTTATGCCTGTAATCCCAGCATTTTGGGAGGATCCCTTGAGCCCAGTAGTTCCAGACCAGCCTGGACAACGTAAGAAGACCCTGTCTCTACTAAAAATTAAAAATTAGCTGAGCATTGGTGGTACATGCCTGTTCCCAGCCATTTGGGAGGATCACTTGAGCTCAGGAGTTTGAGACTGCACTCTAGTCTGGACAACAGGACAACAGTCTCAAAAAAAAAATTAGGTGGTCATGGTGGCACATACTTGTGGTCCCAGCTACTCAGAAGGCTGAAGCAGGAAGATTGCCTGAGACCAGGAGTTACAAGTTGCAAAGAGCTGTGATCATGCATTGCACTCCAGCCTGGGCGACAGAGTGAGACCCTGTATCTTACCAAAAAAAAAAAAAAAAAAAGGAAAAGAAAATATTAGAGTCATATGAAGTTCTATGAGACTAAATAATGTAACATTTAGAGATAGAAATGTCATAAAACTATAAAGCAAAGGAGATCGTAAACACACATTTGAGAGTTATTTCAGGATAAGGAAAGGAAATTAGCTTTAAGGCTAATAGTAGTATTCTTTTTTTTTGTGAGACAAAGTCTCACTCTGTCACCCAGGCTGGACTGCAGTGGCATGATCTCCACTCATTGCAACCTCCCTCTCCTGGGTTCAAGCAATTCTCCTGCCTCAGACTCCCAAGTAGCTGGGATTATAGGCACCCACCACCATGCCTAGCTAATTTTTGTATTTTTAGTAGAGACGGGGTTTCACCATCTTGGCCAGGCTGGTCTCAAGGTTGGTGGGTGGGTGATCCACCTACCTCAGCCTCCCAAAGTGCTGGGATTACAGGCGTGAGCCACCATGCCCGGCTAATTTTTGTGTTTTTTTTAGTAGAGACGAGGTTTCACCATGTTGGCCAGGCTGGTCTTGAACTCCTGACCTCAGGTGATCCACCCACCTCAGCCTCCCAAACAAAGTGCTGGGATTACAGGCGTGAGCCACCGAGTCCAGCCTATTATTTATTTATTTATTTTTGAGATGGAGTCTTGCTCTGTCACAGGCTAGTGTGCAATGACGCAATCTCAGTTTACTGCAACCTCCGCCTCCTGGTTTGAAGCGATTCTTCTGCCTCAGCCTCCCAAGTAGCTGGGACTACAGGTGCACACCACCACACCCAGCTAGTTTTTGTATTTTTAGCAGAGATGGGGTTTCTCCATATTGGCCAGGCTGGTCTGGAACTCCTGACCTCTTGATCTGCCCTCAGCCTCCCAAAGTACTGGGATTACAGGCATGAGACACTGTACCTGGCCTCTGGCCTAATTTTTTAAAACTATGTCTGAAGAATTTTAAAGCATTAAGAAAAGATTGGTGACACCTGATCTAGTCTAGTGTTCTCCCTATTTCTTCTTTTGCAAATAAACACATTTCTCAGAAAGTAAAAACTAAAGCTTAGAGAGATTAAATACAGTAGTTCCCCCCCAACTTATTCAGTTTCAATTACCTGTGGTCTGCTCTGGTCCAAAAACAGGTGAATACAGTGCAGTAAGATGTTTTGAGAGACCACATTCACTTAAATTTTATTACAGTATACTACTATAATTGTTCTGTTTTATTATTGTTTTTTATCTTTTACTGTGCCTGTTTGTTTTTTTTTTTTAAAGATGGGGTTTCACCATGTTGGTCAGGCTGGTCTTGAACTCCCAACCTCATGTGATCTGCCCGCCTCGGCCTCCAAAGTCCTGGGATTACAGGCGTGAGCCACCATGCCTGGCCTACTGTGCCTTTTTTTTTTGAGATGGAGTCTTGCTCTTTTGCCAGGCTGGATTGCAGTGGCACGATCTCGGCTTGCTGCAACCTCTGTCTCCCTTCAGAGGAAGGGGAATTCAAGCGATTCCCCTTCCTCAGCCTCCTGAGTAGCTGGGACTACAGGCGCGCGCCACCATGCCTGGCTAATTTTTTGTATTTTAGTAGAGACGGGGTTTCACCATGGCCAGGATGGTCTTGATCTCCTGACCTCATGATCCGCCCACCTCGGCCCTGCAAGGTGCTGGGATTATAGGCGTGAGCCACCTCGCCCCGCCCTGTGCCTAATTTATAAATTAAATTTTATCATAAGTATGTATGGATAGGTAAAAACATACAAAGTTCAGTACCATCTGTGGTTTTAGGCATCGTCTGAGGGTATTGGAATTATGCTCTGAGGATAAGGGGTGACTACTGTAATTTAATTGTTCAAGGAATAAAGTGTACCTGGTCTTTCAAACCCAGCATAGCACACTTTAATCCTATTTTGCAACTCTCCCGTTACGTAGATTCTGTCTATCAATTAGAAGTGCTTCCACTTGGACTTCCTGCCTCAGTCTTTCACTCTCTCACGTAATACATTCTTTATACTGCTGCTTTCTAAGAGCTTTCTAAATGCAAATCTGATCATGTCACTCTCTGGCCTCAATCTTAAATAGCTCCCTATAGCTTTCAGCATACTCTTAAGTACTGTAGCCTGGCATACAAGGCTCTCTGTGCCTCAGCTTCTGTCTGCCTTATTAGCCTCATCACTCATGACTTCCTGTACTTCAGCCACATGCCATTTGCTGTTCCTGGAACACTTTTTGCCTCTGCATATGTTACTCCCTCCACCTGGAAGTTCTTAACTAGACTTATTTGTCCTTTAAAGCACCTTTTCTTAACTGACCCCACTCTTTGCCCCAACTTGAGCTGGATACTTCTATTACACCTTGAACTTAACATCTGTAGTCACTTACCAGAATATTATTGTCCCCTTTATTTATATCTCCAGTAGCTTGCAAGCTCTGTGAAGGCAAAGGAAGTATTGAATTAATATCCTAAGTGTATGGCACAGTGCCTGGTACATAAGGTTCATCGTGTGAACGAATAATTGTATGTTACTTTACACAAAGACAATATGTATGTATGCTTTTTTTTTTTTTTTAAAGAGATGGGATCTCAATATGTTGCCTAGGCTAGCCTCAAATTCCTGGGCTTAAGTTATCCTCCTGCCTTGGCCTCCCAAAGTGTTGAGATTACAGGTGTGAGCCACCATGCCTGGCTCCATATATATGTTTTATAGTTGTCATTTGTGTGCAAGATTTTCATCAGCTCTACCCTTATTTACTGAGGAAAGAAATGAAGATGGGAGGGAGGGGAGGGGAAGGGAAGGGAACAGAAAAGAAGGGAGGGGGAGGCCAGGTACGGTGGCTCATGCCTGTAATCCCAGCACTTTGGGAGGCCAAGGCTGGTGGATCACCTGATGTTGGGAGTTTGAGACCAGCCTGACCATCATGGAGAAACCCCATCACTACTAAAAATACAAAATTAGCCTGATGTGATGGCACATGCCTGTAATCCCAGCTACTCGGGAGGCTGAGGCAGAAGAATAATTTGAACCTGGGAGGCAGAGGTTGCAGTGAGCTGAGATCATGCCATTGCACTTCAGCCTGGGCAACAAGAGTTAAACTCCATCTCAAAAAAAAAAAAAAAAAAAAACATGGAAGGGGGGAAAAAGAAAGGCAGGCAGGTGGGTAGGTGGGAAGAAAGTATTGAGGAGAGGAAAACAAGAAGATGGTTTGGGAGAGATTCAGAGTCTTCTTAACATTTTAGGTCAAGGGCCTGGACAGTTTAAAACACCCTGTATTTCATTCAAGCTTTGGATATGTGCTAATTATCATGACTTACCTTATTCTGACCTTCCTTAGCCTTTTTGGAAATCTCTCTCTCTTGGCTGATAACTATCATGTTTCTCTCTTTACATTAGGGAATAAGAGCTTTGAGGTACAAGAATGAGGTGGTGGTGGCAGAGAGCTCATGTTAGTTAGGGTGGCCTTGGTTTCTAATTTTTAACTTCTCTCTCTGCTCTGTCCCTGTCCCAGATTGGACCCCTGATGCCCTCCTGAGTTTGAGGGGTTAATGTAGATCCTGTCTCATGACCTGGTAAGATGCCAGGAATCTATTTCTAAAACAGAGGTTGAATTTGGGCTATTCACATTGGGTTATCATCTCTCAGGAAACAGTGCTATAAGACTGAGGTCCAGACACCGTCTTTATCCTTATCTTTATGAGAGCCAAAGCACAAGAACCCACTGTGGCTTCATTCATTTGATAAACCTTTTTTTTTCTCTTTGAGACGTTGTCTGGCTTTGTCACCAGGCTGGAGTGCAGTGGCGCAATCTCGGCTCATTGCAACCTCCAACTCCCTGGTTCAAGCTGTTCTCCTGCCTCAGCCACCCTAGTAGCTGAGATTACAGGCATGTGCCACCACGCCCAGCTAATTTTTGTATTTTTAGTAGAGACGGGGTTTTACCGCCAGGATGGTCTTGATCTCCTGACCTTGTGATCTGCCCATCTCGGCCCTCGAAGTGCTTGGATTACAGGCTTAAGCTACTTTACCTGCCCGCCCCCCTTTTTTTTTTTGAGGTGGAGTCTCACTCTGTCACCCAGGTTGGAGTGCAATGGCCTCATCTCAGCTCACTGCAACCTCTGCCTCCTGGGTTCAAGCAATTCTCCTGCCTCAGCCTCCTAAGTAGCTAGAACTACAGGCACATGCTACCATACCTGACTAATTTTTGTATTTTTAGTAGAGACGAGGCTTTACCATGTTGGCCAGGCTAGTCTTGAACTCCTTCCCTCAAGTGATTGGTTCTCCTTGGCCTCCCAAAGTATTGGGATTACAGGTGTGAGCCCCTGCACCTGGCCTTTATTGAGCATTCTCTTGGTACCCAGCATGATGGTGGGCACTAGGATTAGAGATGACTCATAGCACCAGCCTCAGAGAACTCACAGTCTAGTGAGAGAGCAAGTAGAAAAACCACTCATTTTATTTATTTATTTATTTGTTTTTGTTTTTGTTTTTGTTTTTTGTTTTGAGATGGAGTTTTGTTCTTGTTACCCAGGCTGGAGTGCAATGGCACGATCTTGGCTCACTGCAACCTCCGCCTCCTGGGTTCAGGCAATTCTCCTGCCTCAGCCTCCTGGGTAGCTGGGATTACAGGCACACACCACCGTGCCCAGCTAATTTTTGTATTTTTAGTAGAGACGGGGTTTCACCTTGTTGACCAGGATGGTCTCGCTCTCTTGACCTCGTGATCCACCCGCCTCAGTCTCCCAAAGTGCTGGGATTATAGGCGTGAGCCACCGCGCCTGGCCAAAACCACTCATTGTAATCCAGTGTGATGGTATCAACATGGACAAAGTGTTATGGACATTGAGAGAACCATTATAGCATGTGGAAGACAGGACACCAACTTCCTCTGGGGCAAGGCCCATCAAGAGGTGTTTCACTTGAGCTCAGATTTGGAAGACTTTATAGGTTGGTGGGGGTTGTGGTGGGTGGTCAAACTTAAGCAAAAGTATGGAGATAAGAAAGAACATGGTACAGTGGGAAGTGATGGGAAGTTCTATAGGACTGCAAAGAAAGGTAAATGTGTATGAGAATGTGACAGGAGATGAGACTGGAGCCATCTAAAGGGGCCATTTTGTGGATGACCTTTGTTTTTTTTTTGAGATGAGGTCTCACTGTCACCCAAGCTAGAAGGCAGTGGTGTGATCTTGGCTCATTGCTACCTCCACCTCCCAAGTTCAAGCAATTCTCCTCATTTAGCCTGCCAAGTAGCTGGAACTACAGGCATGCGCCACCACACCAGACTAATTTTAGTAGAGATGGGATTTCACCATGTTGGCCAGGCTGGTCTCGAACTTCTGACCTCAAGAGATCCACCCACTTCAGCCTCCCAAAGTGCTGGGATTACAGGTGTTGAGCTACTGCGCCTGGCCAGTGGATAACCTTTTCTACTTTCCTAGATAAAATGGATTGTCAGTAGAAGTGTTTTCATTCATCCAGTATTCGGTGTTAGTGTTTTTCTTACTGTTGTTTTTTGAGTAACTGAGTTTTATCACTTTTTATTTCCTTGTTCTTTTTTTTTTTTATGAACAAGACTGTGGATGATTTGTTCTCTTTATGATACCCAAATTTGAAGCTTTCTTTTTATTCTTCAGGTGACTCTGCTTTGAGTACAATCTAGTCAAACTCTACATGCAGGCATTGTGGAATGGATGATACATTGCTTTTAAGGCAGTTTGGAAGGAGGAGGATTTAAATGACCTTCAAAGACTAATGTCAAGCCCCCGTGTCAGTGTCACTGCAATTCATGCATGCATGGAGAATGGGAAAGGAACTTAATTATGGAGGAGGGGAATCGTAATCCTGTTTGAATGGACAGTTGAAAGTCCTGGCCCCGCCCCTAAGGCTCAAAAAAGGACTTTTTTACATTTGCTGCCAAGAGGTCAGAGGGAGAGCCCACATAAATACCATCCTCCCTTGGGGTATTTATTCTTTTACTTCCACAGGTGCAGAATAGGTTCACCAAATAGAATTCTGATCTCCCTTGAACAGAATGTGGCATCATATTGTCCTTCTCTAGAAAATCAATCCCTTTAAAACATGGAACATGGCAATTTTAGGTCAGCAAGCATTTAAAGACACCTTTTTAACTTTCATGGGCTAGCCTAATAGGATATATTTTGTACAAAATACCAGCGTTATCAAGATGAAACTTGAATCATTTAAATTTTGCTCAGGACTTAGTTTTAGCTGCTGGTGTACCTTTTACCTGTGAAATTACTTCTTATTTTCTTTTAATGGTGCTGTCCTTCTGGAGAACTGTGATCATCATCAGGTATCAGCTTCATTCCTTCAGCTAACCGTTAGTAACTGTTTGAAATCCATTAGTGTTTGAGATGAGAGAACCCACAGCAACCCGTGTTACTGTTACTGTCTTTTTAGACCATAAAATCACTTTCCATAGTTAGGCTGGATGACTGCAGAAACTAGTGCCTTACGTAGTTGGGAGCTTTTGCAACATAGCTACAATCTGAACAACAAAAGGAATTAATCACAACCAGCTTCATGCATTTCATTAATTTATTCTGCCAAGTGGTATCATTGAGGCAGAGCTACACCTTTGGCTCATTAATACAAGGTCTCAACTGCAAAAATCTATTTCAGTGAAATCCTTGAGAACTGCTGAAAACACATGATATGTCTTAGTACTTTAAATAGAACTGTTCTAATATGGAGGGAAATTGCTGTACAAACATGGCTCCAGTCGATACCTTCACAGCATATCTATTCATATCACTCTTGCTACTTCTGAATTTTGGAAAAAGTTATGTGTTAATATAAATGTAATTTCATATTTATAAATATATATTCATATCTTAAAATAATACTCACTGATCAATTTTAGTAGGAAAGCTCCATCTTCTTAATTATTCATTTATGTAAGTTTCTTCCCTCCATTCTAGAAGACAGTCTATAGACTGTACCAAAGCCCATTGTCAAAGCAGTTTATAGAGATTTAGCTATGCAATTTGTTTACTGTTGGTCACCAAGAAAGTAAAAATGGAAGAACCAGAAGGCTGCGGAGGGAAAATGTTATAAAAGCATACTCCAGGGGCTAGAGACCAGAGAGCAAGAAGAATCCTTGAGGGTGGTCCCAGGGAGCTATGATTTGTAGTAACAGAATAGAAATTAGGTAATGGAAAGTTTTGGCTACTATACCAAAGACATTCTTCTTCTTCTTTTTTGTTTTGAGACAGGCTCTTACTCTGTCATCCAGGCTGGAGTATGCCGCCACAATCTTGGCTCACTGCACTCTCTACCTCCCAGGCTCAACCGATTCACCAACCTCAACCTCTTGAGTAGCTGGGACTACAAGTGTGTACCACCATGCCTGGCTAATTTTTGTAGAGATGCGGTTTTCCATGTGATCCTCCTGCCTTAAGTGATCTGCCTGCCTCAGCCTACCAAAGTGCTGGCTGGGATTGTAGGCGTTTCTTCTAACAAATTTTGTCTTGGAGTTGTCTTTGCAAGTGAAGCTTTTGTGATTATTGGAATGCTATAGAATTCATTAGGCTTCTTGTCTCACTAAAGCATTAGAATTTAAAACAGACCCTTTAACATGATTTATAGCAGACAAGAAATACCAGTTCAGTTTGGGCAGGTGGTATTTAATTGTCTCTCTTTGCAATCCCTCTAAAATTGTTTGTGGGTGAAACAAAAATCCATAAAGAACAGCTTTGGATATATTTTGAAAGAGGTATCAGTTTCTTGCATTTTTCTAATGCCAAAGGTTAATTTAAAATATTAATGCTGAAAAGATTAAGATATTAAATCTAGGCAAGAATACATGTACATATTGTAATTACTTCCTTTTTAAAATTAAAGTAATTGGATTATATTTAATGAGCTATTTACATTTAATAATTAAAAAAGACTTACTTTTTAGTATTCCCTATATGCAGAAAGAGATGGGAGAAATTTCACTTATAATTATCTTAACTTGGGCTAGGCCAGGCACGGTGGCTCACACCTGTAATCCCAGCACTTTGGGAGGCCAAGGCGGGTGGATCACGAGGTCAAGAGATCGATACCATCCTGGTCAAAATGGTGAAACCCCGTCTCTACTAAAAATACAAAAAATTAGCTGGGCATGGTGGCACGTGCCTGTAATCCCAGCTACTCAGGAAGCTGAGGCAGGAGAATTGCCTGAACCCAGGAGGCGGAGGTTGCGGTGAGCCGAGATCGCGCCATTGCACTCCAGCCTGGGTAACAAGAGCGAAATTCCATCTCAAAAAAAAAAAATAAACAAATAACTTGGGCTAAATAGGAAAAATAACTGTGCTTTTTAGGAAAAGGGTCAGAAGAATATTATATTAAAATATACAGATTAGGAATTACCTATAGGAATGTGTTTTGGTTCAGTGTAAAAGAAGATGAAAGATCTTATGAGCTGAACACGGAATGAAACTTAAAGTGATTCTCAGGGACCCTGTAGATAAAAGTAACCCGTCAGAAGTGGTGGAACCCCTAATGCCTACCTGTTTGAAAACAGGAGTTTGTTTGAAAAGCAGTAGCATCTGAACATGTTATCTGAGGCTGGCACTTTAAATAAGCCTGTGTTTATGTTGTTTAAAGGAAAGATGTGAAGCCCCAGAGCATCTGGCTAAAATTGGATGCAGAGAGGGAGAAAGCAGTGTGTTACACTCATTAACACCATTTCAGTTTTAGGGTAAATAGGTAGACTTTCATGTGTTAGCATGCAGTCTTTTTTCCATGAGAAAGAAACTCGTCTTTTGGTGGCACTTCTGTATAAAGATGAGAAGTTTGGGCATGTTTGTCTAACTTCTTAGTCTGAGTGTTTTGTGGAGAGTCAGTGTGGTGTGATGGAAAGAACATGAACTTCGGACACAGTTGGACCTGGGTTTGAAAGCCGTCTGTGTGACTTTCATAAAGTTATGAATCACTCTGGATTTTAGGTTTCTCATCTGTAAAATGAAAATATACTACTTACCTTGGAAATTTGTTTGGAGAATTAGAAATATTCAAGAAGATGTGAATAAATATCTGGCACATTTCAGGAATTTAACAGGTATTTATTGAGCAGACACTGTAGGATGAAAAGAAATTTTAAGAATCCTACTTTGTCTCCAGGTAGCGGCTATTGCTGCTACTACTACTACGACTGCTTTCTGTTAGGTTTAAAGATATTTTGTTTTTCAATTCCTGTATTCAAAGAGTTGTATACCCCAAGAATCTGTGCTATAAAATAGAATGTAGTGACTGCTATAAGAGAGGTTCAGCATACCTCATTGGCACTTGGAGAGAGGAAAATGACTTCAGAATAGAAGAGTCAGGGAAGGAGTCTTAGAAGTGGTGACATTCACCTCAGGCTTTTAAGATAAAAGGATTGTTTGTGTGTTTTTATAAAGAAATACCACAATCTAGATAATAGTCTCTTGGAGAATGTTTTGCCTTCAAAGTAAAGTGAAAATACTGGATTGACCCTTGACTGTGATTTGGAAGACTGATGCCCTTTCTTGTAATCCTTAAAATTGGTATAATGTAAGCAGAGGTCATCCATCTTTTTCAGTATTTGTCTCCATATTCCTGAAGAGCCTGTCTCAGAAGGCAAGCAGTCCACCTTCTTGGCCTCCACTGAAACCAAATAAAAGAGGACTATTTAGGAACACCTTTAGGTAATGCTCATTGTTGCTTAATTTGACCTGCTCTCTTTAGATTATTCTATTACTAGGAGGTAGGTCCATATAAACTCATCATTCCTTCAAGTTAGTAATAAAGAGAGCTCTCAGTTACTGAGTACCTGCTGGATGCTAGGTACCCCTCTGGAATGCTTACATATGTTATTACATCTTATCCTTGGAACTATCTAGGTTGGCCATGGTGGTTTATGCCTGTAATCCCAGCACTTTGGGAGGCTGAGGTGGGAAGATCACTTGAGTCCAGGAGTTTGAGACTGGCCAGGGCAACATAGTAAGACCCTGTTCCTACAAAAACTGAAACGTTAGTTGGGCATGGTACTGCATGCTTCTAATCCCAGCTACTCTGGAGGCTGAGGAGGGAGGATTGCTTGAGCCCAGGAGACTGAGGCTGCCTGAGCCACACTCACACCACTGCACTCCAGCCTGGGTGACTGAGCCAGACCCTGTCTCAAAAAAATAACAACTGTAGTATAAGGTGGTTTGTATTTTCCCCATTTTTCGGATGATGCTCAGAGAGATGGACTACCCTAAGGTCATATAGCTAGTGACTCAAGGAATCCTTGCTTTCTTTGTCTGAATATTCTTCTGGGTTTACCAAGCTATACTGATTGATTGATTTTTATTTTTTCTTATCTTCTTCTCTTCTTTTGTCATTGAAGGAATATTTATTTATTTTTTGAGCTGGAGTTTCACTCTTGTTGCCCAAGATGGAGTGCAATGGCATGGTCTCGACTCACTGCAGCCTCCGCCTCCTGGGTTCAAGCCATTCTCCTGCCATGGCCTCCCCAGTAACTGGGATTATAGGTGCCCGCCACCATGCCTGGCTAGTTTTTGTGTTTTAGTAGAGATGGGGTTTCACCTTGTTGGCCAGGCTAGTCTCCAACTCCTGACCTCAGGTGATTTGCCCACCTCAGCCTCCCAAAGTGTTGGGATTACAGGTGTGAGCCACTGTGCCCAGCCTTTTTTTTTTTTTTAAAAGAGCCAGTGTCTTGCTGTGTTGTGCCCAGACTGGACTCTCACTCCTGGGCTCAGTTGATCCTTTTACCTCAGCTTCCCAAGTAGCTGGGACCACAGGTGCATGCTATCACACCTGGCTAATTTTTTATTTACTTATTTATTTATATAGGGATAGGGTCCTACTCTGTTGCCCAGGCTGGAGTTCAGTGGTCCAATCATAGCTCACTGCAGGCTCAACTTCCTGGGCTCAGACAGTCCTCCCACCTCAGCCTCTAGATTAGCTGGAACTACAGACTCTCAGCACCATGCCTGGCTATTTTTTTTTTTTTTTTTTTGAGACAGAGTCTTGCTCTGTCACCCAGGCTGGAGTACAGAGGCACAATCTCAGCTCACTGCAACCTCCACTTCCCATGTTCAAGTGATTCTCCTGCCTTAGCCTTCTGAGTAGCTGGGATTTACAGGCACGTGCTACCACACCCACCTGATTTTTATATTTTTAGTAGAGACAGGGTTTCATCATGTTGGTCAGGCTGGTCTCAAACTCCTGAATCATAGTCCGCTTGTCTTGGCCTCCCAAAGTGCTGGAATTACAGGCGTGAGCCGTGACACCCGGCCCTCTGGTTAATTTTTTCTATTTTTTAAATAGAGACAAGGTTTCTCCATGTTACCCAGGCTGGTCTCAAACTCCTGGGCTCAAGCAATCTGCCCATCTCAGTCTCCCAGAGTGCTGGGATTACAGGCATGAGCCACTATGCCTGGCCTATTTTTATTTTTAATTTTTAACTTTTGTAAGTACATAATAGTTGTATATATTTATGGGATCCAGCATACTTTAAAATTTTTTTATAAAGATAGGGTCTTCCTATGTTGCCCAGGCTGGTTATATTGATTGTTTATTTATTTTATTTACTATTTTTTGTTTTAGAGCTGAAGTCTCACTTTGTTGCCCAGGCTGAAGTGTAGTGGAACACTCAGTTATGGCTTGAACTCCTGGGCTTAAGGGATCCTCTTGCCTCAGCCTCCTGAGTAGCTGGGACTACAAGTGCACACCACTGAACTTAGCTGAGTTTTTCATTGTTTACAGAGACAGGGCCTTGTCATTTTGCCCAGGCTGGTCTCAATCTCCTGAGCTCAAGGGATCCTCCCACCTTGGCCTCCCAAAGTGCTGGGATTACAGTCATGAGCCACCACTCCCAGACAGTATGTATTTGTATATCCAGACATACATAAACACAGAAAAGGGGCTGGGCGCGGTGGCTCACTCCTGTAATCCCAGCATTTTGGGAGGCTGTGGAGGGCAGATCACTTGAGCTCAGGAGTTCAAGACCTGCCTGGCCAACATGGTGAAACCTCATCTATACCAAAAATGCAAAAATTAGCTGGGCATGGTGGCACGTGCCTATGGTCCCAGCTACTCGGGAGACTAAGGTGAGAGGATAGCTGGAGCCCAGGAAGGGGAGGTTGCAGTGAGCTGAGATCGTGCCACTTCACTCCAGCCTGGGTGACAGAGTAAGACCCCCATATCAAAAAAAAAAGAGGGTATGATCTCCATCATGGTCCATTATTGACTGAAACGTTATGTAGTACATAACTGTATTCTCTTGTAAGTCCGAATTGTAGGATGCATTTTAGGGTTAGAGAGATTTTTTTTTTTGAGACAGAGTCTCGCTCTCTTGCCAGGCTGCAGTGCAGTGGCATGATCTCTGCTCACTGCAACCTCCGCCTCCCGGGTTCAAGTGATTCTCCTGCCTCAGTCTCCCAAGTAGCTGGGACTACAGGCATGCGCCACCACACCCAGCTAATTTTTGTATTTTTTAGTAGAGACAAGGTTTCACCATTTTGCCAGGATGTCTCAATCTCTTGACCTTGTGATCTACCTCGGCCTCCCAAAGTGCTGAGATTACAGGCATGAGCCACCATACCCAGCCAGTTAGAGAGATTTTTTTGAAGCCTACCATGTCCACCTTCTGAGGCCGGAGGATTTTTTGAGCTCAGAAGTTCATGGCTTCAGTGCACTAAGACTGTACCTATGAAGAGCCACTAAATTTCAGCCAGGTAACATGGTGAGACCTTATCTCTAAAATAATATGTTTATATTTTATTGACTCTGAGGTGTACATTTTTTTCCTCACATTTTAACATCTCTATTTTGACACCCAGGCTAGAGTGCAGTGGTGCGATCACTGCTCACTGCAGCTTTGACCTCCTGGGCTAAAACGATCCTTCCATATCAGCCTCCTGAGTAGCTGGGACTACAGGTGTGCATCACCACATTCAGCTAATTTTTGTATTTTTCGTAGAGATGGGATTTCACCACATTGCCCAGACTGATCTCAAAAGCCTGAGTTCAAGTGATTCACTCGCCTTGCCTCCCAAAGTGCTTGGATTACAGGCATGAGCCACTGTACCCTCCCCATTTTAACATCTCTTGAATTATAATGCCTCTTATAATAAGTGGCATTTTAGATTTGATGTGTTAGAAATCCATTGGAATTATGAATTTTCCATAAATACTGTGGTAAAGTTCAGGACTTCTGTTTATCATATTAGCTCACCTTGAAAAACCTTCCCCTCTGTTTTTCACATTCAGTTCTACCCAGTTCAGATCTTGGGTTTGGGGTTTTTGTTTGTTTGTGTTTTGAGACAGAGTCTCACTGTGTTTCAAAGGCTACAGTGCAGTGGTGCAGATATTGGCTTATTGCAGCTTCAACCTCCTGGATTAAAGTAATTCTTCTGCCTCAGCTTCTCAAGTAGATGGGACTACAGGTGTGTACCACCACACCTGGCTGATTTTTAAATTTTTTTGTAGAGTCTTGTCATGTCACCTAGGCTAATCTCGAACTCCTGGGCTCAAGCAATCCTCCAACTTCGCCTTCCAAAGTGCTGGGATTACAGCATAAGTCACTGCACCCGGCCCCAGTTTAGATCTTTAAGGTTCCAGAGAGTCTGTTCAGCCCCTTTAGTTCACAGTGATCTTTTCATCCTTTCTATTGTCATTGTTGAGTACATCATTCATTTGATAATTGAACTGTTTATTTGCTATATTGTTACTTAACTGTGGTTTTATCTGTCTTCAACTAAATTATTAGCTCCTGGAGTCAAGAAAGAGATTTTATACTTCCTTGTGTCTTTTAGTATCTTCTTGATAAATATTCAGTGATTGATAAAGAGTGCTATAATTAGTAGTTAACCATTAATACAACCTGCAGTTATTAAGACAGTATTGTATAATGGTTAAAAGAACCATATATAGAACATTTAGAACAGTGCAAGTGCTAGATAGCTGTTAATCATTCTGCTACTGCTACTATCACCACCACTACCATTATACTACTGTTACTTTAATTATTTTGTGTCAGGCACCGGGCTAAACATTTTATACACGCATTATTTCATTTTTCTTTACAATAGCTTTACAAACTAGGGGTCATAATAATTTAACAGGCTAGGAAATAGACTGAGAGATTAGACTGCTTGCTAGGGTTCCAGAGCTAAAATGTGGCAGTGGTAAAGCGAAACCCACACCTATATCTCCTAATGTTCATGCTCTTGCTCTGCCCACTGCTTGCTAGATTTTTAGGGCTTTGGCAACTTCATAGTAAACTGAGGTTCGAAAGGAAAAAACAGATACTTATTTTTCCCACTGCTCAAGGGCTTTTGCTTGTAAGTCTCATGCTTTGAGTGCTGACTAGACCTTGTGAGAGGAAGTAAATGTACAGCTGCCCTTTGCTGCTGACTTTTAGTCAGTTGCTGGTGGCTTGGCCATTACTGACAGATGTATATGTGATACTTTTTCGGGAATTCTTGTTAAAACTGGCTATTGAATAGTCACTTTTCTATGGAATTACATGGCAGTTTGCTCCATAATTCCATTCCCTGTCTCACATACAGTTGTGATTTCTTGGTCTCTCTTCTCACTCAAGTTGGTGTATTAATAGTTACATCTCAGGACTGTGGCTTCTGCCTTCTCCATGACCACACGGTGTGTTTGTATTGCCCTGAAGTGTCAGCAAAACATTTTGCTGAATTTTCTTTTTGTTTTTGCTCTGTAACCTTCTTTTCCCTGGCCTTTTTCAGTTGTGTAAAGTTGGCTTCTTTCTTGGTCTTTCCATCCCAGAGAGGATGCAGTTACTGCAGAGAGAAGCTTGCAATAAGAAGTAAGGCATCATAAAAATTAAAATAAATGGTTAGACAGCTAGCCAGATGAATTGAGACTTAGTGCCTGATGGGCAATTCAGCTCTTATTGTTTCCTTCCTCTTCCATTTTCAAACCTGCCACTGTAACTAATCCACCAGTGGGTACTCTAGTACCTTGTCCAAAGGAAGTTTAGCCTACAGTACTCAATGCTACTTGCAGGGATCGAAAGGTTACAGTCTAGCTCCATCTTCTCCATCCCAGAGTATGATAGTAAAATGGGGTTAGACCCTTACATAAAAACCAGCTGTGTATTGGACTTTTGGTGTTCGTTTGGGAGAATACATGCCCATGTTTGGGTTCCTCCTGGGTACTTGCAGAGGAATGCATTTTGTATCTATTCTCTAATCTCAAATTTCTGGGTACCACCAACTGGAAAGCACTCTCTTTTGTCATTGGCTATAAATGTGAAAAGAAGTGTTTGAATGTGAACAGTATTTTACTGGGGTTTGTGTGAGTTATTGACATATTTCTAGTAATCTAGTGAACTGATTTGTTGAGGTTTGATACTATACTTTTTTTGTTTTGTGTGTGGTTGTTTGTTTTTTCAGAGCAGCTTGGTTGTTTTTCATGTTAAACTCCTGTGTAAATTTAATATTCAGTTGATGACAATGGTTGAAAGAAATCGGTATCTTATTAGGAGTAAAGGGTAAGATTTCTCCATTTATGAGTATAATTATTCATAATCTATGTTTATCCAATCTAAGTAAAAGGATAGGTAGTTTGAAGTATTTCAAACCATACAATTTTGGGAATACAGGTTTTGCTAGAAATTGGCATTAGACTGAGAAAGTAAAATGAACTTTGTAACTGAAAGTGATCAGTAACCACAGTGTAGATCCCATGTAAATAAGTGGATCCATAACAGGGAATTGGGTTAAGATGGAGATAAAAGAAATACTTCATGTGGGTAAATCTTTTCCTCAGAGTTAAGAATACTTTGCCTACAAAATCTCAGTTTTATATAGGAACTTTCAAGCATTTTTAGTGTAGTTTACAGCTGGACTAGAGGGATGAATTGAAATTTTATCCCCAATTGCCAGTCATCATTAGACTAAGAGCTACAATCCAGGTTTCCAACTCAGTTTAAATGTATTTTCTTTTGGACAACCAGATGGATCCTACTAAAAGGAGAGTCTAATTTTGGCCATTTAGAAGACAGTTTTCTATGAAAAACTTAATACTGGAAGAAACCAATTTTGAAGGTTAAAGAGATTCCCCCAATTTTAGTTTTAAGAACAAAACTATGATTAGACCGTGAAGTGTAAAAAGGTAAGAACAAAATGTTCTATTGCGTCCAAAGATAATAAAAAGTTATAGAATTACCAGGTGTGAATGGTCCTTCGTGGATGTACCTTGTGCTAAAGGAGTAAGATACTGGATTTTAGAAGTTCTTTTTCCTCAGCCACTGTCTTAAAGCCATATCAAGACAAGATAGATCCCTGCATTGATTGGATGTAGGCACAGAATTGTTGTGTAATTCCTTTATGAAATTGTAAGTATCTCCTGCTTTTAGATCACAAGTAAGCTCTTTTTCTCAGTTTTCCCAGTCAGATATTTTGTGTCTACTGCAGGAGTTCCATTTCTGCCCTACTAACTCCTTTGGACATTGTTTTAGTGACCTAAACGGATTTGTCAGTTATTCCTTGTGCTTGGAGAGAGTGTGGTTATATTTGTTAGTTCAGCCCCACCCTGTATTTCAACAGGAAGTGGGTGGGTGCCTAAGCCTATAATGAAGCGTTCTTCCTTGTAGTTGCTGCATGGTAATGAGGACTGCTATATGCAACAGTAAATTCATTTTAATATACAGACTTAAACATTTTAATATACAGACTTAAATTACGGTAAGACCATGTATGTCTATCATTTTGAAGTCAAATGACTATTCAACTTAACAACTGAAAGTCTTGAACCTGGTGAAATGCATACTTTTTTCTTCTTCTTTTTAAGACAAAGAAGACTTTTTGAGTCTTGCTGTCACTCAGGCTGGAGTGCAGTGGCGTGAACATAACTCTCTGCAATCTCCAAGGCTCGAGCAATCTTCCTGCCTCAGTCCCCTGAGTAGCTGGGGCTACAGCTTCATGCCACCACACGTAGCTAATCTTTTTTAGTAGAGATGAGGTCTGGCTATGTTGCCCAGGCTGGTTTTGAATTCCTGGGCTCAAGCAGTCCTCCTTTCTCAACCTCCCAAAGTATTAGGATTACAGGTGTGAGCCACCACACCCAGCCATATTCTTTAACATAAAGAAATGTATCTTTTGAAAGAGGAAACTACAAAGTAAACCTCTACTCATATGTCCCCATCCAAAGTGCTGTTAACTATAGAACAGTGGGAAACGCTGAAGTGAAAGCAGAAGTCTTAATTGCCACACATGCAACATCCCCACATGTTCCATCCCCTGCTACTGCTGATCAGCATTTTGGGGTACGTTTCAAAGAGGAACTGCCTTGAGAAGCATTTCTGTTGTGATGGTTATTGCTATAGCTCAAATATGCTTGCTTTTTGGATGTGACCATAGAAATCTGCAGGTGTTATCAGTGACCTTGGCTCAAAATGCAGCATTGTTTATTTGTCATGAACAGCTAGTAATAAACATAGCCAGAATGAGCAGTCATCTGTCTTCTCTCCTGGTACGGAATTCAGAGTGTAGGGCACAGATGAGTGCATCCTCCCTTCTCTCACAGATACCCATCCCTTTGTATTTTCTTCCACTCTCCAACTCCCACCTCACCCCACCCCACCTCACCTCACCCCACCCCACCCTACACCAGGCTGTTGGGAGCAGAATCATGAGAGTTCAGAAAGTAGGGTGGATATTGGAGTCTCTGTTGCCCAAACTGGAGCACAGTGGCACAATCACATCACACTGCAGCCTCAACCTTCTGGGTTCGAGTGATCCTCTCACCTCAGCTTCCCTAGTAGCTGAGACTATAGGCATACACCACCACACACCCAGCTAATTTTTAAATTTTTTTGCAGAGACAGGGTCTCACTTTGTTGCCCAGGTTGGTCTTCAACTTCTGAGCTCAAGCAAACTTCTGGCCTCAGCTCTCAAAGTGTTGGGATTACAGGTGTGAGGCATTGTCCCTGGCCCCAGAGTCTCTTTTTAACTTTATACTGACCAAATGTAATACATAAAAATACTCCATGATAACTTCAAATATACAGACTTCAACAATCTCACTGTTTGAGGGGACCTTAAAGGGCCTCATCTGGTTTCCATTTCTTTTTTTTTTTTTTTTTTGAGACAGAGTCTTGCTCTGTCACCAGGCTGGAGTGCAGTGGTGTAATCTCAGCTCACTGCAGCCTCCACCTCCTGGGTTCAAGCGATTCTTCCGCCTCAGCCTCCCGAGATGCTAGGACCATAGGCGTGTGCCACGGCGCCCAGCTAATTTTTTTGTATTTTTGGTAGAGACGGGGTTTCAATGTGTTGGCCAGGATGGTATTGATCTCTTGACCTCGTGATCCACCCGCCTTGGCCTCTGAAAGTGTTGGGATTACAGGCGTGAGCCACCACGCCTGGCCTCCAGTTTGCATTTCAAAGCATGAATACCATCATGGCTCTAACAGTCCAGACTGGTCAGTATACTGCCGGGCCAAGGTTAGGAAGGCCTGGCAGTCTTTTATTTGTTTTCAGACTCATTCTCAAGTCCCTTAGGCTGAAACTTGCTACAGATGAAGATGGGGTTGCTGCTGAGTCTGGCCTGGATGTCTGAAACTGGTCCAAAAGACAATTTTTTCCTTTGGAATTTTTTGGGTAGCTAACTCCCGATCAGTCTGGGAGCCTTTTGGGTCTAAATAGCCTCAGGGCTTTGTCTGGAACTTCCTTTGGGCCATTCTGGATCTCATAGGTCCTACTAACTAGACAAATGTAGACCTGGAGAAGAAGCTTGATTCATGACCATAATCCACCCCTCTATACGGGCCCTAAATGTGCCTCTGATTGTGTGATCAGAATGCAAGTGGATGTTGGCTGCGTGAGGAGTTTATGGCAGTTTGGGTAGAAGAGAATCTAGAAATTTTAGAGCTGAGAAGCTTCTAATAGATTATTTAGCTTAGTTCATTTATTTTGTAGATGAGGACACTAAAGCCCAGAATAAAAATTGTAACATCTTTGATTTAGAAGGCATTGTAGAGGTCATCTAGTCTGACCTTCCAGCACCTTCTTAAATGCTAGAAATTTCTCCCCCAATATGCCTGATAGCTGGTCATCCAGAGGATGGGGCTAGAGAACTCATAACCTTATCTAAATATAACCCATTCTACTATAGGACAATTCTCATTAAAATGACCTAGATAAATTGAAATCTACTTCCCTGTAACTTTTATATTCTCAGCAGTTCTAATTTAATTCCTCTTCTATGTAACATCTCCCAAGGTAAGACCTTCTCAAATCCCCAAATTAGCAGATATCACTATAGTATGTAATTTCCCTAATCAAAGTAAAAGATGTCTGAAAAAGACCTTCACTGATTCCATAAAGACAGGGCATTCCACTCTTTCATGTATCCAGAATGTCCCTTTTTGACCAAGAACCACCACTTCATTGGTTTTCTTCACTTTCTCTGTGTTTCCCTCATTGGCACTAGCATTCTGACACTTTTAATAAAGAAACATACATTTTATCACTTTGTGAGTATAACTGTATAAAACTAAAGAGAGCAACAGGTAGGGCTGAAGGGCTAGACTCACCTCTGCAACTGCAGTCCATCTAGTTTCTCCACTCCTATTGGCTAGCTGTGGTGTGGTGGGCCTTTCCATTTCTCCTTTCTCCTTCTCAGCTGCTGAAGTTTCCCAATTGATCTTCTGTGCTTATGCAGAATGATTTGTCTAAAATGCAAATGTAGCCCTGATCTACTTCCTTAATTCAGTGGTTCCCCAACACCTAGTGCTCTATACCAGTAAAGTGCTGCTGATCATAGAGAAGCCTTTCTCAACTGGAGTTCCATGAGAGAATTAAATCTTAAGGTCATTAAGCATTCATCGTATATAATATATTAACTTTTCTCCAGTATGCATAGAATGGTGCTAGTTACGTACAGTCTTGAGGAGAATTGAGAAAACTGTCACTGTAATCATCTTTTTTGTTCTGTGGTTCAGATAAGGAATCCAGTTATGAAAGACTGGAAGAAAGAGATAGTATATGTTCTTCAAGAGGTCCAGGATCACAGCTGGAAGCAGCTGCCAGGAAAAACTCCAGGAAGAATATCTTTGAAAGCTAGTTTTGTCTTTAAATTTTTTTAATATAAATATTTCATTCCACCACATAATATGTCTATGGTTAAAAGTATTTTTATCCAGACTGGGTAACAAGAGCAAAACTCCGTCTCAAAAAAAAAAAAAGTATTTTTAAATATTTATCAATGAGGGACCAGGTACGGTGGCTCACACCTATAATCCCAGCATTTTGGGAGGCCAAGGTGGGGAGATGGCTTGAGGCCCAGAGTTAGAGACCATCCTGGACAGCATAGCAAGGCCCCATTTCTTTTTCTTTTTTTTTTAAAGGAGTCTAACTCTGTCACCCTGTAGTGCAGTGACACGATCTTGGCTCACTGCAACCTCCAAGGCCCCATCTCTATAAAAAATAATAAATTAGTCAGTTATGGTGGCATGTGGCTATAGTCCTAGCTACTTGGGAGGCTGAGGTGGGAGCATCACTTGAGCTCAGGAGTTTCAGCTTGCAGTGAGCTATGATCGTGCCACCACACTCCAACCTGGGAAACAGAGTGAGGCCCAGATGACAGAGTTAGACCCTGTTTCTTAAAATAAATAATAAGATAAAATATTTATCAACGAATAGGATTTATTCTACAGGAGGATTTGCCTAGGGACTGTGGAACTACAAATAACTGCCTTTTTTTTTTTTTTTTACTTTAAAGCCCTGTAATGGGTATTTTATTTTATATGTATTATTTAATATCTCTAGGAAAATTGCCCCCAAGATCACACAGATCAGTTAGTAAGGTGTACTAGTCAGGGTACTAACCCAAGAATGTCTTGACTTCATAAAGCCCGTACATTTTCTACAACTTGAGGTGTGAGAGAGAAAGCCTGGAAATCTTTTTGCCCAATTCTAAGTTTATTATTTTCTGAATGTAAGATTTTTTTTCTTCTTGGTCAAGTTACTGTTGTGGTTCAGATCATGAATAATTTCATACTTCTTGTGCATACCAATCTTTGATTATCCAAAAGAAAAATGAGCAATGGTGCATGTAATTTCACATAGCAAGGAATCTTGTCCCTCTTTGGTGGCTTTGAAACAATAGCAGATAAACTTTTCTAATTGTTTTGTTCTAGTATATATTGACATATTGTTATTTCTTGAGTACTCTCCCACTGGTTGTGGGAACTGGCCTTTTTGACAAGAAGAAGGATAGGATGGGATCTATACTGTCCAGTGCCTGCTGAATGGGCTGTTTTCTAACCATTTGCTTTTGAAAACTTGGTTCCAGGTAAACCCCAACCAGAGGACATGGAGTTAATTCCATTTGTTCTGCTTTTCCAAGGTACAAAGTACCAAGGTGTTAGAATTTGCCCCCCACACTCAATCTGAAATTTATATAGCCATCTGGAATCTAGTTTCTATTAGATATCCAGAGGGAAAGTCCAGAATGCCATCAGTGGTCACATTCAGCACAGAATTTCAAGGTAGTCTGGTTCTTTTAGCTCCTCTGAGAAGCTGGAATGAGTACTGAAATGATTACCAGTAGAAGAGCCACAGTGGCTGTTTTCAATCATTCCTGGCTGTACACCAAATTTCTGGTTGATCTTGAAAGTTTGAAATTTGGAAATCTAAGGACACCTAGAGGATGGTGCTCAGAGCCCTGCAAGGTTGTTTCATTTGGAACCTCCTCCCACCTTTCCTGTTCTAAACTCTTTTTTTTTTTTTTTTTTTTTTTTTTTTTGAGACAGAGTTTCGCTCTTGTTACCTGGGCGGGAATGCAATGGCGGCATCTCGGCTTACCGCAACCTCCACCTCCTGGGTTCAAGCAATTCTCCTACCTCAGCCTCCCGAGTAGCTGGGATTACAGGCACACACCACCATGCTCAGCTAATTTTTTGTATTTTTAGTAGTGACGGGGTTTTCACCATGTTAACCGGGATGGTCTCAATCTCTTGACCTCATGATCCACCCGCCTCGGCCTCCCAAAGTGCTGGGATTATAGGCATGAGCCACCGCGCCAGGCTCTAAACTCTCTTTTTACCATGTGGTACTGAAGATTGCATCTTAGTACCTGATACCCCTTACATTAAATAAAAGAGGGAAAGAGTTAAATTGGAAAGTTCAGGGTTTGGAACTAGAAAACCCTTGAGGTTAAAGGGGGAGTTTCGCAGAGGAATGGAATGGAAATCATTTCCTTAGACAGTAGACAAGTATTCAGGAAACACCTCTGCACCCCAAAGATAGGCACAGCTGCCACACAGTGACTATTAAAGGGAGGTTCAAAGTTATAAGCAAACAGCTGATTCTCTTGGTTCTTGGGCTGTTGCTGTTGGTGACAGGAAATCTTGTTCCCCAAGCTGCTGGCTTCCTGTTTTATTTTTACTTGTAGCAGATCAGAATGTCCATAACAAGGAGCAGTCTGTTCCAAAGGGTTCTACTCCCGCTTTGAGCCTGAAAGGCTTTTTTTTTTTCTCTCTCTTTTGGTCAGACAATATGTCTGTAATGTTTAGTTTGGTTTAAGCATTTTATATTCATAGTCAACTTTTTGGTGATGAGCTGGTGTTTTAAGATTTGATGTAAGTAAACCCGTTTTGCCTTTTTTTTTTTTTTTTTTTAAAAAAGGAGTTTATAATATTGGGGACTTAGCCCAGCTACTCAGAAGGCTAAGGTGGAAGGATCATTTGAGTCAGGTGGTCAAAGCTATAGTGAGCTGTGATCGCACCATTGCGCTCCATAGTGGATGACAGAGCAAGGCCCCATCTCAAAAAAACAAAAAGGCTGGGCGCATTGGCTTACGCTTATAGTCCCAGCACTTTGGGAGGCTGAGGTCAGGAGTTCAAGACCAGTCTGGGCTACACGGCAAAACCTCATCTCTACAAAAAATACAAAAATTAGCTGGGCGTGGTGGTGCATGCCGGTAGTCCCAACTACTTGGGAGGCTGAGGCAGGAGGCTGGCTTGAGCCCAGGAGGTGGAGGTTGCAGTGAGCTGAGTCTGCACCACTGCACTCCAGCCTGGGTGAGAGAATGAGACCCCATCTCAAAAAAGAATAAAAAATAAGAAAAAAAATTGAGGATTTAGATATATTAACTTTATGCTTTACCTTTTCGTTTAAAGTGAATCTGCATGAAACCATTAGGCTGTTTTCGATTTCTTTAGTTTTACAAGATATGGAGAAGAGAACCAGTCCAGCATGCCTTGACTATAGTCACATCCATTTTGTGGAAATTAAAACCCTTTCCTATCCTTGTAAAACTAGGAATTTGGTAATCTAAATCTAAAACAATAGCTCAGCATGAACCTGAAGTAATGGGGAATTTCCTAGGGAAAGGGGCTCAGCCCACCGGATAAGAAACAGTAACTGGAAGGTTTCCGGATCTGCTCCAGACATTTCCTGCTGTCTCTAGAGCCTTTTGGCCCAGGTGTGTTGAACCAGATGGAAGTGAGAAAGGGAGCTGTTGGGTAGAAGAGAAAGCACCAGGGACTTTATAGCACAGTTTACCCAGCATCATGTTTGACATATTGAATGTGTAAAATTTTTACTTTATATTCTCTCATTCTGTCAATTTACAAACTAAACTTAATACTGGCATTAGTATTAGTCATACATTAACAGCCATTCACCAAGGAAGGACTGGAAAAGTTATATCCTAATGTATATCGATCACTATTGGCAGCTTGATTTCATTGTGGAGATTATCAGGTGACAGTGCTCTTTTTTGATCTTTATAATTGGTGACCCAGAATCTGATCTGTGCTGGTTATGAACACCCCAAGGATAGGATCTGTACCATCCAGTGCCTGCTGAATGGGCTGTTTTCTAACCGTGCCTCCTTGCCTCTGGGGACTCTTGTTGGTTGGAGCAGTAGTTGGCGCTTTAAGGTTTCTATGCTGCCTCTGTACCTTAGGCAGCAGTCATCAGTCCAGAATTTCTAAACTTACACAGCAGATCTTCTAATAGCAAACCTTAAAAAGGGCAGGGGAGGGAGGACTTAAAAATGAAAGAAAAAGAAAGATAGGAGGAGTGAAGGTTTTTTTTTTTAAAGCTGTTTTAGATCAGGGTAAGACAAAAAAAAAAACAAAAAAGATTCACACAGCCCTAGTGTGCCTGGAATTTGTGGTTGAGTAATACTTTCCTGTTATTTCTTTTTTAGGTTGTTTTTCATCATTCAGAACATTGCCTGAAGCAGGTCCACCATGCCGTTAGTAACAAGGAACATCGAGCCAAGGCACCTGTGCCGTCAGACGTTGCCTAGCGTTAGAAGCGAGCTGGAATGCGTGACCAACATCACCCTGGCAAATGTCATCCGACAGCTGGGCAGCCTGAGTGAGTGCCTCGGAGAGCCTGTGCTTTGCCCTCAGGGGTCGTTGGTGCTCTTTATTTAGTTTCCTTCTCCTCCTGCGTTCCTGTTTCTCCCCCATCTGCCTTCCCTAGGTAATGCAAAATGTATCCTCCCTCTCCTCCCCAAAGAGAGGCTCCCTTTTGGTGTAGCTTCTTCTCTTCAACCTTCTTTATCTACCACCACACTCTAGGTTCCCTCCCCCTCCCCCTCCACCTGCTTCAACAGAAATCTGTGGGAAGGGTGGCAGGAAGGGCTGCAGCAAAAACTGCAGACGGAATGACAGAGCAGAATTCTGTATGTGTAAAGTGGGAGGTTCACAGAGCAGTATCTTGGGTCGGGGAATGTGCCTGTAATTACATGAGCTGTTCGATGTAGCTTGACTTTGTTGAAGCCTCAAATGTGCCAATAGTCTTTATCTACCCAACACCCCCACCCCTTTTCTTCCCAAAGAGGAGCAAAGTAAACATGCCTTTGGAGAGATTCTGACTGACTTGTCCACCCTGGTACACATTTAATTGTGCTGCAAGCCCCCAGGTTCAAGTTCAGGGTACAAATTACTTCTGCAGTCTCTGGGGTATTGGGAGTTTTGCAAGCTGTGTGAACATACAGTGACACAAATAGTAGCTGGAGCCATTCTTCTTTAGGAGGAAGATGGGGGTTAGCCCAGACTGTTTTGGAGCTGAAGGAAAGCCAGCTCAACTATATATATATTTTTTTTAATTGGCAAGAATGAATGAGACTGCTTTGGGTGGGGTACATGCATGTGGTTTGGATTCATTCTGAATCAAGTTGACTTTGTTTGCTTGAAGCTGAGATATGGGAAGGGCAGATGCTTGGATTGGCTCTGCATTTGTCTAGTGCCACTCCAGCTCCCATAAGCACCTCCGTCAAAATGCCATTTAGTGATCTTCCTTAGCAAAGGCATCTTGATGTGAATTATTTCAGGCACTCACTCCTCCTATCGCATCACTGCCCTTAGTGAAGGCAGTGGAATATCAAGAAAGCCTGCATTCCCCCGGATAGCAATAGGCCCAGCCTTTAAAATAGGAGTCTGAGGAGACAGAACTGTATGACCAGATGATGTATGGAGTCTGAGATTCCTAAGCCTTCACCTACCTCAGGGACCATCTCAGTTGATCCAGGGCTTTTGAAAAACCTAGATGGGGCATCATGAAGAAATGAAACCCTGCCAGTGCCTGTCTTATACAAAAGAACATTGACAGTAGCACAACAGCAGTGCAGCTGACATGAAGGCTGCAGAAAGCCTCACTGCTTTTTAAAGGCATAATTTCTGCCTCTCTCTCTCCCTGAGAAGGCCAAATGGGTGGAAGTCAATCACACACTGGTTCCTTCTTCACAGGACAAAGAATATCTAGTTAATGGTGCTTCTTATTTTCACTTACTGAAGTTATGCTCTCAGCTGTTTTTCCACGGTGGTGTTGATGGGTGCCATTGCTCACACTTGCACTTGTGATCAGACCACTCCTATCTTGTAGAAGCTGATCTGAGGGCCAAAGTCACCTTATGCCCAAGGAAACAAGATTTTCTTACATCGTGGGGGCTAACTGACCCTTTATTCATCTGATAAACATGTGTTGAATGTATTTTATATACCAGATGCTGAAGGGGATACAGTAATAATAAGAAATGGTCTCTGCCCTCCAGGAGCTCATTATCTACAAGGGGAGACAGAAATAAATAATTCTTAACAGGAGCTGGGCGTGGTGGCTCACACCTGTAATCCCAGCACTTTGGGAGGCTGAGGTGGGTGGATCAGGATTTCGAGACCATGCTGGCTAACATGGTGAAACCCTGTCTTCTCTATTAAAAATACAAAAATTAGCTGGGCGTGGTGGCGGGCACCTGTAATCCCAGCTACTCGGGAGACTGAGGCAGGAGAATCACTTGAACCCGGGAGGCAGAGGTTGCAGTGAGCCGAGATTGCACCACTGCACTCCAGCCTGGGCAACAGTCTCAAAAGGAGAGAGAATGGGGAGAGAGTGAGAAGGGAACCCACATTTGTTGATTGCCTACTTTATTCCAGGTTTGGATAAGATCTTGACATAGATTATCTCATTTAGTCTTCTCAGTAATCCTTTGAGATTAGGTGGTGATATTTTCATTTTTCAGATGAAGAAAAGAAGGCTCAGAAAAATAAGGTAGCTTGGCTCATGCCTGTAATCCCAGCACTTTTGGAGGCTGAGGGGGGTGAATCACAGGAGTTCAGGACCAGCCTGGCCAACATGGTGAAACCCCATCTCTACTAAAAATACAAAAATTAGCTGGGCATGGTGACACAAACCTGTAGTCCCAGCTCCTTGCAGTGAGCCGAGATCATGTCACTGCACTCCAGCCTGGGCAACAGAGTGAGACTCCATCTCAAAAGAAAAAAAAAAATTAAGGTAATTTTCCTAAAGATAGACAGCCAGTAAGAGGCGAAGTCACTGTTTAAATTCAGGCTTCCTATGAGTTTCTTAGCTCTGTCTCTGCCAATATTGCCCTGGTTCAGACTTCATTGACTTTCACCTAAACTATTACCCAAGCCTCCCTCTGCCTTCTTTTGTTGATCCAGCCCCCTTAAATTTGTCCCCTTATCCCTGCCAGAGTGATCTGCCTAAAACTTAAATCTCACTTTTTACTTTTATAATTCTGAATTTCTGAGGCTTTGAAAATTAATTCTGTGTTAACTTTTGGAATGTAACAAATGTTTTTATAGTCAGAGTATACATCTCAACTATTTCTCCTCTTCCTCTCTATGAAATTATCTAGATGCCTTGACTGAGCATGCAGGACCCTCTAAGACATGCCTTACTCTAGACTCATTTTCTGTAATCTGTCTTCCATTTTACAATCTTTTAAAAATCTTTTTACTTCTGAAAGAGCTTTGTTCTTCTTGTTTAGGCTGGAGTACAACGGCGCGATCTTGGCTCACTGCAACCTTTGCCTCTGGGTTGAAGTGATTGTCCTGCGTCAGCCTCCTGAGTAGCTGGGACTACAGGTACCTGCCAACATGCCCACCTAATTTTTTGTATTCTTAGTAGAGATGGGTTTCACCATGTTGGCCAGGCTGGTCTCAAACTCCTGACCTACCTCTGGTTATCTACCCGTCTCGGCTTCCCAAAGTGTTGGGTTTACAAGTATGAGCCACCATGCCCAGCCCTCATTTTACAGTCTTTGAAAAGACTGTAAAATGGGAGAAAGGGAGCCCAGCACAGTGGCTCAAGCCTATAATTCCAGCACTCTGGGAGGCTGAGACAGAAGGATTGCTTATGCTCAGGAGTTCAAGACCAGCCCTGGAAACATACCAAGACCCTGTCACTACAAAATAAATTTAAAAATTATCCAGGTGTGGTGGTGCACAACTGTCGTCCCAGCTGGTTGGAAGGCTAAGGTGGAGGATTGGTTGATCCTGGGAGTTCAAGACTATAGTGAGCCATGATCGTGCTACTGTACTCCAGCCTGGGCAACAGAGTGAGACCTTGTCTCAAATTAATTAATTAATTAATTAATTAATTTAAAGGAAAAAGGAAGGGAAGAAAGAATGAATTATCAATTACTAGTAGTTCTTCTGAGACAGACTATGCTCTTTCATACTTCCATGCAGTACTCTTGCTATCCTGCCTGGCTGAACAGCCCTTGCCATCTTTGGCTGCCTAGCTACCTGTAGGAAAGCCCAGCTCAGGGATCTCCTTTTCCAGGTTGGGCTAAGAGTACACTTTTGAGCTCCCATTACATGCCTATATTATCCTGTCACATTATATTACAGATTACCTATGTCTCTTATACGCAATTCAAAACTCTTGGGGCCGGGTGAAGTGGCTCACGCCTGTAGTCTCAGCACTTTGGGAGACCAAGGCGGGTGGATCACGAAGTCAGAAGTTCGAGACCAGCCTGACCAACATGATGAAACCCCATCTCTATTAAAAATACAAAAATTAGCCGGGCGTGGTGGCACGCACCTGTAATCCCAGCTACTCAAGAGGCTGAGGCAGGAGAATCACTTGAACCCAGGAGGCAGAGGTTGCAGTGAGCCGAGATCGTGCCACTGCACTCCAGCCTGGGCAACAGAGTGAGACTCTATCTAAAAAAAAAAAAAAAAATTCTTGTCCAGGTGCATTGGCTAATGCTCGTAATCTCAGCACTATGGGAGGTTGAGACAGGAGGATCACCTGGGCCCAGGAGTTTGAGACAGCCTGGGTAACAAAGTGAGACCCAGCCTCTACAAAAAATAAACAAAATTAGCTTGGTGTGGTGACATGTGCCTGTACTTTCAGCTGTCTGAAAGGCTGAGGTGGGAGGATTGCTTCAGCCCAGGAGGTCAAGGCAGCAGTGTGCTGAGATAGCTCGGCTGTACTCCAGCCTGGGCAACCGAAAAAAAAAAAGTTGAAGGTAGAAATCATGTGTTGTTTGTCCTTGAACCCCGATGTCTACCTTGTATAGTACCTGTCACCCAGCAGAAGCTTAGTAATGTTTGTCGAATAATTCATGTCTGTATATTTCCCACGATTTTATGCTGTTGATGCACAAAGAATGTAAGAATGGAAAGAATACTTTCTGTGGGTAGTGGCAGCACAGGTGGGGATAGGCAGGGTCAAGGAATGCTTCATAGAAGAGGTTACATTTGAATGGGACCTTGAAAGATGACTGGGATTTCATCTAGCTGAAAGGAGTACAGGGAAGGGTTTCATATGTGCTTCAGGCTCATGACCTTGGCCTTATGTGCATTGTACCTAGGTGGAACTTCTCAATTTAGTAGTGAAAGTCTGATTATGAAATGGATAAAGCCTAAAACTAAAAATTCCACAGCCATAGATTGCTCTGTGACAGCACATCCAGACTTCTGATTTTTTCTCAGAACAGTAAATTGGCATTTCGCATATTCGGTTGCCATATCTTAGGAAATATAGGTACAGCCAGCCAGCACTTTGGATCAGTTTTGTGGCCACCCAGGAGAATGGAACCCCCACTTGGGTTATTAGAAAATCAAACTAGATACTGGGTTTCTGACTGACTGCAGTGTGGGTGAGGGGGTGGGGCATGCCACTGGGGAGCTCCAAGACTCCCACTCAGACTTCAATAAGAGCAGCTTCACATTTTTAAAAATCAGTTTTACCTGTTCTACTTCTGTGTAACATTTCATTTGAAGAGTTCTACTAAGGAAAAAAACAAAATTGAAGACTGCTTCCTGGAATCTTTTGCAGAATGTGCTATCTGTTATGAATGTCCTGATGGATACTGGGTCTGTGTTGGTCATCTGAATGAGTGAAATTTAACTCTTGAGCAAGACATTTTGGTTTTCCCTAGTTCAGTATCACACTATTGTTTTCTGAAATTGGGAGTAATTTTTAGCACTTGAAGAATTGAGACTATCAAATTACTGATTGGAATTATATCTAAAATTTTCCTCTAAGCTTAAAACAGGGTATTTAGGCTGGGCATAGTGGCTCACGCCGATAATCCCAGCACTTGGGGAGGCCAAGGCGGATCATTTAAGGTTGGAAGTTCGAGACCAGCCTGGCCAACATGGTGAAAACCTCTTCTCTACTAAATATACAAAAATTAGCCAGGCATGGTGGCATGTGCCTTTAATCCCAGCTACTCAGGAGACTGAGGCAGGAGAATCTGTTGAACCCAGAAGGCAGAGGTTATAGTGAGTGGAGATCATGCCATTGCACTGCAGCCAGGGCAACAGAGCAAGACAATGTCTAAAAAATAAAAACATTTAAAAACAAAAACTTAGGGTATTCAGAATTTACGCTCTTTTTTTTCCTTTGGAGACAGTGTCGCTCCATTGCTCAGGCTGAAGTGCAGTGGTGTGATCTTGGCTCACTACAACCTTTGCCTCTTGGGCTCAAGCAATTTCATGTAACAGCCTCCTGAGTAACTGGGATTACAAGCATGCGACACCATGCTTAGCTAATTTTTGCATTTTTAGTAGAGAAGGGGCTTCACCATGTTGGCCTGGCTGGTTTCAAACTCCTGCCCATCAGTGATTCACCCACCTCAGCCTCCCAAGGTATTGGGATTATAGGCATGAGCCACTGCGCCTGGCCTTAGGTATTTACAATCTTAAATCATGTAATGTGGTTGAGCAGTATAAGGAAGAATCTCATTGTAACAATTCACATTTTGAGCTCACTTAATCCTCAAGGTAACTTGATGGGGTAGATATCCCAACTTTACAGATGAGGAAACTAAGGCTGGGAGATTGTGACTTGCTGATGAGTACACAAGTATAATCTGAGACTTTGATTTAGATTTTCTGATTTGAAGTCAACTGCTCCTTGCATGTCTCATAGTATAGTTGTAAGTCTGCCTTGGGCCTGAGTTGATGAGACAGTGGGGAAGCCTTCACATCACCTCTCTTCCTCTTAAAATAGAGATTTTATTGTTGGCAATTTTAAATATTGAGGTTCTTTGTAAGATTTTATCTTGAAAATCACTTTGCCACACTGAGCCTCTACTCTCACTGTCACTACCCCCTTCATTTAAGGAGCAGGAAATCCTAGGTACTCTCGGTGACTCTCTTGGTGTAAGGTGATTGAGGTTTTTGGTTTTTTTTTCCCTTCAGAATAGCTGGATGGTTAATAGATATTTTTCTTTTCTTCTTCTTCTTTTTTTTTTTGAAATGGAGTCTTGCTCTGTTGTCCAGGCCAGAGAGCAGTGGCATGATCTTGCCTCACTGCAACCTCCACCTCCTAGGTTCAAGTGATTCTCCTGCCTCAGCCTCCCTCCCACGTAGCTGGGATTACAGGCGCCCACCACCATGCCCAGCTAATTTTTTATATTTTTAATACATACAGGGTTTCACCATGTTAACCAGGATGGTCTAGATCTCCAGACCTTGTGATCCACCTGCCTTGGCCTCCGAAGGTGCTGGGATTACAGGTGTGAGCCACCGCACCCAGCCCTTTTCTTTTATTATTTTATTGTTTTATTTATTATTATTATTTTTGAGATAGGCTGGAGTATAATGGCGCAATCTCGGCTCACTGCAACCTCTGCCTCCCAAGTTCAAGTGATTCTCATGCCTCAACCTCCTGAGTGGCTGGGATTACAGGTGTATGTCACCACAGCCAGCTTTTTTTTTATTTTGGAGATGGAGTCTCCCTCTGTTACCCAGGCTGGCTTTCAGTGGCTCAGTCTTTGCTCACTGTAACCTCTGCCTCCCAGGTTCAAGCAATTCTTCTGCCTTAGCCTCCTGAATAGCTGGAGTTACAGGCACCCGCCATCACGCCCAGCTCATTTTTGTAGTAGAGACAGGGTTTCACTGTGTTGGCCCAGCTGATCTTAAACTCCTGACCTTACGTAATCCACCCACCTTGGCCTCCTAAAATGATGGGATTACAGGCGTGAGCCACCACGCCCAGCCTTCTATTATTTTTATTTATTTTTATTAAAGACAGGGTTTCACCATGTTGGTCAGGCTGGTCTTGAACTTCCGACTTCAGGTAATCCACCCACTTTAGCCTCCAAAGTGCTTGGATTACAGGCGTGAGCTACCACACCCGGCCCCAGCCTTCTATTATTATTATTATGTGTTTTTTTTTTGAGATGGAGTTTCGCTCTTGTTACCCAGGCTGGAGTGCAATGGCGCGATCTTGGCTCACCGCAACCTCCGCCTCCTGGGTTCAAGCAATTCTCCCGCCTCAGCCTCCTGAGTAGCTGGGATTACAGGCATGCGCCACCATGCCCAGCTAATTTTTTGTATTTTTAGTAGAGACGGGGTTTCACCATCTTTACCAGGATGGTCTCGATCTCTTGACCTCATGATCCACTGCGCCCGGCCACCTTCTATTATTTTTAACAGATATTTTTGAGCTTGATTTATTTTCTACACATAATGTTGCATATTTCTCTGTTTTAGCCTTCCAAACACAATTTTCCATTACCTAGATGAGCATGATACCGTATGGTTTTTATAGGAACATAGCCATATTTTGAACAGGGATCAAATAAAATCCACAACCTGCAGAATAGAAATGCTCATCAGCTGATTTGAGTTATTTGCGCTCAGGAGCTTCCGATAGTTGTTTAGGTCACAAACCATTCAGTATGCAAGGACTTGCTTCTTCCTTGATTAGAAATCCTTATTGACTTAAATTTACCAGCAATTCAAAATATGCAGTTGATTGGTCTTATCCCCACTCTTCAGGTTGTACTGGGAAGGTGAACTGCAGTTCACCTGAAGGTATGGTTTTGGCCTTTTAGGCTATTTTTTTCCCCTCAAATGTGGACTAAGCGTAATGTAGTTTTGAAGCTAAAAATTGAGCCTACCTTAAATAATTCTCAAAAAAAAAAATTATCATTTGATTGGGCACAGTCTCTCATACCTGCCTTCACCTTGCAATTAGAAAGCTCAGATGGTAGGGTTGGGCGCAGTGGTTCACACCTATAATCCCAACACTTTGGGGGGCTGAGGTGGGTGGATCACCTGTGGTCAGGAGTTCAAGACCAGCCTGGCCAACATGGTGAAACCCTGTCTCTACTAAAAATACAAAAATGAACCTGGTGTGGTGGCAAGCACCTGTAATCCCAGCTACTCAGGAGGCTGAGGCATGAGAATTGGTTGAACCCAGAAGGAGGAGGCTGCAGTGAGCTCAGATTGTGTGCCACTGTACTTTGGCCTGGGGGATAGAGCGAGACTCTGTCTCCAAAAAATAAAAAAGAAGAAGAAGCTCAGATGGTATATTTATTTGTATGCACCACTTTTCATTCCTAGTAAGAATGTGCCTGTGGCTTGGAATGACAATATAGAGGTAGTGTCAAATTGCTGTTATGTTTCTTTGGCTGCAAATTCTCCTTGCATTCCAGGGTTGAAAGTATGGAACTTTTCTTTTTCTAAAAATCAAGACATTGTGGAAAGAGACCACTGGTATGTTGTTTTTCATAGAGGGCTTGGAAGTTTCAGCTTTTCACTTTGTTTCTGAGATATAGATTTGAAGGATTGTAACCTAGAGAAAAGACTTTAAAAGTTGTAGATTACAGCCCGGGCGTGGTGGCTCAACTCCTGTAATCTCAGCACTTTGAGAGGCCAAGGTGGGTGGATCACTTGAGGCAAGAGTTTGAGACAAGTGAGCAACCTGGCAAATCCCTGTCTCTACCAAAAATACAAAAATTAGCCTGGCATGGTGTTGCACACCTGTAATCCCAGCTACTCACGAGGCTGATATGTGAGAATCTCTTGAGCCCAGGAGGCAGAGGTTGCAGTGAGCCAAGATCACACCACTGTACTCCAGCCTAGGCCACAGAGGAACTGTCTCCAAAAAGAAAAATAGAAAAAAGAAAAGAAAGTTATAGGTTATAAAACATAAAGTAATCTTTCCACCTCTTAGAAGTTGCGCATCTCTGATAAGCTCAGGACCCCTCAAAGATACCACAGCGAATCATGGTTGTTCACTATACTTTTCAGGCTCCATTCAGGAACTAATTTCTTATTTTTCATGTTAATTTTAGATACCTAGAACGTCCTCTGAACTCCTAGTCTGTTTTACAGAACCATTTTATAAGGTGCTTTTACAGAACAGCAAGAGGCTAAAGGCTATAGGCAAATGTGTAGTTTTTTTGTTTTGTTTTGTTTTTGTTTTTGAGTTTCACTCTGTCACCCAGGCTGGAGTGCAGTGGCTGGATCTTGACTCACTGCAACCTCCACCTCCCAGGTTCAAGCGATTCTCCTGCCTCAGCCTCCCTAGTAGCTGGGATTATAGGCTCCTGCCACCACGCCTGCCTAATTTTTGTATTTTTAGTAGAGATGGGGCTTTATTATGTTGCCCAGGCTGGAAATGTGTAGAAATATTATCTGTTCTTCCAGGCTTAATTTTTTGCATTAGACCTTTCAGTTTTATTCGGCCTGTTTTGAGTTTCATGACTGTTCACAGTCTGTCAAGAACGCTCCATTACTTATAGAGCATATGCAGACTTCCTAAACTATGAAGAGTATTTCTCTGTCTCCAAGAGCAGTCATCTGCATATAGCCCAAACCGTCTTAGGGTATGTGTGTATGAATGTATATATGTGTTTGGGAGTTAGGGAATACTATCTTTAGTAGCCAGTTTTTCTGACCATTTATGTTACTTCTATGCACTAGTGACTTGTTTCTTTGCTCTTCCCAGGTAAATATGCAGAGGACATTTTTGGAGAGCTTTTTACCCAGGCAAATACCTTTGCCTCTCGGGTAAGCTCCCTTGCTGAGAGGGTTGACCGACTACAAGTTAAAGTCACTCAGCTGGATCCCAAGGAAGAAGAAGGTATGAAAGCTGAGCTCAGCATTTGCAGGCTCTGCTGAACAGTTTTGTAGAATTTTTTCCCTGATTTATTAAAAAAAAAAAAGTGAGGAGAGAAATCACAGAGACCTATAGAGTTCTGCTTTGAAATGACACAAGCCTGAGTGGTGGGAAGAAACCTTCTAGCTCTACCACACCCCCACATATTCCTTTCTCCCATTTCCCCAATTCCTTCTTTCTCAGATTTCCCCTCCCTCAATCGTATTCTGCTACCATAAAAGTACTTGGAAGATTCATTCCTCCTAAGGAGAGGCCTGCTAGATCTGGCCACATAGTAAACCTTTGTGTTGCCTCATTTTGTTCAGTCGTGAAATGACTGGGCTGCTGACAGCCTTGTGGGGCTTCCCCGAGCAGGAGGGAAAAAAAAAAAAAAGCCTGGCTGCAGACAGCTGCAGCCAAGAAATGCAGCAGCTGAGGCCTCTCTGACTGGTGTGACTCAGTGTTTGCTCAAATAGCCTGTCGTCCATTTTCTAATGCCTTCCATCTTCTCTCAGTGTCACTACAAGGAATCAACACCCGAAAGGCCTTCAGAAGCTCCACCATTCAAGATCAGAAACTTTTTGACAGAAACTCTCTCCCAGTGCCTGTCTTAGAAACATACAATACCTGTGATACTCCTCCCCCTCTCAACAATCTTACCCCTTACAGGTAATGGCTGGCTAGCTCCTCCCTTTTTCAACCTGTGGTTAATAACACTAGATTGTCTTTTTATCTGAAGTGGTTGTTTACATCAGAGGCTTGTATTTAAAAGCATACTGCCTACCCCCATGTTGGCTGTGATGGCAGAAACTAAAATTTACCCCATAGACACTTGTCAGTTATTATTGTTTGGTTTCTGAAATGCATAGTGAGTATAATATATATTGAAAGTTTACTGTAACATTGCATGCTACAAAGTTTAATTTCATATAAGCCAAGTCCATCTTGGATTCCATCCAAGGAATTTAGTTATTATAGAACCAAAAGGACTTTGTTACAAGGCAGTCCTACAGCATGGATCCCAGGGGCAACATTCTAGCAAGGCTCCCACTTACTTGGAAACCACCAGATTACCAGATGTTTGGGCGTGTTAGTGGGGCAAGCCTCTTGGACTGGCTGCTCTGGGCCCAGAGGGGTCTTTCCAAAGCTTAAGGAGTAATTGGCATTCTTCCAAATGAGCATTGTTCACTTTGTTTTGAACATCCTTTAGACATTTCCTTCTGAAAGGACCTACCCTGCTGTGGCTGGACTTGAAAAACAAGGTAGCCTTATAGACAACTTAAAGCCCCTCTCTAGTGGTTTGGTAGTTTTGCGGTCCTGCAAAAAACCACTGAAGAGGGGCAGAAGGCGAATATTTATCTTGCTTACATCCATACGTATCTTTGGAGCAGGTAAAAAGTAATTACAGATAGCTGGAGGCGGATGTCTTCTGTCAGACATGTGTACACTACAAGGTAGAGAGAGAGAGAGCGCACACACGTGCACTTGCGCATCCCCATGTGAAATTCAAGAACACCAGTCTGATTCAGGGAACCTTCTCACACAGATATAAAGTACATGGCATCTGTCCTTCATTTTACTGTGTAAAATTATGTTTTGCCCTTGGCTTTCAAAGAGACCAGCATAGCAGGACAGAGATTTGACTCTGCATCCTCCATTACTGAGTCTAGTTGGGTTTGGGCAGAGGGGTTGTGGGGCAAAAAGGGGTCATACAGCTAGTAATATTGTAGGGAGTGTGACATAGGGTTTGTGATAGGATTGGATAAACAGATGATATTAATAGAATTTTTTTCTTCAGTTAGTGGTATTTTTCTTTTTAACATACAGTATCAGAATTAGCATGGCCTCTCAATTATCTGAACTTGGCCTAACAGAAATAACTGGTGTATATCTAATTCAGAAGAAGATTTAATATAGAAATCATTAATGTGGCCAGGCACGGTGGCTCACGCCTGTAATCCCAGCACTTTGGGAGGCCAAGGCGGGTAGATCATAAGGTCAGGAGTTTGAGACCAGCCTGACCAATATGATGAAACCTTGTTGCTACTAAAAATACAAAAATTAGCTGGGTGTGGTGGCACATGCCTGTAGTTCCAGATACTCAGGAGGCTGAAGCAGGAGAATCGCTTGAATCTGGGAGGCGGAGGTTACAGTGAGCCGAGATCACGCCACTGTGCTCCAGCCTGGGCGACAGGTGAGACTCTGTCTCAGAAAACAAACAGCTGGGCGCCGAGGCTCATGCCTGTAATTTCAGCACTTTGGGAGGCCAAGGTGGGCAGATCACAAGGTCAAGAGATACAGACCATCCTGGCCAACATGGTGAAACCCTGTCTCTACTAAAAACACAAAAATTAGGCCGGGCATGGTGGCTCACGCCTGTAATCCCAACACTTTGGGAGGCCGAGGCGGGTGGATCACGAGGTCAAGAGATCAAGACCGTCCTGGTCAACATGGTGAAATCCCGTCTCTACTAAAAATACAAAAATTAGCTGGGCATGGTGGTGCGTGCCTGTAATCCCAGCTACTCAGGAGGCTGAGGCAGGAGAATTGCCTGAACCCAGGAGGCAGAGGTTGCAGTGAGCCGAGATTGCGCCATTGCACTCCAGTCTGGGTAACAAGAGCGAAACTCCGTCTCAAAAAAAAAAAAACACAAAAATTAGCTGGGTGTGGTGGCACATGCCTGTAGTCCCAGCTACTCAGGAGGCTGAGGCATGAGAATCGCTTGAACCCAGGAGGCGGAGGTTGCAGTGAACCAAGATCACGCCATTGCACTCCAACCTGGCAACAGAGCTAGACTCTGTCTCAGTCATTAATGTTTGATTTGGAAGTGCTTTCCGTGTTGTGATAGGATTGGAGGGGAGGAAATAGAATTGCCCTTCCAGTTCTTTTTAGTTCAGAATAATGTTAAGATAAATGTTCACTCTTAAGCACATATTTTCTGGATAGTGAGAGGACCTTATCCATCCATGCCAAAGTGCAAGATTCCAACCAGGACCATTGAGTCTGGCAGATAGCCCTTATAAGGACATGCGGTGATTTATGCTATCCCACTGGCACAGCCCCTAATTAGGAGCTGGTGATTAAACCTTGTGGTCTTAACAACAGCTGGCCGTCTTTTTTCACTGGAGCCCCCTTGTGGTTGGGGTGTGTGTGGGCGCTAAGCTATTTTAGAAGGGAGCAAGAAGGTGGAGTGCTGTGGTTTCTTATCTGTGTGTGCAGAGAAATAACAGCTGTACACACACACACTTTTCATGTATATATGTGTACATATGCATACACATGAACCTCCACATGTATACACAGATTTCCAGTGGGTGGAAAGCTACTGATGCTTCCTAGAGAGTCCTGGGGAACTGGTGCAAAAAGAGGAAACAGTGGTAGAAATTCCCTCTGATGTACCAGGATATCTGAATATCCTCAGGGAGATGTCTGTGGCCATGCAGATCATTAGAAGTAATCAGAATCCCTGCTGCTATCACCTGTTCTTGCCCTGACAATGCAAATTCATCTACCAGGAATTGAAAGTAAGGCTAAAGTTCTTAAAAAGCCTGATAAGTAGAGAGGTGCCATTCAGGGGCATTGAAATGCTGGTATGGGAGAGGAAATATGCAATCGATTCAAATGACTTCTTGATTCCTTGGTGTAAAAACTGCTAACTGGTAGGTGTTTGGAATATTGGATTTGGTTGGGAGCTCATCTGTCTACTGACAGCTACTTGTCTTCATTTCTATCCCAGGGATGATGGAAAAGAGGCACTCAAATTCTACACAGACCCTTCATACTTCTTTGATCTTTGGAAGGAGAAGATGCTGCAGGACACCAAGGATATCATGAAAGAGAAGAGAAAGCATAGGGTGAGGGGAAAGGGGCCTCTGTTCTCCACATCAGTAGGCACGATTGTGGAGGGAGGGATAAAAAGGAAGCCAGTCTTATGTGAAGTAATCATTTTGAGTGGCTGCTTGCTTGGATGCCAGGTGAAACTCTTAAAAAAATGTGGCCACACCAAGCACAACGAAGATGAAAGTATAAATCACACCAAAAATGTGTTTGTTCCCCCCAGCACTATTAACAATTGAGTATATTCAGGCTGAGTTTTAGAAATTGACTTTTCTATTCACCATTTATTTCTCTTGCAATTTGCACCTGACTCTGCTGGACACGCAAGCTAGGCTAGTCCCTTCCCTTCCAGTTTTGCAGCTCATTTCTCAGAGATTAGCACAAGGTTCTGCAGTGTTTGATTTGCAACAGGAGCAGTTTAACACCTTCACTACTGGTTGGGTGGGGCCAGGGTGAGGGACTAGATGTAGGTTTTGGAGATTCTTCCTCCCCATAGAGTCTTCCTGATATGTATGTGACCTACCAGTTGCAACCTCATTCCCATTAAGCATGGCTGCTGGGAGGCCCAAGAGAGTGCCAGGGGCAAGAGCAGCTGCACAGGCTGAAAAATTCTTCATTGATTTTTTTTTAACTATTTCCTTATATATGCCCAGATAACCGTAGGTCTCATTACATCTCATCTCTCTTGACTGATCTTTGGGGCTGAGCAAATAATAAATAGCTGTTTACTAACTTCTAGCAATTAGAGCTTTTCAAAAATGTGAGTGAAAAGAGGTAGTGGGTTTCCCATTGCTGGAGGCATTTGAATGTGAGATTGAGCAAATGTTTCACCTAGGGGATGGAGTGGATTAGATGGCCTCTAGATCCCGGCAAACCCAGTAATTCTGTAAGTTATGTAGTTATTGTATGTTGTCTAGGCAGATCATCTCTTAGATATGCATCCATGAAGATGGGTAGAATTCTAATGAATAACTTTGGAAAATGTTCTGCAAAGACCTTCCTGTTCTTTTCATTATAGAAAGAAAAGAAAGATAATCCAAATCGAGGGAACGTAAACCCACGTAAAATCAAGACACGTAAGGAAGAGTGGGAGAAAATGAAGATGGGACAAGAATTTGTGGAGTCCAAAGAGAAGCTGGGGCCTTCTGGGTAGGTGATGCCTTTGTGCTGTTGGTAGCATTCTTTGAAGGGGCTGGGGACCTGGGGACAACAGTCTGACAGCTCTGGTGTGACACCTTTCACACCCCCTGAAGTCTGTCTGTGTGGCTTAGATCAATACCACTATTAATCAGCTACTTTAAAGTGCATCCATCTGGTGATTAAAATTTGCTAAATAAATCAAGAGACTCAGCAATTTAAATGAGGTGACTGGAGTGGTCTGGAAAAGAAAGCCCATGGCTCCTAGTGCCCTTATTCTGCGAGACACTGACACATCTCAGGGCCCCAGAGGAAAGACTGGAAAGGGAAGAAAAGTGGTCTTGGGAATCCTTTGCCTCCAGAGCATTGATTTGAAGGTCATGCCTAAGAACTGGGCATTTCACTCTGAGGGCTGGGGAGGGCCGGGCAAGGAAGTTGTTCACATCACTGAAGCAACTTTTCAGTCAGCTTTTGTCAGTCTTGGGAGAGAGGCTGGCCAAGGGACTGAATGCAAACCTCATAGACAGTGTGGGAAAGGTTGCTCGGCCAGTATTGAGGCTATATATCTCTGCGAAGAAATAAGAGGTGTCAGTCTGACCCCATTTCCCGATACCAAGTCACACTGGAGGTTTAAAGGGGGGAAAAAGATGGTTTTAAAGCTTGGTTTGATACTTACTCTGGTATCTGACCTGGTTGACATTCAAAGCCAAGTCACCATGACTGCTTGGAATGAATGTCACCCTGGTTTTTTCTCTAAATACATTGCATCATGGCTGTCAGAGAACCATGCCAGCCCGTGCTGGGTGTCTAGGAATGATAAAAGGAAAGAATTTAGTTGTTCTAGCTTTTAGAAATAACTCTACATGAAAATCTTGACTTTTAAAAATCTTGACACTTCTGACACTTGTTCTTCATGGATTAAGAGATCTATTTTAAAGAGTGATGAAGACGGTGAAAGGAAAAAATGAATCTTTTTCTTTTCTAGGAAATCACCCCTGAGGGTACCTTCATTACCTTTACCTCCCAGTAAAGGGGGCCATTTTGTTCCATGGACCCATCCTGTTCAGACAGGCAGTTGTCACAGGTTCAGTGACTCTAAAGCCAGAAGCTTGCGTGTTCAGAATGCCAGCTACCCATGTGTGTCTTTTTTTTGTGGAGTAGGAAGATGAGGATTTGCCTCCCATTTTCCTGTTGTCCGGGTGGTTTGGAGTTGGGCTGCATGGCTAGTCTATCTGGACGTGCCTGTTGGTGAACCTATAAAGAGACGTGCCAAGGCTCCAGGGCTCCAGGCCTTGGGGATTTTCCACATCAGAGAATCTTTAGATTCAGTTAGTTTCCTCCAACTCTGTTCTCCCTGGGGTCTGTTTTAGATGAGTTCTTTAGAACCCAACAATGGTGGAAAGAGGGCGGGAGGTGGAGCATAGCAGGCCAGATTTTGCTAGCTGATGCTTGTGTATTTGTGCTTGTTTGAAGTTTTGTTGTTGTTCACCCAGAACAAATTCACCCAAGGCCCAGTGCACTGAGGGACAGGTTTTCATGAGGCAAGCCCTAGCACCCTACTTTAATCGTCAGCTCATTTTGTTTGATAAGAGACCTGGCAGAAAGACCACGTTTACTACCTCATAGCACCCTGCATTCATCCTGAGCTTCATTTTGCAATCCAGTACCTCCTTGGCCTTCGAGTTCTCCAGAGGCTTGCTGACCTCAAAATCAGGCTGTGTGCCAGTCACATGTTTTTAACTCACTAGCCTGTGGGACTTGGCTTCACCCTTTGCCACAGGACAGACTCTGGTATTCAGGTATATCTGCACCTGACACTGGGGAGAGAATTTAAAAGAACTGCCGGGTTTGACAAGGCCAAGACTAGGCAAGGAGGAGCATGGTTTTGATAATCTGGGTTGTATCCTGTTACTACACACAATTCATCAGAAATATCTCGGATATATTTGACAATAGAATATTTAGTCTTAAAATAAAATTTCAGTGTAGCAGAAAATATATGGGAAATATACCTATTTTATTTCTCCCTAATAGCTTTTGTATCAATGCATTTTTGTAGTACATTTTAAGAAGAAAACCCACTCAGGCTCTTTAAATGACAGTTTTTGGCGTTCGGTTCATTGTCAGGTATCCACCCACCTTGGTGTACCAGAATGGCAGCATTGGCTGTGTTGAAAATGTGGATACAAGCAACTATCCACCACCACCGCAGTCAGACTCTGCTTCTTCCCCTTCTCCTTCCTTCTCCGAGGACAATTTGCCTCCCCCACCAGCAGAATTCAGGTAAATGGTGGACCTATTCCATCCACTATTGGTGGTTATACACTCAAGAACAAAAGAATGGACCAAGAGCAGTGGCTCACACCTTTAATCCCAGCACTTTGGGAGGCCAAGGTGGGAGGATCTCTTGAGGCCAAAAGTTCAAGAGCAGCTTGGGTAACATAGCAAGACCTCATCCCTACTAAAAATCAAAAAAATTAGCCAGGCATGGTGGCACCCACCTGTGGTCCCAGCTACTCAGGAGGCTGAGGTGGGCAGATCACTTGAGCCTGGGAGGCTAAGGCCGAAGTGAGCCATGATCATGCCACTGCACTCTAGCCTGAATGACAGAGCGAGCCAAAAAAAAAAAAGAGTGAGAGTTCAAACCCTAGGTCAAGACCACTAAAATAACTTCAAACAAAACTGTCTAGATAATAGAAATAATTAACACTTACCCACTATTTGCAAGGTGGCAGGCATTATGCTAAACACTGTATGTATATGTCACTTAATTCCCATAGGAGTCCTCTTCTGAAATAGGTACTGTTATTATCCCTATGTTACAGATGAGTAAACTGTGAGGCACAGAGGAGGGTCAATGAAATGACCCAAAAGTCACAGCCAGTAAGGGCAGAGCCGTGATTGGTCAGTTGGACCAGAACCTGTTTTCCTTTTTATGAGATGGAGTTTCACTCTTGTTACCCAGGCTGGAGTGCAATGGTGTGATTTCAGCTCACTGCAACCTCCGCTTCCTGGGTTCAGGCAATTCTCCTGCCTCAGCCTCCCGAAAAGCTGGGCACGTGCCACCATGCCCAGCTAATTTTTTGTATTTTTAATAAAGACGGGGTTTCACCACATTGACCAGGATGGTCTCGATCTCTTGACCTTGTGATCCACCCGCCTCGGCCTCCCAAAGTGCTGGGATTGAGCCACCACGCCCAGCCCCCCAGAACCTGTTTTCTTAACTACTCCTGACTATACCCGAACAAATAGAAGTCACCAACTTTTTTTCTTTAACTCATCATGAAATGAAGTGGTACAAACTGCTGTCCATGAAATAGTTGCAAATACCTTGCCCAGTTGTCTAGGAACCTAGCATAGAGTCACTTCCTCTCTTACTGCTTCAGGTTAGTTTCACTGCTGTGTAGAATCTCCAGAAAGAATGAAACAAAGGGAAAAGATGGGTGAAACTCCAAATTTGTCCATTTTGCTATTTGTCAGTGTCCCTGGCAGAGGTGTACAGAGGACTTGTTAGGCAGTAACACTTCAGTACCACACTGAAAAGAGAGCTGAGAATTGTTCAGATTGCACTGTCTTCTCAGTTACTTTTGTCCTTTCTGTAGCCCGACAAATGAGAGCTTTGAAAGGTGCACTTTTCTCCTTAAATACTGCTTAATTAGAGATTGAATATGTTGAGGACCCCTCAGATGGAGACCTAAAGCAGTGCTGCCCTCCTCCTCTCCCCTCATTCTTCTTGGCCCTTGAAACGATTAATCCCAAATCTCCTTCTGCTTACCAAATCACTCCTGCTGGTTGCCCTGTCAGATGCAGCTAAGGCTTGAAGGTCTGTGGAAAATTCCAAAATGGCTGCTTTTCTAAGGAGTAGCTATTAGATACAAAGGTGGAAAAAGAAAACCTGCAGCCTCACACATGGCCTGAGACCTTGAAGCTGCATCCGAGCAAATCTGATCCCAGGAGAGGTGTAGACTTAATCCTCTTTCAAGCCTGGGTCAGGAGTCTGGTGGCACATTCATTTCCCATCTCTGCAGATTCTCAGATTGAGATTCATTCTCTCTCAAGATTTCCCCACATGAGCACTGAAGATGCATTCACCTAAATCCATATCCCACTCAGGTGTGGTCAGCCTGGCTTGGGTTTCCTGCCCTCTCCAATGCTGGTGAATGGTAATAGCCTGAGAAACAGATCCTGGTGTGTGGGTGGGTGGTTGAATTTTTATTCCAGTTCTCTCTTGCATGCACCCTTAATCCTGGCTGCAGGTTTAAACTGACAACTGCCATGGACCATTCTTAGAGAAGGGTTTGGGAGGATGCCTTCCCCAGGAGAGCTGAAAAGGTAGAGGGGTGCCTAAGAGATGTCTCAGCCAGTCCTTACCTAATAGAGGAATCTGAAGTCTACTTCTTTCAGGTAGTTTTACTCAATCTGGCTATCCTCGTCTACAGGTAGGAAGCTCATTACCTTACAAGGCTGCTTATTTTATTATTGATCTGTTCTGACCATAGGTAGGCTTTTCTTTCTGTTTGAGCCAAAGTGAAATGGTATAGTCAACCAAGATAAACCTTGGCATAGAGACAAGGCTAACTGTAGGTAGGTGTTTGCATTCTAAGAGTGATGGTGAGTCTTTTTTCTTTGGCCTTTTAGTTACTCAATGGACAACCAAAGAGGATCTGGTTTGGCTGGACCCAAAAGATCCAGTGTGGTCAGCCCAAGCCATCCTCCACCAGCTCCTCCTCTAAGCTCTCCGCCAGGCCCTAAACCCGGGTTTGCTCCACCACCTGCCCCTCCACCACCTCCCCCTTCGATGATAGGCATCCCACCTCCACCACCACCTGTAGGGTTTGGGTCTCCAGGGACCCCTCCACCACCCTCACCCCCATCTTTCCCACCTCACCCTGATTTTGCTGCCCCTCCACCTCCTCCTCCACCACCAGCAGCTGACTACCCAACTCTGCCACCACCTCCCTTGTCCCAGCCAACAGGAGGAGCACCTCCCCCTCCCCCTCCTCCTCCACCTCCGGGTCCCCCTCCTCCCCCTTTCACTGGTGCAGATGGCCAACCTGCTGTACCACCACCACATTCTGATGCCACCAAGCCCAAGTCTTCCTTGCCTGCCGTGAGTGATGCCCGTAGCGACCTGCTTTCAGCCATCCGTCAAGGTAAATCCCAGTGGTGGGTCTGGGACTGTGGAGCCTTGTCTTTCTGAAGCTGGGATGACTGATTGGAGGATGGGTGAGGGGGGCTCTGTGCCCTTCCCAGGAAATAGCTTTCGTTGGGTGGGGAGAGATTGGGACATTAGGCTTAGGAGCAGCCTGAGAAAAGGCTTCACCCTGAAAATATGGAGATTGAGATTTCTTTCCACCTTGGTTTAAAGTAAAGGATTCTTAAGCTGGGATCTTGGAAGTCCTTGGAAATATATGCTTATGTGTGTTTGCATGCATTTTCTTTTCCTTGGGGAAGGATCCCCATTTTTCATCAGTTTCTCAGAAGGATTTTATGCCTTCAAAAAAAAGCAAGAATCACTGTCCTAGTGGGTCCTTGTTCAGCTGGACTCAGCAACCCCCCAGCCTTCTCCACCACTTTGCCCTTCATGTCTTCCTTCCTTGCCCCTTGCCCTCTTACCCCTTTTTTCTCACGTTTTCTTTTATCTCCTTCCCTCTGTTCTCCTCTTCCCTTCCCTCCCCTCCCCTCCCCCATCATCATCTCACTGTCCTGGAACATTGGAGTATTTATTCTGTCAGAGGTCAGGTCTAGTCCCAAGGGATTATGGTGGTTTGTTCTGATTGTGATCCTCAAAAAACTTCTAGTCTAGAGGGACAGTCTATGGCAGCTAAGCCCCATTATAGTTGATGGAATTGGGCAGACTGAGGATCTGTTAGTTGGAGTGTGGTGGCCGCTCACCATTTCAAAGCGTGAGGAGAAGTCCTTGCCAGCCTGAAAGTGTGTAAACCAGGAAGGACAGCAGGCTGCCTTTCAGACACACCTGCGGCATCAGGGCTACCAGTTTCATAAACTCATCTTTATTTTTTTGCTTTTCCAGAACAACCTTCTTTTTTTCTGTCTTTTCCAATACCCCTTACCCATTGGTGGCCACTCCCCCTTACCCAGTCCCAGATGGATTCCCAGGCTGAGGACATGCCTTCCTCACCCTTCTGTCTCTTCGCCACCAGGTTTCCAGCTGCGCAGGGTTGAGGAGCAACGGGAACAAGAGAAGCGGGATGTCGTGGGCAATGACGTGGCTACCATATTGTCTCGTCGAATTGCTGTTGAGTACAGTGACTCAGAAGATGACTCCTCTGAGTTTGATGAGGACGACTGGTCGGATTAACTCTTTCTGCCTGCTGCCCACCTTCTTTTTCTTTCATTTCTACCTGCCTTCTTTGATGCCAACCCCAACAGTCCTGTGGGGGAGAAAAGGGAGGAAAAAAGTAATTTTAAGGGGCCAAAGCTTTCCCTGAAGCAACCAAAGATATATCCAAGTGCTTCCTCCAAATCAACCTGTATTTCTTCTCCCCTTGTCAGGCCCTGTGGGGCTCCTGAGATTCAGCAGCTGGGAATGTTCCCTCTTTCCTTCAAGTGCCTGTTGCATATTGAAAGGAAGGAGAAATCCCAAAACAAATTCCTTTAATCGGGTTTCTGTTGGAGATGGTGCCTTCCCTTAGGAGCCATATTCAACTGCAGTCTTCTAAAACCTGTGCCCTCAGCCACTTCGAATAATGCCAGCCACCTTCTGGTTCTAAAGCAGGGGGAGTGGCCTGAATGGACACAGCTGGCCCCTTTCCCGTGCACTGAAAGGGCAGAGCAGGCCGAAGGCTCCAATGGCCAGACTGTCTCACCCTTTGCCCTAATCAGCAGGGTGGGCCTGCCTTTTTCTAAGCGATCTCTATGCTTGGGATGTCCTTTATTCCAGGAGGCATCAAGCCTCTAAAGAATGTCTCACCCCCTTTTCCCAGAAGTGATGCCTTTCTGCAGGCTGAGGTTGTTGCCTCCCTCCCAGGATCCCTTTGGTGAGTATGGTGTTCAGGATGCACCACCACCACCTCTAGGTGCCTTCAGGCAACACAGCCCAATTTTAACCTTTAGTATCCATGACCAAACTCTCCCTGACACATGACATCAGAGGCCTCTTCTGGCTGTCAGGAGCAAAGCCTGAAGACTTGGAGCTGCAGGGCAGGAAGAACAGCGGTGCTCTGTGGGTCCCACCCTTTAAAGATGCTGAGGCCTAAAGATGGGAAGTGACTTGCTCAAGGTCACACAGTTGGATAGTGACGTAGCTAGAGCCCAGAGTTCCTGATTCCAAGTCACCTGTGCTTTCTGGGACCAAATAATGGGCACCTACTGGAGTCTGGGCAGAGCTTTCATGGCAGTATGCTACTCCAGACCTCACTGTAGGTTGGGGTCCCAGTAGGAGGACTCAGGGTCTGTGCCAGTGCTGTCAGTGCTGCTCAGACCTTCATAGCCTCTCTTGTCATTCTTTGTTGCCCCTTTTCTGTCACCAACCAACCATACAGCCTTGGGAGCTGCCCTTCTGGGGGACCAGAAGTAGTGAGAGAAGGAAGAGGATAGGCAGCTTTGACAGGTGCTGTTTTTAATTCCTGTGCAACTCCTCCCCCTTTTCCCCCCCCAGTTTAAGCATAGATTCTGCCAATTGTGGAAACTTCAGTCCCTCAGGCTGGCAGCCATGCCGGTACCTGCCTGGGGGGGCCTGGCAGCCGTGAAGCAGGCTGAAAGGCAGAGGGGCTCCAGGTCCTGTCTCCAGCTCCCCTCGCTGCACGTGGTGAAGCTCCCTCCCTTCCTCCCCACTTTTCCCAGGCTAATACACAGGTGCTATTATTCAGGAAAAAACTGGTCAGCTCTGGCCAACAGTGAGGTTTCTTCTCTTCTGCCCTAACTATTGTGTAGCCTCTTATGCTGAAATCGGCTTCTGCTGGCTTCTCCAGCTTTCAGAGCCCTGAAACAAAGAGAAACAGGATCTGTCCCTACCCAGCACAGCAAATGGTTGTAGTAATTGCCAAAGCCCTCATAAAGCCCTCCGGCTGGAGGAGAGTGTATAGTCATGGGTTCTGCCTCTGTGCCCTTGCTGACCGCTTCCCCTCTGCCTTCTTTCTTAGAACTCAGGGTGTGAGGACTGAGCCTGTAGGGCCAGCGTGCCCTCCTGCTGTGGCCAGTCCCACATGTGCCCTCTTCTCTCTGTCTCTGGCACAGGACTTGGCACCAGGCTCCCTGCTGAGACACCAAGCTATATGGGCCCCCACCTTGTTTTCCAGGCTGCACTTCAGAAGCCGAAGGTGCTTTCATCAGAACCCTAAAATGGCTGTTGAAGGTCCAGCAGTAGCTGGAGAGGCAGGCAGAGGGCAGTGGTTCTCCCAAATAGGAGACCTGGGGCCTGGCCAGGCCAGGGTTTGGGCTTAATGGCTTTGACTGAATTACCCCCATCCTCCTCCTTTCCGGAAAAGGGAGAGCTAGAGCCACTCACTATCATTCTGCTCTGACCTTGAAGGGGGCAGTGTTGGCCTGGCTTCTGGAATGGACTGAGTCCATCGTATAAAGGGCCGGGGGCAGGAGGTGGGGAGGGGCACTGCCTGCGGAAGGTAGGATTAGATCATTAGCTCAGTGACCTCCTAGGGTTTCGATGTGCTGTGTTCTCATCCTACAGCTGGTTTGGTAATGATCTGCAAGTCCCGGAGAGCAACAGCACAGCTCTGCCTGACGCTCTCATTAAAATCTATGCAGCCAAGCTCTGCGCTTTGTAGCAGCCGGCCTTGCGAAGCCTCCTCGGCTTGGGGGGCCGGGGACCCAGTCAGCCAAGAGGCCCTCTGGGCTCCACTTATGCATATGCACCAAAAAAAGGGCTTCTTTAAACCCAGAGCCCTTTAAGATGAGAAACGACCCAATGCAGGTAATCCTGTTTTTGGACTCAATGTAATGTAGAATGCAAAGTTTAGTGATTATTGAATCTGGGCTGAGGCTGGTGAGAATATGGAACAATGGCCCATAAGGACTCCTAAGTGCTGAAGCCAAGGAGTCTCCTCCCTTCCTGTTTCACCCCACCCAGGGGACCTGCCCCCATTCCTGTGGCCCTGGGTCCCAGCTTCCAATAGTGTCAGAAGCAACTGTGGCTTTGCCTTTGTTGTGAGATGGGTACATTCCAAAGGAGCAGCCCAGGGAGGCGGCAGGCTCAGCCAGCCCTTGGAGGCTTAGAGCAGCTGGCCCGGGCTCCAGCTCACCTCCAGTAGAAGCTTGAGCACCCTCAGAAACAACCCTGGCCAATGTTACGGCAGAGCTGAGGCGGTGTTGTCAGGGCTAATGTGAAATCTCTTCCCGTGGCGCCAATCCTCCGACTCTGCAGCGCCAGCTTGGACAGATTGAGGTCTCTGTGGCTTTGGTGACCTTGCTTAAGCATTCCCACCGTGTCCCAGCTCTGCTCTAGGACTGCCTCCCACTGCGGCCCCTCACCTGACCTCAGGGCCTGGGGAGGGAGGGAGCCAGTGCTCCGAGGCCGGGGGGCTTTGCTCATGAGAGATGTCAGCCTTCCTTGGGGCATCAGGCTTTGAGCCCTGCTGGGGTCCAGCTGACCTGGGACCAGGTGTTGTGCAGAGATGTGTCTCATTCTGTGCCTCCTGCCGTGTTCACTTGAACAGTGCCTCAGTGTGGGTTAGGGAACAATTTTGTTATTAAGTTTATTCAGTTAATTCACTTGAGAAACTAACCAATTTTTACTTTCTGTCTAGAATGATGTACATGTAGTAGAGTGAGCCGTAATGCTCCCAAAGTGCCTTGTTTTCTTAAATATATTTATAAGGACATATTCCAGTGGGTTCTTTGGTGTGTTTGCCACATCAGGATTTTAGGGAATGGGTGTATATGTGGTAGGGATGCCATGTGAAAACAGGCCCTGTTCCCCTGAGGGTGGGAAAGGAGCTCTTCTGGGCAGTGGGTTAAGCCAGACCCCATAAAGTGACCCTTTCCTCTTCGGCCGCATTCTCAGACCCTCGGAAAGACATCAATTTTTTAAAGCCCTGTGGCTTGAAGCCTGGTCTCTTGCTTCCCTGCCAGGCTCATCTTGTGTCTACCACATTTGTGCCCCACTGGCCCAAAGGTTCCATGTAACTATGTATACACATGAATACTTAAATGCCAACATTTAAAATAATTTGATAAAGTCTTTGTAGCCACTCAACCACCTCTGGTGTTTGTGGGATTGTTTTAATGGGACAGGAGATTAGAAGGAAGTGATACTGATAGCCACAGGTGGTGGCCAGAGCTTGGGAGGGGCTCCAGTGTGGGTGGGCCTGAAGTGCTGAAGGCTTCTGGGTGTGGAAGGCGCACTGTGTGCAGGAGGTGAAGAAGGCTGGAAACCATTTCAATTTAGGAGGAGACCCAGGTTGGGGCAACTGCAGACCCAGGTATCCAGTCCCCTCTCACCATGAGAAAGGGGGTGTACTGGGGCCACAGGAGACAAGCTGCTAGCAACTGTTTGCATCAGGCAGGAGAGGAGCACAGGCTGAATGCTGATGCTGCTCCCAACATCTGGCCGGCATCTTTTCTGCCTCTCAGACCCAAGCAACTTACCTTAAATAGAACGATTTACAATGGAATCCGATAAAAGGTTTAGGCTGCTGCACCCCCCCTCTCCTGCCTGAGAAAGGCGAAGGGGCTGGGTTTTTATTCTGACCCAAAAAATGACCTACCCAGGAAGCAACGGTTGTTCCGAGCACAGCTGCTGCGGGTAACTGTCCCTGGGGGCAATTTATGAGCAGACACCCAGTTCCGGGCCCAGCAGACACAGTGTAGTGGCCCCTGGGAGAGGGGCGGGAGCAGAGTTGGTGACTGCAGGTCACGCCTGCTGTTCGGAGAGTCACCCATTGGCATCCCGGGAGAGGGGGCAGAAGTTTTGAATTGTCAGCAGCTGCTGCGCCAGCCGCTCTGAGCTCATCGCTGGAGGTGGTGGTGCCGGGGAGGGGGCCGCGGAGCCGGTTCGCCCCTGCAGAGCCCCCTGGCTCCACCCGCCTGCTCGGGCCTGTGTTTAGTCAGCACTTGGCTTCCCGAGGCCGGTGACTGACAGGCAACCAGACGCCCGCCCTGGCCGAAGACAAAATGGTGGTTCGGGAGCCGCCCTTGCTAGGGAATTGGAAGGAAGGAATGTGGCTCTGGAAAGCAAGAGGCTTGAGCTTGAATTCTGGCTCTGCCACTCGGGAGCTGTGACCCTGAGCAAGTCGCTTCACCTCTTTGGGCTGATCCTGAGAAGAATGAGCATTTATTGAGCGCCCACTACCTGCCAAAGACTGCATATCTTTTATTTCATTCTTAAGAGGCAAGGGTTCACCATTTGACACAGGAGAGAAACAGTTGCCTGAGATCACATAGCTGGCCAGGAACAGAATGTGGTTCAAACACAGGCCTCTCTCTAGCCAGAGCCCAATGCTCTGTTTACCATGTGACTGAAACATCTTAAGTCTCCATCCAAAATCCTTGAGGGCTTTAACGCTGTAGGGAGCCTGTTAAAGGTTTCCATTCTTACCTGCCCCACTCCCTGGTGCCCAGTTTTACAGGCGCAGTGAACAGTGATGGTCATTTTTGCTCTTGCTTTGAAATCAAGTGAGCTTGGCTGAGGGCCCAGCTATCTGAGGCCCTTAGAACAGGAAGTGCCTACACCCTTAGCTACCTGTAAACAAAGTGGATTCCCTAGGTATGGGCCAGGGCTTCACAGAGACACGTGTGAGAGGACCAAGGTCCAGGGACCAAGACACATGAGCACCAGTGCACATACTGTGCACAGATCCTTGTCCTTGTTTTCACAAGGACATAAACCAGCACATGATTACAGGAACCCATACTCGCAGGCAGCCCCCACACACAGTCCTCAGCAGCCGCTCTCCCTACTTGCTGCCTCCACCAGTTCCTCACTGCCCCCTCCTGGCTGCTCAGTGGCCAGGGCAACCTGGCACCGTTTCCTGGAAGTTCTGCTCGAGGCTAGTTGTCAGCTAGTTCCCTCCTAGATCGAGGGGCTGGGAGCAGTTTAAGGGTTCCCCCTGAATTGCCCCCTCAGCCCCAGGAGGTGTGGGTGCTTAGAGGGTGCTCTTGAAGCTTAAGGACAAAAAGCCTTTCACGGGCCAGGCATAGTGGCCTACACCTGTAATCCCAGCACTTTGGGAAGCCAAGGTGGGTGGATCACTTGAAGTCAGGAGTTCAAGGCCATCCTGGCCAAGATGGTGAAACACCATCACTACTAAAAATACAAAAGTTAGCCAGACATGGTGGCAGGCTCCTGTAGTCCCAGCTACTCGGGAGGCTGAGGCACAAGAATCACTTGAACCCAGGAGGTGGAGGCTGCAATGTGCTGAGATTGCACCACTGCACTCCAGCCTGGGCAACAGAGTGAGACTCTCAAAAAAAAAGAAAAAGCCTTTCACATCCAAAGGAATCTTTCATGGGAGAATTGCCAGTTAATATTTGGGGCAAGAGGTCCTGCCTAGCCGGGCGCGGTGGCTCACGCCTGTAATCCCAGCACTTTGGGAGGCCAAGGTGGGTGGATCATGAGGTCAAGAGATTGAGACCATCCTGGTGAACATGGTGAAACCCCATCTCTACTAAAAATACAAAAAATTAGCTGGGCATGGTGGCGCGTGCCTGTAATCCCAGCTACTCAGGAGGCTGAGGTAGGACAATTGCCTGAACCCAGAAGGCAGAGGTTGCGGTGAGCCGAGATGGCGCCATTGCATTCCAGCCTGGGTAACAAGAGCGAAACTCGGTCTCAAAAAAAAAAAAAAGGTCCTGCCTAGATGCCTTCCCTGCCTTTACCTAAGACACTGCATGCATGTCCACAGTGTGCACACACAAGCTCACACTGCACACATCATTAAAAAGGAGCAGACTTCCTGGCTGAGAAATCAGAGGTCAGATCTAGCGCAGACCTTGGGCCTCAGCTTCCTCACCTAGTCAACAAAGAGTTGACTACAATGATGTATGCAGGCCCTCTACTCTGGCACTGCACCATCTTGGGAACTGACACCACTCCCAGAGTGTGCATCTTGGAAGGATTACCAATGCAACGCCTTTCGTTCCTGCTTTATAGATGAGGAAACAAGGTACAGAGAGCCACAGCAACTTCCCTGAAGTCACACAGCAAGCTAGCAGCAGGCATGGAAATAGAAACCTTTTTTCCAATGCTCTAGACTGCCTACAGGAGAGCAGAGCACCTGTGGGCTTGGGCCACAGCCAAGAAGACTGATACTGCAAGGGCTAAAGCCAGAAGCTATGCCGTTTTTTCTTGGAGCCATGACAGTGTCCCTGTGGCTGCCTAACGATTTAGGAGAAGCCCAGAGGAGGTCCCAGGCTTAGGCATTTAGCATGGAGGCTGGAAAAAGACAGGTTGGAACTTGGGTGGGTGCCATTACACCCTGTTCCCCCCAGTAGACTTAGCAAACCTCAAGCTTCCTTTTATGTAAAGCCAGAGGCTGGCTAAAGAGGGTTCTCCCTAGCTTGTGGCCACTTCGTAGCTTGTTCGTCAGGGCATATACACGCATGTGACTGGCGTGCATAGATGTTCTGCATGCATATCTGGACTCTACATGTGTCTATCACAGTGTGGATAGATGTTGGTGCATGCCTGCAAGTACACTTAGGACATTTATGGGCACGTCTGATGTGTATGTGTTTGTGAGGCCATATATGCAACTGAATTTGTGTGCGTTTGGATGTACATATATAAATGATGTCTGTATATCTGGCAGGTGACTATGAACATGTAAAATTTTGCTTGCATGCATACTTGGTACATTCATGAGTGTACTTGGGTTTGTGCAGATGTTCACCTGTGTTAGTGTGCTGAGTGGGGTGGAATATGTCTGCACACATGGCTGGTGATTGTGTGTAAATGTGCATGCAGGGCTGGCTTCAGGTGACTATGTAGGTAACGAATCATAGGAGTGCCCTCCCAAGAGAGTATGAAGCCAGTGTTCTGCCCAATTCTGGAATAGGGGGTGCCCTGCCTGGCTCCAGCCAGGCACTGGACTTGCAGCACCCCCACCCTCACCCTCTACCTGCGCAGTATTCCCTAGACCCGTCCTACTTGGCCAATTTGCAGCCTCTCGCTCCCAGCTTCTGAGAAGGCCTGCAGCAAAGTCAAGGGGCTGTTGGCCAATTAGTGAGGGGATTAATCAGGGATTGGGGGCCCCCTGGGGGGGCGGGAAGCTGAAGGCAGACATTGGGGTTGGCAGGAGCATGAGCTGCTTGTCATGAGGCAAGGGGAAAGGGGAGACAAGGAGTGGAGGTTGAGCCAGCTCGTTAGTTCTGGAAACCGAGGGTTAACCTGTGAATTCAGGATTGCTGAGCACTGCCAGCAGCAGGGAGCATGTGTGAGTGTATATGCTGTGTGTGAAAGGGCATGCACATGCATTCAAGTCCTTGAATGTAGTACTACATGCAAATGTGTATACATGACTATGGATACCATCTATATACACATGCAGTTGTTTGTATATGTGAGTGTGCTAATGGGTTTGGATATGCAAACATGTTTGTTGCATCGGTGTACACATACAGAGAAAGTTGACATGGTCCGTGTACACATGTGCAATGATGTATCTGCATGCACAAGTGTGTATGTGCTAGTGTGCAGATGAATCTGGGTATATGTACATACATGTCTGCATGTGTGTGTGTTCTCAGAACAGCCAGGGGCCTAGACGTGTGTGCCTGCATGTGCCATGAGCATGTGTCTGTGTATGCAGATCTTAGCACGGAAGGAGCTGGGGGATGCGGGACTGGTGGTCTCCAGGCTCCAAGAGGGAATCTGACAGCTGAGCCTTGCCGCAGCCCCCAGCCCCGGAAGCCTGTTTTCCAGCCTGCGGAAGCTGTGAGCCCGTGAACTCATCTTATATTAATAGCTGCTGTCTCCTCACTTATTGCAAGGAGAGGCGGACATGGCCCCGGTGGGGGCTCAGCACTCGAGGCTGTCCCCCCGTCACGCACACCAGGACCAAGGGAGGTGGAGAGGAGGGTTGAGCTCTAGCCCCATCCCAGGGCCTACTCCAGCAGGAAGATGGGGCACTGGGCCCTAGTCCTGTCTCCCCCAATTCAGGGGCCACATCACCAGTTCACCTTCCTGGGGAGTTGGAAAACTGGCAGAGGTAGAGAGGCTAGAAGGCGTGGCTACCCCTCCCCAAACATGCAAACTCAGGCGCACATACACACAAACATGCAGTACTGAGCAGCTCCAGGCTGAACACAGAGGACTCTGAGGCTGAAGGAGACACAGGAGGCCTCAGTCTGAGTGGGGAAGACTCAGAGGGTCCTGTCCGCAGGGACCCTCAATCTGAGGCAAAAGACATGACCCTGTTCTCAAGAGGCCCCAAGCTCCCAGTCTGAGGGGGGAGGCATTACCTTGTATTCAGGAGCCCCTAGTTCTGAGGAGAAAGGTCTGCCTTCAGGAGCCTTCGGTTTGAGAAGACAGACATTCCTTCTGTGGGGGACCCTCAACTGGAGGAAGGACACACAGCCCTGTCTTCATTCTAAGGAGGGAGACAAGAATTCTCTGTAAATGTTTATTCAGGGGAGGTATAGCAAGGCATATTGGATCACATTCTCACAGCCACAAAAGGGCTCAGGCAGGGAGGCTTCCTGGAGGAAGCATGGAGTGGAGGTACAGGGGAGAAGCGCGAAGCTGATCTGCAGAATCCTGGGAGGAAGGAAAAGCCAGCCAGCCCCACCATACACAGCACAATCTGAGGGACAAATTCAGACACCCCTCAAGATGGGCCCAGGACCCCAGGCAGAGACCCTAGATGGAGGCTGCCAGAAATGCCTCAGCTCCAGCCCACAGCCACCCCCAGAGGGACAGAAGAAGCTCCTCAGTGCAGGGGCCCGACACAGGCCCTCCCAGATACAAGGATGGCAGCAGCTCCTTTCTTGGGCCCTGGAGCTGGAAGCTGGGCTGGGGAAGCAAAGGGCTGAGCCCCACCAGAGTAGGGTGGGCACTTGGTGCCTCTCCTCTGGACCTTAGTGGGGCTTGGGAGCATGAGGCAGGGGCAGCAACAAGGCCCTGCCCTGTGCCGTGCCTCCAGAAATCTGGGTTTAACCTGGAGAACCCCCGCTTCCCGTGGCCTGTTGATGTTTCCGGGTTGTTTCTGAAGCACACTCCCTCATCCAGGAAAGAAAGAGATTTGGAGTCGGACCTGGGTTCAAATTGCAGCTCAACTTCTTACCAACCCCTGATTTTGGACCAATCCAATGTCACCTCGCAGGGAGGCTTTTCCTGGGCATCCTCATTTAAAAATTTCTCACATTCTCCCCATCCTTCTTCCCCTGCTCTTTCTCTGAGGACTTGTCACTGTGTAACATTACATTTTTGGAAAAACTTTGTATTACTACTTCCCCCAGCTAGAACGTAAGCAATCCACAAGGACAGCAGTGAATGAATGAAGGCCCATTACTCTTGGAGCCTCAACCTCCTCTTTTGTAAAATGGGGAGAGCGATGGTGCCCATCTGATGAAGCCATGCTGATGGTGTGAGACTTTTAGCTCAAAGCTTGGTGCGGGGGAGGTGCTTGCTGTGTAGGGACTTTTCCCAGGGATCTGTCAGGAGGATGGGGATAGAATAAGGCTTGGCCTGGCCTGGTACAGCCTCCCCACTTTGTGCCTGGGCCATTGGCATGACCACCCTCCTTGGACTATTGGGGAGGGATCTTTACACCAGGCCAGGGAAATGGAGAAAGGCCTGTGTCCTAGCCAGCACAGCTGTGTGAGTCTGAGCAAGTGGCTGCTCCTCTTGGGGCCTCAGACTCCCTGTCTGTATATGGAGGGGTGAGCCAGAAATGCTCTGACAGCCCCACCTCCAGGCTTTGCCCAACAATAAGGCCTGGGAAGCTGGGAGGCTTGGCCAATCAAAGCTTCCTGTGTAGCCACACCCCAAACCTGCTTCTGCCCTGGCCTGATAGATACATTTGATTTCTGGGGTCGGCTTCCTCTCCCCAGATACCCAAACTCTGAGTCCTGCACGAATATGTACCTAAAGGCACACACTGATAGCCACCCACTTTTATGTGTAGAAAAGCTCTTCTGACTCCAAAATGACCAGAACCCCTCTGACCACTTCCCAAATGTGGCCCTTAAAATGAACCCCAACATAAATCAGGGTCCAGAGTGTCCTAAGCCCCAGGCTTGGGAAGGAAGGAAATTGCTCCCTACACAGCACAGATTCTGGAAACAGATGTTCCCGGCTCTACCATTTTTTAGCTGAATGGCCTTGAGCCAGTCACTGTCCCTCACTCAGCCTCAGTTCCCTTGTTTGTAAATGGAGAAGACACTACCAGTGCCATGGGATGCTTATTAGGCATAAATGAGGTGGCATATGTGCCAGACACACAGCAGGTACCCACGATAAGAAGGGGCTATTATTATTAAGGGAACTGACATGCTTTGAGCATATTCATCATGCCTAAGCCCCACACTGGCCAATATGGGCAGAATCTGGACATCCTTGACCCAGGAAGGGCCAAGCAACTAGGTTCCTGTCACCATGGAGAGGTAAGATCCTTGCCACTCAGTGTCCAGGTCTGAGCAGAGGGGTATTGACATCTGAGTGCGAGTCACCTGCCAGCCACTCTCCACCCTCTGTCCAGCTCCCCAGATACCCCAACAGGCCCCCCAGGCGTGGCCTGGCCCTCTTATTCCAGGCCATCCCCCATCAGGCCCCACCCCATGCCCTCCACACACATATAGGGAAACGTATTTATGACAAAATCATTTATTATTGAGTTGGGTTGGAGACAGGAACGGGGAATGCACTGGGGGCCATACCCCGGTTGGCAGAGGGGTGGGGTGTTGGCTCGTGCCCCCCCTCCAGGGCACCACAGGGTGAGGCTTGGCCCCCAGGCCATGGCTGTGGCACTGGATGCCAGGCTGGAATGGAGCTGGGGTTGCGTTCTGGTCCCGGCTGCCTGGCCGGACTGCAGTTCTCCCTAAATGGCCACCAGAGGGCAGTCAGACCCCAGCGCAGAGGAATTTTTGGTTGCTCAGGTGATGGCTTCTTAAAAAAATAAAAAACCAGAGGCTGGTGTGTTCCCCCTGCAAACCCAAGGAGGGCGGGCCTGGGGAGAAGGCTCTGGTTTCTATGATCTCTTCGATAAAAAGTAATTCAAAATAATAACAAAATACGTGGTTTCTCTTTCTCCCTTTCCCCCCTCCAGGAACTGAGGTCAGAAATGGGGGTGAGGTGACAAGGGGTACCCTGGTATCAAGGTGTGGGTCTCTTTTTCCCCCTTACCACCCATAAGTAAATTTATAAATAAATAAATAAATAAATAATACTCTCTTCGTTTGTGCGCATATATAATCTTTCTCTCTCCTATTTAGGCAACTATGTGACTAATCTCTCTGACTCTAGCTCAGAAATTCAAACGTAAAGTGACATGGTCAAGGTCAAGTTTGGGAGAGGAGAGACATCTGGGACTTGGAATGGCACTGTAAAACTCCCAGCATTCCGCAATTGCAAGCCAGCTGGCCTATGAGACATTTCTGAGTAGAACCCTGACCACCTGAACATTCTGGAACTGTGGAGCCAGCTGGGTCCCCATAGGGATCTGAACAGGACCTTGAAACACCCAATGTCCTAGAACTCCAGAACCAGCTGGGTCTGGGGGGTGTGGAACTGGGGGTCTGGAAAGAAGCCCTGGAGAACCTAACATTCTGGAATTCTGTAGTGATCAGGGCTGAAGGGTCAACAAGACGCAACTAGACATCACTGGGGGAGCGGGATTGGAAGGGGATCTTGGAAGAGGAACAGCAGCAGCAGACAGCCCACAGCACCTTTTGCACATCCTGGTTGCGGAAGGCATAGATGATGGGGTTGATCATGGAGTTGTAGGTGGCAGGAAGCAAGGTCAGATAGGTGTAGAGAGGTGGCGAGTGGGCATCACCCAGCAGGCAGTAGACAGTGAAGGGCAACCAGCAGGCGGCAAAGGCTCCAAGCACCACGGCCAGTGTGGCAATGCCCTTGCGGGTAGCCACATAGTGGGAGGCCGGCAGCAGGTGCCGCTGGAGGGCAATCTGCTGTGCATGGCGGCAGACGATGCGACAGATTTGGGCATAGAGCTGCAGCATGATGCCAAACACCATAAAGAAGGCAATGGCCAGGACCACCAGATGGTTCTTGGAGAGTGGATATACCACACCACATGTGGTAAGGCCATCCAGGCAGTTCCAGGCCAGCACAGGCAGCAGCCCCAGGCCCAGGGCACCACCCCACACTAAGGCCAGCATCACGTAGGTCCGTGTCACTGTTGTCTCTGAGTAGTAGGTGAGGGCATTGTACAGAGAAAGGTAGCGGTCGACAGTGATGGCCAGTAGACTGCCGATGCTGGCGGTAAAGGCCGTTGCCAGCACGCCAACCAGGACCAGGCTCATCTCCGCTGAGCCGATGCAAAAGACAGCAGCAAAGTGCAGGACCAGGCCCAGGCCTGCGAGCAGGTCTGCCACAGCCAGGCTGCCCACCAGCAGGAACATGGGGGCACGGAAGGCGGGAGTGCCCACGATGATGGCCACCACTAGCGCATTCTCGCAGGACACCAGGGTGCCTGAGATGCAGAGCACCACATCCCAGGCCTTAGGTGAGGGCAGTGGTGCGGCTGGACCTGTGGGCCCCTCTGCTGGGCCCACACTGCTCACGTTCACGTTGCCTGAGCCAGCTGAGAGCCAGGCCAGAGGGCTGCCTGCACCCCACATCATGGTACCTGCAGGAGAAAGGCCTTGTGAGAAGCTGACCAAGCTGGATGATGGGAGGTGGGGTCTGGAGGGGGTGAGGTGCCCCTCAGGATAATGGTGGGAGTCTCTCCTCAGGATACTTGATAGGGTCCCAATGCATAACCCCCACATTCATGCCCTGGAGCTCTTCCCAGGATACCATTGTCCTCTCCAATGCCCCGAGGCCTCTAAACAAGGGTCTCTTCCTGGGGATCCCTGTTCTAGGCCCTGTGGGTCTTTTTCCCATGTGTGTAACCAGAAGAAGGGGTACTATAAATGGATGAGGGCCATAGGATCCAGGGGATGCCCCTGAAGCCTCAAGACTGGGGTAGGGAAACATCTGGAGACGGAGCAGCTCTGCTCCCTCCCATCAGAGAGGATGGTGCTAGCTCGTGCCTGATGCTCCCAGACCCCTCACGACTCTCAGTACTGCCAGCCTCAGACTCCACCCCCGGGAAATGCGCAAGTAGCTCCCGCCAGCCACCACCCAGCACTCCTGAGGTAACACCTGGGAACTCAACCCCCACTCCCCACCCTCCCAGACTTTTGTCCCTAGCTGGACCCTTCTTTCTGCCTGAATCCCTAGGTCTCTGGACAGACTCCCCCTGCTGGAAGCCTGGATCCCTGAGTCAGATGCCACCTTCCGCCCGGACACCAGGATTTTGGGTCTGACTCCTCCTCTTAGCTGGATACCTGGATTCCTGAGTCGGACACCTCCTGCTGTTCAGAACCCTGGGTCCCTGCCCCAGACGCCTCCTGCCGGCTCAACCTCAGATGACCATCAGTCGGTCCCTCCAGGGCCTCGGGTCCCTGCAGGAATGCTCACCCTTCACCAGGTCATCCAACTCGCGGCCCCAGCACCCGAGCCCTTGGGCCCACACCTGCTAACCCAGAATCGGCTAAACCCAGAATTCCCACCTCGAACTCGGACCCTGGCAGGCCGCTAGGAGCCTTCCGCTGGCCCAACGCTCCAGCATCCTGCGTGCCCTCCAGGACCCCTGGTGCCCACGGCGGGACCCGCTACTCACTGCTCAGCACCACGCGCGGCCGGGCCGCGGGGAGGTTCCGCTCGGGTCCTGGCGGCGCAGGGCTTGCGTGGACCCCGAGAAGCCCCCGCGGCCGCGGGAGAAGCGGCGTGAGTCACTCCGCCCCGCCCCCGGCTCGCGGTTCGGTGACGTCAGTGGCTCTATCAGCCAATGGGCGCGGCGCGCTGGGGCGCAGCGCAAGTTGCGCGGCATAGTAATGAGGCCTCGCACCGCCCGCTCCCCCATTCATAAAAAGCGAACGTGGCTGCGGCCCCGCCCCCTCCCGAGTAGGCCCGCCTGTCCTTGACGCGGCGCCCTCTGCGGGCTGGGGGTTTCAGCGGCGCCGGTGCGAGAGGCTTGAAGTCTCCGGGAGGCTGCAGGGAACGTGGTGGAGTGGAAAGGGGGTCCGGCGAGGAAGTGGGGTGATAGGACCCTTGGGTGGCAGAGAGGCTGACGAGATCCAGGTGACGAAGGAAGAGCTTGTGATGGGGCTGGTTGTGCGTCCCTGGTGAGAATGACAGGGTTGTGAAGACGATGGGGCCCTGAGGTGACGATGACAAGGAGCACGAGGGAGCTGGGAGGTGCGTGGCAGTGACGACATGAGCATGGTGACAGGATCTTGGAGGGGGGTGACGGCCGTGGGTTGCTAAGGATAGAGGGGAAGCCCCCAGGGCAACCATGGCAGTGTCAGGGTGACTCTGCTGCAGGGCGGAGTTCAGGGACCCCGGGATGGCGGAGGCAGTGGCCCGGGAACACGGAGTGTCCAGGTGACTTCAGGTCACCATGACCCTGTCAGAAGGGCTGGGGTACTGAAGCGACAATGCTCAGCCATGAGGGCTGTGGGGTCCTGAAATGAAGATAGCAGGTGGCTGTGGTGAGTGGGCTCCAGAATGAGGGGGACAAGGTAGAGGGTCTGGACTGACAGTGACCAGGCAGGTAAGTTCCTGCCAGGGCAGGTCCCGTGATGCTGGGGCTGGGATAAGGAGCTGGGTGACGTCACTCATGTCAGTCCAATAGCGCCCTCACAGCACGGGAGGGGTGGGCCTGGCAAGATTTCAAAACCTGAATTATTTATTCAAGGATCTAGAAAGCCAGCGGGGAGGGGGTGGGGGTTGCACTTCCCCGAAGCAGGAGGAGATGGGGAGCCGGGAAGGACTTGGAAGCAGAAAGCCTGGCAGCTCAGTCCTCAGGGCAGGCCCCTCTCAGCCTCCCATTTTAGGCATCCTGATGGGTGGAGCAAGGAGAAAGAGCTCTCTCTTTCCCAATGCTGCCTGCCCTTAGTCCAGGAGAACCACTCTGGCAGACTTCTCCAGATGTGACAGATGTGGCCAGTCCTGCGGTAGGGGGCTGGCTGCTCCTTCTCCCTGCGTCTTTTGCCTTGATGCTCCCTGGAATCATGCAGCCTGTGGGAGGGGGGAGATGAGGTTAAGGCCTGAGGACCCCGGGCCCCACCGGACATCCCCATCACAGCATCACCGCTGCAGCCCCCATGCTCAGGCTCCACTGGGCAGGTTTGGGGTTTGGGTGTGAGGCAGCAGGTCAAGTGGCAGGGAATATGGGAAGAGGAGGGGGTTGGAGCTGGAGAAGAGGATGCATTTCCGGTTGGATGTGTGAGTTTAGGGGGCTTAAGGGGCATAGGTGATCAAATCTATTTCTCCATTTCCTAGCTGTGTGACTTTGGCTTTCTGTGCCTATTTCCTTGTCTATAAAATAGGAATAATATTAGTACTGGCCTCATGGGGTTGTTGGGTGGGGTCTGCAAGCTGTTGGCCATCAACATCACAGCTGGCCAATGAGGGACGCCCGGGAGGGGTAGGCGTGCAGGTGGCAACTGAGTTTTACTGGTAATGTCACCCAGGGGTGGGAGCAGAGAATGAGGAGGGGCTTCAGGGACCCCACCATTGGAGGCACAGACCATGAATGAGGGTGTTCCTGCTCCTGGGCTCTTGCACTGGCTGTTCCCTCCGCTACAACCCTTCTCTTCATCCAGGTCTCTGCTCCCAAGCCACTTCCGAAACGGACTGCTCTGAACTCTCATATTGCCACTCACCTCCCCATCACTCTCTCTCCACTTCTCTTGATTTATTCATTTTTGGAGGATGAAGCACTCTTGAAATTATAAATGAATTCATGTTAGTTTGTTTTACTACATGTCAGCCCCACTAGAACCTAAGCTCCAAAAGGATAGTGACTATGTCCCATTTCTGCTGGAGAAATGCCTGACAAGTAACTGGTGTTGAAGAAATGATCATGGACTGGATGATTGACCTAAAAGGGAGCAACCAGAGGAAAAAAGGAAAACAGAGAGAGGAGTAGTATGCCTGGTGCCCAGGAAGGTGGGGGTGTCAGAGAGAGGATCCAAGGGCATCAGGGCCCCAAGACTCAGGGATCCCCTTTCTCCCCCATCAGAGCTGGATCCCTAAGAGTTCTGGTCTCAGCGATGGGTGAAGGCTGCTGGGAGGTTGGCATCAAAGGGGAGTATCAGGGACTATCTTCTGCTACTCTGAATGGCAATTATTTTTTTTTAGGTTTTTGTAGTTTATTAATCCTCTGGTGAAAAATTTGCACCATCACTGCAGATAAAGTCATTCCTGTTTGCCAGCACCAGCACCACACTCTCGTGACTCCCTGTCTGTCTTCATTCTGTTCTTGAGTTCCTTTAGCTGTTTTCTTGAGGTCTTTTTCTTTAATGTCTTGCAAGTCTGTGTTTGGATTAATTTTTCTTAGCATAATCCAAGGAATCATAAATCAAGCCCAAGACAGTTGTCTTACCACCACCAAAATGGGTTCTGTTTTTATTTTTATTTTTTTGAGACAGGATCTCAGTCTGTCACCCTGGCTGGAGTGCAGTGGTGCAATCACTGCTCACTGTAGCCTCAACTTCTTGGGCTCAATGATTCTCCCATGTCAGCCTCCAGAGTATCTGGAGTTACAAGCATGCACTACCACACCCGGCTCTTTTGTAGAAGACAGGGTTTCACCATGTTGCCCAGGCTGGTCTTGAACTCTTAGGCTCAAGTGATCTGCCCACCTTGGCCTCCAAAGTGCTGGAATTACGGGCCTGAGCCACTGCGCCTGGTGCAAAATGGGTTCTAAATACAAACATGACACCCATTGTGGTCTTCTACTTTTTCACCAGTTTTCTGTCTTAGGTATTGTTGCCTTCCCAGGGTGAAGGACACAGAAAATCATTTATTTCCACTGAAGTAGTGGTTGGTCATGAACTTCCTGATCCTGATAACTACCCTGTTGTTTGCAAGGGAGATTGATCCTAAGGCAGCTGGAGAGGAAAAGAGTGCAGTGACATTTGTAACCCTGAGAAACCCGGGAGAGCTGAGAGACTAAAGCAGGGCTGTGGATTTTCACACACATGTGCTCTCCCTCATGCATCAAAACTGCTCATGCCAATCAGGTCTCCATTCCCTGAGAACTTGCTCTCTAGAGGAAGAGAAAGTTCCTTCTCTCCTGTTCTCCTCATGCCCTCTGTTCCTGCCTCCTTGACACCTCCTCCAACCCTTCCTACCTACCAGGTAGGAAGAGCCCGGGACTTAGGACAACCCAGCAAAGGTGAGGGACCATGTCCCCATTTCTTGGGTGAAGCCCAGGAAAGCCAAAGGACTTGCCCCAAATCACATAGCAAATGACAGAGCTGGGATCTGAAGCCAGTTCCATCTGTAACCAAGTCCAGTGTGCCTTCCATTCTGGCCTAGATGTCACCCTCTTCCCAGAAGAGGCTCAGGCTAAAGTTTGATAAGGGCTGACAATACCTGCAGTTCCCCAGGTGGCCACCAGATGGCTGTGAGCACTCACTTCCAGGTGAGACTTTTTCCTTGCCTCTTCTGTCTTCACCAGTCTGAGAGATCTCTTGGGGAGGGAGGAATTGGAGAGGTGAGGGGAGTGTGTGCTCGTGTGTGTCAGTCACAGATAATCTCCACGCCTGAGTCCACTGTCTAAGACCCAAGGGTCTAGGCATCATCAGTGCCCATATTCTTAGCATAGACCCATTCATTCAGCCATTATTTATCGGCAGTTCCCCTGGGCTTAGGGTTTGTTCAGTGGGTACTAGGGACAGAAAGATGATCTGGCCACATTTCTGCCTTTTCAACAGTCAATAGACACATTTATTGAGCATCTACTATTTCCCAGGTACAGAGGATACAGCAGTGAACAAAAATCCCTGCCATCTTCAATGAGCTTCAGTTTTATTTATGTATTGTTTATTTATGTATTTATTTATTTTGAGATGGAGTCTTCCTCTGTCACCCAGGCTGGAGTGCAGTGGCTCAATCTCAGCTCACTGCAACCTCTGTCTCCCAGGTTCAAGCCATTCTCCTGCCTCAGCCTCCCAAGTAGCTGGGACTACAGGTGTGTGCCACCACTCCTGGCTAATTTTTGTATTTTTTAGTAAAGACAAGGTTTCACCATATTGGCCAGGCTGGTCTAGAACTGCTGACCTCAAGTGATCCACCCACCTCAGCCTCCCAAAGTGATGGCATTATAGGTTTGAGCCACTGTGCCAGGCCAAGCTTCGATTTTAATGCAGAGAGATGGACAATCTACAAATAGATCCTTAAAATCTACCAAGTAGGAAGCTGTTAGGGTCCTCACAGACCAGTGGGACAAATATGTACACAGATGGTCACAACATGGTACAGTAAGGTTACTTAATAAACATCTGGCTTGGCATGGTGGCTCATGCCTGTAATTCCTGCACTTTGGGAGGCTGAGGCAGGTGGATCACCTGACGTCAGGGGTTCAAGACCAGGCTGGCCAATATGATAAAACCCCATCTCTACTAAAAATACAAAAATTAGCCTGGCGTGGTGGTGGGCACCTGTAATCCCAGCTACTTGGGAGGCTGAGGTTGCACCGAGCCAAGATCACGCCACTCCACTCCAGCCTGGGCAGCAAGAGAAAAACTCCGTCTTAAAACAAACAAACAAAACCCAACATCTATTCAGCTCTTACTGTGTGCAAGGAATTTGCTAGGGAGGGAAAAAGATCAACATGGTTCCTGCCTTCATGAAGCTTACAGCCTAGGAAACAAATGAGTAATTAATTATACATTAGATACATGCTCCAAAGAAAAGAGCAGCTGTAGGGCTGTAGAATCACCGGGAGGCCTCTTTCGGGGAGGGAGGTCATGGAGCAAGTCACTCGAAGAGAGAACAGGAGTCTTAAGGAGATGACATGACAAGTGCAAAGTCCTCAAGAAGAGAAAGCATTGATGGGTATGGGGACCAGAGAGAGGAGGCTAGTGTGTTGGCAGCTAAATCAGCAAAGGGGAGAGGGAGGAGAGGCGAGGCGGGCAGAGGCAAGATCATGTGGTCAGTGAGACAGAAGCCATTGACGGGAGGGGAATGTTCTGGTCTGACCTGACAGGTTTTCAAAGGGTCACTCTGACTGCTGAGTGCAGAACAGACTGGAATGGGGAGCAGAAGTCCCACTAGGAGGCCATGCAGTCATTCAGGCAAGAGATGTGAGGGCTCTGATGTGGAAAAGCAGATGGATTTAGATCTCCAGCTAAGTGCTACAGCAGCTCAGCCTCATTCTGAGACAGTCACAGAAGGCTTTCTGCAGGAGGTGGCCTTGTCGTAGTGTCTTGAAAGATTAGTTTACCAGGCAAATGAAGTCCAGGGTTGAGGAGGACCCTCTAGGAGAGAGAAAAGCTAGGATAAAGGAAGAACGGTACAGAGGGAAGGCGTCATTCTATCTTAGAGGGTAGACAGGTAATGGGAAGAGCCCAGGCCAGGATAGAGAGACTTCTAGAACCAGGAATCGAAGGGTTGTCTCCACATTGAATTTTCAACAATTCAAATCATTGTTGAAAAGTTGTTAAGTGGGGCCAGGCATGGTGGCTCACACCTGTAATCCCAGCACTTTGGGAGGCCAAGGTGGGTGAATCATTTGAAATCAAAAGTTCGAGATCAGCCTCACCAACATGGTGAAACCCTGTCTCTACTTAAAAAATACAAAACATTAGCCGGATGTGGTGGCACATGCCTGTAATCTCAGAATTTCAACTACTTGGGAGGCTGAGGCACGAGAATCACTTGAACCTGGGAGGTGGAGGTTGCAGTGAGCTGAGATGGTGCCACTGCACTCCAGCCTGGGCGACAGAGCGAGACTCAGTCTCGAAAACACAAAAAGAAAAGAAGGAAGTTGTTAACTGGAAGAGATATGGTCAAATTCATGATTTGTGAGGGCCAGCATGGGAGGGGCCTTGAAGGTGAGATGCAGTGAGGCCTGCAGAGGGAGCACAAGAGGACAGAACCCGAAGGATTTTAATCTGGAGGCTCATACAGAGAGAGGGCTGAAGATGAGACTTGGTTTCCAACCTGGGTGACTAGGGGGATGATGGGGCCTCCCTGAGTAGGGAAAAGAGACTGGGCAGTTTGGGGAGCCTCAGAGAAACTCAGGTGGAAGTGCCAGAAGCCGGTGGACCCATGGCAGGCACAGCAAAGGGATCATGGCCTCTAGCATTATTCAGTCCTAGCTTTATATCCTGGCCTGCTGCATTGAAACCCTGTACCCTTGAGCAGCCTGCAAATGGGAGATGACAAAATCCAAGCCTAGAGGATAGCTGTGGACATTAGATGAAGCTGCACGTAAAAGCTCTCAAAATGTACATTCTGCTAGTAAGGGGTCAATAATTGCTAGCTATATATTATCAGTTGCATATATGGCAGCTGTGAAGCCAGAACTGGCCTGGAGATGACTGGGGGACCTGTTTGCTTTTAAAAAAAAACTTTTTTTTTTTGAGACAGAGTCTTGTTCTGTCCCCAGGCTGGAGTGCAGAGGTGCTATCTCGGCTCGCTACAACCTCCACCTGAGTTCAAGCGATTCTCCTGCCTTAGCCTCCCAAGTAGGTTGGATTACAGGTGCCTGCCACCACACTCAGCTAATTTTTGTATTTTTAGTAGAAACAGGGTTTCACCATGCTGGTCATTTGAGCTCCTGAACTTGTGATCTGCCTGCCTTGGCCTCCCAAAGTGCTGGGATTACAGCCGTGAGCCACAGTGCCAGGCCTAAAAATAAACTTTTTAAAATAGGTGCATAGTAAAAGAAAAATAAAATAGGTGCATAGTAGATATACATATTTATTGGGATACATGACCTGTTGGCATTCATTCATTCATTCAAGACAGAGTTTTGCTCTGACATGCAGGCTGGAGTGCGATGCCATGATCACGGCTTGCTACAGCCTCAAATCCCTGGGCTCAAGTGATCCTCCTGCCTCAGCTGTTGGCTTTTAAATGGGGACTGATGGCAGTGGAATGTCCAGGATGAGCCCAGGAGAGTGTGGAACAGGGTTTGGAACTAACCTGGGCCAGCACTGATTAAGAGGGTTAGGAGAAGCAGATGGGGGAAGGAGGGGAGAGGGGGGGAAGGAAGAGGAAGAAGAGGAAATGCCCCCTAAGGAGCTTGAGGAGAACCAAAAGAGGCTGGTGCCAGGGCAGCAGTGGTGGCCGTGGGGAAGGCTGCAGAGAGGCCCAGTTGGCCTAATAATGGAGTCACCCTTGATCTGGCCAGAGGGTGTGGTAGGCCGGAGGCAGACACAGCGGATGAGGGGCAGAAGGGAGGTGGGTGGAGGGGTGAAGTGAATGAAGAGGGAGCATGGGAGCTGAGCTTGGGTAGTCAGAGGGCAGGAGCCAGCTGGCACCCATCCCAGCGGTCATATGGGGCCTGGGTGGAGGGTGTACTCGACAAAGCGGTGCCTGCACCAAGCCCTGAAGGCAGGGAAGTGACCTCTGCTTGCGAAATAATGTACAAATCCAATTTTTTGCCACTGCCTCTCTCTGTAACCTTGAACGAGTCGTTCATTTTGTCTGAGCCTCAGTTTCCTCACCTGTGAAGCAGGGATAAAAGCAGTCGCTATATACACAGTAACCCCGTCGGCCACCAGTCCAGGACACCGCCCGCTTTAGTCCAAGCCCCGCCCCAGACCCCCGAATTCGCCAGGCCGCGCGCACTAGCCACGCCCCTAACTGGCCCCTCCTCCACCGGGCTCCGCCCCGACCGCTCCACCTGCCGCTCCCTCTGGCCGCGCCCCCACCTGGCCACGCCCCTGTTGCCCAGGTCTCTCTCCCCACACGCTCCGCGGAGCTCAATCTGGGAGGGACGCGCCTGGCCGCTGGCCGCTGGCCGCCGCCCCTGGCCCCTGCCCCCGAGCCCATGGAGGCGCCGGGACCCCGCGCCGTGAGGACTGCGCTCTGTGGCGGCTGCTGCTGGCTCCTCCTGTGTACCCAGCTGGTTGTGGCTGGTAACGCGCGGCAGGGTCTGGTTAGGGGCCCGACAGGGGCTGGTGGAGCCTGCCCCTCAGCCAGCCGCCTCCCCAGGAGCAGCCCGGGCTTGAGGGGAGGGGGCTTTCCGGACGAGAGCAGGCCTCCAGAGGTTGGAGAGGGGGCTCTAGCTCTGTGTGGAGCCCTCTGTGTAAATATAGGCCCCAGGTATGAGGTTCCCGAATCTGGGAACCTCAGGTGTATGCAAAGGAAGGGGCCCTAGGTGAATATGGGGGGGCTCTAGGCGTGTGTAGACATGTTCTGTGGGAGCTCCAGGTGTGCGCTGGGGCCTGGGGATCCAGGGGCAAGTGTATGTGAGAGCCCAGACGTGTGCAGAGGGGCAAGGGCCTCCGGAGTGTTGAGTCAGAGGATGGGTGAGTGCCACAACTTGGTTATGAGGAGTTGCTCCCTTCCCATTCTACCGCACTCCCAGGTAAAGGAGCTCGAGGCTTTGGGAGGGGAGCCCTGATCCGCCTGAACATCTGGCCATCGGACCAAGGCGGCTGCAAACAGCTGGAGATCTGTGAGCGCTGCGTGGAGGGAGACAGAGCAAGCAATCTCTCCAGTTGCGTGTGGGAGCAGTGCTGGCCAGAAGAGCCAGGTATGGAGCTGAGCCCTCCCCAGGTTCAGTGCCCCCAACTCTGAACCCCAAGGCTTTGGCCCCTCTCCCCAAACCTCGCCCCTGCACCTTCTCCCACCAGGACACTGTGTGGCCCAAGCTGAGGTGGTTAAGGAAGGTTGCTCCACCTACAATCGCTCAGAGGCATGTCCAGGTAAGGGGGGTCTTGGGCAGAAGCCAAGTTTCATGAGTCTCCCCAGCCATAGCCTGTCCCCTAGGAGGAAACAGCCTCTTTTGGGGAGTGGACTGTGCTCACCAATACCTGGGCCCAGTATCACTTCTGCCTTTAGCTCACTGAGAAGTCCCCTCCTCTCTCTGCCTGTTTCCTTATCTGAAAATTCGTACAGGGGTGTGGAGGGGATGGGAGCCTTAGCTCTTCTAGTTTAAGGCATAGCAAGGACTTTGGAAGTTCAGAGGGAATGAGAGGGGGTGCTTCCTGGAGGAAGTGGCATTAGCGATGAGCCTCAAAGGTGGAAATAGAGAGAGCACATCTGGTGGGGGGAATTGTGTGATTGAGGCTTGCAAGTATGTTGGATGTCTGGAGCGGGACAGGGCTGCATCGGAATAGAAAGTTTAATGGTGAGTGGGGGCTGGGGTCTTGATGGGGGAGTCAGGGGTAGGAAGGCTGCTTTCTTATGAATTCTTTGTCTCCTTAGCTGCTCACCACCACCCCACCTATGAACCAAAGACAGTCACAACAGGTGGGTACTTCCTGGGGATAGGGGAGTGGGAGGAGCAGAGGCGCAGGGGAAGACAGCTCTGGGCTCAAGCACTGACATGCCCTGTGACCTCAGCCCTGCACCTTCTCCCTTGGAGCCTGTCTCTGCATCTGTGAAATGGGTTGGATGATGCCTTCCTCACAGAGTTGCTGTATGGGTTTTATGAGAAGTTGTATGGTGCCCACTTCAGTGTCTGACTCACTGAAGGCGATCAAGAAATGACAGTTCCCATCCCTCCTTCCCATCCTGGGAATGCAAGATGACCCCTAGGGATTTGTCTTTGGAGGTTCGGCTGTGCAGCTCAAATTGCACAGGAGACATCCTCGGTGCCCACCTACTGCGCCCTCCAGACCCAGAGAGGGTCACAAGGCAGGTTCCTGGTAGAGCAGAGGCGAGAACCCCACCCCTTTCTTCCCACTGCCTCTCAGAGGCTGGAGGTCACCAGACTTGGCAGGGATGGCTGAAGAGGCCCTTGGTTAATTAAAGCCAGAAACCGATCTCAGAAGCTGAATTATTGATGGCTCAGCTCCCTCAGCTGGAGTCCCAGATCGGCCTCATGCAGCTCATTTCTCCCCTCTTCTGCTCCTCATCCCTCAGCTTCCTTCTCTGGGGCTCCCTGAGCAGGAGCTGGGACCGTTATTCTTCATATTCTCAGACTCCTTCCACCCCTTACACCTTCTGGGAAATGGTCCCAGCTGAGGCTATGCCCTTTCCACTGTCCCAGAATGATGTTCCATCCACTAGCCCTGCCCTGCTCTGGGCACCTGGCCCAGGGCCTGAAATTGAATCCCTGCTGGGAGTGGACAGGTACCGTGGCACAACTGGGAGCTACCCAGGCATAGCCTGGCAACCATAACCCTAAGGCTTTACCCTCCATGAGGCAGAGGAAATGGTGAGGAGACCCCATGTGTGTCCTGTGAGGTGACTTTGGCCAAGCCTGTCCCTCAGCTGCATTCCCCCTGACACATGCTGTCCAGTCCCTGCTCACCCACTTAGCAGGGTGAGAGTTGGGGCCTCCACTTCTCCCCCTGCTTCTTCCCTCTCTGAGGGCTCTGACATTGGGTGACACTGGGGTCTCAGGGCTTAGGAGTCCTGAAAAGAGGCTATATCATCTCCATCTTGGCTCTGAACCCTGAGGTCCAAGGCTGAAAGGAATTCTGAGTGGGTCTGAATATCTGAGTTCTGGATCTGTCCTCACCCTATTGGGCAAGTGAGGCCCAGGGAGGCTGGGAGCTCAGTCACTCTCTACTCCAAGTCACCTATTGGACCCAAGTGATCATGAGGCCCAGAGAGAATGGGTATGGCATAAAAGCCACAGAGCTCATGCCTGTAATCCCATCACTTTGAGAGGTGGAGGTGGGTAGATCATGAGGTCAGGAGTTTGAGACCAGCCTGACCAACAAGGTGATACCCTGTCTCTATTAAAAATACAAAAAAATTAGCTGGACATGGTGGCATGTCCCTATAAACCCAGCTACTCAGTAAGCTGAGGCAGGAGAATCACTTGAACCTGGGAGGTGAAGGTTGCAGTGAGCCGAGATTGCGTCTCTGCACTCCAGCCTGGGCACAGAGTGAAACTTGTCTCAAAAAAAAAAAAAAAAAAGCCACAGAGCAAGCCAGGAGCAGAACCAGGGCTGGACAGTGCCTCACCCTCCCACACCACTGTCCCTCCCACCAGGCACTTCCCAGCTGCTTGCGGGATCTGGACTAGACTTCTGAGCACAGGGTTTAAGGACCCCATATTGAGGACAAGGGCCTCCAGGTTACCTGTGCTGGTTATAGGGTGGGACTAGGATTCCAGTTCACAGTGGCTGCTATGATTCCCTACCCTGCCTCACCCTTGCAGGGAGCCCCCTTGTCCCTGAGGCCCACAGCCCTGGATTTGATGGAGCCAGCTTTATTGGAGGTGTTGTGCTGGTGTTGAGCCTACAAGCAGTGGCTTTCTTTGTGCTGCGCTTTCTCAAGGCCAAGGACAGCACCTACCAAACACTGTGAGTACCTGGCCAGCAGCCAGTACCTGAGTCCCAGCTCACCTCCTGGCTCCTGCCCACCATTCCCCTTCAGTACCCAGGGAGCTGTCTCCTCCACGGGCAGCGCTCAGGAAGGTGACAGCATCCCCCATGTGAGCCACACCCCCTTTCTCTCCTCTGGTTGGGAGGCTTTCTCTGTCCCCTGTTGGCTGGGACCAGGACTTAGCCTGGGCTGGTGTCTGGGAGCCCAGCCAAGCCCACCTGTGTCTTTTCCCCTCATGCCGCCAGCAGGGAAGAGAACCAGTAGGTGCCAGCCCAGGCAAGCCTGCGGCCTACATTTCTGTGGCTGTGGGCAGGAGCCGGGCTGTGTGTCTAGTTTGGATTTGCTCTGGAAGGGAGCTGTGCCTGGGGCCCTCTGTGTGCCGTGTGTGCTGTGGGGTGGGTCGCTGAAGCCTGTGTTAAAGTGTTTGTTCTTCCTCTGCTGCCTCCTCTCTGGAGGCAGGGGGTCCTTGGCTGGCTGAGGCAGGGTCACCTTCCCCAGTGTCCTCTGCAGAATCTGACTCTCTTGGGCCTGGACTCCATCCTGAGGGGAAAGGAGGATGTGGAGGCTGGCCTCTTGGCCCCCTTGTGGGCAAGCAGGAGGCGGGGGTGGGAAGAACTCTGGCCACCAATTTTTGGCTCCTGTGGGCACCAAGCAGGCTCAGTGTGCAATGCCTGACATCTCCTCCTGTCCTGGGCCTGGAACCCACAGCTGAGAGCATCCCTCAACTGCCTCATCTCCTCCATCATCCCTGCTGGGCCCCTCAGCCCGGCACTGGGTTCTGTGCCTGCCTCTTCCCACCAACTGGCCTGGGCACTGCCCCCAAATAAAGCAACTCTGCACTGTGCTTCATGTCCTGTGTCAGGCTGTGTGTAGATTGGTTGTGGGGAGGGTGTGGCTGCTGTCTTCTTTTTGACAGGAATTCCACCTAGAACTGTCACTGTCACCTTTTTAAATATTTCTGGCTGGGCATGGTGGCTCATGCCTGTAATCTCAGCACTTTGGGACGCCGAGGCAGGCAGTTCACCTGAGGTGAGGAGTTCAAGACCAGTCTGGCTAACGTAGTGAAATCCTGTTTCTACTAAAAATACAAAACGTTAGCCAGATGAGGTGGTGCATTCCTGTAATCCCAGCTACTCAGGAAGCTGAGGCAGGAGAATCACTTGAACCTGGGAGGCGGAGGTTACAATAAGCTGAGATCGCACCATCACACTCCAGCTTGGGCACCAAGAGCGAAACTCCATCTCAAAATATATATATATTTTCATCGTTGATACCAGCTTAACCCCACTCTCTCCCCCTTTACAGATGAGGGTATGGAGACTCAGGTAAGTACAAGTGCTCAAGTCACACAGCTGGACAGGGCAGGGCTGGGGTTTCAATTCAGGCCTTTCTCGGCTGGGCGTCGTAGCCCATGCCTATCATTTCAGCCCTTTGGGAGGCTGAGGCAGGCGGATCCCTTGAGTCCAGGAGACCAGCCTGGGCAACATAGTTGAGACCCCATCAATAAAAAGGAAAATAATAAAAAATAAAATCAATTCAGACTTTTCTGAGTCCAGAGTGAGCAGAACTGTATTCTGGAGGCATCTCCAGGCTCTCTCAGCCGCCTGCAGTTTTAGGTTTCTGCCCAGTGCCAAGGTGGAAAGGCCCCCTGGGACTCCGGAGTGGCCATTTCTGGCCTTTCTCTCTCAGGCTCTCTGGGAAGCCCCGCCTCCTGTCCCCGGGCACAGAAGTCTCCCCTGACTTCCCTGACACTTGCTGGGAGCCAGGCATGTAGCTGCAAGTCTTAAAACTTTTTATTTAATTTTTCTTTTCTTTCTTTTCCTTTTTTTTTTTTTTGAGACAGTCTCGCTGTGTCACCCAGGCTAGAGTAGAGGGGTGAGATCTCAGCTCACTCCACCTCCCACTGCCAACCACAGTCCACCTCCTCATCCCCCCTCACACCCTCACTTCTGCCAAAGCTCCCAGCCTCTGGAAATCAGCCTCGCCTTTGTGCACTCCTCCAGCTCCCTAGAGCCCTGCTGCCTCCCCCATCTGCCTTGGCTTCTCTCTTCTCCAGGCTTCCACATGAGCAGCTTCTCCTGCCTGGGCCCCCCTGCCCTTGTTTCTCCCCCAGCACAAGTTTTCTTCATCATCCTCCTTTATTGGATGCTTTCTTTTTCTTGCAAAAGTACTAAATGCCTGTGAGGATTGGAAAAAGGACTATACAGAAGTTTATATGAAGAATGAGAATCGGGCTGGGTGTGGTTGCTTATGCTTGTAATTCTAGCACTTTGGGAGGCCAAGGCAGGAGGATTGCTTGAGCTTGGGAGTTGGAGACCAGCCTGGGCAGCATGGCGAAACCCCGTCTCTACTAAAAATACAAAACTTAGCCGGGAGTGATGGTGTATGCCTGTAGTCCCAGGTACTCAGGAGGCTGAGGTGGGAGAATCACTTGAGCCCAGGAGGTCCAGGCTGCAGTGAACCAAAATCATGTCACTGCACTCCAGCCTGGGTGACAGGGTGAGACCCTCTATATATTAAAAAAAAAAAACACAAAAACTGGCTGGGCATGATGGCTCACGCCTGTAATCCCAGCACTTTGGGAGGCCGAGGTGGGCAGATCACAAGCTCAGGAGCTCAAGACCAGCCTGGCCAATATGGTGAAACCTCGTCTCTAATAAAAATACAAAAATTAGCTGGGCATGGTGCCTTTAGTCCCAGCTACTCGGAGGCTGAGGCAGGAGAATCGCTTGAACCTGGGAGGCAGAGGTTGCAGTGAGCGGAGAATGCGCATTGCACTCCAGCCTGGGCGATAGAATGAGACTCTATCTCAAAAAAAAAAAAAAAAAAGAACTGGCCAGGAGGTACAGTGGCTCACACTTGTAATTCCAGCACTTTGGGAGACCAAGGAAGGATGATTGCTTGAAGCCAAGAGTTTGAGACCAGCCTGGGCAATATGGTGAGAACCCATCTCAACAAAAAATAAAAATTTAGGCCAGGTGCAGTGGCTCACACCTGTAATACCAGCACTTTGGGAGGCTGAGGAAGGTGGATCACTTGAGGTCAGGAGTTCGAGATCAGCTAGACCAACATAGTGAAACCCCATCTCTACTAAAAATACAAAATTTAGCTGGGCATGGTGGTGCACACCTGTAATCCCAGCTACTTGGGAAACTGAGGCAGGAGAATCACTTGAATCCAGGAGGTGGAGGTTGCAGTGAACTGAGATCAAGTCACCGCACTCCAGCCTAGGCAACACAGCAAGACTGTGTCTCAAAATAAATAATAAATAAATAAATAAAAATTTAGGCCGATGTGGTGGCTCTGCCTGTGTGTGGTTCCAGCTACCTGGGAGACTGAGGTGGGAGGACAGCCTGAGCCCAGGAGGCGGGGGCTGCAGTGAGCTGTGATCGTACCACTGCACTCCAGCCTGGGCAACAGAGTGAGGTCATGTCTCAAAATAAATAAATAAATAAATAAATAAATAAATAAATAAATAAAAGTGAGAACTACCCCTCTCCCTGGTCCTACTCTCCAGAAATAGCCACAATTCACAAGGTCTCTTCAGACCTTTTTCTGTGAATTTACAACATCTATACACACACCTCTAGCATTTTAAAAATACAAAGTGGAATAACGCTGTGCATACTGTTCTGTACTTTGCCCCTCTCATTTTAGATCAGACTCACCCTATGACTTGTCTGAACGTTTCTAACTCATGTGAATTCCATCAATGGCTGGCTGGGACATTTCCGCATTGATGCTTACAAATAGCACTGTGGTAAACAGGCTTGTCTGCAGATCTTAGCACACTTGTGGGACAGTCTGAGGAAGACAGATTCCTAGAACTGGAATTGCAGAGTCTCAGGGCATCCATCTCGTGGACACATCCTATTGGGCAAACACAGCCTCCACTTTTCCTGACACCTCTTGCACCTCAGCCCTCCCCAGAAATACCAGGGAGGTGCAGAGGGGGCCTTCAGGGAGCGTTTGCTGAATGAGTGAATGAACGAATGAGCCCTTCCTCTCCTCCCTTATCACCTGAGGTCCCTCTCCAGCTCAGGCCTCATCCTTCACATCTGGACCCTGGCTGCTACATCCTCACTGGCCTCCCAGGCTCCCTGCCTGGGCTTCCCACTCAATTGCCTACATTAGCAGCTGTTTCCTAGGCCTTATGGAACTCAAGATTGAGCATGGAGTCACTTTCTTTCTTCCTTTTTTTTTTTTTTGAGACACAGTTTCACTCTTGTGGCCCAGGCTGGAGTGCAATGGCCCGATCTTGGCATACCACAACCTCTGCCTCCTGGGTTCAAGCAATTCTCCTGCCTCAACCTCCCGAGTAACTGGGATTACAGGCATGCCTCACCACACCTGGCTAATTTTGTATTTTTAGTAGAGACAGAGTTTCTCCATCTTGGCCAGTTTTGAACTCCCAACCTCAGGTGACCCACCCACCTTGGCCTCCCAAAGTGCTGGGATTACAAGCTTGAGCCACCGCGCCCCTGGAGTCACGTTCTTTTTTTTTTTTTTTTGAGTCGGAGTCTTGCTCTGTCACTCAGGCTGGAGTAGCGCACTGCCACAATCTTGGCTCACTGAAACCTCTGACTGCCTGGTTCAAGCAATTCTCCTGCCTCAGCCTCCTGAGTAGCTGGGATTACAGGCCCCTGCCACCAAGCCCAGCTAATTTTTGTATTTTTAGTCGAGACAGGGTTTCACCATGTTGACCAGGATGGTCTCGGTCTCCTGACCTCGTGATCCACCTGCCTAGGCCTCCCAAAGTGCTGGGATTACAGGCGTGAGCCACTGCATCTGGCCTGGAGTCACTTTCTCAATGGTGCTTTTCCCTGGTCGGGGCATGGGGCTTGGGTAAAAGCTCTGTGGCTCTCAACATATAAGTGCCAGAGAGAACAGAACTCATGTCCCATCCTGGCCCTCAGTTTCTCTTTCCTTATTCATTTAACTCCTTTTTATTGAGCACCCATTTTGTACCAGGCCCATAACGCAATAATAAGGGCTAAGAGCGAGTCTGCATAAGGACTGGAGGTGGCATCAGTAGGACGCTGCAATGCAGTAGCTCCCGATAAACGGTAGCAGCGGCCACTATTCATAGCATTGACAAGGATCAGGGAAGGATTCCCAGCAGAGACGGCTGTAGAGCTGGACCTTCATGGACAGATGAGGCTTCACAGGTAGAGGTGACTGTGAACCTAGAGGTCTGGAGAGGTGGCTGGGGAGCCCTGGAAGCCAGGATAAGAAGCTGGACTCAGGCTGGGTGCGGTGGCTCACGCTTATCATCCCAGCACTTTGGGAGGCCGAGGCGGGTGGATCACGATGTCAAGAAATTGAGACCATCCTGGTCAACAAGGTGAAACCCTGTCTCTGCTAAAAATACAAAAATTAGCTGGGCATGGTGGTGCATGCCTGTAGTCCCAGCTACTCAGGAGGCTGAGGCAGGATAATTGCTTGAACCCAGGAGGCGGAGGTTGCGGTGAGCCGAGATTGTGCCATTGCACTCCAGTCAGGGTAACAACAGCGAAACTCCATCTCAAAAAAAAAAAACAAAAAAAGAAGTTGGACTCTAGCAGGTTGTGGTGGCTCATGCCTGTAATCCCAGCACTTTGGGAGGCTGGTGGGGTGGGGGGGTGAATCACCTAAGGTCAGGAGTTCAAGACCAGCCTAGCCAACATGGTGAAACCCCATCTGTACTTAAAAAAAATACAAAAAATGAGCCGGGCATTTTTTGGACTCTAGCAGGGCATGGTGGCGGGCACCTGTAATCCCTGCTACTCAGGAGGCTGAGGCAGGAGAATAACTTGAACCTGGGAGGCAGAGGTTGTAGTGAGCTGAGATCACGCCATTGTACTCCAGCCTAGGCAACAAGAGTAAAACTCAGTCTCAAAAAAAAAATTTGGTGGCTCAAGCCTATAATCCCAGCACTTTGGGAGGCCGAGGTGGGTGGATCACAAGGTCAAGAGATCGAGACCATCCTGGTCAACAAGGTGAAACCCCGTCTCTACTAAAAAAATACAAAAATTAGCTGGGCATGGTGGCGCACGCCTGTAGTTTCAGCTACTCAGGAGGCTGAGGCAGGAGAATTGCTTGAACCCAGGAGGTGGAGGTTGTGGTGAGCTGAGATCGCGCCATTGCACTCCAGCCTCGGTAACAAGAGTGAAACTCCGTCTCAAAAAAAAAAAAAAAAAAAAATTGGACTCCATCCTAGTTGGATAGGGCAGGGATAATGCCCTTTCTCTCCGGGGCTGTGGGAGGAAATACCGCCACCCACTGCTGGCTCCAGTCTGGGTGGGGTGTCTCTGGGGGACAATGGGAGGAAGTCTTGCTGCATGTCCTTCTACCAGCCTGGCCCCCTTATAATCTGGCATCCTTCTCCCAGTGGCCCCAGCAAGATGGGCCTACTACGGATCCTGCTCTCTCTGTGGCTCCTCCTGCTTGGGGGGCCTGCCTGCCTAAAGACCCAGGACCACCCCAGCTGTCCAGGTAGGCACTTAGGGTGCCCTCCTCACCAAGCCACTGCTCATTCCCTCCCTGGGTGTCCCCTGACCAGGGCTCATCAGCCTCAAGGAACAGGGTGGGAGTTTCATAATCTGGGCTCTGCATGTAAATATATGCAAATGAATGTAAGGCACGCGAAACCTTGCTAGCTCAGGAGACAAGCATCCTGACAGTGGGAATCTGAGAAACTGGAAGAGAACTGCAAAGGGGTCTGGAAGAGACAGTCCACCCTGTGCCCACTCTGCCTGTGTCTCCCTGTAGGACCCAGGGAACTGGAAGCCAGCAAAGTTGTCCTTCTGCCCAGTTGTCCTGGAGCTCCAGGAAGTCCTGGGGAGAAGGGGGCCCCAGGTCCTCAAGGTGAGAGAGGTGGGGAGTGGGCTGGGAACAGGGAAGGCAAGAATGCAGCAACTTCTGTCTGTGCCGAGGGGCCACCACAAAGGGGCAAGAAACCTACCCTGTGCCAGCTCCAGGCTGGGCACCCTGCATCCTAAGATCAACTCTGCCAGGTAGGTGGTTTCATCCTCATTCTGCTGAGGAGGACAGGAAGGTTCAGAGAGGATAAAATATTTGCCCACAGTCATAGAGTGAAGGGTGACACTGACATTTGACCTCTGGCTCCAAGTCTCCTGTTTCTTTTTGGTCCTGGGCATGGGGTGGGACTCAGGGCATCTGTGCCTCTGAGATTTCAGGACAACCTGGACCACCTGGCAAGATGGGCCCCAAGGGTGAGCCAGGTGAGTATGTGGGGCTGGAGGCCTCTCCCCTTTCTTTGCTTCTGTCCCTGGACTCTAGAGTGGGGTCTCTGCTTGGCTGCTGCACCTATCATGGCCTTCTTACAGGGGAAGGGAAGGCTAGGAGGAGTGGGAAGAATTGGGAGAAGGGCCTGGGTACCCTATGATGGCCCTCCCATGGGGGACGGAAGGCTGGGAGGAGTGGGGAGGATTTGAAGGACCTGGGTACCCTTTCCATTGGTGGTTCATGGGCACTCCCATGGGGATGCTCAGACATCTCAGCCAACACTTGGTTCTTCTCTGGGGCAGGAGATCCAGCAAACCTGCTCCGGTGCCAGGAAGGTGAGGCAGCCCTTGAAGGAGCCAGGAACTTGGGATCACGTCATGTTGGGTGTTGGCAGACCCCCAAGTGTGGCCAAGCCCCTCCCCACAGCATCCTTAGAACCGCTCTTGAGGGATCTGAAGTAGCCAAGAGGGCCCATAGAGTCCCGCACTTGTTCCAGTGCCTGGTGGTGGGGGTCAGGGAATAACCTGGTTGCCCCCTCCTCAGCCCATCTCCCCTTTGCCAGGCCCCAGAAACTGCCGGGAGCTGTTGAGCCAGGGTGCCACCTTGAGTGGCTGGTACCATCTGTGCCTACCTGGGGGCAGGGCCCTCCGAGTCTTTTGTGACATGGACACTGAGGGGGGAGGCTGGCTGGTGAGTGTCTGAGAATGGCCCAGTGGTCACTTCTCCCCGTTGGCCCCCAGGAAGCCCAAGCCCATCAGAGCAGGCATTTCCTAGAGTAATTCACTGACAAATGTTTAGTGAGCTTCCAATGGGTCCTGAAGAAGTATGAGGGCTTCAGAGAGGAGGTGCCATTTGAAAGGACCTTGAGTTGGGTGCAGTAGCTCACGCCTGTAATCCCAGCTACTTGGGAAACTGAGAAGATTCGCCTGAACCTGGGAGGCAGAGGTTGCAGTGAGTCGAAATCCAATCCCTCTTTGGCCCCAATTCAAAGACAGAGAGGGTGTCCACCTACCCCTCACAGTTCCTGCACCCTCAGCTACCCGTGCCCAGCCTGGAGTAATAGCTGCTGTGCCCCCACTCCTCCCTAGGTGTTTCAGAGGCGCCAGGATGGTTCTGTGGATTTCTTCCGCTCTTGGTCCTCCTACAAAGCAGGTTTTGGGAAGCAGGAGTCTGAATTTTGGCTGGGAAATGAGAATTTGCACCTGCTTACTCTCCAGGGTGAGTTCCCAGCAGTCTGGAAGTCTGGGGGTTACTGTCTGCCCTCCTGAATCCCTGCCTCAACCCCTGGATCTGAGGATTGCTCCATCCCTGCCTCCCCTCACTTCCAGGTACCTGGGAGCTTCGGGTAGAGCTGGAAGACTTTAATAGCAACCGTACTTTCGCCCAGTATGCGACATTCCGCCTCCTCGGGGAGGTAGACCACTACCAGCTGGTACTGGGCAAGTTTTCAGGGGGCACTGCAGGTGAGTGAGCCTACGGAGAGCAGAGGAAGGAGGCTGGGTCCTTTCCTAGTGCTGCTACTGCCCCCATGAAGCACCCAGAGCAATCCCTTCTCCTCTGCGGGCCTTAGTTTCCTGCATCTGAGAAATGGCAATCATAAGACAGGATGGTGCAACAGTGAAGAATTTGGGTTCTGAAGGCAGATAGTACCTATATGACCTTGGGCAAGTCCTATCCCCCATTAAGCCTCAGTTTCCTCCTCTATAAAATGGGCAGGGAGGCCGGGCACAGTGGCTCACGCCTGATCCTAGCACTTTGGGAGGCTGAGGCAGGCAGATCATTTGGGGTCAGGAGTTCAAAACCGGCCTGCCCAACATGGTGAAAACCTGTCTCTACTAAAAATACAAAAAAACAAAACAAAAAAAAATAGCCAGAAGTGGTGTCGAGTGCCTAGAATCCTAATTACTTGAGAGGCAGAGGCAAAAGAATCACTCAAATCCAGGAGGCGGAGATTGCAGCAAGCTGAGATCGTGCCATTGCACTCCAGCCTGGGCGTCAGAGCAAGACAGTCTCAAAAAAAAAAGCGGGGGGGTGGGGCAAGGAGGCAAGGAGGAGGTTGTGGGTGCTGCCTGAGGCTCTGTTGAATGTTAGCATTCTCTGCTTCGGAAGAGGAACCAAGGAAATCTTCTTTCAGAGAAACAGTGACTGTTGGGGAGAGATTTAAAAGAGGGAAGTGGTTATGAGGGGGTGCCTCAGGGAACCCCCTTTCCTGCCCAGGCACCTGAGAGATTCCTCCCAGCTTTTCCTAGCAGAGTTGCTCAGGCTGGCTGGGAGCTGAGAGGAGACAAAGGAGCTAGAGGGAGGCTGAAGATTCTGGAGGGTGTAAGACAGGGTGAAAAGCTGTGAGCTTTGGAGCCAGTCAGTCCCAACTTCAAGTCCTGCTGTTGCTTTGGAGGCCAAGGCAGCGGATCACCTGAGGTCGGGAGTTCAAGACCAGCTTGACCAACATGGTGAAACCCCGTCTTTATACGTATATATAAAAGTCCTGCTGTTGCTTCGACTAGCCGAGTGACCCTGAGCAAACAACCTGGCCCCTTGGTGCTGCTCACAGGGCCTGATAAAATTCAATTCCTAGCTGCTTTGAGACTCACATGGGATTATATCTCCAAAGGTGCCAGGCATGGAGCTGGGCACTAAGGTGCTTTCCATCTCCTCCCTGCCAGGGGATTCCCTGAGCTTCCATAGCGGGAAGCCCTTCACCACCTACGACGCTGACCACGATTCGAGTGGGAGCAACTGTGCAGTGATTGTCCATGGTGCCTGGTGGTATGGATCCTGTTATCAATCCAATCTCAATGGTCGCTATGCAATGTCTGAGGCTGCTGCCCAGAAATATGGCATTGACTGGGCCTCAGGCCGTGGTGTGGGCCACCCCTACCGCCGGGTTTGGATGATGCTTCGATAGGGCACTCTGGCAGCCAGTGCCCTTATCTCTCCTGTACAACTTCCAGACCCTCAGCCACCTTCCCTTTGTCAACCACCTCTGCTTGCCTGTCCACATTTTAAAATAAAATCATTTTAACCCTTTCAAGACTCTTCTAGTTACTGTGAAAAACTCTAGAGGGCAGACCAGGGACACAAGTTTCAGCTTGTGTCAGGAAGCTGGAAGGAAAGATGGAAAGGACAAGTTACTCACCTTATAGCCCCAGTTCTTGATTTCAGGGTCCACTGAGGCTTAAATACCAGGTCATTAATTCACACAAGAAAGTTGGGGATTCTTGGGGATTTGAAGCTGAGAAGCTGTTGTAGCCCAAAGGGCAGGGGTTGTCTCCTTCAAGGGGTGGGTAAAGAAATGTTTAGAAAGCCAGGGGAGGTGGCTCACACCTGTAATCCCAGCACTTTCAGAGGCCGAGGTAGGCATATCATGAGGTCAGAAGTTCAAGACCAGCCTGACAAACTGGGTGAAACCCCATCTCTACTAAAAATACAAAAAACATTAGCCGGGCATGGTGGTGCATGTAATCCCAGCTACTTGGGAGGCTGAGGCAGGAGAATCGCTTGAACTCGGGAGGCAGAGGTTGCAGGAAGCTGAGATGGCACCACTGCACTCCAGCCTGGGCAACAGAGCAAGATTCCATCTCAAAATAAAATAAAATATGTTTAGAGTGGGAAGTGCTTCTCAGGGCCTATGGTCACCTTCTGGATAGAAGTTAAAGGTCAGCGGGGCTCCACAGCAGGTTGGGTCCTGAAGAAAGCAGCCTCCTAAGCAACAGTAAAGGCTCAGATGCCAAGTCCCACTCCAGGTCTGAAGACTTTGGGGCAAGCGGCCTTGGGTGAAGATTTCCCCCATCCCAGTCCCTCCCTGCCGGCACTCACTGGGCCCTGGAGGACACCCATTATTCATGGTGCTCTAGTACCCTGATGTCTCTAGAGAGCCATTCATTCAACAGATTCCTGCAGGGCAGGGTCTGCGGGTCGAACCTTTTCCCTAGCTCTGGCCTGGCATTTTATTCTCGCTTGCTGCGAGCAGTCTACAGTCTTCGGCGTGCTTGGGGGCACCAGGCTGTTCCGGAAGCGGCCAGTCTCCGAAGTTCTGGCGGGAGAGAAGGGAGGGGAGAGGCTGAGTCTTCGGCCGCTAGGGAGCGGCGCTGCCCCAGGGCCGAGGGTGGAGCTTTCCGGGTAGGCCGGGAAAGGGCTGGGCTCAGCCTACATGTGAAGTCGGGACCGCGTTGGCGGCCGCTCCCTTGAGTCCAGGTGGCGGGCACCTCCGGGCCGATTCCCAGGATACCCCAAGTGGCTCTGAGCTGCCGCTTACCGGATGACCCAGATTCTGGGACCCAATTCCCGATTTCAGAACCTCAGGACCTTGCAAATCCGAGCTCGGATTTCTCCCTGGACTTTAGATTCTTGGAACGGAACGTCAGGCCGGATTCTGGATCCCCAGATCCCGTAGGAGATTCTTCGATCTCGACCGGATTCCGGATCTCCAGATTCCCGATCCGCCGGCCCAGGCTCCTGCCCCGCCCCCGGGTTCCCAGTGCGCCGCGCCCCGCGCCCGAGTGCCCCCGCATGGCGGGGCCGTGCCCCCGGTCCGGGGCAGAGCGCGCCGGCAGCTGCTGGCAGGACCCTCTGGCCGAGGCGCTGAGCCGGGGCCGGCCGCTCGCTACGCCCCCAGGCCGGGGCTGCGCGCGGAGCCGGCCGCTCAGCGTGGTCTATGTGCTAACCCGGGAGCCGCAGCCCGGGCTGGAGCCTCGGGAGGGAACCGAGGCGGAACCGCTGCTCCTGCGCTGCTTGCGTGAGGCTTGCGCGCAGCTCCCCGGGCCGCGGCCGCCGCCGCAGCTGCTTAGCCTGCCCTTCGGGACGCTGGCGCTAGGCGACACAGCGGCGCTGGACGCCTTCTACAACGCGGGTGAGCACGCTGGGGGCGGGGCCGGATCCGGGCGGGGCCTAAGGTCCTGGGAAGGGACCCAGCCGGATAATACGGCTCAAGTGAGGGGCCGAGAGGGGTATCGGGTCTAAGGGACTTAGAAAGTGAGCTAAAGCTGAAGGGCTTGAGACAGGGCCGTAAAAAAAAGTGGGATTTAGGGGATGTGGGGCGCGGCCGGGCTCGGGACGAGACAGGGATCCAGGCGCGGCTCCTGGGTTTGGAGTTGGGGCTTAGGCACCTTTCAGTCGGGGCAGTGCCCAGCGAGCGAGGCAAGGATGGGGCGGGGCGGGGCGGGGCAGGGCGGGGAGCTGCGCGGAGCTGTAGTGTCTCAGGGGTGGAGTTGGAGAACTCAGCCTCAGGAGGATGTCACGCGGATCTCTTGAAGACAATTCCTGGGAGAGGAGCTTGGACTTAGGGAAAGGGGCTGTACCAGGGAGGCTGGAGTTCAGGAGTCCTAGCTTACTACTTCTGAGAATCGGACTGGGAAGGCAAAAAGAGAAGCTAAGAGACCCAATGAGACTGCACACCCAGCGAGGGAGATTAAATAGCGTCAGAGGCCGAGAAAGAATGGGCGGGGCAAGTGGGCGGAGAAGGATAGGCTAGGGGCGGGGCCAGAAGGAGGCTATTCCCTCATGGGTCACTCCTCCCTCCCGTCAGCCCGGATGCTCCGCCCCCATACTTACCTGCCAGTTCAAGAGTTCCTGGATGTCCATGAAATCGCAGCCTAAAATGAAGGCTGACCCGACCACTCGGACACAAAGACACAATTATCGATAGACACAAAACGCATACATGTTGACTCATGCAGGCCCTAGTAGACGCTGTCACGCAAATGCAGTCAGACATAGTAAGCTATACATGTCACAGATACACAATACATACATGTAGGCACAGAGTTGTCTATGCACACTGATGGTAGCCTCTTTCAAGAGATTGTGTTGAAGACCTAGGGGAGAGGACTTCTATGTTTGCACAACTCCTGCCTCCCAAATGGCCTGGAACAGACTGAACCTGTCCACAGCCTACCCTCCCCCATGCCAGGTGCTCACGGGCTTTGAACCGTGGCCTGAGGGTCTCAGCCCAGTGAGCCCAACTCCTCTCCTGCAACACCTCAGAGATCAGTTCTGTGAAAGTGCCAGGGGACTCTAAAAAGGGCCAAATGAGGCCCAGAGCAGAACCAGACCCTACTGGAGTCCCACAGCAAGATAGGCCGAGCCAGGATGGACCCTGGCTCCTTCCCCATCAAGCTGGGCTTCAGGGATCAGTGCCACCCACTCTGTGCTTACAGATGTGGTGGTGCTGGAGGTGAGCAGCTCGCTGGCACAGCCCTCCCTGTTCTACCACCTCGGTGTGCGTGAGAGCTTCAGCATGACCAACAACGTGCTACTGTGCTCCCAGGCAGACCTCCCTGACCTGCAGGCCCTGCGGGTAGGTGGCCTGGGACTGGTGGGGGGCAGGCACAGGACTGGGGTGGGGTCCACGCAGAACACCAGTATCTGACTGTCTGCCTCCTGCAGGAGGATGTTTTCCAGAAGAACTCGGTGAGCAGAATCCACCTCTCACTTGAAAGTGCCCTTTGACTTCCACTATGATCTTTGACCTCCACTAATCCTCCTGGCCTCCTCAGTCACCTAACGCCCCCTGACATCCATGTGTTCCTCTGTTTCCTGCTGCCTCCTTTCATGACGGTGCCCCTTTCCTGCGATTCCAACTCCCACTGGTGCTGACCTTTGACACTCTCACTCCCCTTGTCTAGCCCTGTGCAGACCTCTGACCGCACTGCTTCCTGCCTCCCTCCCACCAGGACTGCGTTGGCAGCTATACACTGATCCCCTATGTGGTGATGGCCACTGGTCGGGTGCTGTGTGGCGATGCAGGCCTTCTGCGGGGCCTGGCTGATGGGCTGGTACAGGCCGGAGTGGGCACCGAGGCCCTGCTCACTCCCCTGGTGAGCCGGCTTGCCCGCCTGCTGGAGGCCACACCCACAGATTCTTGGTAATGAGGGCCCCCAGGGAGGGTGTCCCAGGAGGGGGCTGGTGAGGGTACAGTGGGCTGGGGCTGAGGTGGAGGCCCCACCATTCTCTCTCCCTGCTCCCCTGCCCTGGGCATCAGTGGCTATTTCCGGGAGACCATTCGGAGGGACATCCGGCAGGCACGGGAGCGGTTCAGTGGGCCGCAGCTGCGGCAGGAGCTGGCTCGCCTGCAGCGGAGACTGGACAGCGTGGAGCTGCTGAGCCCCGACATTGTCATGAACTTGCTCCTCTCCTACCGCGACGTGCAGGTGTGTGGCATTCAGAGAGGCAGTAGAGCGGCCGGCATTTGAAGTCAGAGGAACCCAGGATCAGCTCCTGGCTGTGCCACTTGCTCACTGGTGGCTCTGGGCAAATATCAAACATCACTGAGTGTGGGCTTCCTTATCTGTAACAGAGGATAAGCATGTAAGCATGTTGCTGCCTCCCGGGGCAGTTGTGGGGTTCAGAACACCCAGCATGGGGCATACAGTAAGTTCTCCCTGTGAGGTGTCATGTCCACTGGGCCTGAGGGAGGTGTGCAGAGGATGGTGGGTGGGTGGGATGCCAGGGGTGGGACAGGACCCTGGCTCAAGTTTCCTTGGGGCCTGGGGGCCCATGATGCCAGTGCTTGCCATTCTCTGATGCAGGACTATTCGGCCATCATTGAGCTGGTGGAGACGCTGCAGGCCTTGCCCACCTGTGATGTGGCTGCACAGCATAACGTCTGCTTTCACTATACTTTTGCCCTCAACCGGTGAGTAGCATAGCAGGGGTTAGGTCATAGACACGTAAAGGTTTCTGAAACCTGGGTCTCTGCTTTGCAAAGCCATTGCTGTCTGGGATCACTGCTGTTTGGGGAATTTGCTGACCAGGGTCCCTGATGTCAATAGGTCCCTGTTGTTCTGAGTTACTGCTGCCTGGGTGGGGGTGGGGGATGTGGTGCTGCCTGAGGTATGGTCACAGCTGTCTAAGATCACTGCTCCTTAGAGTCACTGAATCTAAGACTTCACTTCCATCTGAGGTCACGACCCCTAGAGAGGTCAGTGCTGGCCAGGGTCACTGTCATTTTGAGGTCATTATTGTCAGGCCCCTGGAAGGGTCCCTGCTGTTCAGTGTCTAGAGGTCCCTGGAGAGAATAGGGAAGGGCCTGAGCCCATCTTTTCTTTTCCCTAGGAGGAACAGGCCTGGGGACCGGACGAAGGCACTGGCCGTGCTGCTGCCGCTGGTACAGCTTGAGGGCTCCGTGGCACCCGATCTGTACTGCATGTGTGGCCGTATCTACAAGGACATGTTCTTTGGCTCGGGCTTCCAGGACGCTGGGCACCGGGAGCAGGCCTATCACTGGTAAGGAGCACAGTGAGTGGCCGGTGGGCAGAGCTGTGAGATGAGGGATGGTGCTGTGGACGTCGGTCCAGCCCTGTGCCCACTACCCCCACCTCAGGTATCGCAAGGCTTTTGACGTTGAGCCCAGCCTCCACTCAGGCATCAATGCAGCTGTGCTCCTCATTGCTGCTGGGCAGCACTTTGAGGATTCGAAGGAGCTCCGGCTAATAGGTGAGCACAGATCCTGGCCTTGTCTCCTCACCCACAGGGGTTCAGAGGGGCCTGGGAAGAGGGCAGGGAGAGCGCACACTGGGCAAGAGCTACGATGAGTTCATCCATTTTGGACTATCCTGCCCATATCCACACCTGGGTCCTAATGCCTGTCCTGGGCCCCCAGGAGCCCTCAAACCCAAAACTGTTCCCAAACTCACACCTGCGTGTTCCTTACGTCCTGAATTCCACACATACCCGTGCCTGAGCTCCTGTCCCCACCCGAGGTCTTGCCATACCTAACAATTTACTCATATCTATGTTCATGTCCACACTCAGGCCCACAGAAATGGTGGGCCTCTCTCAGCCCTGCACCCACACTCACTGGAGCTCATGCCCCTCTCGCCCAGGCATGAAGCTGGGCTGCCTGCTGGCCCGAAAAGGCTGTGTGGAGAAGATGCAATATTACTGGGATGTGGGTTTCTACCTGGGAGCCCAGATCCTCGCCGATGATCCCACCCAGGTGGTGCTGGCTGCAGAGCAGCTGTATAAGCTCAATGCCCCCATATGGTAGGTGGCCCCTTCTGCATTCTTGACCTGACCTGGGCTGTCAGCTCCTGCACCTATGTCTGTTGGCATGCTAGCCTGAACCCTGAGCCAATGACCTGGTTACTTTTAGACCAGTGCCTGTGGCACCCCATGCTAACATTCTGGTTATATCCAGGCCAGATTCTTCTGCCTGGCAGTGCTGGTTGGTGCCTGGGCTGAACTGAGGATACGGCTTTGAATGCAGGTACCTGGTGTCCGTGATGGAAACCTTCCTGCTGTACCAGCATTTCAGGCCCACGCCAGAGCCCCCTGCAGGGCCACCACGCCGAGCCCACTTTTGGCTCCACTTCTTGCTACAGTCCTGCCAGCCATTCAAGACAGCCTGTCCCCAAGGCGACCAGTGCTTGGTAAGGCCTGTGGGGGTGGTGGACCTGGGAAAGGGGCGGACCCCTTCTGACCAACCCCTCTCCCCCGCTGCCTACAGGTGCTGGTCCTGGAGATGAACAAGGTGCTGCTGCCTGCGAAGCTCAAGGTTCAGGGCACTGACCCTGTGAGCACAGTGACCCTGAGCCTGCTGGAGCCGGAGACCCAGGTGAAGTCACTGCTGAGGCCCTTCACTCTCCTCTGTGGGCACCTCTTCTGTGGAGCCTTTCTCCTATCCTCAGGCCTGTCTCCTGTCCCCAGCACCCTGAATCACACCCTATTTCTTCTTGCAGGACATTCCCTCCAGCTGGACCTTCCCAGTCGCCTCCATATGCGGAGTCAGGTGATAGGCGGAACCTGGGGCGACAAGAAAGACCAGGAGATGAGGGTCGCTGCCGCCCAGCCTGGCACTCACCGGGTTCTTCATCTCTTCCCAGCACCTCCAAGCGCGACGAGCGCTGCTGCTTCCTCTATGCACTCCCTCCGGCCCAGGACGTCCAGCTGTGCTTCCCCAGCGTAGGGCACTGCCAGTGGTGCGCAGCCTTGCGTGGTTGGGGTACTCTGAGGGCCAGGATGACCGGGGGAGTGGGGAGAAAGGAAGGGACGACGTCCCTTGTATGCTCCGGCTTAGGTGGGGACCAAGAGGCTCCTCCCGCGGGTCTGACCTCCCCCGCCTTCAGGTTCTGCAGCCTGATCCAGGCATTGGTGACGAACCCGGATTCCACAGCGCCCGCGGAGGAAGCGGAGGGCGTGGGGGAGGTCTTGGAGGTGAGGACGCAGAACTGGGAGCTAGCAGAGGGCGAGGGGCCACGAGCCCTGCTGAACCCCCATTTCACCCCGCTCCCGGCAGTTTGATTATGAGTACACGGAGACAGGCGAGAGGCTGGTGCTGGGCAAGGGCACTTATGGGGTGGTGTACGCGGGCCGCGATCGCCACACAAGGGTGCGTATCGCCATCAAGGAGATCCCGGAGCGGGACAGCAGGTGCGTTGTGTGGCCGCGCGCGCGGGCCGGGCGGAGGGCTCGCGGGGGCAGAGTGGGCGAGTGCACGAGCGGAGAGGTTCCTGTGGGCGGGGCCTAGTGGGCGAGCTTGTAGGAGCTGAGAGTTCGAGCCCTTTGGACTGGGCCGGTGGGCGGAAGAACCAGGACCATGCGATAGGGACTGAGGTATGGAGGGTCCTGTGGGCAGGGTAGTAAGGGGGGGGGAAGGTCGGAGAGGGCTTGTGGGCGGGGCGGATCCTGGGTGGTGGGGGCTGGGCTTCTCTGCCCACATCTGCCCTTTTCCTCTTTCCCTTAACTCCCCCCAGGTTTTCTCAGCCCCTGCATGAAGAGATCGCTCTTCACAAACGCCTGCGCCACAAGAACATAGTGCGCTATCTGGGCTCAGCTAGCCAGGACGGCTACCTTAAGATCTTCATGGAGGAAGTGCCTGGAGGTACCTGCCCTGTGTGGGATGGGATTGAAACCAAAGTGTGGGGCATGGGACCGAGGCAGGCACCGGTAGGGAGCCCTAGGGGGAAACGCACCCTAATGTGTGTAGGTGGTGTAGCCTAGAATTAGCTGAGGAGTGGCGCTGGGTAATGGAGCTGGGGCTACAACATGGGTGTGTTTGCGCCTTGAGCAGAGAGATGTGGGCTGGAGCAAGTGGATGGGAACAATGAACTTGGACTGTCCCCACCCAGGCAGCCTGTCCTCCTTGCTGCGGTCAGTGTGGGGACCCCTGAAGGACAACGAGAGCACCATCAGTTTCTACACCCGCCAGATCCTGCAGGGACTCGGCTACTTGCATGACAACCACATTGTACACAGGGACATCAAGGTAAGCCCTGCCTGGGGCTGCCCCGCCCTCATCTGGGGGGCAGTGAGGGGTGGGGAGAGGAGACATGGTCCCAGACACAGTTTAGATTAAGTAAGCAGACCTGTTGCAAAGGGTAGGTAATTCATCAGAGAAGCTGCTTAGAGAAGGAGGGGAGAAGTTCAGCTCTGAAGCCACACAAGTTGTCAGCTCCCAGAGGGGCATATAAGTGGGATGGCAAGGGAAGACTGTTGACAGAGGAAGAACCAGGCTGGGCTCTCCAGGAGATGGGATCCCAGAAAGAGGGTCTAGTTCTGCTGTCAGGGACCCAGCCCAGTGTCCACTAATGACTATCAATCAGGGGGACAACGTGCTGATCAACACCTTCAGTGGGCTGCTCAAGATTTCTGACTTTGGCACCTCCAAGCGGCTGGCCGGCATCACGCCTTGCACTGAGACCTTCACAGGTAATGAGGTGTGGGGTGGTGAGTGGGGATGCTGATCTGGGGCAAAAGATCTTTTGGAGCTTTCCAGGGAATGGGGTTTCTCCTAGGCATGGAATTAGAGTCCTAATGGGGAATGAAATCCTGGGTGAGTGATTGGGCCAGGGGTGAGGTGATGGCATTTAGAATTGGAGCTTGGATAACTGATGAAGTTGATTTTAGCACTTGAGGAGTGTTGATGTAGGTCAAGGTGGGAGTTGGAGGAAAAGGCGGGTGATGGAGTTCAGGGGAAGATGCAGTCCAGGATGTGTGAGGGACGGTGATGGAACTCAGGATAGATGTTTGATGACCAGGAGGATAGGTGTTGAGCTACGTTTTGGACGGTAGGTTCAGTATGGGTGCCGTCAGCCTGAGGATGATGGCATTCCCCTCCCCGCTCCTACCCCATGATAAAGCCTAGATGGGTATTGTTGCTCCTGCTCCTGTCCTAGGAACTCTGCAGTATATGGCCCCAGAAATCATTGACCAGGGCCCACGTGGGTATGGGAAAGCAGCTGACATCTGGTCATTGGGCTGCACTGTCATCGAGATGGCCACGGGTCACCCCCCCTTCCACGAGCTAGGGAGCCCACAGGCTGCCATGTTTCAGGTGAGACCCCTCTAGGCCTGGCCCGTGGAGGTGGCATAGGGCCAGCCTGGGCCTTGGACACCTCTGAATGTCACCCTTGTTTGCCCTCCGCCTGCAGGTGGGTATGTACAAGGTGCATCCACCAATGCCCAGTTCTCTGTCGGCTGAGGCCCAAGCCTTCCTCCTCCGAACTTTCGAGCCAGACCCCCGCCTCCGAGCCAGCGCCCAGGCACTGCTGGGGGACCCCTTTCTGCAGCCTGGGAAGAGGAGCCGCAGCCCCAGCTCCCCCCGACATGCTCCACAGCCCTCAGGTGCTTGGGGATGGTGGGATGGGCATGCTGGCGGTGGAGGAGCTTTGGAGCTGTGAGGGCGAAAGAGGGCCCAGCTGACAGCTCTGTCCTTCCCTCAGATGCCCCTTCCGCCAGTCCCACTCCTTCAGCTGACTCAACCACCCAGTCTCAGACACTCCCGTGCCCTCAGGCACCCTCTCAGCACCCGCCCAACCCCCCAAAGCGCTGCCTCAGTTTTGGGGGCACCAGCCAGCTCCGGTGAGACCTAGGCTCCTAGGATGGCTTCCCTTTGCCTGGTTTTGCCTTTTTATCCCATCCTACGAAAGTTCTCCTTGGGGGCCTGGGCATCTTGACCACTTGTGAATGTGGCATTTGGTGCCTCCCCATGTCCTGTCCTGGAAACTCTAACTTGGACTTCTTGTGTCCTCTCAGTGTGGGGTTTATCTATGTTCATCCCTGAGAGAAAAGCATAAAAGTAGGAGAGCCAGGATTCAAACCTGGCAGCAGAGGTGGCTGGCCGGTTGCTGCCTGTTTTCAATCAGCCGCTCGCCCTTGTGCCCAGCGTGCCCGAGGAGCCTGCGGCCGAGGAGCCTGCCTCTCCGGAGGAGAGTTCAGGACTGAGCCTGCTGCACCAGGAGAGCAAGCGTCGGGCCATGCTGGCTGCGGTGCTGGAGCAGGAGCTGCCTGCGTTGGCGGAGAATCTGCACCAGGAGCAGGAGCAGGTGGGCGGTCCGCCCTAGCGCCCCCTGGTGGTCGCACAGGGTCAGGACACTGTTGAGGTCTTCCCCGCACTCCCTGCCACTCCACCTCCGCGGCAGCATCTCTTTTGGCTCGAACAGGCGCTGACAACCCCGCTCTTCCTTCTCAGGTGTCCCGTCTGGGCAGAAATCATGTGGAACAGCTGCTGCGCTGCCTCGGGGCACACATTCACACTCCCAACCGCCGGCATCTGGCCCAGGAGCTGCGGGTGCTGCAAGGACGGCTGCGGGCCCAGGGCCTTGGGCCCGCACTTCTGCACGCCCCGCTCTTCGCCTTCCCGGATGTGGTGAGGGCGCCCCCTGGTAGTTAGGGCTGCCCGGAAACAGGCAGTGAGCTCCCCGTGCCTGGGAAGGTGCCAGGGCTTGATGTTCCAAGATTCTCTGTCTCCTCCGTGAAGATCAGGCCTTCAGCAAAAAACCGTCTGCCCAGTCCTAGCTTCCCAGCCCATCCCTAGACCTCAAGCCCGCTCTCCCCACCTGCCTTCCGCAGAAGACTTCCCAGGCCTTTCCGACTCAAGCCCTGCCTCTAGTTGAGGCTCGGCTGTCTCAGAGGCGCCCTCCCTCCCTCTGCAGGTGAAGCAGATCCTCCGCAGGCGCCAGATCCGCCCACATTGGATGTTCGTGTTGGACTCGCTGCTCAGCCGTGCTGTGAGGGCAGCCCTGGCTGTGCTAGGCCAGGGTAGGAGGGGAGTGTCGCGGGCCTCCTGCCAGCGAGGGTGTGGTGCTTGCTGGGCGCGGTGAACGCCGAATGGGGCCGGTGGGGGACAGGCGGGACGGGGGGTGGGCAGGCGCCGGTGGGGGCGTGACTAAATGGACATCTCCCATATCAGCACCGCCTGGGCCCTGCCCAGAGCCAGGCACCCTATCCCCGCACTCCCTTGCTGGGATCTGGGGGTCCCAAACGGGCTTTGTAGCCTTGCCTAAGTTCACTGCACTGGGCTGCAGAGGTGGAGAAGGAGGTGGTCTCACCGAGGTCAGAGGAGCTGAGAAAAGAAGGGGACTCCCGGCAGAGGCCGCTTCCAGTGGAGCCCGAGCAGGGCCCCCCTCCTCTGTTGGTGCAGCTGAGCCTCCTTCGGGCAGAGACTGATCGGTAAAGCCCCTTGGAATCGCTCATAGCCTCTGCCGGGCTTCAATCCACTCACCAATCCCTACTCCACTCTACTCTTCTGCCCCCGACAGGCTTCGGGAAGTCCTGGCGGGGAAAGAACGGGAGTACCAGGCCCTGGTGCAGCGGGCTCTGCAGAGGGTGAATGAGGAAGCTGGGACCTGTGCCCGAGCCTCAGAGCCCCCAGGTGAGTGGGTGTGGCTGGAGAACACTATTGTGAATGTGAGGCAGCTTCTAGCAGGAGGCACCCTGGGCCTCATCATCTGACTGCTTCTTGACAGCTGCTCTTTCAATGGACCAGGGCCTGGTGCAGTGGCTACAGGAACTGAACGTGGATTCAGGCACCATCCAAATGGTGAGGCAGGGAGTGCTTGGCTGTCCATGACCTCATTGGCCAAAGCCTCCGTCTCTGTCCATCTTCCTGCTCTTCTCACTGTGCCCTCTGATGCAGAGAATCTCAATACCGGAAGAACAGTTAGTATACTCTTCCCATTGTATGGATGAGAAAACTGAGACCCAGAAGCATGTGATCTGCCTCAGTATTTTGGCAGCAGAGCAGAGCTAGTACCTGGGTCTCTGGACACATCTTTTTGTAATTTCTTCTTACTCTGTCTCTGCGGGTCTTTATCCACATCCAGCTGTTGAATCACAGCTTCACCCTCCACATCCTGCTCACCTATGCCACTCGAGATGACCTCGTCTACACCCGAATCAGGTACATCCTGGGCCCCTCAAAGGTGAATCATGTATGTGGCCTCGTGCTGGCCAGCTACAGGCCTGCTTAGGTTCCTTCCTGGAAACCAAAGGGGCACCTGGGTCCCCTAGGGACAGAGGCAGCACTGGGCAGACAGTGGGTGACAGAGAGAGTCCAGGACCACCTTCTGGCTGTGCCACGTTGAGTCTGCTACCCCCAGGGGAGGGATGGTATGCCGCATCTGGAGGGCCATCTTGGCACAGCGAACAGAATCCACGTCAGTCACCCCTGGACCCTGGAAGGCTGAATGAGGGCATCAGAGGCCAGAGAGATCCAAGGATGGATGAATGGAGAGGACAAAGGCAGCTTCTGACACACCAGCCCCAGGATACCTGGGGCGACTGGAGGAAACCAGGCAAATAGGGGCCAGGACTGGTCCCAGTGAGAGAAGCCAACCATCGGCACCCAAGCACCACCAGACAAAGTGTATTAAACAGAACACTTTTGCACATTTGTGCTGGCAATTTCAGAGGTGTATTTGGGGAGGGGTATCCTGGGAACAGCCCCCTGAGGACTTTTTTAAAAAAGTTTTTTAGGCTGGGGGCAGTGGCTCCTGCCTGTAATCCCAGTACTTTGGGAGGCTGAGGCAGGCAGATGACAAGGTCAGGAGTTTGAGACCAGCCTGACCAACATGGTGAAACCCTGTCTCTACTAAAAATACAAAAAGCTGGGTGTTTGTGGTGCACACCTATAAATCCCAGCTACTCAGGAGGCGGAGGCAAGAGAATTGCTTGAAAATTAGCTGCAGGTGGTGGTGTCACATGCCTATAGTCCCAGCTGCTTGGGAGACAGAGGTCATCCAGGCTGGGAGTGCAGTGGCATGATTATATTCATGCAGCCTCGAACTTTTGGATTCAAGTGATCCTTCCTCCTCAGCCTCCTGAATAGCTGGGACTGCAGGTGTGCACCACCACACCCAGCTAATATTTAAATATTTTTGTTTTAGAAATAGCTTTTTGCTTTGTGGCATAGCTCACTGCAGTCTCTAACTCCTGAGTGCAAGCAACCTGCCTGCCTCAGCCTCCGAAGTAGCTAGGACTACAGGCATGTGACACTACCACCTACAGCTAATTTTTAAATTTTTTGCAGAGATGGGGGTCTCTCTATGTTGCTCAGGCTGGTCTTGAACTCCTGTGCTCAAGCAATCCTTCTGCCTCAGCCTCCCAAAGCATTGGGATTACAGGCGTGAGACACTGTGCCTGGCTTCTCTGAAGTCTTTGTGGCAGAGTCTGAAGTTCCTTAACCTGGCCCGTCTTATTTCCCTGGTTCTTTCCTGCAATCACCCAGCAGACGAGTCCTTTATTGCCCTTAGAACAGACTTTATTGACTTTAGCCGAGGGCAGGCCCTGAGATGGGGGTCCAGAGAGAGAGGTTTGATCGGGCTATGTCCTGGGGGCCAGGTTGGTTCTGAGTGGTAGAAGGCCATCCACCCACTCGCACGGCTGCTTCAGGAGGACCTGCCACAGCCGCTTCTCCTCTGGTGTGGAATCCATCCAGGGCACCTGCAACCCATAGCTGCTGCCTGGATGTGGGTGGGCAGGGGTTGAGGGCATAATCACATTGGACACCTTGGGGCCCACAGACACCTGCCTGGTCCCAGATTATGCACTGTCCCCAGTTAACTTCCTCAGTTCTCAGTAGATACCAAAGCTCAGGAAAGGACAGGGAGGTGTCCAAGGCCACATACTGAACCCCCACCTCTCAGGGCCCTGCCCCACTTACCAGTGCCCAGGCTGAGACGTGTGCCCCCCAGCTGGCGGCTGGCCAGGGCCCCATGGTCCCAGAGGGAGAGCTCAGCACAAGCCTGGCGCAGGTCAGCAGGCCCAAAGCCGTCATACACCATGGTGTGGTTGAACACGGGGTTGAGGCTGCGTCGCACAACCCTTGTACGCTGGCGGCTGGCCCGGCTGTCATCAGGCAGCACGAAGCTGTGCGGGAGGTGGCCTGGCATCAGGTGACCACCCCTCACACTCGCTAGAGTCATCCAGTCACCATACACCACTCATTCTCCCTCACATGTGTCCATGCGCCCTGGCTCCTGCCTGCCTGGCCTCAGACCCTCACTGCCCTGGGACCTTTGCACTAACTGTGTCTCAGGTCTCCTGGCTTTAAAAGCTCCTGGCTAGGCACAGTGGCTCACGCCTGTAATCCCAGCACTTTGGGAAGCTGAGGCTGGTGGATCACCTGAGGTCAGAAGTTCTGGATTCAAGCAACCAGCCTGGCCAACATAGCAAAACCCCATCTCTACTAAAAATACAAAAATGGGCTGGGTGCGGTGGCTAACACCTGTAACTCCAGCACTTTGGAAGGCTAAGGAGGGCGGATCACCTGAGGTCGGGAGTTTAAGACCAGCCTGACCAACATGGAGAAACCCAGTCTCTACCAAAAATACAAAATTAGCCAGGTGTGTTGGCACATGCCTGTAATCCCAGCTAATCAGGAGGCTGAGGCAGGAGAATTGCTTACACCCAGGAGACAGGTTGCGGTGAGCCAAGATACCACCATTGCACTCCAGCCTGGGCAACAAGAGCAAAACTCCGTCTCAAAAAAACAAAACAAAGAAAACAAAAATCAGCTGGGCATGATGGCATGTATCTGTAATCCCAGCTACTCAAGAATTGCTTGAGCCCAGGAGGCTGAAGCTGCAGTGAGCTGAGATAATGCCATTGCACTCCAGCCTAGGTAACAGAGCCAGACTACATCTCAAAAAAAGAAAAAAGTTGTCCGGGCGCGGTGGCTCAAGCCTGTAATCCCAGCACTTTGGGAGGCCGAGGCGGGTGGATCACGAGGTCAACAGATCGAGACCATACCGGTCAACATGGTGAAACCCTGTCTCTACTAAAAATACAAAAAATTAGCTGGGCATGGTGGCGCGTGCCTGTAATCCCAGCTACTCAGGAGGCTGAGGCAGGAGAATTGCCTGAACCCAGGAGGCGGAGGTTGCGGTGAGCCGAGATCGCGCCATTGCACTCCAGCCTGGGTAACAAGAGCAAAACTCGGTCTAATTAAAAAAAAAGAAAAAGAAAAAGGTTGCAGCCCTATTCACAGGCTGCAGAGCAATGTTTCTGAAATGCAGTTCTGCTACTCGCTGACTCAGTGACTTTCATTATCTTCCTGTTGTTCCACCACCACCCTCCTCAAACAGTTTCCAAGGTTTTGTTTTGTTTTTCTGAGACAGAGTCTAGCTCTTTCTCGCCCAGGCTACAGTGCAGTGGGGCGATCTTGCCTCACTGCAACCTTCTGTGTTTGAGCGATTCTCCCACTTGTCTCCCAAGTGGCTGGGATTACAGGCGCCCACCATCATGCCCGGCGAATTTTTTGTACTTTTAGTAGAGACAGGGTTTCACCATGTTGGTCAGGCTGGTCTTGAACTCCTGGCCTCAGGTGATCCGCCCACCTCAGCCTCCCAAAGTGCTGGGATTACAGACATGAGCTACCGAGCCAGGCCTATTTCCAAGGTTTTCAAAGCCTCGGACCCCCCTCTACAATATACAGTGTTGCTCAGAAGTACAGTACCTGAGAGAAAGAACGTCTCTGGCTGCATCAGGGTGGACACCCAGAAGTGATCGGCCACCTCCATTTCACTCTCTAAGGGTGGGGCAGCACCTGGAGGAACCCCTAGAGGTCCCCTGGAAGCTTAGAAAACCACTGAACTCTAAGTTTGGGGCCAGGCCCTACAGCCTGGCCTCCCAGGTTCTCTATGGAGGGACCCCTGAAGCCCTTAGCCTCAGCTCTTCAACAAGATCTACAGGTGCCAGTCCTGCTGAAACGCAGCTCCTCAAAGGTGTCCTCACCTTTCCTGACTCCAGGCCTTTGCTCAAACCGTCCCCTTCCCCCCTGCTCCTTGGTGAAAGCTCGAGCTGCCTGATCAAGGGTTGATTAGTAGGGGTTTGTCAAGGTTGGTCACTCCAATCCAAGCAAAAGAAAGGGAAGCCGGGAGGGCCAGCACTCCTCACCATTGTACGTAAGTGTCCAGGGAGCCTGCCCGCAGCGGCAGAAGGTCCCGGGCCTCCTTCACCCAGAAGTGCAGCTCCCCGCTCGGGGGCAGTCCTGCGCCTGCCGAGACGCTTGGCTCAGTCCCGCGCACGGATGGAGTCCACTGCCCCCCAACCCGTTGACAGGAGTCTCCCGTTTTTCAGGGCGGGTCCAGCTTGGCCTCTCCGGCTGCCACTCACCCTCAGAGCCAGCTGGGACGTACTTGAGGGACAGGGAGAGAAGCCCTCGGCTGGGAAGGTCGTCGGGATAGGGTGGGACCTGCGAGAGGCGGGCTTGTCGTGGAGCAGGGGCCAATGGAAAGGGGCCTCAGGAGGGTGGGGTCTGCAGACCTCGATGGGAGGCGGTTAGCAGAGACCGCTGGGCCTGCAGGGGCGGACCCTAGGGATCCCAGCACCCTCAGGGAAGGGGCCCTGAAGTTAAGAGGTTGAGGGGAGGCTCTGTCGAAGATGGGGTCTGAGGGAGCTGCGGGAGAGCCTGGTGGGGTAAATTCAGGAGACCCGGGCCGCAGGTCTCCCCGCGCGTCCCTGGCTCCTCACCCGGGGGTGCAGGGGGAGCCAGGTGGGCTCAGAGCACCAGTCCCACGTGTCTAGAGGCACTTCAACTTCGCCCAGAAAGATGTTGCGACCCAGGCTCTCGCGGTGCCACACGGACAGGCTCAGCACGCGGCCCTGGAGCTCAGCCTGCGGGACGGAGTACTGGGGACAGGAGGCGCGCTTTAGCGGAGCACTGCTAGTAGCCTGCGTGGATGCTGCGAGAGTTGGCTGGGGAGGGTCCTACCGCGTTCCTAGCACAATGGAATCCTGGGGAGCCCCGAAGGGCATTAGTAGGGGTCTGGACTATCACCACGCCCACCATAAGGCTGGCACCCTGGACAACGCGTTAACGGGGCCCGCCCTGCCCATCCACCGGGCAGTGACGGTACTGGCTGCTCCTGCCACCTCGCTCCGCAGGAAGGGGCGTCCTGTTCATTAACAGGGAACTGCACGGTGGTCACAGCCTCACCCGGAGAGTCTCATTGAAAACTGGATTCAGATTCCGTTTCTTCACCGCCGTCTTGCGCTTGCTCTGCTTATCCGGGAGGAGGTAGCTTTTGACGTAGCTGGGGAGGTGAGAATCGGAGGTGAGGAGGAGCCCTCTCAGAGCCTTCTCCTTTACCTTGTGCGCTCCCCCAGCCACCACCCCGAACACGTGCCAGGCCTAGTGCTAAGCGCTTTACAGGGATTGTCTCGCTCAATCCCACGCCTCCCAATAACGCTGCTGTTCCCATTTTGAAGATGAGGACGAGGAGGCCGAGACCCTGTGAATGGTGCGCTTGGATGAGACAGCCGCGCCCCGTTTGGCGGGCCGGGCACTCACGGGTCGGAGCGGCGGCGCCGGGCGGCAGCCAGGCCCTGGCACTGGATCACGTGCACGCGCAGCTCGGCAGCGCCCGGCTCGTAGTGCAGCCCGAAGTGCACGGAGCCGCGCACCTGCACCGCCTCCGCCTCGCCGGACAGGCTCATCTGGCTGCCGCTCAGCTGCGGGCAGGAGTGGGTGGGAATCAGGGCCACTCGCAGGGCTCACGTCGGGGCCCGTGTGGGGAGCGCGGAGTGTTCAGATCCGGATCATGGGTGGCATGCTGGGGGTCTGCAGCGTTGGGTCCCACGGCGAGGGAGGGGCTGGCAGGGGCTACGCGTCGAGGCGTGTCCACCTCCCCCGCCGCCCAGGCCCCCTCCCTCCCGCCTCACCGTGGAGGAGTTAAGGCTGGACACGGAGGAGCTGCTGCTGAGCATGCAGTTGAGTGAGGGGTCGGACCCTGGGGCCTCCTCCCCGTTCTCCAGGATCTGGGATGCGGCCTTGGTCTGCAGAGGGGGCAAATGACGGGGCGCCCCTTCTTTCCCCGCCCCTGCCCCGAGCGCCCTAGGTCGCCGGCTGCTCGCAGGTCTGGTCAGGAGCGCTCCCCGCCCGGAATCCGCTCCGGTTCTTGAGAGCAGCCGCGGGCCACTCCCACCTACCTGGGCTAGCGGGGGCCCGGGCTCCTGCTCTCCCCCCGACGCGGGCTCCGGCTCCGGGTCCGCCTCCTCGGCACAGATCTGCAGCTCCCCTTGGCCAGGGCCTGGGGTGGGGCACGAGATGCTGAGCGAACCCTCTCCTGCCCGCCCCTGAGCAAATTTGGAGAACACGTTTACAACCCCAGCGAGCTGCAGATTCAGGCCCCTGTGCTGCCCTGGGGTCATCCCCACCTCCGATGTGGGGTGGGAGTGGCGGGAAGGAGGGTGAACAGAGGTGGTTGGGGCCCCTTAGAGGTGCCTCTGACCCCGGAAACCTCTCCATGCTCCCCAACAGGCACTCCCACTCACCTTCCGGGGCCTGGGATGCCTCCTCGGGATCTGAAGCCTTTAGAGGGACATAAGGCGATGGGAGATCAGGTCCCTAAAGGATGGAAGGGGTAGAGGTCACAGTGGAGGGGCTGGTAAGGAAGGGGTCAAAGGTCATGTTGGGGTCAGAGGTCACAGGCTCCAGCCAGCTACCCTAATTTCAGGTTTAGGGCAGTACTGGAGCAGGGCTGGCAGCCAGCTGCAGGAGCTGTGGGACCTGTGCTTCACAGGCCACCCCGCAGGGCTTGTGCTGCCTGACTCCCTGCTCCCATTGGTGGAGGCATTCATACCTGAGTCCTCCACCTCTGCTAGAGCAGTCCCTCCTCACTCCTTTTATTTGATTTTTTTTAAAATACTGACCCATTGGTAAACAACTTTTTTTTTTGAGATGGAGTTTCCATCTTGTTGCCCAGGCTGGAGATCGCAATGGTGCGATCTCCGCTCACTGCAACCTCCACCTCCCGGGTTCAAGCGATTCTTCTGCCTCAGCCTCTTGCGCCACCACGCCCGGCTAATTTTGTATTTTTAGCAGAGATGGGGTTTCTCCATGTTGGTCAGGCTGGTCTCCAACTCCTGACCTCAGGTTATCTGCCTGCCTTGGCCTTCCAAAGTGCTGGAATTACAGGTGTGAGTCACTGCGCCCAGCCTTTTATTAATTTTTTATAGAGATGGGGGGCATTTTGCTATGTTGTCCAGGCTGGTCTTGAACTTCTGGGCTCAAGTGATCCTCCTGCCTCAGCCTCCCAAAGTGCTGGGATTACAGGTGAGAGCCACCGTGCCCAGCCCCACTTCACCCCTAATAGCTAGATTCAGAAGTTCCTTCAGAGGCTCAAACCACTGTTCCACCCAGGAGATGCTGAGGCACAGACACAGGAAGGGACATGTCCAGGGTCTCCCCATTCCCCACTGGGACCTTTCCCTCTTGCCCCCCCCCGCACATTCCACCTCCTCACCAGGGACACTGTACTCACATATTGGCTCATTCACTCTTACCTCAGTCTCCCTGAGCCTCTCCTGGGGGGCCTCATCAATGGAGAGCCTAGGAGTAGGGAGAGGACACTCTCAGAGGGAGGGACTCTGGTGACTGGTGGTCATGGTCTCCCCCTCCCTGAGACCCCTCCTCACCTGGGCTCTGGCACATCTTCCTTCTCTTTCACAGCAGCCTTGGCCTCCCCGTCGCTGCCTGGAGCCTGGTCTCCTGGGGGCAGGTGAGAAGTTCTGTGAACCCCCATGTTCAGGAAGCCTGGCTGTAACTCAGAAGAGGCCCTGGAGATGCCCACCCACCCCATGCCCACGGAGGGGCATTGCCCACTCAAAGATACACAGTACTGGGGGCAGCCAGGACTGGAGCCCTGGGCCCTCTCTCCCTGTCCACATACAGCCAGTGCCCTGGATGGCACATGGCTTGCCCTGCCAGGAGGATCTCCTCTCACCCCTGGAGCTCTTCTTCCTACGCATAGAGGCTCGAACAAGGTCAGAGCCGAAGTGGGCATTGTGATGCCGCTGGGAGCGTGCTTCCTGGAACCAGTCCCCTGTCAGGATCTTCAGCTGCCCAAGGTCTTCCAGTGAGGCCCGGAGCTTGCTGGAGGAAGGGGGAGGGTGTGGTTGTCATGACTCATCCAAGCAACATTCCCACCACCCACATGGTACCAGGCTTGGGACCACGGGCCAGGGACCCAACAGCAAGTCAGACTTGATGTGTGCTATGGAGGAGCTCAGGCTGCTGGGGAGACCAAGTCTAGAAAAGACAAGTACACTGTAGTGAGTTAGATGATGTGATAGAATAAGAGCCAGCTCTGCCTGTGAGAATCCAGGAGGACTTCCCAGAGGAGGTGACATTTGAATCGCCTTTATTTATTTATTTATTTACTTATTTTGAGCTGGGGTCTCCCTCTATGCCCAGGCTGGAGTGCTGTGGCACAATCTCAGCTCACTGCAACCTTCATCTCCCAGGCTCAAGTGATCCTCCCACCTCAGTCTCCCAAGTAGCTGGAACTACAGGCACATGCCACCATGCCCGGCTAATTTTTTGTATTTTTTTGTAGAGATGGGGCTTTTCCATGTTGCCTGGGCTGGTCTCTAACTCCTAGACTCAAGTCATCCACCTGCCTAAGCCTCCCAAAATGTTAGGATTACAGGCATGAGCCACAGTGCCCAGCCTTGAATTGCTTCTTAAAAGACAAATTGGAATTCTCCAGGTAGAGAAGGACAATTATTATACTTATTATTATTTTATTTGAGACAGGGTCTCACTCCGTTGCCCAGGCTGGAGTGCAGTGGCATGATCATAGCTCACTGCAGCCTCACCTCCTGGCTTCAAGCAATCCTCTCACCTGAGCTCCTGAATAGCTGGGACTACAGGCACATAACACCATGCCAGGCTAATTTTTTATATTTTGTAGAAGTGGGGTCTCACTGTATTGCCCAGGCTGATATTGAATCCCTGGGCTCAAGCAATCCTCCGTCTCTACCTCGCAAAGTTCTAGGATTATAGGCATCGCCACTGTGCCTGTCCAATTCCTCTTAAATCAATGAAGTAGGACTCCTTAGCCCCATTTTACAGGCGAGGAGCATGGTACTCGAGGAGGTCAGGTGAGCTACCCAAGGCTACATAGTTAGGAAGTGTTTGTCCCTAAACATTGCTGTAACACCCATGCTCTTCTACCACTGTGCTCTTCCAGGAAGAAGTACCAGCATAGGCATAGAAGTGACGGGTGTGTCAGGGGCTGGGGAGCACCTGCGTGGCTAGAGGTCATTTTATGTATGTGTCGGGTAGGGCTTACGGTGGAAGAGGAGATGGTGGGGGCTGGCAAGGACCCACCAGGGAGGCCCAGTGGACCTCTTGGGAGCTTGCCCTTGACACTAGAGGCTGGAGAGCCAGGGGAGGTTTCAGCAGGGATATTAAGGACAGATCTGCCTGGGTCTGGTGGCTCATGTCTGTAATCCTGGCAGTTTGGGAGGCCAAGGCAAGCGAATCATCTGAAGTCAGGAGTTTGAGACCAGCCTGAACATGGGAAAACCCCGTCTCTACTAAAAATACAAAATTTAGCTGGGCGTGGTGGCATGCGCCTATAATGCCAGCTACTCAGGAGGCTGTGGCAGGAGGAGCAGCACAGAGACACACATGCACACAACCTGAGGTACGGCCCGCTTGAACCCAGGGGGCAGAGGTTGCAGTGAGCTGAAGAAAATGAAACTCTGTCTCAAAAAAAAAAAAAAAAAAAAAGGACAGATCTGGGGAGCTGCAGGAAGTGGGCCCAAGAGGCAAGTCTGGAGGCAGAGAGGCTGGTGAGAAAGCTGGAGCTCACCCCTGAAGTGACGAGCTGTGAGCTGGCCAGGGTCAGAGGAGAGGAGACTAAAGGGCGAAACCAAGAACCACGAAGACATCTGACAGGCAGAGTGTCGGCAGGGAGCAGGGTGGGGGCCACTCAAGCCTCTCAGTGCTTCCTGGCAAGGGTCTGCCCTGCCTTACCTGATGCGCCCTTCCTCCAGCTGGCGCAGGCGGGCATCTCGTTGGAGGACACCAGCAATGGCCTCCTGCTCCTCCTCTGTCAGGAAGCTGAGGTCCAACAGTCCTTCAGGCTCAGGCTTTGGCCCATGCGCCATGGGGAGAGAGGGCAGAGCCCAAAGCCCCTCTTGAGATGGGTGGCCCCTCTGGGGCATCAGCTGGGGCTGTGCCCCACCTGGGCATACGTAACTTCCTGGGGACAGACGGAGGGTCTGGTCAAGCCCTGCATAAATACTTGGCACATCTTGGAGCCAACAGTCCTTTTCTCCCCCAAATACTTGCCCCAGTGTGGGTGGGGTGCTATTCCAGGACGGCTGAGCTCAAAGTGGGATGAGAGGTTCTCATGCACAGATGCATACACTGGCCCATGAACACACTCAGGGACACAACTGAAGAAGCACGGAGACACATATGCACACACTGAGGTAGGGCCACACAGAACTGCAGCACACATGCACACATGGATCCATGGAGGCACAGATACAGTCCCACATGCAGACTGATGCCTGCATAATGACAGGTACACACACAGCTGTTCCCCCACAAAGGGCCCTCTGAAGACACCGATCCGGACCCATGCCCAGGAGACATGCACACACATTCTTAAACTGCACACAGTGGCCAGGTGCAGTGGCTCATGCCTGGAATCCCAACACTTTGGGAGGCCGAGGCAAGAGGATCACCTGAAGTCAGGAGTTCGAGACTAGCCTGGCCAATATGGCAAAACCCCCATCTCTACTAAAAATGCAAAAATTAGCTGGGCGTGGTGGCACACGCCTGTAATTCAGGCTACTCAGGAGGCTGAGGCAGGAGAATCACTTGAACCTGGGAGGTGGAGGTTGTAGTGAGCCGAGATCACACCACTGCACTCCAGCCTGGGTGACAGAGTGAGACTCCATCTCAAAACAAATAAACCTGCGTACAGCATGTGCACAGCAAGGGGGATCGGCCCAACTGGATGGGTTCACCTATATATGAACAAGTCTGGGGACAAATATGTCCCTCGATAAAGATGTACATAAACAAAAATCACACAGACTTTGCACACACACACTGCCCAGCTCACTGGGTTGTAAGCTCCTTGGAGGCAGGGAGAGGGAGTCACTCTCCGAGCCAGTACTTTGCACACAACAGATGGTTGGTAAAAGTTTGATTAATTAAATGCAGAAATATGCCTGCACACGCATGCATACAACCACCCACCTAGACACACACACACACAAACACACATTTGCTCACCCCCCAGCCCCAGGAACCTCATAGCCTGGGTCCCCTCCCACCACCCTTCACCTCCACCCTGCCCTGGCCCATTTGGCCTTCCTGTCTGAGGCAACCTCCTCTTCAGCCCACACCCCCAACTTCCTCCCCCAAGGTAACTGCCGCACCCACTCCCATGGAGGCTTCCAACCCAGGGATGCCCCTGCCACCAGCCCTACCCTCTTGCCTGGAGTCACCAGGCCCCTTTGCTCTGGCCACATGGCTCTCCTGAGACCAGGCTGGGGTCTTGGCAGTGGAGGCCTAGGCTGGCACAAGTACCACTCTCCTACCAGTGACTCCGGAAAGAAAACATTTGCCCAGCACTAAGGGGCATGGAGACGTGGCAAGGGGCCCATGACTTGGCCAGGGCTATGTCCTGAGCCCACTGGGCAGCCTCTCCTCTCTTCCCCGCCCCTTCTATGCCAGGGCTCCAGGTGGGGCTGGGAAAGCAGCTGGGCAGGCAGGTCCTGGCTTGTGTCTGCTGCCTATTATGCTCTGTCCCCTTCCAGCTGAGTCAGTGGCTGAGCCCCATCGATTCCTCTTGACACTCTCAGGAGCCGAAGCCTTCTGTGTGGCTGCACCGCGTACATTCACTCTGTGAATACCTGTGTGCTTGACAGGGGCAGTTGCCCTGAACTTCTATGGCCAAGGTTTGGGTCTTGCAAAACACAGTTTGGGCTCCCCTGTGGATTGGGGTGTGAGCCCACGTCCCTCTCTGTGCCATGTGGTGTGGCTGTGTGGGTCCGAGTCTGCTGGGCATGTCTGTGTAATGTCGGTCTGTGAGCTGTGGAGTTGCTGTGTGAGTGTCTCTTTGTGTCTTGCTGCAGTGTGGTGACTATATTGTCGGTGTAGTGGGTTCAGTGACTTTCTGGGTGATAGCACCATGTGGGGTGTGTGCAGGGTGCTTTGTGTATTTCCTCCTGTGCTGTTCATGTGACTGGGCTGTGTGCTGTGGGGTGTCCCTGGGTGCCTTGGGGGCCACCAGGTGTGTGTGTCTGAGTGTGGATGGAAGGAGGGAAACATTTGGCAGGACTGAGCCTATCTCTGTCCTGCAGGCCGGCCTGGGCTGGGCCATGGACATCAGAGCCCAGCGTCCCCAGCAGTGACCCCTCCCTGAAATCCCCTCTCCTACCAGAGGCAGAATCAAGTGTCTGGTCTTCCCTGCTGTTTCAACACCATGGGACAGATCCATTGGTCAAGAGGAAGGTCTGTCCATCTGTCTGGCTGTTCCAGTCCCAGACATGCGTCCACCTCCCCCAACCCCAAGGTGCTGGAGGGTGCTCAGGATACCAGGTGGCAGTGCCTGCATCTCCGGACCCTGGCACCAACGTGTTACCTGTAGGGAGGACACCTTCGTAGGTGGCTCCAGCTCCCCTGGCAGCCGAGTTTCAGGGACTGGGAGAAGAGCTGTGAGGGAAGAAAGCTGACTCAACAGGCACCCCAGCCAGCAGCTGCCCCACACTGAGGAGGAGGAAACACCCGGCAGGGCCCGATGCAAAACCCGGCCTGGACTCCTAGCGCCCCGGGGTGCACCCCCGTCGCGGACTAGAGAGGCTGGACTTGGCCCCAGCCACTCTGCAGAATGTGTAGCAGCCCCACCCTGCCCACAACGGAGCTGATAGGAACTCACTTTGAAAGCAAGTTAGAAACCTTTCTTTTTCAGCACCAAGGGGAAGGAAGGATTGCAGTCTTTGCTGACAGACCACCCTGTGCAGGGTCCCTACTCTGCCACTGGGTGTGTGACCTTAAGCAGGTCTCTTCCATTTCTTCCGATGCAAACTGTGGGGAGCAGAGTGTAAGGGGCCTATTCTAAGGGAAGTGAAAGTGCCTGGTGCAGGCTGGCATAGTCGGTGCCAGGTGTCCCCACTCCAGCAGAGTCCAATGCCCATGGCCATTTCAGCAACCATGGCCCTCCATGTCCACATGTACCTCTGGGATGTGCTGGCCACAGCAGAGCAGCCCTCTGTCGTCTGTTGCCTCTACCATCCTGGGCCCCATCTGTTTGAGGAGGCCTGAACTCTTCCAGTGCCAAGATGAGGGTCTTACACCCTCTGTCTATGGGTAGCCCCCCTGAACACCCCATTCTACAGCTAGATTTTGCCCACACTGAGATGAGAAGGTCTGGGGCCTAGATTCCATTGGCTTCAGGACCATGAACCTCCTGGGTTATCTTGGGCACAAGAGGCCACATCAAAGCTTTCTGACTATCTCCAAGTCATTTCCCATGGCCTATCCTGACCCAACCCCCTCCCGTGAACCTAGGGCCATGGATTAAAGATTAGAGAGCTCCTCATAGACCCCTGGGAGAGATGGGGCAAGGAGTGGATTCTAAGCAAAACCGGTCTGGGCACGGTGGCTCATGCCTGTAATGCCAGCACTTTGGGAGGTTGAGGTGGGCGGATCACTTGAGAATAGGAGTTTGAGACCAGCCTGGACATGGTGAAACCCCGTCTCCACCCAAAATACACTGTGGGACCATCACTGTGATGCTGCCACCTTCATTTAGGTCCTCAAAATGGAGAGTGGCCAACAGCATTCTCACCCCTTCCCGCCATCCTGGTCCTGGCACCCCTCCCAAGAATGTTTCTCTGCCCCCCTCCCACCTCAGCAGCCCTCCCTCCTGGAAGGCATGAAACAACTTTGCTCTTCGGGTTTCTAAATTTCCCTTCCTTTCTCTGCTCTCCTGTCCTTCCTATAGCTGTGACTCCCTGATGCTGACACTTCCAGACATCTCTTCTGCTATGTCTCAACCTGTATTCTTCTGGCCTCTTCCCCACCTGAAACCTATTTCCAAGTTTCCTCCTCTGTAACCAGCCCCCATCATCCTGGCCCCTGGCCTCCCGCTGCTTCCTGCCACCTCCAGGTGCTGTCCACACTTCGATCTGTCTGTCTCTGCCGTCCTCCCCCTGCCCAGGTCTCAGTCCCTGCTCAAAGCTTCCTTTTCTCCCACCTCCTTGTGGCCACACCCAGCCCCTCTGGCCCTTTGTTGCACAGCTTTTGAATATACTTTTGTCATCCTCTGGTTTGGAAGCTGCCAGCAGACAGCCAGGCTATCCCTTGGGCCCATTCACACAATTCCAAATTAGTCCAGCTTCCTTTAGACACGTCCTGAGACGGAAGACTCACCACTTCCCAGGACAGCCTGGCCCTGGGTGGTGCCAGCTCACCCCAGACCTGCACTGCTGGGGGTCTCCAAGCCGGGGACTTCTTGGGATTGCTGCCCTAACTCTGACTCTCTCCCTTTGTCACAAGGCAAGGTGCAGAGCCTTAGCTATGGACTATTTCATGTCCCCTCAACACCCCTGGGCTTTCTGTGCCCACTGTGGGAATGCTTTTCCCCAGCTCCAGGACTAGCTCAGCCTCCTCCAGAGTTCAGTGCTCCTGTACTGCAGCCAGTATCTAGGCAACGTCCCTCCATTAAGAGGCAGGGTCCTAGAGGCCAGCAGATCTGGGTTAAAATCTGCCACACGGTTCCCTTGTGGCCTGGAATCAATGACAATCCCTCACTCTCTTCCTTTATGAAGGGGGCGGGGGACAATAGCCATCTCAGGGGCCTGCTGCTGGAAGGAGAGCTTCCATTCTACTTTCGCATCACAGCACCTCTCACTTCCACTCCTGCACTCCAGTGAGGCCACTGCACGAGGTGGCTCTGAGGCGGGCTCTGGAGCCCAGCTGCCAGGTTTCAACCAAAGTTTCACTGTTCCTGCCTCTGTGACCTGGAGCAAATCACTTTACTTCTCTGCTTACTTCTTCATCTGTAAAATGGGATGATGGCACCTACCTTGTTGTAGGACTGTTGTGAGGCTAAGATGATATTTCATTACAAGGCCTAGCACAGAGTAAGCCCTTGCTAACTGTTGGTGATTTTTTTTTTTTTTTTTTAAAGAGATGGGGCCTTGCTCTGTCACCCTTGACCTCCTGGGCTCAAGCAATCCTCCCTCTTCAGCCTCCTGAGTAGCTGGGGCTGCAAGTAACCATCATCACACCCAGCTAATTTTATTTTTTGTAGAGATGGGGTCTTACTTTGTTGCCCAGACTGGTCTTAAATTCTTGGGCTCCCTCTGTCCTCCAGCCTTGGCCTCCCAAAGGGTTGGGATTACAGGTGTTTGACACTGTGGCTGACCCTGTTGGTGACTTCTATGGCACAATTTTATGACCTGTTTCCCCAAGGAAAATTTTAAATTCTGCTAGGCTAACACGGGCCTTAAACCATTTTTCTATCTATTCTGCTTTGGCTGTCTTCAGTACTGAATTTGTCCCCCTTAACCAACTGTCGGATGGACCCAATATGCAAAACACGTTTTCGAAAATGGAATTGCTGGGGCCGGGTGTAGCAGCTCATGCCTGTAATCTCAGCACTTCGGGAGGCTGAAGCGGGTGGATCACCTGGAGTTCAAGATCAGCCTGGCCAACATGGTAAAACCCTGTCTCTCCTAAAGGTATAGAAATTAGCCAGGCACCTGTAATGCCAGCTACTGGGGAGGCTGAGGCATGAGAATCACTTGAACTTGGGTGGCGGATGTTGCAATGAACCGAGGTCATGCCACTGCACTCCAGCCTGGGTGACAGAGCGAAACTGTCTCAAAAAGAAAAAAGAAAATGAAAGTGTTCCGAAGTGGGGAGGGGGCACCTTTGCCTTGCCCTGGAGAAATCCCAGGCTTGGAGACCACAGCACTGCAGGGTCTGGGGTGAGCTGGCAGATGCCTGGCCCAGGACCCCATGGCCAGCTGCTAGAGCATGTCCTCAGGGCCACCTTCAGGACAGAGACCAAATCCTTGGCTAATTCAACTGAAGTGATGCATGGGCAGGGTTGGGAAAGGGTTCAGGGAGGAAGCGGCTTTTAAGCTGGGCCTTGGTTAGGCAGGGCCACCATGATGGGGACGGTGAAGAATCAAGGATCGGAGGCGGGAGAGGGCTGGATGGATACAGGGGCCAGAGGCTGGCCATGCGCTTGGCTCATCCCTAACTCTGCATCCTGGGGGTGGTGGGGACAGCAGTGGAGGCCCTACTTAGCCCTAACCCCAATCCTACAAGTCCTTCCCAACAAGGACGATGGAAGGGTTTCAATGCTCACCTGCCTCAAGGGGAAAGCTTTGGAATGGGGGATGTAGAATGGCAGGGAATTCCCGACTGTGCAGGGATGGGATATACCTGAGGGATGCTGATGGCTCCAAGCACTGGACGCAGGCTCAACCATGGCACAGGCAACCAGACCCTTGTCAAGGGACAGAGGGTCCCAAGAATACCAATACTCTATGAGCTGAGGGGTAAGGGGGGACCAGAGAGAGAGAAAACAATGGCAGGGCAGCAACTGGAGCCAAAACTCTTTATTGTCCTACCCAGGGAACCCTTCCCAAAGGAATCCAAGGAGCAGGGGTGCGAGGCAGGTGGCACAGGGCATTGGTGACAATGAGAAAAAAGGGGGAGCTGGAGTCAGGTGGGGGACAGTCCCTCCAGCTCCCTGATGGCACTGGCTGTGCTGGCAGGCCACCCAGGGGGGCCATCACCAATATATTTTGGACCCAGGGGGGCCATCACCAATATATTTTGGACCCAGGGGAGCCATCACCAGTGTGAGGTCCATACCTGGGGCTGGGGCTGAGCTGTCTACACTGCTCTCTCTAAAGGGTCACTCTGGCACTTGTCAGCTCTACTCCTCGCCTCTCCAGCTCCAAACTGCAAAGGGAGATGGGCCCAATGCTGGGAGGCCCTGGGAGAGTGAAGAGGGAACTGCAGGGGCTGGAGAATGTCAGATGGGCACACATATCCCCTGGGTAGCTGCCGGCAGAAGTCTGACAAAGGGGCCCAGCCAGCCTCCCTGGATCATTCTAGAGGCCAGTGGGGAAGGCTCCAGGGCAACTTCACTTATAGAGACTCCTAAGTGTACCTCATCCCATGCTGGGACCAGAGCTAATGCAGGACAGGCTCCCAATCCAGCTCTGGTCCCAGGGCACCTTGTCAGGTGAGCCTAAATGCCCTCCCCTCCCTGTACTGGGCACTGGGCTGAGGCAGGAGCCCAGCAGGCAGTGGCAGGAGCAGCTCTACAGAGGAAAGCCAAAGCCTTTCAACAGAGGAACAAAGGGGGCCTCCAGGGCCAGAGTCACAGGCCTGGGGATGAGGGGACAGGGTGCTTCTGAGAGGTGCAAACCTCGCCTCATGCTGGTCCTCAACCCTTCCATCCTGCCAGCCCCAACCCCTGGTCCACAATAGCAGGCCTGCCTTTTGGGGTGAGGAGAAAAAAATCTGGAAACAAAAGGGAACGGTGGCTGTTTCCTCGGGACCTTGGTGGGTGCAGGGCCAATGGACAGTCATCACCGGAGGTTAAAGACCAGACTAACAGTGAGGACGATGCCCAGGAGAAGGATGAAGGGCAGCCAGGTCTTCACGAAAGCCCCGACGCTGACAGAGAGAAAGGATAGAGCACAGGTGGGTGGAGTCGTGAGCAGGCGTGGAGCCCAGAGCCCTGTGCACCCACAGACCCCAAGAGGCTTCCATCCCTAAGGAAAATCCTGTACCCACCCCCTCACCCCAAACTTGGTCAATCGAGGGAGCAGGCTGGGCCTGGTGCCCACTATGGGGAAATCACCAGCTATGGTCCTGGGGTGGGGCTGCTCCACATTCCTGGTGGAGATTTACTGACACCTCACTGGTTGGGATCAGAAGACATGCTCGCCATTTCTAGGCCTCACTGGCTCTATCTATAGCCACCCACCTCTGGGGAGGTCTCCAGCAAGAGGACCAGGAACTGCAGTTTGGGTTTGGAAGCCACGTGTGCCTGCTGCCCATGGCCCTCATAATGGGGACTACCAGTAGGCCTGGGGCCGGCAAGGGTCAGCAGAGTGTTGTGGCTGCAGCCAAGCTGCTGGGAGCCAGGGGCCTGGATTCAACCTCTGTGTGACCACAGTTATTCTCAGGGGACTTCTAAAAGCCCTGCAGGACTTAAAAATACCTCCTAAAAGTCTTCTTTTCAGAAGCTCTTAATGATGAACATGGCTGAGAGGAAAGCTTGGAGAGGCGGCCAGATCAGCACCAGCCTATGCTGGCTCACGAGTCTGGGCTCTGCTGTGGCCATGCTGTGGGGACCATGGGTGACTCACTCAACCTCTCTGCCTGGGAAGGGACCTATGGGGGCAGTCATTCTGTGAGGATCTGTCTGTTTGCTTTACTGGAGCACAGGAATCTGTAGAAGCTTCCCTGAGGAGCCAGAATCATTGCCTGCATTTCACCAAGGGCAGCTGTGGCTCAGAGAGGCCAAGGCAGTTGCCCATGGTCTCACAGCGGGCAAGTGCCAGAGCTGTACTTGGGGCCCAGGTGGAGCTGGACTTCAGCACAGCCACCTCCCTCTCCACCAGGCCCTCAGCTCACCACTCTAGAGCCACCACGGCTCCAACTGGCATCTGTCCCGGCTGACTGAAGGACGCCAGGAATGGTCTTTCTAGGATCCTTGGGAGAGCAGCCCCTGGGCAGCACGTAGGTGGCCAGGCAGGAGGGCAGCTCACCTGACGTACTTCCCATAGAGCAGGCAGAAGAAGCAGAGTGTCACCATGTTCCAGTTGGTGCTATTGTTGTAGCGCATCAGATTCAGGGCCAATGCCACGTGTGAGTGGCAGTTGTCACAGCAGAGATTGTGCTGGAGGCACCGGAAGGGCTAGTCAGGCCAGGCTGTGGGGGAGCCTCCCCCTGGTCCCCGCCTGGGAGTGCTGGCGCCGCCCCAGTCCACCTACCATGCGGTGCTTGTACTCCTCAGAGGCGTCGTGCACAGCCGTGTCCCATGCGTTGGGCCCGCTAGCATAGACCTGAGCAGGGTCCAACTTCCAGTACCTGGGGAGAGAAAAGGGCTCTGGACACTGGCTCAGCTCCCTTGTGCCCGCGGCTCTAAGCATGACCTTTGAGGCCTGCCCTGTGCCCCGGCCTGAGCTGGGTGTCGAGGTGTGCAATAAGCTGGATATGGGGCAAATGTGTAGCAGACAACTGTGACACAGGGTGAGGTGCTTGGTGCCATGGTGGATCCTGGGGGGATACAGAACGAAGTTGGGGTGCTACGATCTGAAAGTCTGTGTCCCCATCAAGTTCATATGTTGAAATATTACCAACTAAGGTGATGGTATGAGGAAGTGGGGCCTTTGGGAGGTGATTAGGTCATGGGGTGATTAGGACCAAGAGGGTGATTAGTCCTCATAAATGGGATCAGTGTCCTTATTAAAGAGGCCTGAGGGAGACCCCTCACTGCCTCCACCACATGGGTACACAGTGGGAAGGCACCTCAGGCCCTCGCTAGACACTGACTCTACCAGCACCTGCACCGGGATTGTCCAGTCTTCAGAACTGTGAGAAATACATTTCTGTTGTTTCTAAGATACCCAGTCGATGATATTTTGTTATGGCAGCCAGAAGAGACTAAGAAGGGGTGAGAGAAGGCTTCCTGGAGGTGACACCTGGGACTGGTCTGAAGGAAGAGGGTGAGACAGGCATAGAAAGAAGAGGTGTGAATTCCAGGCTGAGGGAATAACTTAAGCAAAGTGAGAGGCATAAAACTGCAGTGTGTCCCAGAACAGAAGTGACTGAGCCCGCCTGGAGACTGTGGAAGGAGGAACACGGTGATGGAATGCTGCTGGCAGCGGAGGCTGGCGATGCAGGTGGGGCCACATCACACGAGGAGTTTACTCAGCAGCAAGCACTCTCCCGCAGTCTCCTATGCAGCTTGCCAGGCTGAATGGGAGGGAAGCTGATGGCGCTAAAGCCCATAAACCTGAAGGTGGGTGAGAATTGCTGTTCTAAGCAACAGAGTGCCCGGTGGGTCTCAGGCCTGGGAGAGCTGGGAGGTCAGGGTGCCCCCTGGCTGCTGTGTAGGGAAATGGCTTGGTAGAGAAGTCTAGAGATCATGGGGCCACTTAGGGGGCTACTGCTTGGAAAATGGTGCCCTTAAAAATGTCCTTGAAAAGCAGCCTGCCAATGAACACCTGGTGGCCCAGAGACTCCTGGACTACACTGCCACCTGCCTGAGGAAGCTCTGTTCCAGGGCATCTCGGCTGTGTGGGACACCAACTCCTCCTTGGCCCAGTCCTTCCTCCAGTGCAGCCTTGGGCAACAGGTCACCTGAGGACACTGATGACTGAGACACCGTCACCAGGCCCGCAGCTGAAGTGGACACCCAGACTGTAAAGATGAAGACCAAACATCCCAAACCAAACCAGCAATAGCTCCCAGAGGGCTTAACTGTTTTTATTCTCTCCAGCCAGCACTTCCCAGTAGAGGTCCAAACAATGCCTCTCCTCTACCTTCCACGGCTCACTTGTTCCCAAAGGGCAGGAAAGTGAGTCTGGAGGGAGACAGACCTGAGTGTGAGTCCCAGTTCTGCCACTTCCTAACTGTGTGACCCTGACCAAGTCCCTTCCCTTTCTTCTGTATGGGGCTGCCATGCTCTGGTGGACCCTGGCTGTCCCTCTATCCTCAGCATGCTGGCTCCTGCTGTGCTCTAGAAGGCCTGGCCCACCCGGGCAGGAGCAACCTGCCTCTAGGGCCAGTCACATGGGTGTTCATCACTTACTTGGCAGGCTTTCCAAAGGCCATGTTGTCCTCCTGTTGAGGGACAAGAGCAGAGGTCAGTGAGGAACTTATATTCAGGCCAGAGGACAAACCTGGGTTGGTGGCTGAAGTGCAGTGACTTAGAAGAGGGAACGTCAGGGGTGGTCACAAGTGGGTCTCTGGTGGACCCTGGCTGTCCCTCCCCCAGTACTCTATCCTCAGCATGCTGGCTCCTGCTGTGCTCTAGAAGGCCTGGCCCACCCCAGGGCTGGCATGGCATCTAAAGAGCCAGTGGCTTTTCTGCAGGAGGAAGGCAGTATGGCACAAATGCATAGAGCACTGCATCAGAGACCAAAGATGTGGGGCTGCCACTGCCCAATCCAGCCAGTGCCCCTCGGTGTGGCACCAGGAATCCTCTTGCTCTCTCTGGGGCTCATTTTCTCCAAGTTTTGTGATCAGTCTTCTCTGATCTCTGAGGAGCAGCAGGAAGTCTCCATCATGGTCTGGTCTCCTGACTCAACAGTGGTGGCCCATATGAAGCCCATCTCCGTGCTCAGCAGTCTGACTGCATTCAAAGCAGGGAGGGGACACTGGGCCCAGAGGGGCTTCCTGTGAGGGAGACACTGCAGTGAAGTCCTAGGCTCATCACATTAGACCTGGGGTACAGGAGTTACACAGAGACAGACTCTGGGTTCAGATCAGCGAGACCCTGTTGACGGATCTGGTCAAAGATTAATCACCATAAAAATATATGACAAAGTAACGGATGTAAAAGTATTTTTAAGTGCAAAGTGACAGACCTTTGTCATGTTAAGATGATCATGACAACTATTAATATAAACAGGTTGGTGCCACCACACCCCTTCAGTCCAGCCTCTGACACCTGGAAACAGCAGGATGATGCATGCTCCTCTGCGACTAGCCCACTGGACCAGTCTTGGTCACATCCCCAGGGGACAGAACTGAGAACACAGCTGGTTCATTCTAAAGCCCCACCCCCTCTTCTCCGTGGCCACACCCAGGGAACCGGATCAGCCTCCCCTGTCCCCCCACCTTGACTCCCACCTTCTGAAGGTCCAGAGATGTGGTTCCTGGATGGTCTGACTCTCCACTCTTGCCTCTAATCCCTACCCATGTCTCGGTACCCCAGGGGTGGGGACAAAAGGCTGGGTCAGTTACTTAAGAATCCTTCTGGCCACACTGCCCTCCCGGCCTGTCCTGGAGGCAAGAGAAGGGGGAAAGGGGTCAAACACTGGTGAGGGAGGGGCAGAGGGCCAGGGCCAGGACTTCGGGTTACCTGCATTCTCCTGGGTCTGGGGAGAGAGGAAGCCTGCCTGCAGGCACGACAGGACAGCCTTCCAATTAAACCTTGGAACCCTGGGGGGGGGGGAGCACAATGGGGACTCACCGAGACAAAGTAGGGGCCTGCAAAGTCCCGAATGACTCCTGTGGATGTGCAGATGCCCATGTGGCCGATGATGGGGAAAAACCACCTGTGAGGAAAAGGACAGGGAAGGGACAGAGCTTAGGGGATCTTTCAGCTAGTCAGCCGCTGGGGACACTTCGTCCTCTGTGGAAGCATGTGAATATTACGTTGTGTGATAAGTGGTCATTAGGGAGGTCCAGAGGGCTGGGGAAGCACAAGAGCAACTGCAAACTGACAGCACAATGGGATGCCATGGCCTCCCGCCGGGATGGCTGCAACTCAAACCAGCAACACTGACGCAGGTAAGGGCAAAGGGCAACCAGAACTCTTATTCGCTGCTGGTGGGAGGATAAATTGTTTCTACCATTTCACTTTCAAGACGGAGTCTTGCTCTTTCGCCCCAGCTGAAGTGCAGTGGTATAATCTTGGCTCACTGCAACCTCTGCTTTCTAGGTTCAAGTGATTCTCCTGCCTCAGCCTCTTGAGTAGCTAGGATTATAAGCACCCAACACCACGGCCAGCTAATTTTTATATTTTTAGTAGAGAAGGGGTTTCGTCATGTTCGCCAGGCTGGTCTCAAACTCCTGACCTCAAGTGATCTGCAGGCCTTGGCCTCCCAAAGTGCTGGGATTACAAGCGTGAGCCACCATGTCTGGCCTGTTTCTACCATTTTGGAAAACGGTTTGGCACTATACTCTATGCCTCAACAGTTTCACTTTTGGAAACTTCTTTGCCCTCACCCCTGGGAAACATTTGCCCAAACTCATTGAACTGTACTCTTTTTTTTCTTTTTGAGATAGAGTCTCACTCTGTAGCCCAGACTGGAGTGCAGTGGCATGACCTGCTCACTGCAACCTCTGCCTCCCGGGTCCTGGATCAAGCAATTCTCTTGCCTCAGCCTCCTGAGTAGCTGGGATTATAGGCACATGCTACCATGCCCAGCTAATTTTTGTATTTTTTAGTAGAGATGGGGTTTCACCATGTTAGCCAGACTCGTCTTGAACTCCTGACCTCATGATCTGCCCGACTCAGCCTCCCAAAGTGCTGGGATTACAGGCTTGGGCCACGATGCCCGGCCTGAATTGTACTCTTAAAATGCATGTATTTTATTGTATGTAAGCTATAATTCAATAACACTGATAAAAATAGCTAGAAATAATCCAAATGTCCCACAACAGTGCAATGAATAACTGTGGTATGGTTATACAATGAAATAGTACTTAACAATGAAAAAGTATAGTTTCCGCTACACACAACACAGGCTTTCAGACATAAGGGCAAGTGAAGGAAATCTTACAGAGTACATAACATAGCACTTTTAAGAAATCCAAGAAAAGGCAAAACTATGGCTAGAGGTCCATGGCGGGCGGTATCTGTGGTAGAACTGACTGGGAGAGCACAAGGGAGTCCTCTGGGTCTTGGCAATGCTTTCTGTCCTGTCCATATGGTGGTTCCATGAGTGTGTGCATACGCAAAAATTCTATCAGCTGTATACTTGAGATTTGTGCACCTTTTGGTACATAAGTTATACCTCAATAAGAAAGTTAAAAAAAAAAATAGGTGGGCAGACATGACACCAGTCTGGGTGGGGGACTTCATGAAAGGTTTCCCTGAGGAAATGATGAAGAAACAGTATGTGCAAGGGTAGAAATTGGAACAGAAGCATGGTGAATGCCAGGAAATAAAAGTTCTTTTTTTTTTTTTGAGATGAAGTTTTGCTCTTGTTGCCCAGGCTGGAGTGTAATGGCACGATCTCGGCTCACCACAACCTCCGCCTCTTGGGTTCAAGCAATTCTCCTGCCTCAGCCTCCCGAGTAGCAGGGATTACAAGCACGCACCAACACACCTGGCTAATTTTGTATTTTTAATAGAGATGGGGTTTCACCATGTCGGTCAGGCTGGTCTTGAACTCCCGACCTCAGGCGATCTGACCACCTTGGCCTCCCAAAGTGTTGGGATTACAGGCACGAGCCATCATGCCCCAGCCAAAAGTTCATTTTTTAAAAAGCCATGGGCATTAAAAAGCAAGAAGTCTAGATGCACCCCAATATGCCACACATAGAAATCCCAGACCTGTCTGCATTCCGAGAACCATGGCCCTACAGGACCTGGGTGCTGGAGAGACTGATCCAGTTTAAGGAGGACTCACAGGGCCAGGGGCCAGGTCCTGGTCTCAGTGCTGCCTGGGCATGAGCACAAAGCACCTGGGTAGGGGTGGAGGCCAAACCTCCACAGATGCAGTTCAAGGAAGCAGTTACAGGGGGTTGGTATGGAGTCAGTTAAGGCTTCACAGAAGAGGGGACTTTTTTTTTTTTTTTTTTTTGATACAGAGTCTTGCTCTGTCACCAGGCTGGAATGCAGTGGTGCCATCTCAGTTCATTGCAACCTCCACCTCCTAGGTTCAAGCAATTCTCTTGCTTCAGCCTCCCGAGTAGCTGGGATTACAGGTGCCCACCACCACGCCCAGATAATTCTTTTGTATTTTTAGTAGAGACAGGGTTTCACCATGTGGGCTAGGCTGGTCTCAAACGAGTAGCTAGAATTATAGGTATCTACCACCACACTCAGCTAATTTTTATATTTTTACAGAGAAGAGGTTTCATCATGTGGGCCAGGCTGTTCTCAAACTCCTGACCTCAAGTGATCTGCCCGCCTCGGCCTCCCAAAGTGCTGGGATTACAAGCGTGAGCCACCATGTCTGGCCTGTTTCTACCATTTTGGAAAACGGTTTGGCACTATACTCTATGTCTCAGCAGTTTCACTTTTCGAACCCTCTTTGGCCTCACCCCTGGGAAACATTTGCCAAAACTCATTGAACTATGTACTTTTTTTTTCTTTTTGAGACAGAGTCTCACTCTGTAGCCCAGGCTGGAGTGCGGTGGCACGATCTTGGCTCACTGCAACCTCCTCCTCCTGGGTCCCAGTTCAAGCAATTTTCTTGCCTCAGCCTCCTGAGTAGCTGGGATTACAGGCACATGCTACCACGCCCAGCTAATTTTTGTATTTTTAGTAGAAATGGGGTTTCACCATATTGGCCAGACTGGTCTTGAACTCCTGACCTTGTGATCTGCCCGCCTCAGCCTCCCAAACCTTGACCTGTGAAAGGACAGAACATCAACAGGCAGAAAACAACACCGCAGAGCTGCTTTTAGTAGAGAAGGGTTTTCATCATGTTGGCCAGGCTGGTCTCAAACTCCCAACCTCAAATGATCTGCCTGGAAAGTGTGGCATGTGTCTGGAAGAATGAAATGGGGAGAGGCCAGTGCAGGGGCTACTGCTGTACCACTGGCAAGAGATGACGGAGGTCCTGACTAGAGGATCGGGGCAGGGTGGTGAGATGCACATGGACGGAGAATTTATGACAAGATGGGGGTCTTCCAGGTCTCCAGCCTGAGCACTTGAGAGGATGGTAGGGCCAGAGTGGTCTTTTGAGAACTGACTTCAGATTCCATCATCCCCCTGCTCAACACCCATGAATGGCTTCCTACTGCACTTATAATACAGTTCAAACTTCTTCCAACAGTATGGCGCTAATCATCCCTTGAACCTCATCTCACTCCCCTCGCTAGCTACAATGCCTGCTTGTGGTTCCTCAAACATGCCAATCCTCCCACCCCATGCTTTCTCTGTATTTGCCATTTTCTCTATCTGAAACACTCTTCCCCAAGAGCATGGCACAGCCGACTCCTCACTGATTAGGCCTCAGTCTCACTGTCATCTTCAGGGGTCTCGCCTGAACGGTATCTTCCAGTGCAGCCACCCAATCCCAGATCCCGCTACAATATTTTTCTTTCCTCATAGTATCTACTACTATCCAAAATTATCTAGGTTACTCACATGCTGTCTCTCCACTAGAACATAAGCTCCCAGAAAGCAAGCATTTTTGTCTTGTTTACTATGGCAGTGCCTGGCATATAGCTGAAACTCACTAAATATTTGTTGACTAAATAATGAATGGGGCCAGGCACGGTGGCTCACACCTGTAATCCCAGCACTTTGGGAGGCTGAGGCAGGCAGATGAGGTCAAGAATTCAAGGCCAGCCTGGCCAACATGGCAAAACTCTATCTCTACTAAAAATTAAAAAAAAAAAAAAAAATTAGTTGGGTATGGTGGCGGGCACCTGAAATCCCAGCTACTTAGGAGGCTGAGGCAGGTGAATCATTTGAACCTGGGAGGTGGAGGTTGCAGCGAGCTGAGATCGTGCCATTGCACTCCAGCCTGGGTGATAAGAGCAAGACCCCATCTCAAAAAATAATAATACTAATAATAAATAAAAATAGGCTAGGTGCGGTAGCTCACACCTGTAATCCCAGCACTTTGGGAGGCCAAGGCAGGTGGATCACCTGAGGTTGGGAGTTTGAGACCAGCCTGACCAACATGGAGAAACCCTGTCTATCCTAAAAATACAAAATTAGCCAGGCATGGTGGTGCATGCCTGTAATCCTAGCTACTTGGGGAGGCTGAGCCAGGAGAATCGCTTGAACCCGGGAGGCAGAGGTTGTGGTGAGCCAAGATTGTGCCATTGCACTCCAGCCTGAGCAACAAGAGTGAAACTCCGTCTCGAAAAATTAAAATTAAAAATCACAAACAAACACCAAGAGTGAAGTCATGCTCAGTTTTCATCTGGGTTCAGGCTTGCCTTTGTTCTGGGTAAATTACTCAATCCCATCTCTCTGTAGATAGTAAAAATTACCTAAATAGGGAGCTATTGTGAGAATTAATTGAATAGATTTACACAGTGCCTACAACCCTGCCTTCTGCTTGACAGCTGCTCAGTGTTGTCTTCTTGAGGTATTCAATACATAAGCACTATCTGACTGCACTAACATGGAATAAGTTGCAGATCCATAGGCCACTGGACGGACACTCAGGATTATGGGAAAGTAGCTCATCCTGATCTCAGGTCTGCCCTCCCCTCACCATCTCTGCCTCCATTCCTTTCATCTGCTTGGGAGGAAGTCCGGGTTCAACCACGATTCCACACGCTGTGCTGGCAGCTGCTGATGGAAATCAGAGTAAAGGCTGGAACCCCGGAGAAGAAACTCTCAAAGTGGTTTGTCAGCCTGCAAGCACCACGAAGGCAGAGCTACTTTATGGACTACCTTCTATTCAGGACCTGGTACATAACAGGTGCTTTATAAAGATTTACTAAATGAATACATGACTCACTAATCCTGGAGCTCAATCTGGGAAGATAGGCTAACTCAGGAAAAAGCCCCACACTGGCTTCTAAGCCTTATTTCCTCATCTATAAAATGGAGACAACAGTACCTATTTTAATAGGCTGACGTAAGGATTGAGAGAACATACAATGTTTAGGACAGAGTAAGCATCTAATCCTAGCTGTTTTTATTAGAAGCAGCAGCTATTAAACTGGTTTTTCATGCAGAATTACCAACATCTCTGAGGGGTAGACAGATCTTTGGGTTCCATTTCCTCCTCTGATCTCTCCTCCAAAGACAGGTGACAGTTCTTTGTGCCACATCTATGCCTAACTCTGCAATGATTACTATACAGTAATACTATGATGGCTAATTGACCTTTCTCTCGCTCCTGCTGGAGGTGACTCCTTTTTTTTTTTTTTTTTTAAAGATGGGGTTTCACCATGATGGCCAGGCTGGTCTTGAACTCCTGACCTCAGGTGATCCACCCACCTCAGCCTCCCAAAGTGCTAGGATTACAGGCATGAGCCACCACGCCTGGCTCGGAGGTGAATCCTTTGTAAGTGACATGGTTTGGATCTGTCCCCACCAAATCTCCTGTTGAACTACAGTTCTCATGTTGCAGGTGAGGCCTGCTGGTGGGATCAGGACAGCTTTCACATAAATGGTTTGGCACCATCCCTTTGGTCCTATGCTCATGTTACTGAGTTTTCCCCAGATCTGGTTGTAGCATCTCCCCTTTCACTCTCTTGCTCCTGCTTCCACCATGTAAAACCTCGCTCCCCATTTGCCTTACACCACGACTGGAAGCTTCCTGAGGTCTCCCCAGAAGCAGAAGCCGCTATGCTTCCTGTATATCCTGCAGAAGCATGAGCCAATTAAACCTTTTGTTTTTTTCAATTACCCGGTCTCAAGTATTAGTGCAAGAATGGACTAATACAGATGAGAACATGAACCCTTTGACAGAAACAGTGTCTTATTCATCTTGCTCTTATGAACACCTGCACACAGATCTGAATAGATATGGGCTATGAGCTGCTTTTGGCCTAGTGGACCAAGGATTGTGGTGCCTTCACCTCACGCTGCTACCATTCTCTACAGAGGAGCATGCCACAAATGGTGATTTTGAGAATAAGGCCAAAGAGATTTTAGGATCACCAGACAGGCTTTAAGAAAACAAATACATTTTCTGAGTATCCCTCCTTATTACTTTCACATTAATAGTTTATTTTCTTCATAGCACTAATCACTATCAGGTGCTCTTTTATTAGTTTGTTTACTGTCTAGCTACTTCCACCATAACTTAAACTCTCAAAAGTGTAAAAACCATGTCTGCTTTATTCATCACTGTATTGCATCATCTAGAACTATCTGGAACACAGGGATCACTTAGCACATGTGTTAAAAGAACACGGAATGAATTAATGTACACATTTTCTTAAGAGTTTGTTTGTTTGTTTTTATTTATTTTTGAGACAGAGTCTTACCATGTTACCCAGACTGGAGTGCAGTGGTGCAATCTTGGCTCACTGCAAACTCCACTTCCTAGATTCAAACGATTCTCCTGCCTCAGCTTCTGGAGTAGCTAGGATTACAGGCACGCACCACTATGCCCAGCTAATTTTTGTATTTTTAGTAGAGACAGGGTTTCACCATGTTGGCCACGCTGGTCTTGAACTCCTGATCCACCCGCCTCTGCCTCCCAAAGTGCTGGGATTACAGTCATGAGCCACCATGTCCGGCCCAAGATTTTATTTTTAAAGAACAGATTTTGACGCTCTTATATGCATAAGTATTTGAAAATACAAAATCATTCAAGTATTTTAACATAATTCAAAAACTATGGTCATTTTAGAATAGGCAACACCTAAGGCCCCAAATGATCCCTTCTCCAAACGACCACTTGGCTGTTGTTGATAGGGGAACAAGCTATCCCATCAGGTAAGAGTGGATAAGATGTAGTGCAAAGAGCAAGTGAGATCAGAAGACTTGAGTTCTTCATGCCTTTGCTTATTGGGGTGTGAACCTGATCAGACACTTAATGCTACAAGCAGCTCAGCTTCACCATCTGAGAAGATAACCTACCTTGGAAAATGGATATGACAGCACTTTGGGAGGCCGAGGTGGGCGATCACAAGGTCAAGAGATCGAGACCATTCTGGCCAACATGGTGAAACCCCATCTCTACTAAAATACAAAAATCAGCTGGGCATGTTGGCAGATGCTTGCAGTCCCAGTTACGCGGGAGGCTGAGGCAGAATTGCTTGAACCCGGGAGACAGAGGTTGCAGTGAGCCAAGATCGTGCCACTGCACTCCCACCTGGAGCTTGGCGACAGAGCGAGATTGTCTCAAAAAAAAAAAGAAAGAAAGAAAAAAAAAATCGATATGAAATTCTGAGATAATGCGGGTTTAAGAGCTTGGCAAACTGTCCAGCACCGTGAGGAGGGGTTACATTTATCAGCTGTCAAGGATTAAGCAGGAGGGCAAACCACCTCTCCCATTCGAGAGCTCCTCCCAAAAGGTGGCAAGCAGTACCAGAGCAACTGCTTCTCCCCTGACAAAGACTGATGTTATAGAAAGAACTTTGGTCTGGGAGGCAGACAACCTGGAATCTAAACCCGCTTTGCAACTGAGATGGCACGTGAGACAAAGGATTGGACTCTCAGATCTCTGGGGGCCCTTTCAATGTTGACATCCCAGGATGTCGTATGGTGCCAACCAAACTCCCACTCTTGCTCCCAGACCCAGCAGAATGTCTTAAATATAGTAAGCGACCAGTAAACATTTGCTCAATGAGTTAATAAACCAGTGAATTAATAAAACTGTCTCCTCAGATCCAACGAGGGACTCCCTCTTCTGCACTCATAGCTTCCGCCTCTCAGCCACTCGCCCTTCCCCGCTGGCCTACGACTCTCTTCTCTTTCTCCCCGACTACACCAGGTGTGTTGAGAGCAGGGAGCGTGACCCAACCGTCTGCAGAAACTGGCACCGCATGGACGGCGGGGTTCTGGTGACTGGGCGAGGAGTGCTGGCCAGATCCGAGGAAAGGGCTTGCTGCATGTAGGGGCCGAAGGCTAGTCCGGGTCCGCCGAGGGACGCCGCGCGGACTCTGGCTCTCCCTGGGCCCTCTTCTTCCCCAGGTGGATGCCGGAGGAGACTCACGTGAGCACCGGGATGGGCGTCCACACAACGCAGTAGGGGAAGCGGCTTCGTTCCACGTCCATGGCGACGCCGCCAGAGCCGTGGTAGTGCTTCATGTCCTTCTCGGCCGCCGTCGGCGCCTCCACTTCCGCCATCCCGAGCGGGGGTGGCGGCGGTGGCGGCAGCAACAAGAGCGGAGAACTCCCTTCCGCTTCCGCCATGCTGTGCGCGCCCTGCTCCGACTGGCCCCGGCTCTCGCGCCGCTGGTTCCCATGGCGTCACTTCCTGGAGATGGGGTCCGCCCCGCTTGGCCTTCCCCCGGGAATGCGAGCCGCGTCCCTCTGGGTCTGGCCAGCCCCGCCCCACTCCTCTGTGCCTGCTAGCCCTGAGGCTTTGCGGGTTGGCTCCGCGGCTGACCTCAGGTAGCTCGCTGTCTAGGGCCAGAAACCTACAAACAACTCTGTAATTCAGTACGCTGAGGGCTACTAGGTGGTGTGGTACAGTCGCTATTTATTGAGCTCTTCTTAGGTGCCAAGCACTTGATATGCATTGTTTCTAATCCCCATAAACTGATTAGACATCCAAATTAGGTATTTCCCTGTCACAGGTGAGAAACTGAGGCTCAAGAGGTGAGATGAGAGGCCACGATTCAAACCCAAGTCTTTATACCTCCTTTTGCCCTTTTCATTCTGTGGCGTCTCACGAGGTAGTGGTAGCACAAAGGAAAGAGAGACTACAATTGTGTGTGTGCACGTATGTGTGTGTGTGTATTGTATATACAGGGAAGACTTGCTGGAAGATAGGATATTTGAGCTGAGTCTTGATGTTTGCCATGTGGCACGGGAGTGGGGGTATGGGTGCAGCGGTGCAAAGAAAGGAAGGCCGTGCAGAGCACTGTGTGCAAATATGAATACTTACTGGAGTAAATCATAAGGCTTAGAAGTGATCCGAACCCTTCATTGTACGAATGGGAAAACGGGCTCAGGGAAGTTAATTGTTTGAGGTCACATACAACCATACTTACAGAGAAGCCAGGTTCAAATGTTGGAGCCTTCTGGCTTTTTTTTTTTTTTTTTTTTTTTTTTTTTTGAGACAGAGTCTCGCTCTATCGCCAGGCGCCAGGCTGGAGTGCAGTGGCACGATCTTGGCTCACTGCAACCTCTGCCTTCCGGGTTCAAGCAATTCTGCCTCAGCCTTCCGAGTAGCTAGGGCTACAGGCGGGCACTACCGCGCCCAGCTAATTGTTTTGTATTTTTTAGTAGAGATGGGGTTTCACCATGTTGGCCAGGATGGTCTGGATCTCTTGACCTCGTGATCCGCCCCCCTAGGCCTCCCAAAGTGCTGGGATTACAGGCGTGAGTCACTGCACCCAGCCTGCCTTCTGGATTTTTAAAGGATGCCAAGACAGACAAAGGAAATGAAGTCTACTGGAGAGGGGAGTAGGGGACAGCCCAAAGTCAGAAAGAGGGAAGGCTGCCACTAAAAATCAGGCTTAAAAAAAAAAAAAAAGGATAAAAAGAGTAATCAGGTAAAGGAAGGTATGGACAAATGCACTCAGGAAATTAGGAGCTTCCCATTTGGGAAAGGTCCTTCTTCCATTGAATTGCCCTCCCTCAATGCTGATCTATGGAGAGCTTGTTGTCCTGTTTTTAGCACCTAATATTTTCATGTTTTGTTTTTTTTTTTTGTGAGGGATGTCTGTCTCTGCTATGGAACACTGAGGTCCTTGACTTCAGTATAGTCTGCACAGTTCCTGGTGTAGAGCATATACCCACTAGATGTTTACTGATTTATTGAATGATTGAATAAATGGATGTTTTATAAAGACCTCCCAAATTCACAGGCATGATAATGATTACAGTGGGTTAGGAAATGATTTTAGGTTAGGGTGTATGTTGGGGGAGGGACAGCTCTGAAACCTATCAATCCTGTCAAAATTCTTTGAGCACATTTGTACCTCATCTGTGACCTCTGTGTAGTGTATGATCCTTGAAGGGCAACAACCAGCATCCAGCACAGAGTCTGGAATAGATTAGGTGTGTAGTTCACAGTTGTTGAGAATAAATTACAGTGATTCAATCACTGTAGTTATCTAGTCTCTTCTGGACCACAGGCCATGAATAAGGTATGTGCCTTAGATTTCTCTCTACCATGGCTGTCAACCCATAATTCTAGCACAGGGTTGCTGGGTGCCCTTTAAACATTTATTATAGGTATTGATGAATAAACAACCAAAGTCAGTCTTTCAGGGAGTGCCAGAAATTTGGTAGTACTAATACATGTACTACATTTAATCTGCCAACCTCCAATGGCTTCCCATTGCACAAATATCGTATCATGGCTCACAAAACCCTGCACCATCTGGACCACACCCCTTCCTTATTACACTATAGCCATCTTGGCCTTTTTTTCAGTTCTGCTCATGCACTTCTTATTTCAGGGACTTGGCACAACACTGTTCCCCTCTGCCTGAAATACTACTCCTAACTTAAAGTGGCTAACTTTCATTCATTCTTCCAGTCTCAAATCAAATATTACTTTCTCAGAGAGCCCATCCATGGCTTCCCAATCTAAATGAGAAAGCCCCTGTTAATCTGCTTTCTTCATAGCTTCTTTGTAGCTATGTACTATTTGCCTCCCCCACTAGACTGGAAACTCTTTGAAGGTAGACTATATTTGTCTTGCTCAATATTTGTTAAATGAAATGAAAAGCAAATACTTACAGGCTTGGTATCATGCTGGTTACAGTCTGAAAGCAGGAACCTAGCTTGTTACCTGCTACCTTGTGGTGTCCCAAGCCTTTTTAACGGGCTTAGGTTGATGGGCACAGTGCTCAGACAGAGGGTCAGACCAGAGAGCCCTGGCTCCCTTTCCTAAGGTCCGTATCATCCTATTCTTGGTCTAGGCAGCTGCAGAAACAGGAGCATGAGGAGGGCCAGGTACCTGGAGGTAGAAGCCAGTTCCTCTGGGACCTGTTTCCTAGGCTTGCCCCTCACCACAACCCATTCAGAAGACCTTTTTTTTAAAAAAAAAAAAAATAATGGATTTATCCCTGCAGAACACCCCTTCTCACATATACACCTTGGTCCTCTCACCCAGTGTAAGAGTCTCCCTGGCCTGTGCCCTGGACTCCTCTGCTATTGCTTCCATATCACACAAAGACAGATGGGACATCTCTGTCAAAGATTAACATTTCCTTCCAGGCTCACAGGATCACAGCAGGGTCCTGGAGGAAGCTCCTGTTATGGTTGAGCTTGGGACAGGGTTGATAGGTTTCAGAGCTATCCCTCCCCCAACACACACCCCAACCTAAAACAGGAATGACCATCTGGATCCACTTATGAGTTTGGCTGGGGAGGGAAGCATGCCAGAGCTGAAACTGTCAAGCTGGGAAACCTTTGAGGGTAAGATGCTGCTTGTCTGAAGGGTGAGCTTGGGGCACTTCCTCTCTTGGTGGGAGTCAGAGCACTCCCTCAATTGGCCCCATGTATAAGTTCCCAGGACTCACAAATCTCCTCTCTCAGGCTATCTCACTCCTGGCATTCAAGGCCCCTTATGGTGCCCTCAAATCTTCTTTCCAGCCTCATTTCTCAGTCTCCTTTGGGACTTATTTGGAATTAGCCTCACTGGCCTGTTTGCCCTTCACAGAACGAGCCCTGTGCTTCATACCTCATGTGTTTGCTCACGCCGTTCCCTCATCAGGGATGTCCTTCCTCTCCTCTTCTACACTACTTTCAAGGTTTCAGGCAAATGCTCCCTCTTTGCTCCCAGAGCACGAAGGCTGTTTCCACCTATTGAATATTCATGTGTACTTGCATTAGCATTAGCTGTTTACATGTCTGTTGCTCCCAAGAGACTGTGAACTCCTTGAAAAGGGGACTGACTGGATCTATTGGTCCTGTATCCAACCAGGCAACTGGCAGAGAGGAAGTGCTCAGGTAATGTCACTGGAGTTATTTGTTGACTGTAGACAGTCTCCTTAAGGGCTCTGGGAAGAATCACCTCAATCCGGGGAAAGAGCCTGAGTCAGGGGCAGGCTGCAGTGTATGTAGCATGAGGGAGGGCAGCATCCTCTTTTCTGCTCAGCTTCCCCTCTCTGGCCCCTGGAAACCTGGCTTCTCTCCATATGACTCCAAACCTTCCCATGGTGGGGAGGAGATCAAGGGGACCAACTCAATGCAAGAAACCATTTCAGAGCAAACCCACTGGCCCTTTAGACATCAGAGTTCACAAAACGACTTCCTTTTCCATTCTACTTTTTTTCTTTTTTGAAATGGAGTCTCCCTTTGTTGCCCAGGTCACTGCCCTACCACATCCTCCTGAGTAGCTGGGACTATGGGCGTACGCCACCAAGCCCAGCTAATTTTATTTTTTTCTGCTCTGTCACCCAAACTGGAATGCAGTGGTGCTATCTCGGCTCTCTGCAACCTCTGCCTCCCAGGTTCAAGTGATTCTCCTGCCTCAGCCTCCCAAGTAGCTGGGACTAAAGGCATGTGCCACCATGCCTAGCACATTTCTGTATTTTTAGTAGAGATGGGCTTCACTGTGTTGGCCAGGCTGGTCTTGAACTCTTGACTTCAAGTGATTTGCCTACCTCGGCCTCCCAAAGTGCTGATTATAGGCGTGAGCCACTGCATCTGGCCCCAGCTAATTTTTGGATTTTTAGTAGAGATGAGGTTTCACCATATTGGGCAGACTGGTCTTGAACTCCTGACCTCAAGTGATCCACCCGCTTTGGCCTCCTAGAGTACTGGGATTACAGGTGTGAGCCACCACACCCGGCCTCCATTCCATTTTATAGATGGGCTAGGTTACCCAAGGTGATAGAAAGCACAGCTAGGACCAGAATCTAAGTCTCTCACTTTGGGGTTCCCAGTAAAGCATGATGGCTACACATGTGGAGTCAGGAGTCAGCCAGCTCAGTGTTTGAATTTTAGCCCTGTCAATGTCTGTCACGCCTTGGGAAAGTAGCAGCACCTGTTAGGGCATCAGTTTCCTCCTCCCTAAAATGAGAAATAGGCTGTGTGTGGTGGTTCATGGCTGTAATCCCAACACTATGGGAGGCCAAGAGGGGAGGACTGCTCAGGATTTAGGAGTTTGAGACCAGCCTGGGCAACATACCAAGACCTCATCTCTACTGAAAAAAAAAAAAAAAAAGAAAATAATTAGCTGAGCATGGTGGCACATGCCTGTAATTCCAGCTACACGGGAGGATGGCTTGAGCCTGAGGGGCTGCAGAAAGCCATTATTAATTTCATCATCCAGGTATTAAGCCCAGTACCCAATAGTTATCTTTTCTGTTCCTCTCCCTCCTCCTACCCTCCATCCTCCAGTAAACCCTAGTGTCTGTTGTCTCCTTCTTCGTGTTCATAAATTATTATTATTATTATTTGAGACAGAGTTTCGCTCTTGTTACCCAGGCTGGAGTGCAATGGCGGGATCTCGGCTCACCAGAACCTTGGTTCACCTGAACCTCTGCCTCCTGGGTTCAGGCAATTCTCCTGCCTCGGCCTCCTGAGTAGCTGGGATTACGGCACGCACCACTATGCCCAGCTAATTTTTTGTATTTTTATTAGAGACGGGGTTTCACCATGTTGACCAGGATGGTCTCGATCTCTTGACCTCGTGATCCACCTGCCTCGGCCTCCCAAAGTGCTGGGATTACAGGCGTGAGCCACCACGCCCGGTGTGGCGTCTTATTATTATTGAGACGAAGTCTTGCTCTGTCACCTAGGCTGGAGTGCAGTGGCACAATCTTGGCTCACTGCAACCTCTGCCTCTTGGGTTCAAGCCATTTTCATGCCACAGCCACCCAAGTAGCTGGGTTACAGGTGTGCACCACCATGCCTGGCTAATTTTTGTATTCTTAGTAGAGACAGGGTTTCACCATGTTGACCCGGCTGGAGTTGAACTTCTGGCCTCAAGTGATCCTCCTGCCTCAGCCTTACAAAGTGCTGGGATTACTGGTGAGTCATTACACTTGGCCTGGTGATGATCCCTTTTAGGGCTTACTAGAGTGATGAGGGGAAGACCAGCATGAGAGTCTCCAAATCACTGTAAAACAGGTATAAGTATGGTCTCATTAGGACCAGGACCTTATGTAAAAAAGAACTGGGTGGGAGCAAGAGGCTGACCAACCAAGTGACATATTCCTTCTTGGGGCTGCCACCCCTGCCAGACATGTTAATATCCCTAGACCTGACAAAGAACGTGGCACATGGTGGGGCACTGAATGATGGCAGAATATACTAGGGAGGACTCACATTTCATAGTAAAATCCAGTGTTCAGCAACCATGCACAATCCCTGTATTTGCTATTCCTCCAGATAATCTAGAGGCTCCAGGAAGGCAAGGAATATGTTGCGTACAATTTTATTAAGCCAGTGCCTGGCTCAATCCCAGGCACAGAGTAGGAGCTCGAAAGTATCATGGGCCAGGCATGGTGACTCATACCTGTAATACCAGTACTTAGGGAGGCTGAGGCAGGAGTATCACTTGAGGCCAGGAGTTTGAGACCAGCCTGGGCAATATGGGGAGACTCTGTCTCTATTTAAAGAAAAAAAAGTATTGTGACCTATTACATTATAAGAAAATGGTTTAAAAGAATTGTACTAGGCCAGGCATGATGGCTCACGCCTGTAATCTCAGCACTTTGGGAAGCTGAGGCAGGCGGATCACCTGAGGTCAACAGTTTGAGACCAACTGGCCAACATGGCAAAACTCCATCTCTACCAAAAATACAAATATTAGTTCGGCGTGGTGGCACATGCCTGTAATCCCAACCACTCGGGAAGCTGAGGCAGGAGAACTGCTTGAACTTGGGTGGTGGAGGTTGCAGTGAGCTGAAATTGCACCTTGCACTCCAGCCTGGGCAACAGAGTGAGACTCCATCTCAAAAAAAAAATTGGGCTAGGAATTAGGGATCAGGGATCCAGTCCTGGCTTTGCTTCTAATCCACAAGGGACCTCAGGCAAGCCCATCTCTTTTCCTGCCCCTCTTTGAAACTCATTGTCTCATCTGTACAAAGTGGAGATGGAGCTAGATCAGTGGTTCTCAGCTCTGGCTGTATATTAAAATGAACCTGGGATGATTTGAAACAATGGATGCCAGCCCAGGTCAGAAATGGAGCAAGACAAAACTCCCATGCTGTTCAGTAGTTGGAGCACCTGTGAATAGCCACTGCACTCCAGCCTGGGCAACAAAGCAAGACCCCATTTCTTAAAAAAAAAAAATGGATGGATGCCTGGGCTCCACCTCAGACCAATTAAAACAGAATCTCTGGGTGGGTCATGGGAAGTTATAAAAGCATCCTGGGTTGATTCTGATTTACAGCTAGGGCTGACAGCCTCTGAGCTAGATGACTTCTCATCATCTTTTAAGTTCTGCAACAATATTTGCACATGCTCCTAGGCAGAGACAGGAGCAGCTCTCTGGGGCCACACTTGACCTCCACAAACACAGAAGTCCCAATTTCCAATCTCTGCTTTACTATACATTCACAGTATGGGCTCATCTGAGCCCCAGACTCTCTCATCAGCAGGGTTGGTGAACGCTTTGGATGAGTCACAGATGTGGACACTCTTTAAAAATGGAGCACCACTGATCTTTTCGCTGTCTCTGTAGTTTCACCTTTTCCAGGAAGTCGTATGGTTGGAATCATACAGGATGTAGCCCATTCAGTCTGGCTTCTTTCACAAAGCAATAGGCATTTAAGTTTCCTCCATTATCTTTTTGTGGCTTGATAGCTCATTTCCTTTTATCATGAATAATATTCCATTGTATGGCTGCATCAGTTTATCCATTCACTATTTTTTTTTTTTTTTTTGAGACAGAGTTTCGCTCGTTACCCAGGCTGGAGTGCAATGGCTCAATCTCGGCTCACCGCAACCTCCGCCTCCTGGGTTCAGGCAATTCTCCTGCCTCAGCCTCCTGAGTAGCTGGGATTACAGGCACGCGCCACCATACCCAGCTAATTTTTTGTATTTTTAGTAGAGACGGGGTTTCACCATGTTGACCAGAATGGTCTTGATCTATTGACCTCGTTATCCACCCGCCTCGGCCTCCCAAAGTGCTGGGATTACAGGCTTGAGCCACCGCGCTCGGTCTTCACCATTTTTTTTTTTTAAATTGAAATGGAGTCTTGCTCTGTTGCCCAGGCTGGAGTGCAGCCTGCATGATCTCGTCTCACTGCAACCTCTGCCTCCCAGGTTCAAGCGATTCTCCTGCCTCAGCTTCCCAATTAGCTAGGATAGTAGGCACATGCCACCACACCCAGCTACTATTTGTATTTTTAGTAGAGACAGGGTTTCACCATGTTGGCCAGGCTGGTCTCGACCTCCTGATCTCAAGTGATCTATGTGCCTCAACCTCCCAAAGTGCTGGGATTATAGGCGTGAGCCACTGCACCTGGCCTCCATTCACCTTTTGAAGGGCATCTTGGTTGCTTCTATTTTTTGGCAATCATGAATAAAGCTGCTATAAACAATCATGTACAGGTTTTTACATGGTCATGTTTTCAACTGCTTTAGGTAAATACAAGGAGAGTGACTGCTGCATTGTGTGGTAAGAGTATGTTTAGCTTTGTAAGAAACTGCCAAACTGTCTTCCAAAGTGGCTGTACCATTTTGCATTTCTTCCAGCAATGAATCAGAGTTCCTGTTGCTCTACATCCTTGTCAGCATTTGCTGTGGACAGTTTTTTGGTTTAACATTTTCGCCATCCTAGTAAATGTGCAATGTGCAATGAACGGTATCTCATTGTTTTAATTTGTAATTCCCTAATGACATAATGTTAAAAATCTTTTCATATGCTTATTAGTCACCTGTAAATCATCTTTGGTGAGGTGTTCAGATCTTCTGCCCATTTTAAAATTGGGTTGTTTCCATATTGTTGAGTTTTAAGAATTCTTTCTGTATTTTGAATACAAATCCTTTATCTGTATTTTGCAAATATTTTCTCTCATTCCTTGGCTTTACTTTTCATTCTCTCCACTGTGTCTTTTTTTATTTTAATGAAGTTCAATTTATCAGTTTTTTCTTTTCATGGATTGAGGTTTTGGTGTTTTATCTAAAAACTCATAGCCAAACCCAACAAAAATAAGTGGCCAGGACTACAACTGGGATTATGTTAAAGCTATCGATCAAGTTGGATTTTTTTCCTATGTTATCTTCTAGAAGTTTCATAGTTTTGAATTTTAAATGTAGGTCTGTCATCTATTTTGAGTTAACTTTTATAAACAGTGTTTTGTTTCAGTGTTTAGATTTTTTTGTATGTGGCTGTCCAATTGTTCCATCACTGTTTGTTAAGACTATCCTTTCTCCATTGAACTGACTTTACTGCCTTGTCAAAGATCAGTTGACTGTCTGTGTGGGTCTATTCCTGGGATCTCTACTTGTTCCATTGGCCTATTTGTTTATTCTTTTGCCAATACCACACTGTCTTGATTATTGTAGCTTTATAGTAAGCCTTGAAGTCAGCAATGTTAATCCTCTGAATTTGTTTTTCGTTAAGTATTATGTTGGATATTCTGGATCTTTCTTCTTTTTCTCCACTGTTTTTTTTTTGAGACAAAGTCTTGCTCTGTCACTAGGCACCAGCCTGGAGTGCAGTGGCGCAATGTTGGCTCACTGCAACCTCCGCCTCCTGGGTTCAAGCAATTCTCCTGCCTCAGACTCCCGAGTAGCTAGGACTACAGGTGTGTGCCACCATGCCCAGCTAATTTTTGTATTTTTAAAAATAGAAACGAGGTTTCACCATGTTGGCCAGGATGGTCTCGATCTCTTGACCTCATGATCCGCCCACCTCAGCCTCCCAAAGTGCTGGGATTACAGGCGTGAGCCACCGTGCCCGGCTTTTTTCCTCCATTTTTAATAAGAAGTTTATTAAACAACAAGATGCTTGACTTGAAGGGAAAACTATTTAGGATTTTTTTTTAAGAGTAATTTATCCCTACTTAAAGACAGATTGTCCTACATGTAAGAGCTATATACAAAAAAAAGTTATAAATTGTCCTTGGTTTTACAATGATAAGTGAAAAACATTAAAATTCTCCAATTGAAAAAGCTTATTCTACTCTATTTTAACAACAAAAAAATGCAAGGATTTTTTTGTTGTTAATATAGAGCAAAATAACTTATTGAAATATAAAGAAAAGAGTTGAATGGTTGAATGAGCATGCCACTGATGGAGAAAGGGAGGTAATTTTCATAGAATCAGTATTTTTTCCCCATGGGTATGTTTTGATTGACATACACTTGATGTCAATCAAGTGGCCACTTGGCCATTTAATATAACAAAAAGCAGTATGCTTGTGCACATACACCCGTTACTATGTACAATAAAGGAATGGGTAATGGAAAAATAGAAGAATAGAGAAAACTATACTATAGTAATAATGATAATGTGGCGGAACCAAATTGCAGTTTTCTAATTGAGAATGTAATCTTGGTCTAAGAACAAAGTTCTAAAGTAAAGAAGCAGGTTCCTTTTTCAGTAGACACTTCTTGTCTGCTGCTGAAACACATCAATTGTATCTTCATCCTCCATTTCCAGTGCAGGTGTGTCTGTTTCATGGACTGGTTGCCTGTCAAACTAGAATCTGATCTGCCTCACTGACAACTCTGTCACTCACAATAGGCTTTCATTATTCTACTAAGTGGTACATGACTTTTTTTTTTTTCTGAGGTGGAGTCTCATTCTGTCACCCAGGCTGGAGTGCAGTGGCCCAGTCTAGGCTCACTGCAACCTCTGCCTCCTGGGTTCAAGCGATTTTCCTGTCTCAGCCTCCCGAGTAGCTGAGATTACAGGCACATACCATCATGCCAGGCTAATTTTTGTATTTTAGTAGAGACGGTGTTGGTCACGTTGGCCTCGAACTCCTGACCTCAGATGATCCCCCCCCAACCTTGGCCTCCCAAAGTGCTGGGATTATAGGCGTGAGCCACTGCACCCAGGCAGTATATAACTCTTAATCTTAAACTGCACCACAGAACCATCCTGCCCTGTTACCTTCAAATTAAAATGATTGTTGTTCTCAGTCTTGATTCCCTCTTTGGGCTTTTCATTGGCCATAGTGATGCAGGAGTCTCCTCAGCTGCTGCTTCACAAATGAGGTACCAGGTCTGCACAGAATGAATGAGCAAACAAACAGCACCAGGAGCAGCAGGAGGTGTGATCCGCGGAACTATTCTGGGTCTTCTACATTTTCATGTAAACTTTAGAATCAGTTGGTGATATTCACAAAATAACTTGCCGGGACTATGACCAGGATCACATGGAAGCTATAGATCAAGTTGAAAAGAACTGACATTCTAATATTGAGTCTTTCTATCCATGAACATGGACCATCTCTCCATTTATTTGATCTTCCTTGGTTTATCAGTTTTGTAGTTTTGCTCACACAAACCTTGTACATATGTTGTTAGAGTTATTTCTAAATAATTTTTTGGGAAGATGCTAATGAGGGCTGAATAGGTGGAGGACAAGGTGCTTTTAGAACAGTGAAACTACTCTGTATGACAATGTAATGGTGGATATAAGACATTATGCATTTGTTAAAACCACAAAGAGTGAACCCTAATGTAAACTATGGACTTCAGTTATCATAATGTGTCAATATTGGTTCATTAATTACAACAAATAACACACTAATGCAAGATGTTAATAACAGGGAAAATTGAGATGGGAAAAGAGGGGTATATGAAACTCACTATACTATCTGCTCAACTTTCTGTGAGTCTAAGTCTGCTCTAAAAAGTAAAGGCTATTTATTAATTTTTTTGAAAAATGGAGTACCAACTCCAAATGAAAAGGAGCACTTGGAAAAGTCTTCCAGTGCCCCCCTTGCCTACAGGATCAAGTCTATGGTCTCTCACCAGGCACAAGAAGTCCTTCACAATTTAACTGCCCCTCCAGTCTATCCTCTATAATCCAGCCAAATGGAATCACTCAAGGTTCATGAAGGAACCTGAGACTCTGCATTACTCTCTGGTCTGAACATTGTCCCTCCTTTGCCGGGTCTGGAAATGCCTTCAAGAAGCTTCTGCAGACTTTAATTTGGGTACACAGAGGAATGATACCAGCCCATAGTACCTGCTTTATAATACCACCTACTGTGTTTCTGGCAGGACCTCTCAGTAGTTTCAGTAGTGAAACTACTATTCCCACAGACTAAACCCCAGTTCCCAAACTGTGCATCAAGGCACCTGAGGGCACCCACAACAAATTCACAGGGAGCAAAGCAGGATATTTTGAGAGATACTCAACATCTTTGGTTAATGAGAGAACTGCTAGCTCAAGGTAGTTCATAGTTCCATTATTAGATTATGCTACAATCCTTTTCATTATGTCATCTTTAAGAAGCTGGGTTTTTAGTGGTTGTTGTGATAAAAAACAAATGAAATTCAATGTGGGACAGGAAATGAAGGTGGCAGTGTCTGCTTTGATTAGAAAATTTAACAAGTTGTTCGGTGTACAATGGGCGGCATAGATCCCATTAGTAATTGCAGTTATTTAAGAATGAAGGCCAGGTGCAGTGGCTCATGCTTGTAATACCAGCACTTTGGGAGGCTGAGGCGGGTAGATGACCTGAGGTCAGGAGTTCAAGACCAGCCTGGCCAACATGGTGAAACCCAATCTGTATTAAAAAAAAACAGCCGGGTGTGGTAGCATGTGTCTGTAATCCCAGCTACTTGGGAGGCTGAGGCAGGAGAATCTCTTGAACCCAGGAGGCGGAGGTTGCAGTGAGCCAAGATCATGCCACTGCACTCCAGCCTGAGCAACAGAGCAAGGCTCAATCTCAAAAAAAAAAAAAAAAAAAAAGAAAGAAATAGGTTTCTTCCAATTTAGGTGTATTTTTAAATGGCAACTAACTTGTTAGGACATAAATATTTTTAAGTGATTTGGGCTTAATTACTTAATAAATTGAACCGTTAGATATTTCTTTTGGCCTAGAGGTTCCATGAAAAAACTACTGAGATGGTAATGATGCTGTGAGCTAAGAAAGTTCAGGAACCTCTAGTCTAAGAGACCATCTAATCCAGGGCACATCAAAAAACTACATAAGTGAAATCAATTTAGTGGGTTATAACCAGCATTTTTTTCCCTAATAAAACAGAAAGGTAAGCAGAGCACATTGCATGTAGCAAGGGTAAATATTATTGTGTAAAACTTGTTCATTATATATATATACACACACACACACAAACATATATATATATATATATACATACATATATATATATATACACACACAAGTAAGCATGTGTATATGGGGTCACAATCTAAAATGGTTTGAAAAACCACTAAGACTCCAAGCCCCTTATTTTACTGATGAGAAAACAGCTCGAGAGTGAAAGCTGATGATTACAAATCACAGCCATGAGAGCTGGGCTCTACACTCAGCCCTAGTGGGCTGGGTAACCACTGGGCTGGGTGACCCTTCAAGGCTGGCCTCACTCTGCCCAGTAGAGGTGTGTTTACTCAAAGTCATTTGCCCAGGTGCCCTCACTTTGATTCCAAGACCCATCTGAACCCCACAAATGCCACCAGCCACACCTAGAACAAAATGGTTTTAATCAATTGCGTCACCCTCACTCTCCTGGGAGCAGAGCAACAAAAAGGCTCGGCTCCTGCCCCCAGAGGACAGTAAGGCTTATGTGTCTCTCCATACTGCAGGGCCCAGACTGGGCAGGCAGGGGTAGGAGGCAGGACAGGAGGCAGGGGTGGTGGGAGGCAGGGAGGAAATGGCAGGTGGCCGGAACACAAGAAAGCAAAGGGGACCCAGCTGGTCCATGGGCCCCAGGGCCCAGCCCCAATACTCCTGCTTTCCCCTCCCTGGCTAGAGAAAGGTCATGGAGAAGAGACAGGGGAGCAAGTCCCAGCAGCAGGAGAAGCAGCAGCAGCTGTTTCCTTCACCAATAAATATACTTCATTACCAAGCTAGAGGAGAGGGGTGAGAAGAGGGACTGGGGTGGGAAGGAAGGGGGAGAAGCTGCCACCTGTGTTGCTGGGATTAAAGCAATGAGATGGTGTCAGACCCCCCACCACTATCCTCACCCTCCTCTTGTCTTCTTAAAACTGTGAAAAAGCTTTTAACATGGCCCTCCTATCTCTGGGGCTGCTCTGAAGCCTGACTGAGAGGAGGCACCTGGCAGAGACAGGGAATGAGGGAGGGAGGGAGGGAGGGAGTAGAGGGAGAGGAGAAGGGAGGTTGCTTTTCCCCAGGGGCTGCAGCTGGAGGGCTGGAGCCAAGTAAGCACTGAGGGGAAGCAGGGAGGGAGAGAGAAGGAAGGACGAACCAACTACTAGGAGCAGCTGGAGCTAACAGCCAGGGGGCAGAGGGGAGGGAGGCCTGGTGAGTGGTGGGTTGAGCGCTGCATCCAGTGTAAAGCTTGGGGCTGCTGGGGAGGAAGGGAGGGGCTGAGTAAGGGACTTTCCAATCTGAGTGGCTCAGGAGACCCACCCCTCTACCCTCAGAGCAGCAGGGGACAGAGAAAAGCCATCACTTCTTTGGTCTTTGTGGCGGCTCAGCATGTGGGTGGGAAGGAGGGCAGAAAGGGCAGAGAAGGGCCCTTAGCAGGAAGCGCCACCTCAGCAGAGTAGGCCTGGCTGGGAGCTCTGGCAGAAAGGTCACAGTGAGGCTGAGGAGCGCCCAAGAGGATAATGGCCGTAGTGCAGAAGTGCTGGCATGGATGGGTGGGGTAGGGTGCAGTGCCCCACCCTCTGCCAGGGCCCTTGGGAAAGGCAAGGCCCCCAGAGGTGGCCAGTGAGAGTAGGTGCAGGGTCAGAGCTAGTGGCCAGGAGAGGAGTGAGGCTGTTCCACTGCGACCTCAGCAGGTGGCCTGGTCTTGCCTTACTCCAGGGCTCCCATCCTTTCTTTCGCTTCCTCTCTAACACTGGTGGCTCTGGAGGGAGGGTGGGACCCATCCTTTTTCAAAGCCTTTCCTGAAGACCACAGGGGAGCTAGCCTTGCAGGCTAGGGAGCAAGAGTGGCAACAGGCCAAGGCAAGCCCTTACCAACTGGGAATCCCACTCCCTCTCCTGCTGCCAGCTGAAGGGCAGAACAGTCCCTGAAGTCAGATCACCTTGTTCCTCCCCACCTGAGGCAGAAGAGTTTTGAGGCAGGCCAGAGCCCTCCAGGGACATGGAAGCAGGAGCTGGGGGGGGCATATGCAAAGGTGTCCCCTCCTGCTCTTTTGCTCAGGGCTGGGGATAGTCAGGGGACAATCAGCCCAAGAGTCTGAAAGCCAGCAAGTTGTAGCAACCTCCACCCCCAATGCCAAACTAACAAACAAAATAAGGGAAATGAAAAAATGAGGGGTGGGGAAGACAAATCAAAACAGAACCCCCTGACCTACTGCCTAGGGCGGAGGGTCCAGCCAGTAGCAGGGGTTGGAGACCAGAGCTGGAGGGTCTAGCTGGGCCGGCACTGCACCTGGCCCTCAGAGCTGTCCTCATCATCAGAGGCCCCGGCACCCCCACTGCTCAGGCCCGTGATCCGGTAGCCCATGTTGAGCAGCATCACCTCCAATGGGTCTGCATTCATGCGTCGCTGGTTGGCCTGCGAAGCACCCTCCATATCTTCCACGACTCGGCCTGTGAGGTCTTCACTCTGTGGTGGAGAAATGGGCAACACATGTGGCGCTCAAGGAGGGGGAGACACCAGGATACATGCATAGGGTCTGGGGGAGGGAAATACCCAAACTAAACTATCTACTGGGGAAGGTACATGTACATTCAAGGAGGTGTATATGAATGGAGGGGAACACACAATCTTGGTTATATATTGTTGGTGCTCACAGTGGAATATATGTGGGGGGACATGCCACATCAGGATATACAGGCAGCTCATAACATGCTGGGATATACATGGGGGACAGTACACACCAGGATATGTTGGACACACATACTGGGATACCTGGGGCAAAGGGAAGATACAACTTCCCCACCTCCTTCTGTTTTGTTGCCTCAACAACTCTTCCTTCATCTTTCTTTCTCCTCTCCCCTCAAGGGGGAATCCTATAGGGGTCCTCTCTTTAAAAGTCACAGCAAATTACCTTGGGAATCAGATATACTACTTGACTTTTGTTTTGCTAGTTGGGAAGAGGGAGACAGTAGGGCAGAGGGGAAGGGGAGGCACCAAGCCAGCTTCCCTGGCTACCCACACCGGGGTGGAGGGGACTACATTCTTCTAAGTGTCCCTGTGGGCTGGACACTTCACAGGCATCGCTTCTTTACTCCTCACCACAACCATTCAAGATGGTGCTGTGATTCCCATTCCCAATGTACAGATGATTAAAAACCTGGGTCAGAGATGGTGAAGTCTCTCAGCAGCGAGTGAGGAGACTGGATTCAAACTTAGGCCTACTGGATGCCAAGGCCTACATAGTTCCCTTGTGACCAGGCCCTCTGCACAGCTTCTGGTGAAATGCCACTGCATTTGGAGCTTCCAGAACCTGAGGACACAGCCTTGGGCCCCAGGGGAACAGCTTACTCTTCTTAGCAGCTTCCTCATTTCTCTTCCAAGCCCTAGCAGGCTCCATTGGAGGCTTTCCACAGAGTCCCTGCCCACCTCTCTGCTTGGCTTTGGCCACCATGCCTGCACCCTCACCTCTGGTCGGGGGTTCCAGAGCCGCACAACAGGATCAATGCCGCTGGTGGCCAGGAAGCAGTAGCTGGGGTGTGGCTGCAGGCAGTTGACAATGGACTCATCCCCTTGGAGCACACGGACCAGATTGGTCGTCTCCTTTTCCCAGATGAAGAAGGAGCCATCGTCAGAGCCACTGACGATATACTGAGCGTTGCTGGCGGGGGGCAAAGGGCAAGGAGGTCAGGTGGGTTACTGCCCTACAGCCTCAAGTAGAGGCTGCATGGCCTAGGTAAAGGGGGAATAAGAAAGTCCACAGCCACTCAGTACCCCACACGCTGGGGTCTGCACTTGACCCAGAACTCCATGTACATAGCAATCCTCTCCAGACTGCAGAGCTCTGGTCACTGTTCTTTTAAACCCAAGGCCAGCGACTGCCTGGATTTCTCCAAGACAGTCTCCCCCAAAGTTCACTGTTACTTCCTTGGGCCAGGACCATCTTACATCTCTCAGGTCTCTAAAATACCCTGTTCTAAGCCTTCGCTGAGCAATCTCAGTCTTCTGACATCCAGACTCCCAAATCCTACAGGACACCTCTAGGATACTACAGTCCCTCACACACCATTGACATTTAGAGGGCATCGTGATGGAGAGAGCCTTTTTTTTCCCTTAGAGACAGCATCTCTAAGTACTGGCTGGAGTGCAGTGGCATGATCACGGCTCACTGTGGTCTTAATTGGTCCTCCCATGTCAGCCTCCTGAATAGCTGGGACTACAGGTGTATGTCACCACACCCAGATAATTTTAAAATTTTTGGAGAGATGGGGGTCTATGCTGTCCAGGCTGCTCTCAAACTCCTGGGCTCAAGCAGTCCTACTGCTTCAGCCTTCCCAAGTGCTGGGATTACAGGCATGAGCCACTGTGCCCAGCCTATGAAGAGATTCTTGATTCATGTTCATGTGTCTCACCTACCCAAAGAAAGTACAGCTACAAATGAGAGGTGGGGGTGATGGTGTCTGAAACACAGAGTTTGTCTCTTAGTACCCAGGACAGTTTTAAGCACACAACAGATGTGTCAAGATTCTCAGCCTTGGAGGGCTGCTGCCTCATACTGCCAAGCAGAGGGAGGCTCCTTGAATGTAGATAAAGAAACCAAGCTCTGGACCATGCAGACAGAGGGAGGAGGTAGGAGATAAAGAAGTAGTCCAGGCACTGTGCTGGAGGTTCTATTTGGATTATATTATTAGTCCCTGTTATGGCCTCATAAGTGGGTATGGCATTTCATAGATGAAAAACCTGAGGCTGACAAAGGTGAAGCCATTTGCCCAAGGGTACAGAGGTGGAGCAGGGATTTGAGATTCTTCTCTAAAACCATTATGCCCCAACACTCCCCACTCAACCTCCTGCTGCCAACTGGGCTGCCCCCTCCTCCTCTTCAGGGCATCAGACCTGCCAAAGAAATTGGCCTCCTTAATATCCGTGGTGGTGTTGCAGTGGCCACAGTAGCGGAACTGATAGTCGTAGCTTCGCTCCCGCAGCACCATTTCATCCTCTGAGATGGAATCCTTGCGGCTCGTGCTGCGGAGGCGGACTGGGCCACCGCCACCAGGTCCCTTCTTCTCCTCTGGGGGCAGAGATCCAGAAAAGATAAGAGTCGTGTTCCTTTCTCTCCTTCCCTATTTTCCCCACCCATGGCTCTGTTTTCAGTCCAAAGTCTGACAACATAGAGCTACCTGCCTCCACCCTTATCCTGGAAAATTGGGGAAAGGTTGTGAGGAAGATGCATCTTTGAATCCAGCCTCTGAGGATGTTCAAGAGGAGAACTTTGATGCCTTCTCTTTGATGCCTCCTGGTTCAGGTCCCTAAATGAGGGCCTGAAAGCCCCAAGGATGCAGAGACTCAAGGTCTGTTTCTGCGGAGGTGAGAGGCAGGGCAGGGTACAGAGTAAGGCACTGGCAAACAGAGAATGGGTGCCTTTTTTTTTTTTTTAATTATTATTATTTTTGAGATGGAGTCTCACTCTGTCATCCAGGCTAGAGTGCAGAGATGCAATCTCAGCTAACTGCAACCTCTGCCTCCCAGGTTCAAACGATTCTCCTGCCTCAGCCTCCTGAGTAGCTGAGACTATGGGCACGTGCCACCACGCCAGGCTAATTTTTGTATTTTTAGTTGGGACAGGGTTTCGCTATGTTGGGCAAGCTGGTCTTGAACTCCTGATCTCAGGTGATCCACCTGCGTTAGCCTCCCAAAATGCTGGGATTACAAGCATGAGCCACTGTGCTCGCCCTGGGTGACTTTTATAAACAGATTCATAGTGCTTAAGGCAGTAAGGATCATGCCCTTATCCCCTGGAAGACAAGTTATTAGGGTCCCAAATGAGACACTGATCAGTTAAGTGAAAGGCAAAAATCATAGAAGTTTTCTCAATTCCTTAAAAGTGACTCACTCCTGCCTGCTTCAGGGCCTTAGAGTATGATGGTCTGTATGCCAGGAGCTCTGCATCTTCCACAGCTATACTTTGTTGTTGTTTGAGACAGGATTTTGCACTGTCACCCAGGCTGCAGTGCAGTGATGTGATCATGGCTCACTGTAGCCCTGACCTCCTGGGCTCAAGTGATGCTCCTGCTTCAGCTTCCCAAGGAGCTGGGACTACAGGTGTGTGCCACCATCACTGGCTAATTTTTTAAAATTTTCTTTTGTTGAGATGGAGTCTTGCTATGTTGTCCTGGCTGATACTGAACTCCTGGCCTCAAGCAATTTTCCCACCTCGGCCTCCCAAAGTGCTGGGATTATTAGTGTGAACCATTGTGCTAAGCCACACAGCTATATTTTGTATCTAGTTAATGCTTCCTTTGGATCCTTTAGATCTAAGTTTAAATGTTTCTTCCTAGAGAACCCCAGAATGCTATTAAGCCCCCGCCCAACACCTACACCATTCAGGTCTCCTTGGCACTTGTCATACTTTTTGTTTCTCTTTTATCACTTGGTTCCTTCAGTAGGCTGCAAATGCCATAAACACAGAAATTCCATGTGACTTAATCACAGCTCTGTTCCCAGGACCCAGCACAGTGTCTGGCACATGGCAGGTGTTTGATAACTATTCATTAAACAAATGAATTTATCACATGGGCAGTAAATGGCAAAGGAGAGAGGTGAAGATCCATGGTCGCCTCCTGTGAGCTCACTGTTCATGTTTACAGACCACACGCCAATGGCCCAATTCATTCTCCAGCACACTGAGGTAAGGTGGGCAGGGCTTCGTGCTCTTTGTGCACTTGTACACTTGGAACAAACATAATGACCAGCTCTGCCTCCCAGATGCCCACAAGGAACCACCAGGGCCCTGTTTGAGCAGGTGAGAATGCCTAGCAGGAGCCTCACTGAGCTTAGCTTCTTCCTATCCTGGATACCAGGCACTCCCCCAGTGCTTTCAACATGCCATTTAAACATGCTGATTCTCAACAGAAATGCTTGATGGGGGGTGCTGGCCTGTCTCTTTTTCAGACAAGGAAACAGAGAGAGACCAAGTAATTGCCCCAAGGCTGCATGGTTTCTGAGTCAAAAGCTGAACCCAGGCCTCTCCAATCCTGGAACCATGACCTCTCCAGAATGTCATGCAGCACCTCAAAGAGAAACAGTAACAGCACCCCTCCTCAGTGCCCACTCACCACCATCATTTTTGGAGAAGAGGGCAGCTGTGATGTCTCGGCCCAATGCATCACAGGCGCTGCTGTGGGCCTGCTCGGGAAACTTCCCTTTGAAGTCGTCCAGGCACTCCAGGGCTTCAGCCACATACTTGAGCTCAAAGAGGCAGCGGGCCAGGCGAAAATGTGCCTTAAGGTGGCATGGGTTTAGGGAGATGGCCTTGAGGCAGTCCCTCAGGGCATCATAGTGGTCACCATCCCTGGGAAGGCAGGGAAGAGTGGCTTGGAGGTGGAGCAAGGGGTAAGCGAGGGGTCCCCACTCAGTTTCCTCTGCTTCCTGTGGTCACCCCAGCCCACCGCTGACAGGTCTCATGGCAAGGGGACTTGGGGATGAAGACAATCCTGGCTCAACCCAGGCCTCCCCATCAGAAGACAGAGTATGTTAAGGAGCAAGCCAGGAAACCCTAAGGTCTTGAGGGTGGCAAAAGCTGGTGTCAGGCTGCCCTCTGCTGGGCACAGAGTGCAACTGCATACTGGCTCACCCCAGGCACCCGCAGCTCTGCAGCAGAAGGCCTGGCATCTTGCCCACCACAGGCTCCCCAAGCCCTCCTTCTCTCTTCCTCCATCCACCTCCTCAGATCACCCCCAGCTAGCCTTCAAAGCCATGTCCAAGGCAGGGGGCCCTCAAGGACAGTTCTGTGGTCTGGGGAAGCCAGAAGTGCCAGGCTGGGGACGAAGGGTCTGACCAGCAGGCAGCAAGCTCTCAGCCAGACCCCCCTCTGTCCTGGCTGACTGATCCACAGCAGCTGTGGCCTCTACCTCCTGGGGCTGGAGGATGGGGCCTGACAGTCTGGCAGAGTCAGCTCTCTGGAAGCTGATGGTGAGGGGGTTGTGCACACCAGGAGCTCCAAATTGTCCCCACTCACTTCTCCAACCTCCTAAAGCATGGATGAAGGGAAGTGGGAGTGCTTTTGATGAGGAAGTAGGGAAAGAGGAAGTGAAAGGAGGTCAGAGAAGCCCCTCCTTCTCCCACCCTGTGCCAGAATGTAGGAAGCACACTCCCCCAGCACCCACAGACCTGTCCTTGCCTCTTGTCTGGAGAGCAAGATGGGCCACAGGAGCTGCTTCTTCAGAAGCCATTGTTTTTTTCTTTTTTCCAGCTGGTTTGGGGTAGGCCTAGGACCCAACTGTGCCAAGCAGCAGTAAGAGGCACCCCCTAGAGCTAATGGCTCCTCCACCAAAGGCATGGCTCACAACAATCCAGCATGGCTAAAGCAGGCCTGACATGGGAAGATCCTTCCTGAGCCACCTCCTCCTGCAGCACTCAGAGTGAGCACCCAGTCCTCGGAGCAGCCACGCTTAGACCAGGAATCAGCAACTCAGCCCATGTGGGGCAGGCAGGAAACAGAGCTGCTTCAATGGCGTGGCCTGCGTCAGGATGAGTGGCTGTGACGAAGGAGCAGGCACTGTTTGGAAACCCAATTACTGCCTGCAAGGTGCCCCTCTGAGCTCCTGGGGAGAGCCAGACCAGAGGCCAGCCAGGAGCCAGAGGGTGACAGCTCCCACTGCATCCAGGAGCAGATGGCAGCCCTGGGGAGACTGGCCTAGGACAGAATGTGACATTCTAGGGGTCACTGGCAGGCATGTGGGATGAGGGAAGAGAGCAGGCTGGCCCCAGGGCTCACCCTTCCTAGACTCGCTGCCAGATCAATCTCCCTGAAAGGACAGCCCTCGGCACATCCCTCTCCTGCTCAGAACTCTCCAGTAGCTGCCCATCATGCACTGAATCAAGGCCAACGTCACCGCTCTGCATTCCAAGCCCTCCCTAGGCCGGCCCCAGGCTACCTCACAGACTCATCTCCTGCCAGTCCCTTTCCGAACCCTCTGCTCCAGCCAAATGGATTTGCTGTTCTGCAAACAAGCTCTCAGGCAGTCCCCCGCCCCCACGCCTTTGTTCACACCATTTCATCTCCCTGGAATGTCCTTCCCCCACAGGCCCCTCCTCTCCTTCATCTCCTGTCTAAGCCTGACTACACTTAAAGCCCATTCAGACACCATGTCTTTTTGATGCTTCCCTGCTCCCCAGCTAAAGCGACCCAACTTTTCTTGATGCCCACAGCCCTTTACCTGACCATTCACAGGATTCACTGCTTCCTGCCTCTTTAATGCTAAACTACGTCCACCACTTTACCCCCTGTCCAGAGGCTGGGTGGTCAAGCACAGGAACTCTCAGTGACAGAACCTTGTGTTCCTAGTACTTAGCACATAGTAGGAGCACAGAGAACATGCCGAGGGCACACATGGATTAGGAAATCACCAACCTCTCTTAGCAAGAATGCAGGAGTAAAGCTGAGCTCTCAGCCTACAGCTTGGATGAGGACTACTGAGTTCTACCCAACTGTTGGGCAGAGAGCTAAACCAGCTCAGGATTCACCCAAAACAGTAATCTCCTGGGTTTGGCTGCCACCTGAGCCCCTGGCCAACTCCTGATGCTTCAGCTAAGGTGGGGGGATAGCATCTTCCCCACCCCCACCTAGCACTACCATCCTGCTGACTTGGGTGGGTTCTTAAGCTTCCCTCTCTGGCCTGCCTAGTTGCAGCCAGACGATGGCACACCAGCTGGCCTGTCTGTCTGGGCAGAGCCGACGGATGCCAGACGGAGCAGAAATGGCTGTGGGCCCAGCTCTATCCATCCCCAGTCCTGGCCCTGGCTGGGGGTGTGTGGGGGGGTCTGCATGTCTGCTTGCCTGCTGGTGCTGCAGGCAGAAGGGCTGGGGGCCCTGATGGTCTCCAAAGATGAGGGGTTCTTTAGGATATGGAGCTATTTCTTTATTACCAGCCACCATACTCTAGTGTGACCCATAGCCAGCTTTGGATCTCCGGGATCTGGTTTGTATTCAGTCCAAAGGGTCTAAGTACACAGAAAGCAAGCCTTAGTGGGGCAAGGGACTGCAGAATATTTTAGACACATGCTAACTGAATTCACCAAATCCCTCATTTCCACTTAGCAAGATTCCACTGCTCTTCAAAGTCCAATTCTCTAACAGTTGGGACTAACAATCCTCAACTCCTACTACCCCAGGGGCCACAGCACTTTATAATAATATGGCATGTAGGAACTAGCTTTGAACATGTTTCATGTAACTGTGGGCTTCCTTAGTGCTTGAGACTGCCTGATTAATGGGTCAGGCCCCTGCCGACCATTAGCCTGGAGGTGGGGAGGAGAGGCCAAGAAGCCCTAAGAGGCAGCAGTATGTTCCTGCCACCTTCCCTGGATGCCTTGGCAACTTGGCTCCATCAGGCCCCTGCCTTTTGGTCCAGCTGCTTTGTTCCTTATCCTGACCCATGTCCCCTCTGCAGTAGCCACTCACCACTTGCGCTTCATGTAGGCTGCTGCTCGGTTTCCATAAAGCATGGCATTGTGAGGGGCCCTCTGCACAGCCTTGCTGTAAAGCTGAATGGCTTGGGTCCACTGCTGACAGGCAAAAGCCTCATTGGCTTGCTGTTTCACACGCTCCAGGTATGGCGGTAGCTCTACCTGGGGACTGCAGGGGAAATAGAGCCAAGTCAGAACAGTCAAAGAAGGTCAGAGCAGCCCCTCGGGGAGTCTGTAACATGGCCTGAGGGCCACCCAGGTTTTCTTGGCCCCTGGAATCTGAATGCCATCTGGAAGAGGGGACCACTGCCTTGGCCTGGGCTATTATACCTATTGCCATGATGGGGAATAGGTGCCACTACAAATACTCTCAGTCTGTGAAAAGAAGGGCAGAAATGAAGCTGTACTTAAACTCCTGGGCATGACAGTAGCTGACACCACCTGCCTCCATGCTGAGCTGAACATTATGACCACTCAAGTCCCTCCTATGGATCACTGTCTAGAGAATTCTGTTTCTCTCAAGGCTAGGGAATTTGAGTGCCTTTGTATCCAAAGCCCAGCAGAGTGCCTGGCAGAGAATAGAGGCAAGGATCTGCTATAGGATGGGGAATAATATATGGGAAAATCCATTTGTATGCAGCCCTTTTTTGGAGAGAGCTCAGTGCTAAGAGGCAGCTAGCCCCTGGGTCCTGGCCCAGTTACTGGTACCAAGAGACTAAAGCTTCAGTCTGAGCATGACTAGTGTCCTGCCAGGCAGAGGGGCGCTGGAAACACTAGCCACCCTCCAAGAAGGCTCTTTGCCTTGGTCCTTACTCTCTGGGATGCATGACTGGGTCAGGAGGAAGATTTACAGGCTATGTCCCTCCCTCCAGTCTATTTGGTATAACTGGGGCTTGGAGGGCTGGACAAGGCAGCTGACCTTACCTGATAGGTCCCCTACTCTCTGGCAGCCGGAAGCCATTACTATGAAGGTGCAGGCCATTGGACACACCATTGGACACACCGTTGGTGGACATCTTGCCATTCTGGACTTCTGGCAGGAGATAGAGAGAAAATGAAAGCAACAACTCAGGAAGAGGTCCCATTTCTTCTTGGCAGCCCTCCAGCTTCCACCATGGGGTCTGATGGTTCCATTGTGGGACTATTCTCCCAGAGTAAGATCTATTCCCAGAAAGCAAGTCTGACATAAAGAAAAGCCCGTGCGCCATCTGCTGGCTGGCGAGGGACACAACTTCACTGTGGCATTACTCAGTTGGGGCTGGGGGTGGGAATGGAGTGAGAAGGTACCTAAATCAACTGTAGGCCCCAGGAAGAAGTCAGTAAGAAGACTGAGCCAAGATACAAAAGGGAGGAGAACTACTTCAGGTTCTCAGGAGCCAAGCCATGGAAGAAGCCTGTCTTTTCAGAGGGAAGCAAAAAGGGCAGTGATGAAAAGCTCTTGAAGAGATCTCTGCTCTACTATCATCTTTCTTACAGCATAGACAGGGTTATTTCAGAGACCTGCTCTTTTTGGAGGATCACAGTCCAGAGTAACGGACAGGCTTCTCGGCAGGTGTAGCACACACTTCTGAAGCTCCCCTACACTGCCTCAGCAAGATACCCTAAGGGAGAACTTACCCCCTGAGGAGTGGCATTTTCTAGGCAAGAGGAAGGTGTATGGCCGCTGCTTGTAAGTCAAATCAAACAAATAGACCTAGAGTTGAGGGGGCAAAAAAAGAGACAAAGGCTGTGAGAAAAGGATGTGGTTGGACCAGTAACCAGGCCTTGGTGGCTTCTCAATAACCTAGCTAGGTCTTGGAACACAGTGAGTGTTGAGCATGGAACCATCAAGCTACCCCAGGAGGTATTCTCCACAAACCTCAGGCTGGAAAATCTTCCAGTCATGCACCCCTTCCTAGCTCTGGCATTCAGGGTGGGCTTTCTGATGTACCCAAAGCCCTGCTTGAAATACTGTCACTAATTAGAATCACATTTGGTTGGGCATGGGGGTGTAGCCTGTAATTCTAACACTTTAGGAGGCCAAGGTGGGAGGGTGGGTCACCTGAGCCCAGGAGTTTGAGACCAGTCTGGGCAACATGGCGAAATCCTGTCAATACAAATTAGCCAGGTGTGGTGGTGTGTGCCTGTGGTCCCAGCTACTCAGGAGGTTGAGGTGGGAGGATCACTTGAGCCTGGGATGTCAAGGCTGCAGTGAGCCAAGATCGCACAACTGCACTCCAGCCTGGGTGACAGAGTGAGACCCTGTCTCAAAAAAAAAAAAAAAAAAGAAGAAGAAGAAGACTGAGCACAGTGGCTTACGCCTATAATCCCAGCACTTTGGGAGGCCAAGGTAGGTGGATCACCTGAGTTCAGGAGTTCAAGACAAGTTTGACCAATGGTGAAACCTCATTTTTACTAAAAAATACAAAATTAGCCAGGTGTGGTGGCACATGCCTGTAATCCCAGTTACTTGAGAGGCTGAGGCAGGAGAATTGCTTAAACCTGGGAGGCGGAGGTTGCAGTGAGCCGAGATTATGCCAGGCACTCCAGCCTGGGCAACAAGAGTGAAACTCTGTCTCAAAAAAAAAAAAAAAATCACACATCATAGGTTTAAGGTGAAGACATCCTCAAAGGTCACAAAGCCAAATGTCTCATTTTACATTTACCCTAGCACTACCCTGAGCTTTTCATGAGTCCTCAGAAAGGTGCAGGAATGTCTGGCTTATCCTCATCTATTCTGCGTCCCATTTCCTTTGTATGTATTCAGGCCTTGTCTTGTAATGTCATTAACTGTTTCATTTGCCATGTCTCCCATCAGCCTGAGGATGGATCATATTTCCCATTTGTTTCTCTTATGTTTATAATAATGCTAGTCTCAGAGTAAGTGCTCACTGTTGGTAAATAAATGTATGCCAGGCTTATGAAATATCCAGAGAACACACAAACAGAAAGTTTAGCAACCTGTTATTATCAAAGAACACTTCCCGAAGCTGGCCCTAACCCACGGCTTGCTCTGAGCTGCATGCTCTGGGCCCCAGGGATTTCCTCCTAGGAAAATAGCAGATGAGGAAACTGAGGCTCAGAAAAATAAAGAGATTTGCTCAAAGTCACAGTAAACAGCTAGTAAACAGCAGGCAAGCATTTGAACAGAAGTCTGTCAATTTCAAAGTCTATATTCTTAACCAAAATACCATACTATCATATTTCTATCTAGATCATTAAAGAAAAAATGAAATAAAAAGACTGAGCTAGGACACCTCTCTGGGAACTACAATGATACCACATCACCCCCATATTTCACTGTAACATCATTTGCCATAAGGCTGTTGTGTCTTGTTTGCCTCAGCAGTGAACATAAGGTACATGGCCCTGGCTACTGGAATGGTGACAGGGCAGAGCCACCTCATGCAGTACATACCTGTTCCCCTCCCATGTTGACTAGCAGCTCTGTGCCATTGGGGCTGAAGGTCACATAGGTGGCAACCAGCACTCTCAAACGGTTGTTATAGTCAGGAAGCTTCACTGGCAGATGACCTGTAGGGAATAGCCCAGTCATACTAGGGTCCCAGTCCCCCTGAAAGGGGCATGAGATTGTGTGAAGTCAGCCATATCAAAAATGATACCAATCAACTTTATCATAAAAGCAGATACAAGTGTCGAGCCCTTGCTATATGCACTGGGATAACTGCTTTATATACTTTATCTCATTTAGTCATTATGACCTCATTTTACTTAACCTTAATGAGTTTCTTTTCTGTAATGTGCTGAAGGTCACACAGCTTGTCAATGGTAGAGTTGGGATTAAAACCCATGTCTGTCTGACCCTGAAACCCTTGCTCTTGATCACCATGCCATGCTGTCTCCCTGCACTGCCCCCAAAAGAGTCAGCATCTAGCCATGAGTTTGGGGCCAACGCTGTGCTGAGTCCTACCTGCTACGTAATATTGGGCTGCACCATCTGGAAGGGGTTTCTGCCGGTCACAGAAGGTGTGCACACCTGCTGAAGGGCTCTGAGTCATGCTCTTTCTGGTAGGAAGGAAAATCATAGGTTAAAGTCCTAGCACTGCCCCTGGTTAGACCAGACCACACTCACTAGAAGAAAACTTACATCTGTATCTGAGAAACAGGAGGTATTTTTCTTCCTTACCTAAGTAACCTTAAAGGCCCACCAACTAGACAGCTATACAGTGCTTTACCAAGCAGGTCCTATAAACTCTCTGGGTCCTCATGATCACCTTATCTTTCCCATTTTACAAACAAGCAAGCTAAGGCTCAAGACCCACTCCAAGACATGCAGTGTGTGAGGGGCAGCAGTGGTTACCAAGCCCATGAATGAAAGTAAAGCAGGTCAGACATTCCTGTATCCATCCCAAGAATCATGGAAAGCCCAGGCTGGAGAGGCAACTCAGGTCTGGGAGTGCTGTGGGGGTTCTGAGTATTGTAAGAACTAGCAAGAAATATTACATCAGTGATTTCTTTCAGAAAGACACTATAAAAGATTTATGTAAGAAATTATAAGAATATACAAATATAAGGAAATTATAAGGGATTTATATAAGAGATTATGGGTAATTGCTTTACATTTTATGCTTCATATTTTCCAACATAAGCAAGGATTAAATTTTTTAAAAATCACAAAATTGAAGAAAGCCCATTTAATAAAGAAGAAAGGGCAAGGCTGGTGCAGTGGCTCATGTCTGTAATCCTAACACTTTGGGAGGCTGAGATGGGAGGATCACCTGAGGTGAGGAGTTCAAGACTGACCAACATAGTGAAACCCCATCTCTACTAAAAATACAAAAATTAGTCAGGTGTGGTGGTGGATGCCTGTAATCCCAGCTGCTTGGAAGGCTGAGGCAGGAGAATCGCTTGAACCCAGGAGGCAGAGGTTGCAGTGAGCCAAGATCACGCCACTGCACTCCAGCCTAGGTGGCAGAGCAAGACTCCATCTCAAAATAAAAAAATAAAAAAAAGAAGGGGCCAGGTACAGTGGTTCATGCTTGTAGTTCCAGCACTTTGGGAGGTTGAGGTGGGAAGACTGCTTTAGCTCAGGAGTTTGAGACCAGCCTGGGCAACATGGAAAGACCCCACCTCTACAAAAAAAATTAAAAAGTAGCCAGGCAAGGAGGCATGTGCCTATAGTTCCAGCTACTTGAGAGGCTGTGGTGGGAAGATCGCTTGAGCCTGGGAGGTTGAGGCTACAGTGAGCTGTGACAGAAGAGGGCATTGCAATGGCAGTGAGGGAAAGGGGCAACAGGTTCTCCAGGTCCTACCCATAGGAAACAGGAGGCTGAACTATTCATACCTGTGGTTATGGATCATGCGGATGTCATAGAGCCTCACAAAGGGTCCGCTGGCCCCGACTGCCAGGCAGTTGTTGTCCTGGGGGTTGACAGTGAGGCACTTGGCCTCCACCAGCTGGCCACAGTACTCTGTCAGGTCAATCAGCACCTCCGAGTGCTTGCTATTCTCTCGAAGGTCATACTGGCTGTGAGAGAGGACAGAGTTAGGGAATTGGGGCTTGGGGTCTTTGTGTGGAAGGCAGAGGAAAAGGCAAGTTCTTGTTATGCAAGAGGATTGGGAGGGACTTTAGACCTGTTTCTAAGTAAGAATGTGAAAAAACCTCCCAATTCTTGAGTGCCCACAGTGTGCTAGGCGTCTGTAGTAGGCTTCTCACACATTGCATTTTATTCTACTAGAACTCCTAAGGTGGATACTACTGTACCTATTCTACAGATGTCAGTATTATTGCTACTATTATGCTACTACTGATTACCAACACTTAGTGAAAATGTGCTTATGTACAGTATTGTCCCTTAATTAAATCCTAATGTCATCCCTAGGTATCATCAGAACACTGATGTTCAAAGATGTTGAATAACCTCCCTGGGATAACACTGCTAGTAAGTGCAGAGCTGGGGAAGCTTTCTAAGACTGGATCTTCTAATGTAGTTTTTTTCATGAAGCAAGGTATGGAGGTGACAGAAAAGAGAATCTGCAGATCATCTAAGAGCTATCTAGATATACCATGGGCCAAGGCAAACCTAAAAGTCTCATCCATGCAGTAAAGATAATGCCAAAAAGTCTACCAAACAGCAGCAAACTCCCACTGCTCCAGACGGGGAAACTGTGCTGCCAACACACAGGTATCCTCAGAGAGTGGTGGGTAAGGGGACATCACCCATATGCTCACGCCTTGTGCCTAGACATCTGTTATCACCTCTTTGCTGTTCATCTTGTCTTTCTAAGCCATCTTCACCAGGTTGTTCTACCTAAAATATTGTTTTACATCACTCTCCTGCTCAAAAAATTGCAGAGATTCCTCAATACTTTTAGCACAAATTTACTTTTACCAAACTCCTCAGTCTGGTTTTCAAGACTCAATTTCACATCTCTCTCCAACCTTATTCCTCAGTTTTCTAAATGTGGGTCAATTATAACTACAGAATTCTTTATCCTGCACATGCCATGTTTATTTCTGCCTTTGCAAACTCTGCTCAAGCTGGGGAATACACTCTTGCTTTTTCTTGCCCATCCAAATCCTGTCTGTTCTGGAAGGCCCAGCTTATGTTCACCTTCTGCTAGGACACCTTCTCTGACTGTGCCTATGCCTAAGCACTTAGGATCCTATCTGATGTGCTAGACGCTCAGCTTCTACCAGCTGGCCTCGGCACAATCTGGGCAGCCAAGGTCAACAAGTGCTACATAGAGTTGGACCTGCCACTGACCAAGTGCATTCTGTCTTCTGAGGTTCAGAGATGAAGTGACTTGCCCCAGTCAAACACTGAGTGAGAGAGCTAGGATTTGACCCTAGGTCTGTCTGACTTTATTGTCTTGCTCTTGACTGTTATACTTTATATATGACTTAGATATTCCTCATTTGTAAAAGGAAAGAGGGTACAAAGTCCTACAAAAACTCAAGTGAGACAGATTAAAGCAGGCTGGGGAGATAAGGAAGAAGTTCTAAGGCCACATCTGAAGAAAGGAGTTAAAGAAGGGCAATGACACCATTTTAGAATGAAGGGAAGTAGAGGCAAATGTGTAACAATGCAGGGCGCTGGAAAAGGACACAGTCCATTTTACCATTTCCGTCTGGCTTGCCCCCTCCCAGGCATATGGCTGCTGACCAACTGTTCAAGAGAAATGTATCAAGTGCCTCTATGTGTCAGGCACTGTGCTAGGCTCTAGCAACACAACCAAGAACAGGACAGACATGGAGTTCTTCTAACAGAGTTTACTTTTACTATTTAGTGAGAATACAGACAAAAAAGTAAACCAATAAGTAAAAATAAAATAAGGCCAGGTATGGTGGCTCACTGGGAGGCCAAGGAGGGAGGATCACTTGAGACCAGGACTTGAGACCAGCCTGGGCAACACAGAGAAACCCCATCTCTCTCTCTCTCTTTTTTTTTTTTTTTTTTTTTGCTGCTACCATTTGCCAACTCACTGAGCAGAGAAACCCCATCTCTACAAAAAAATAGAAAATTTAGCCAAGCATGGTGGAGTGTGCCTATAGTCCCAGCTATTCAGAAGGCTGAGGTGGGAGAATCACCTGAGCCCAGGAAGTTGAGGCTATAGTGAGCCATGATCACATCACTGCACTCCAACCTCGGCAATGGAATGGATTAAGACCCTATCTCAAAAAAAATAAATTAATAAAAATAAAGTAACTACAGGTGGCGATTAGAGTTGTAAAGGATACAATTAGTGTGTTAAGACAAGGAATAGCTCTTTTCCGTGGTGCCTCAGAGGCATTCAGCTGCTTCAAGATGAAGTTCAACATCTCTTTCCCAGCCACTGGCTGCCAGAAACTCATTGAAGTGGATGATGAACACAAACTTCATACTTTTTATGAGAAGTGTATGGCCACAGAAGTTGCTGCTGATACTCTGGATGAAGAATGGAAGGGTTATGTGGTCCAAATCAGTGGTGGGAATGACAAAGTTTCCCCATGAAGCAGGGTGTCTTGACCTATGTTTGTGTCTGCCTGCTACTGAGTAAGGGGCATTCCTGTTATAGACCAAGGAGAACTGGAGAAAGAAAGAGAAAATCAGTTTGTGGTTGCACTGTGGATGCCAATCTGAGCGTTCTCAACTTGGTTATTATAAAAAGGAGAGAAGGATATTCCTGGACTGACTGATACTATGGTGCCTCAGTGCCTGGGGCCCAAAAGAGCTAGCAGAATCCACAAACTTTTCGATCTCTCTAAAGAAGATGATGTCTGCCAGTATGTTGTAAGAAAGTCCTCAAACAAAGAAGGTAAGAAATCTAGGTCCAAAGCATCCAAGATTCAGTGTTTTGTTACTCCACATATCCTGCAGCACAAACAGTGGCGTATTGCTCTGAAGAAACAGTATACTAAGAAAAATAAGGAATAGGCTGCAGAATATGCTAAACTTTTGACCAAGAGAATGAAGGAGGCTAAAGAGAAACACCAGGAACAAATTGCAAAGAGATGCAGACTTTCCTCTCTGCGAGCTTCTACTTCTAAATCTGAATCCAGTCAGAAATAAGATTTTTTGAGTAACAAATAAATAAGATTATACTCACACACACACAAAAAGAAAAGGAATAACATCTGTCTACTTTAGACAGGATGGTCAGAGAAGGAGGTGCTTCTGAAGAGGTAACTCAAGCTGATCTCCTTACAATAAGAAACAGTCTGATACAGGAAGAGCTGGGGACAGACTCTCAAATAGAAGAAACAGTAATGTGAATGCCCAGAGGCAGCATAGACCCTGGAAACCTGAGGTGGTGACAGAAGACTTGTGGACCTAGAGGTAGTACAAGGGAGGGCAAAGAGGAAGGAAGGTGAGGGCAGGGTAAGCAAATGTTACCAGTGGAATTTGTACACAGACAACTGCCCTGGACCTATAAAGGAGGCTGGACCTCCACTGGGGGGAAAGAGTTAGGCCTGTAGAAGGAAACACTACAGTATGATGGGATGGGGGAGCCACAGGTCCCGACTCTTACCGGATAAGCCCATCCTCTGCAGCACTCCAGAATGTGTTGGGCCACATGGGCGCTGTGGCGATGCGCTTCACCCGGTTTGTGTGGTCTCCAAACATGTGGATGGTCTCTTTTACTGTCAGGTCGTGCACATGCACCTTGGAGTCAGCTGCCCCTGTGATCAGGATGCGGTCCCCAGCATGAGGCAGGAACTATTCAGGAGAAATGGAGGAAGGGGTGGGTGGTGAAAGTAGAAATGGCCATGGAAGGAAGCTAGCCTTGATATCTGCACCCTTTTCTCTTTCCATGTTAGATAAGAGAATGAGCCCATTCAGGCTGGGTGTGGTGGTTCATGCCTATAATCCCAGCTGCTTGGGAGGCTGAGGCAGGAGAATCACTTGAACCTGGGAAGCAGAGGCTGCAGTGAGCAAAGACTGTGCCACTGCACTCCAGCCTGGGTGACAAGTGAGACTGCCTCAAGAAAAAAAAAACAGAAAATGAGCCCATTCAAGACAATCCACCAAGAAACTTTCAATGTTGAGCAGCAGCCTGTAGGCCTAAAGGTCAAAATTGAGACACACATCTTTACTCTGCCAGAGTGGTCCTGACCTATGCCAAGTCAAACTAGCTGAGGAACCCTTTTCCTTTGTGTCTTCCCCAAGTAAGAGCTCAGTGGATGAGAATCATAGCTATTATTATTTATTAAACACTTTCCATATATTTGACACCAGGGCAGCTACTTTATCTTATTGATACTTAAAACAACCCCATTAAAAATTGAGGTTCAGGTCATGCACACTGGCTCATGCCTGTAATCCTAGCACTTTGGGAGGCTGAAGTGGGTAGATCACGAGGTCAGGAGTTCAAGACTGGCCTGGCCAGTGTGGTGAAACCCCATCTCTACTAAAACTACAAAAATTAGCTGGGTATGGTGGTATGTGCCTATAGTCCCAGCTACTTGGGAGGCTGAGGCAGGAGAATCGTTTGAACCTGGGAGGAGGAGGTTACAGTGAGCTGAGATCGTGCCACTGCATTCCTGGCTGGACGACAGAGTGAGACTCTGTCTCAAAAAAAAAATTGAGGTTCAGGCTAGGTGTGGTGGCTCACACATGTAATCCTAGCACTTTGGGAGGCCGAGGTGCGAGGATTATTTGAGGCCAGGAGTTCGAGACAAGAACGACCAACACAGGAAGATCCCTGTCTCTAAAAAAGTAAAATTATCTGGGTGTGGTGACACAAGACTGTGGTCTAAGCTACTTGGGAGGCTGAGGTGGGAGGACTGAGCCCAGTAGGTTGAGGCTGCAGTGAGCCATGATTGCACCACTGCACTCCCTCCTGGGCAACAGTTTTAAGACCCTGTCTCAAAAAAAAAAAATGGAGGTTCAGCAGTGATATGTAGCAGGATCGTTCGTGTTCAAGCCCAAGTCTATCTGACTCCCACATGCCCTACTGCCTCATGATGACTAGTTAGTAACCTAGAGATTAAGTAACAAATTAGTCCTAAGGTGAAAAAGACTTTCAGCATTTTAAGGGAATGGACGTATTTTTTTTTGGCTTTAAAAAAATTTTTTTTTTTTTTTGAGATAGAATCTTGCTCTGTTGCCCAGGCTGGAGTGCAGTGGTACAATCTCGGCTCACTGCAACTTCCACCTCCTGGGTTCAAGTGATTCTCCTGTCTTAGCCTCCCGAGTAGCTGGGATTACAGGCGTGTACCACCGCGCCTGGCTGATTTTTGTATTTTTAGTAGAGATGGGGTTTCACCATGTTGGCCAGGCTGGTCTCCACCTCCTGACCTCAGGTGATCCACTTGCCTTGGCCTCCCAAAGTGCTGGGATTGCAGGTGTGAGCCAGGAATGGGTGTTTTAAATTAGTTCGATAGTTTGTGAAAAATAATCTGGCAATAGTAACAAAGATTAAAAATAATTTCTATCTTTTGACTCAAAACTTCCACTTCTAAGAAATAATCCAAAAAGAAAAAAAGGACCTGGTCAGAAATGCTTGAATGCTTCTTATAATAGCAAATATTGGAAACAGCTCAAATGTTGGACTGCAGGGGAGGGCTGAGTATTGAGAGGATACATCTCTATGCAGTATTTATGAAAAAAATAAATAAATAAAGGCTTGGTGCAGTGGTTCATGCCTATAATCCCAACACTTTCGGAGGCCAAGGTGGGCAGATCAGCTGAGTCAGGAGTTTGAGACCAGCCTGACCAACATGGTGAAACCTCATCTTTACTACAAAGATAAAATTAGCTGGGCATGGTGACATGTACCCGTAATCCGTACTCGGAAAGTCAAAGCAGGAGAATCACTTGAACTCAGGAATTGGAGGTTGCAGTGAACTGAGATCACGCCACTGCACTCCAGCCCGGGCAACAGAGCAAGACTGTCTCAAAAAAAAAAAAAAAGCTCACCTCATGCTTATAAAGGCCAACAACAAAATGCTCCAGATGATATCTGATAACAAAACAGTGCAACCAAAGCTTCAAATAATGAAAAAAGGAAGTATGCAATTCTGGGCCAGACACTGTGGTTCACACCTGTAATTCCAGCACTTTGGGAGGCCAAGGTGGGCAGATCACCTGAGGTTGGGAGTTCAAGACCAGCCTGACCAACAAGGAGAAACCACGTCTCTACTAAAAATACAAAAAAATAGCTGGGTGTGGTGGCACATGCCTGTAATCCCAGCTACTTGAGAAGCTAAGGCAGGAGAATTGCCTGAACCTGGGAGGTGGAGGTTGCAGTGAGCAAAGATCATGCCATTGCACTCCAGCCTGGGCAACAAGAGCTGAGACTCCATCTCTCAAAAAAAAAAAAAAAAAGAGAGAAAGAAAGTATGCAGTTCTATCACATAGCTTTGAGGATGAAAAATATTTGGGAATCTTGTTAGTTGAGTTCTTCTGTGAGTTCAAAAGATTGAAATATCTTTTTTTTTTTTTTTTTTAACTGAAAAGTTCCCCCCTACCCACAACAAGGTTGAGTGGCAGTGTTGGAGGAGGGGCATTACTTTATATTCTACACTGAAACAGCTGACATCCCATTTGACTTTAAATGTTCACAAAGAGCAACAATTTACTCTTTCCACATAAGCTTCTCTAAGAGCTATTAGAACAAGGTCTAGCTGGGTGCGGTGGCTCACACCTGTAATCCCAGCACTTTGGGAGGGTGAGGTGGGTGGATTGCCTCAGGTCAGGAGCTCGAGATCAGCCTGGCCAACGTGGTAAAACCCTGTCTCTACTAAAAATACAAAAACTTGCCGGGCATGGTGGTACACACCTGTAATACCAGCTACTTAGGAGGCTCAGGCACAAGAATCACTTGAACCCAGAGGTAGATGTTACAGTGAGCCAAGATTGCACCACTCACTGCATTCCAGCTGGGGTGACATTGAGTAAGACTCTGCCTTAAAAAAAAAAAATAAAAAAGAACAAGGTCTAGAAGAAATAGACACGATTTCATCATTTTTAGGGACAACCAGTAGGCTTTAATCCTGTCTAGAGACAGCATACACTCAATGCACAGCAGAAATAAACTGGGGAGCCCTTGTCACGATCTTGTGGCTGCCGCCACACTCATCACACACCATAGTTACCACCAGGGGGAGCGCATGAGTTAAACACATATATATCAGCAGTGTTTCCACTACCTGAAGAGAGAAGAAGAATCCTCTTCTATTTTTTTTTCTTTTCTTTTCTTTTTTTTTTAACAGAAGAGGAGGCTAAGAGTCTGCATGTAAGTGCCTTTCCCAAGGTCTTACCATTAGGGAGTATCAAGACCATTGTCACATTCTGGTATCAGAACTCAATGTCTTGTGTTCTGGTGTTAAACTGATGGCTTAGGTCTCCTTCCCTGGGTCTGACTGTATGACTAAAATTGGACCTAAATGCTTTGCAGGGGGAGAAAGCAGTTTCTTTAGTCATGTAAGAGGTAAATCATCATTGCCCTGTCTCTAAAGGCAAGAATCACAGCTTGAGAAAGAAGAAGGGTTTAGGAAAACAAGTAGGTTTGGAGTTATCGTCTGGTTCATCTTGTAATTCTTCTTGATATTAATTAGGAAAATATTTCGTAGAATAGTGAGGTTTTCCAAAGGACAACTTCATTCTCATATCCATCCATTATAGAATCTCAGAGTTGGAAAGGCCCTTCCTTACAGGCCATTTCTTCCAACTTTAAACTTGGGAGATAAAGCACCCTAGTGGACAAGTGCAGGGACAGGACATTTACTCATCTCCTCCAAAGGCCGATTCTACATTTTTCAAATAGCTCTAAGCATTAGACAATTCTTTCTTTCCTCAGGCCCACATTTAATTCTATGGACTTACAGCCACTAGTCCTAGGTCTGTTCTCCACAACAAAAAACACGTCTTGGCTGTGTGCAATGGCTCATGCCTGTAATACCAACACTTTGGGAGGACGAGGCAGGCAGATCATGAGGTCGGGAGTTTGAGACCAGCCTGGCCAAGATGGTGAAACCCTGTCTCTACTAAAAGTAGAAAAATTAGCCAGCCATGGTGGCGGGTGCCTGTAATCCCAGCTACTCAGAAGGCTGAGGCAGGAGAATCATTTGAACCCAGGAGGCGGAGGTTGCAGTGAGCTGAGATCCCGCCACTGCATTCTAGCATGGGCGACAGAGCAAGACTCCATCTCAAAAAAGCAGACAAACAACAACAAAAAACCCCACGTCTCATGTCATTTCCAGGGCATCAATAGGGCTTCAAAGGTCTGAAAACACTGGTAAGTTCCCTTCCCACCTCTCCTCAGCTCAAGTCTCCTCCCCTAATATTAAATCAAAATATTAATTTCCTGTGAAGAGATAGAACAGATAAAAGCACTGCACAGAGGCTTTGGTTTTATCAATTATCTCATTGAACTGTCACATCAACCCTGCGGATTATTACTTCCTTTTTAAAAAATTCATTTGTTTACAAATCTAGGAGTGTTTCCTTTGCTATTTCCTTTATACAGATGAGCAAACAGGCTCAGAGAGGTCAGGTGATTTGCCCAGTTCACACGATGCCAAAGAAGCAGATTAAGACAGTCAAACCTGGGTCTGCTTGCTCTCTAAGTTCATTTTCAGAACCATACCCCCACCACTACTACTCACATAAATTCATCTAGAATTGGCATCTTAGCTCTAAAAGAAGAACAACATGGAAAAGAAATGAGGTTTCAGGAATTACCAACAGATACTTAGATCATAAGGCTGTCTGTGACCCTAGGTGGTATATGGGACATACACATACCAACATGGTGCGGCCACAGCGCAGTCACTCTTGTGCTTGCTCTGTGGCTTGTCCTGCTCACCTTGACAGAGAAGATATTTGCAGTGTGTCCCGTGTGCATGGAGAGCAGCTTCTTGTGGTGCAGCGGGTCCCACACAATTGTGTGCTGGTCGTCGGAACCAGAGGCCAGCAAGCTGAAAGCAGAGTGAGAGATTGTGACCTCTCCTCAAATTCCTAGGCCCCCTTTCCAAATCCCATGTTTATAAGGAGTTAGGCCACAAAACCTGAAGAACAGTAGATGCCACAGAATTTAAGGTTACCTCGTAAACAGCTGATTCTCTTCTATTTTGTCCTGAGAAATTTCCATTATTCTTGAACTCATTAGCTTATTTAAAAAACAGGGTTTTGTGCTGGTATGGTGCTTCATGCCTGTAATCCTAGCACTCTGAGAAGCGGAGGCAGATGGATTGCATGAGCACAGGAATTTGAGACCAGCCTGGGCAACATGGCAAAACCCCATCTCTACTAGAAATACAAAAAATCAGCCGGGTATGGTGGCATGTGCCTGTAATCCCAGCTACTTGGGAGACTGATTCAGGAGAATCGCTTGAACCTGAAAGGCGGAGGTTGCAGTGAGCCGAGATCACGTTATTGCCCTCTAGCCTGGGTGACAGAGCAAGACTCTGTCTCCAAAAAAAAAAAAAAAAAAAAAAACCCCAAACACAAGGTTTGGATGGTCATCCAACTTTCCTTCTGAAATTAATTGTTTAATTGTATTGAAAATTACAGGCTAAACTGAAGAACAGCAGAAAGCAACAGTCTCTCTTCACTTGGGTCCACTCTTTCCTTGGATCCACTCAGGAGGAGCCCCTTCTTCCACCCTCCTCCCTTGCTTCCGCAGCACCCTTCAGGTGCTCTAGCTCATACTTACTCTCCTTTCTCATTCCACTCCAGACAGTTGACACATCCTGAGTGACCCTGGGGGAGCAAATGAAAAGAGACAAGAAGAGAGTTGGTTAGGGGTTCTCCTGGGGAACTCAACACTAAGAAGTGGAATTGAAGAGGCAAACCAGTCTTCCCATTTTCAATATTTTCCAAGTGCATGTGAGTGGCCAGAGTGGACTTAAACTGACTAGCGTCTTACAGCATATAAAGTGTTTTCATATTCATGACCTCATCTGGTACTGGGCACTTCTGAGCCATAAAGGTCAGGTTTAATTGATCCCACTTTGCAGAAAGATAAACTGTAATTTCACCAGACAGTAAAAGTGAGATCCAAACAAATTTCTGCTTTTACCATTAGAAGGGGTATGTCAGCCAGGCACAGCAGCTCACACCTATAATCCCAGTGCTTTGAGAGGCTGGGGTGGGCAGATTGCTTGCACTCAGGAGTTCGGATCAACCTGGGCTACATGGTGAAACCCCGTCTCTACAAAAAATACAAAAACTAGCTGGGTGTGGTGGCATGTGCCTATAGTCCCAGCTACTCAGGAGGCTGAAGTGGGAGGATGACCTGAGCCTGGGAGGTGGAGGTTGCAGTGAGCCAAGATTGTACCACTGCACTCTAGCTTGGGCAACAGAGCCAGACCCTGTCTCAAACAAAACAAACAAAAACAGAAAAAGAGATATGGCTGAAACAGTACCTTCAAGGGACATCCTTTCAGCCACAGAAAATTTGCCTAGAAAACATTCAGTCCAGGGGCAGCCAATTAACTAGAAGGCTAATCTTTTATTCACCCAGCATATTGTTCATCAAGCACCTACTGCATGCCAGGTACTGTTCTGCATGCTGGGGGTACAGGAGTATAAAAACAAAGTCCTTGGATCTTCTAGAGCTTACTTCAAATAGGTAGAGCCTGGTATAGTAAGTTAAATTAGGTCAGAGTCTTTATCTTGGGGATTTGAATTGAAAAGCATGAAGAGACTGAGGCAGTTAGCAGATGCTGAAACTGAAAGCATGCACAGAGAAAAATCATGGCTGGGGTGCAGGATCCATGAATACAGAAAAGGTTTGAAGGAGCAGAAAAGGGTCTTACATGGTAGAAGAGAGTAAGTCATGAGGCATTCCTACATACTGTTCTTTCTGTTCCTTCACCCTCTCCTCATTCCCAACAGCACCCTGATTTACCTTTAATTAACTCCCTGCACGAGATCAGACCATGTGTTTTAGGATGCTTAAGTTCAGTCTCCTTCTTGCCACAGTGAGAAGCTCAGGAACTTAGACCTACACCAAATAGGACGTTGCATTCACTTGGCCACAGGGATTGGAAATGAGCCTGTGACCCCAATCAGATGCAAGGGGGCACAGTTGCTGGGAGCTTCTGGAAAAGGAGTTTTCTCTTTCTTAGGAGAGAGTCTATGGAAGAGATGCCTTTCTTTCTCTGGATGAGCCACCTGGAATTGCTGCACACAGTTTGCCACAATGAGAGAAGCCAGCCTGAGAGTGAAATCAATACACAGAGAAGAGTCCAGCCCAGAGAATCATACAAAAATGGAGCCAAAGTGACCAGAGTCACCAATCCAGTCATCTACCCTACTCCCGCACTTCCAGTTAAGTGAGACAGTTAAACGAGTCAGTTCATTATTGTTTAAGGCAATATGAGTTGGGCTGTTATTCGTGGGCTATAGCATTCTAACTAATGAACTCCAACTCATTCTTCAGGTCTTGGTTGATAGGCATTTCCTTCGAGATGCCCTCCCTGTCATGTAGATTTGGGAGGAAGGCGTGCCCTTCCCGTGGGATCCTACTGTCAAACTGCATTACAGTTCTTTGTCAGTGTGATTGCTTTCTTTCACCAGACCCCAGCCCTGAGAAAGCAGGCTTTGTGGATCATAATCATTGCATCTCCAAGGCTAGGTACAGTGCCTGGCATGTATCTGTTGCCTAAATGAACAAGTAAGTACAGTGAAACTAGTGGGAAAAGCTGAGAGATATGAACCTATTTACTTTCCCAACTGTTTAGTCAGAAAATACCCCCCCACCACTCTTTTTCAAACCTCAGTACACACCACAGGATTTGTTTTTATTTTTGTTTTTGAGAGACAGGGTCTTACTATGCAGGCCAGACTGGCCTCGAGCGCCTGGGCTCAAGTCACTGCCCCTCCCACCCCAGCCTCCCAGGTAGCTGGAACTATAGGTGTTTACCACTGTACCTGGCCTCACTCCCTCTTTACTCTTTGTCCTGTAATGACGCTCATCTGAGGCGAAACTTATTTCTTCCCAGACTATCTACTTATATACATTACTGCTTTGTTCAAACCTGCCTGATTGCTTACTGACCTAAGGTCTTTTACCTTCCCACAGCACTTGGATCAAACCTCACACATAACTTAACTTTATTAAATATTGATTATAATTACTATTTATTGTAAGTCCCAGGCCAGGCATGGTGGCTCATGCCTATAATCCCAGCACTTTGGGAGGCCAAAGCAGGAAGATTACTTAAGCCCAGGAGTTTGAGACTAGCCTGGGCAACATAATGAAGCTTTGTCTCTACAAATTAAAAAATCAGCTGGACGTGGTGGCATGAGCCAGTGGTCCCAGCTATTTGGGAGGCTGAGATGGGGGAGGATTACTTGAGCCCAGGAGGTTGAGACTGCAGTGAACCCTGATCATTCTATTGCACTCCAGCCTGGGCGTCAGAGGGAGACCGCATTCCCCTGAAAAAAATGTTTTTCAGAGTTCTACCTAGAGTTTTCCAGGTAGCATTGTGTTAGGGAGAAAGAGGAGGCAGGGAGAAGTATTTTATCACTGACATTGCTTAGAATTGTAGATGCATTATGATGGTAAAAGCAGATGGACTTTTAGTTGGTTTTATTACCACCTTTAAATTCTTTACAGACTATGCACCCCCTTAAAGCCTGTACTACTGTACCCTCCTTGGTACGATACTACAAGGTAGAATACCAAATATTTACATATATTATATTATTACCACTCCCTTTTAAAAGGTAAGACCCAAGTCTCAGAGATATTAAATAACTTATCCAAGATCATACATATTTTAAATGCTGTAACCTTGATAAGAACCCAGGTCAGGTCAATTTGGCTCAAAGGGTTTCTGTGCTGGTCTACCGCAAATGCCACCCTTACTCCCACCTGTATTAAGGGAATATCTTGGCCAGGCATGGTGACTCTAATCCAGGCAAGGTAGATTACACCTGTAATCCCAGCACTTTGGGAGGCTGAGGTGGGTGGATCACCTGAGATCAGGAGTTCAAGACCAGCCTGGCCAATATGGTGAAAGTCTGTGTCTACTACAAATACAAAAATTAGCCAGGCATGGTGGTGCACGCCTATAGTCCCAACTACTCCGGAGGCCAAGGCAGGAAAATTGCTTGAACCTGGGAGGCGGAGGTTGCAGTGAGCAGAGATAGTGCCACTGCAATCAAGCCTGGGCAACACAGCGAGACTGTCTCAAAAAAAAAAAAAAAAAAAGAGCTGAGTATGGTGGCTAATACCTACGATCCCAGGTACTCAGGATGCTGAGGCAGGAGAACTGCTTGAACCTGGGAGGCAGAGGTTACACTGAGCCAAGATTGTGCCCCTGCACTCCAGTCTGGGTGAGAGAGAGAGAGAGAGAGAGAGAGAGAGAGAGAGAGAGAGAGAGAGAGAGAGAGAGAGAGAGAGAGAGAGACTCTGTCTCAAAAAAAAAAAAAAAGAAAATAAAAGGAGAGAGATATCAAACAAACCCAGAAGAAGATAGGAATGTCAAGCTTTAAGAACCAGCTTAAAGGATCTTTGAGAACGTTCTGATTTTCAGGCAAAGCCTGTGATCCAGTTTGTAGCGACATATAAGGACCCTCTCTTAACTATAACCCCATGAGATTTATCATATACACATTTAATGTACCTGCTAACTTCAGACCTAAGCCCTTGTGTAATGAGGCTCAACCTAAAGGGTCAATGTCAAAGAGCATGAAAGTTTAATGACCCTCCATAAAACAGCGCCAACTAGGAAAGATAGTAAGCAGACAGCCAAGGGCTTCTAACTTCTTAAAAAATAGCATGAATGAGTCTGAACAAGCAAGATTTAGATTAAAGTCCAACAAAATTAACAGAACACTTACTAAATGCCACGGTGGATGCTGTGCTTTCACATTTGTCAATTCACTTAAGCTTCACAATACACATTGATTTCCATGTATTAAGGTAGTGTAGGTGCAATATTATAACAGAATCAAGTAAGTTCTGACAGCAAATAAAACTATTTAAAAAATTCCTTACTCTAATAAAAAAAGAGAAAAAAAATTCCTTACTCACTCTCCATTCACTTAATGATACGTTGTCTTCAAGGCAGAATGATTTGAATATCCAGACACTTCCACAAAAATCTTTCCTTTTGTTCCTTCTTTAATATAGCTCAATGGCTTCTCAAATTTTAGTATGCCTAAGAATTACTTACATGGAGCAGTAATAATTATAAAAATAGCTAAAACTTAGCTTACCATGTGTCAGGCCTGTCCTAAGTACTTCACATAATTATCCTTGAAAATCCATTAAGTTGTCCATAAAATACAACAAATACAGTTTAATGCATACAAGCTGTGTTTCCTTGAGCAAGTTCTTTAACCTCTCTGTCTCAGGCTCTACATCAGAAAAGTTAATAACTATGCCTCGTAGGGTTGTTGTGGGAAACGAACAGTATTTGTAAAGCACTTTGAGTGGTTACTTTGATAGCTAAGAGGCAGAATCAGAAATAAAATCCAAATATGCCTTTTCCATTGCACCAAGAGAGTTCAAGACTTATAGCACAGGCTGAGCATGGTGGCTCGCACCAGTAATCTCAGCACTTTGGGAGGCCAGGCAGGAGGACTGCTTGAGCCCAGGAGTTTGAGACTAGTCTGATCAACATAGTGAGACCCTACCTCTACAAAAAATTTAAAAAATTAGCCAGGTGTGGTGGTGTGCACCTGTAGTCCCAGCTACTGGGGAAGCTAAGGTGGGAGGATCACTTGAACCCAGGAGGTGAAGGCTACTGTGAGCCATAATCATGTCACTGCACTCCAGCCCGGGGAACAGAGCAAGGCTCTGTCTCACAAAAACAAAAACAAAAAAACCCCAATTAACAAAAAACATACAGAAATCTTCTTGCCAGGCATGGTGACTCACACCCAGCACTTTGGGAGGCCCAGGTGGGTAGATCACCTGGGGTCAGGAGTTCAAGACCAGCCTGACCAACATGGAGAAGCCCCATCTCCAATAAAAATATAAAACTAGCTGGGTGTGGTGACAGATGCCTGTAATCCCAGCTACTCAGGAGGCTGAGGCCAGAGAATTGCTTGAAACCAGGAGGTGGAGGTTGTGGTGAGCTGAGATTGCACCATTGCACTCCAGCCTGGGCAACAAGGGTGGAACTCCAACGCAAAAAAAAAAGAAAAGAAAAGAAAAGAAAAAGAAAAAAGAAATCCTCCTAAAAGTCATGAAAAGGAGCGATTATATTTCTGGTAGGTATCCGGCGATCCTCCCACCTCAGCCTCCCGAGTAGCTGGGACTAGAGATGCTACATGCCACACCACACCTGGCTAATTTTTGTATTTTTTTGTAGAGATGGAGCTTCACCATGTTGATCAGACTGGCTGGTTTGGAACTCCTGAGCTCCAGTGATCTGCCTGCCTCAGTCTCCCAAAGTGCTGGGATTATAGGCGTGAGCCACTATGTCCAGGCTTAATTTTTTAACAATTATTTGAGCACCTATTATATACTAGGCTTTCTTACACATGCAAAGGTTGTTGTGATAAATAAGACAGAACTCTAGTTGGGTATGAGAGAAAATAAAGAAACATATAAATCAGTGAGATGAATTCAGATGGTGTGATGAATATAAAACAAGTGGTAGGATATACTTTATTTATTTTTATTTTTATTTTATTTCTTGAGACAGAGTCTCACTGCATCACCCAGGCTGGAGTACAGTGACGCAACTGCACCCAGTGGCGCAATCTCAGCTCACTACAACATCTGCCTCTCAGGTTCAAGTGATTCTCCTGCCTAAGCCTCCTGAGTAACTGGGGTTATGGGCATGCATCACCATGCCCGGCTAATTTTTGTATTTTTAGTAGAGATGGGGTTTCGATATGTTGGCCAGGCTGGTCTTAAACTCCTGACCTCAGGTGATTCACCTGCCTTGGTCTCCCATAGTGCAGGGATTACAGGCGTGAGCCACTGAACCTGGCACGATATACTTTAGGTATAGTGGTCAGGGAAAGCCTCTCTGAGGAATTAATATTTGAGGTGAAATCTGAATGCTGAGAAGTAGCAAGTTACACAAAGATCTGAAGGAAAAGCATTTCAGGCATATGGAAGAACAAGGATAAAAATAAGAACAGGCTTGATAATGCTGAAGAAACAATGAAAGCCAATGTGGTTAGAGCATAGTGATGAAGGGACAGAGTAAGATGAGCAAGATGAGCTCAAGGAGGTGAGCAGAGGTCAGATCCTAAGAATGTTTTACAGGACATGACAAGAAGTTCATGGAGCCAGGAACAGTGTCAGTCTTATTCACTGCTATATTATTTTCCCAGTGTCTAGAACATTTCTGTCATATAGTAGACATTTAATATTTGCTTGAAAATATGACTGAATTAATAAAGAGTTCCTAGTTCTGCCCTCTGGTACTTCAAAGCATGAGTTGACTCCATCATCTAAAGCAGAGGTTAGCAATCTTATCTGTAAAGGCCCAAACAGTAAATATTTTAGGTCTTAAAGACCATATGGTCTTTATCACTACTACTCAATTCTACCATTGAATCACTAATGCAAACATAGGCAATACATAAATGAGCATGCTGTGTTCCAATAAAACTTTATTCATAAAAATAGGTGGCAATAAATTTGAATTTAAAGCTCATATGGGCCAGGTGCAGTGGCTCACACCTGTAATCCCAGCACTTTGGGAGGCCGAGGTGGGCTGATCATTTGAGTGAGGAGTTCAAGACCAGCCTGGCCAACATGGTGAAACCACATCTCTACTAAAATACAAAAAAAATTAGTTGGGTGGCATGCTGCATGCCTATAATCCTAGCTACATGGGAGACTGAGGCAGGAGAATCCCTTGAGCCCAGGAAGCAGAGGTTGGGGTGAGATACAATCATGTCATTGCACACCAGCCTTAGCAACACAGTGTGGCTCTGTCTCAAAAAAAATTAAAATTAAATAAAGCTCATATGGAAATACCAGAGACCATGAGTTAAAAAAAAATCTTGAAAAGGATGAATGAAGTTGGAAGACTCCTACTTCCCAACTTCATAACTTACTACAATGCTACAGCAATCAAAATGGTGTGGTACTGGCATAAAGACAGACATTTAGATCGATGGACTAGAGTTGAGAGTTCATAAATACATCTTTAAATTTACAATCAATTATTTCTGATACAAGTGTCAAGACAGGCTGGGCACAGGGGCTTGCACCTATAATCCCAGCTAATTGGGAGGCTGAGGCAGGAGGATCACTTGAGACTAAGAGTTTGAGACCAGCCTGTGCAACATAGCCAGACTCTGTCTCTTGGGGAAAAAAAAGTGTCAAGCAATTAAGTAGAAAGAAAAAAATAGTATTTTCAGCAAATGGTTCCAGGACAAGTGGATGTTCATATGTAAAAGAATGAAGTTGGATCCCTACCTCACACCATACATAAAAATTAATTCCAAATGAATCAAAGACCTACATATAAAATCTAAAACTATAAAACTCTTAGAAGAAAACATAGGTGTAAATATTCATGACCTTGGACTAGGCAATGTTTTTTAAGAACACCAAAAGCACCAGCAACAAAAGAAAAAAGGTTTAGTTGGGCATGGTGGTGTGTGCCTGCAGTCCCAGCTACTCAAGAGGGTGAGGCAGGATGAATGCATGAGCCTGGGAGGTTAAGGCAGCAGCAAGCCATGACTGCAACACTGCACTCCAGTGAGGGTCACAGAAAGAGACCCCGTTACCAATTAAAAAAAAAAGATAAAAGATAAATTGAATTTCATTAAAATTAAAACTTTTATGCAAAGGCACCATTAAAAAATGCAAAGACAGCCAGATGTGGTGGCTCACACCTATAATTCCAGCACTTTGGGAGCTGGAGGCAGGCAGATCACGAGGTCAGGAAATTGAGACCATCCTGCCTAACACAGTGAAACCCCGTCTCTACTAAAAATACAAACAATTAGCCAGGCATGGTGGAACACACCTGTAGTCCCAGTTACTCAGGAGGCTGAGGCAGGAGAATCACTTAAACCCAGGAGGTGGAGGTTGCAGTGAGCTGAGATCGTGCCACTGCACTCTACTGTGGGTGACAGAGAGAGATTCTGTTAGAAAAGAAAAGAAAACAAAAGAGAGAAAAAAAAAAAAGAAAAGAAAGAAGGAAGGAAGGAAGGAAGAAAAGACAACACACAAAGGAATAGGAAAAAACATTCAAATCACACATATATTAAACTCAACAACAAAAAAAGACAACCCAATTAAAAAATGAGTAAAGGATCTGAATAGACATTTCTCCAAAGAAAATACAATAATATGAACAATAAGCAAATGAAAACATGTTCAACATCATTAGTCATGAGGAAAATGAAAATAAAAACCACAATAAGATATCACTTCACACTCACCAGGAGGGCTATAATCAAAAACACTGATAATAAGAAGTGTTGGCAAGGATGCAGACAAATTGGAACCCTCATACATTTCTGTTGAGAATGTAAAATGGTGGTGCCACTTTGGAAAACAGTGTGGCATTTCCTCAAAAAAGTTAAACACTGAGTTACCATATAACCCAGCAATTCTACCCTTGAGTATATACCAAGACAAGTGAAAAAAACATGTCTACACAAAAACTTGTACACAAATGTTCATAGCAGCATTATTCACAATAGACAAAAAACAGAAACAACCCATGTTCCACCAACTGATGAATGGATAGACAAAATGTGGTATATCCAAATGATAGAATGCTATTTGGTCACAAAAAGAAAAGTATCGATTCATGCTATAATATGGACGAATCTTACAAACATTATGCTAAACAGCCACATATTTTATACTTCCATTTAAGCAAAATGTCCAGAATAGGAAGATCCATAGCAACAGAAAATAGATTAGTGGTTTCTGGGGTAGGGCCAGTATGGGAGAGGGGAGTGACTGCTAAGATGGGTAAGCGTTCCATATTGGGATGACAAAAACGTTCTAGAATTAGATAGCAGGGATGGTTGCAAAACTTTGTGAATATAGTTTGTGAATAGTCAACACCACTGAATTGTACACTTAAATAAAATAACGAACAAGCAAACAAGCAGCATTCTGCATTTGGCCCACTGGCCGTAATTTGCTGATCCATGATTTAAAGACAGTCCTCACAAAAGGAACTCTCACACAAAGTCAGATCTCCGATCCATCTTTTTCTTTTTCTTTCTTTCTTTTTTTTTTTGAGATGGAGTCTCACTCTGTCACCTAGGCTGGAGAGCAGTGGTGTGATCTCGGCTCACTACAACATCCACCTCCCCGGATAAAGCAATTCTCCTGCCTCAGCCTCCTGAGTAGCTGGGATTACAGGTGTGCGCCACCATGCCCAGCTACTTTTTGTGTTTTTAGTAGAGACAGGGTTTCACCACGTTGATCAGGCTGGTCTTGAACTCCTGATCTCGTGATCTGCTGGCCTCGGTTCCCAAAGTGCTGGGATTACAGGCGTAAGCCACTTTGCCCAGCTTTTTTTTTTTTTTTTGAGATGAAGTCTGGTTCTGTCGCCAGACTGGAGTACAGTGGCGTGATCTCCGTTCACTGCAACCTCGGCCTCCCGGGTTTAAGCGATTCTCCTGCCTCAGCCTCTCAAGTACGTGGGACTACAGGCATGCACCACCATGCCCAGCTAATTCTTTTTTGTATTTTTAGTAGAGATCAGGTTTCGATATATTGGCCAGGCAGGCTGATCTCGAACTCCTGACCTTGTGATCCACCCGTCTCAGCCTCCCAAAGTGCTGGGATAACAGGCATGAGCCACCGTGCCTCGCCTATTTTTTATTTTTTATTGAGACAGAGTCTCGCTCTGTTGCCCAGGTTAGAGAACAGTGTTATGATCTTGGCTCACTGCAACCTCTGCCTCCTGGGTTCAAGAAATTCTCCTGTCTCAGCCTCCTAAGTAGCTGGGCTTACAGGTGTCTGCCACCATGCTCAGCTAATTTTTTGTATTTTTAGTGGAGACGAGGTTTCACCATGTTGGCTAGGCTGGCATCCTTTTCTTTAAACATGACTGTTTAATGAACTTGGTATCTAGTTTATTTCCCTAAAATGTTATTATTTTAAAAAGTGCTGACAAGTCTTCGTTAGAATCAGGTTACACTACGCCCATGGAACTGCTCTGGTCTACCAATGCTATTCAAAAAGGAAATCAGTCTAGTTTCACATGACTTGTTTCCATAAATTCGTAATTTGAACTTATGCTAAAATGATATAAGAAACAAAATGGAAAAAGCAAGCAGGCCAGATTGTAAAGGTGAGATACATAATGTTTGCAATTGTTTAAGGATAATATGAAGAAAACTAATAAGGCAAGAGAATAAATCCACCAAGCCAGGAACCATCTATTAAGCCCTTTTTAAAATACACACATGGTTGAGAGGGAAAGAATAGGAACTCTGGAGCCAGATAAGCCTGATATAAATCTTTTAAATCTTATTCCTACCACTTATCTGACCTTAGAAATGCTCAGTTTTACTCTGATTTGTAAAGTGAGATTCCTTTCCTCTTCTCTCTACCATGTGTCTAATACTGTGCCAAGAAATCCCACAAGTGAATGAAATAGGAGGAATCAAAGTGTGATCACAACTTCCAAGGTGATCTTGGAAGATCCCTGGTGATACATATAAAATGAAAGCAAGCAACTCCCCCAAAAAGTGAGGACTGCAGGCCATGGCTGGAATCCCAGGATATTTGGCTCTTGTCCAGTTGTGACAATAAAACTCATGAGATGAGCTGGCACATGTAACTAAAGAAGGATGTGGAACGCTCAGCAAAAATGTCCAAGGAAAGTGAAAAACTGATTGGGTCTTATACACCAGAATGGCTTAAAATTAATCCTAACTAACTTAAATTTAAATTGTTTAATCTCAGCCTCCCTTCTGGTTCTCTTGGTTGCAGCCACTACAACAGTTCTTTGTATTTTCTTTTACTTTTAAAAAATGTTTAATGGAGATGGGGTCTTGCTATGTTGTCCAGGCTGGTCTCAAACTCCTGGCCTCAAAACGATTCTCCTGCCTCCCAAAGTGCTGGGATTATAGTCATGAGCCACTGTGCCCCAGCCTATTCTTTGTATTTTTTTTTTTCTCATTCTTTCTTTTTTTTGAGACAGGGTCTCCCTCTGTTGCCCAGGCTGGAGTGAGTGGTATGATCCAGTGCACTGTAGCCTCTATCTCCTAGGCTCAAGCAATCCTCCCACGCCAGACTCCCTAGTAGCTGGGACTACAGATACACACCACCACACCTGGCTTTTTGTATTTTGTAGAAATAAGGTATTGTTATGCTGCCCAGGCTGGTCTCAACTCTGGGCTCAAGTGATCCTCCCATCTCAGCCTCCAAAGTGATGGGATTACAGGCGTGAGCCACTGTGCTCAGACCTTTGTTATATTCCTAATGAACAATTTAAACTTTCTATTTTGAAACAATTTCAAACATAAAAAAGTTTGCAAGAATAGAAGAATGCCCATATATACGTTGTACCTAATTCATAAATTAATCTTTTTCCCTCTCCCTCTCTCTACCTACACACACACACACGTGCAAAGTACTTTTTTTCTGAACGATTTGAGAATCATAGACTTCAGGACCCCTTACACTTAACTACTTCAGTATATAATTCTTAAGAATATTGGTCATTCTTTTATTTAACCAGAACATATTTATCAAAATCAGGAAATTTAACACTGACACAATACTGTTGTCTAGCATACAGTCCATATTTAAATTTCACCAACTGTCCAATAATGTCCATTTTTCCTCATTCAGAATCCAATCTAGGATCACACACTGCATTTGGTTTATGTTTTCTTAATGTCATTAAGAAACTTAGTCATTTTCTGTTTCTCTTAATCTGGGACAGTTCCTCAGCCCTTTTTTGTTTCTTATGACACTGACATTTTTGAAGACTGTATCAATTTTGGCCCCTTCCCAGCCCTAGAATTAGTTATTTATCCAAGGATCCCTGGTTCCTTTTAATAGAGAAAGGTATTTAGAAACTAGCAACTCATAATTACTAAGGTATCACTGTTTCTAAAGTACCTTTGAGTGGACAGAGCTGGAAATAATAAATACAAATTTCTATATATGTGGTTTATTTTTATTTTTTTAGAGACAGGGTCTCACTCTGTTGCCCACGCTGGGGTGCAGTGGCACAATCATAGCTCACTGCAGCCTTGACCTCCTGGGCTCAACCTCCTGAGTAGCTAGAAGTACAGGCAAGTGTCACAGTGCCCAGATATTTATTATTTTTTATTTGTGGAGATCCTCCAGCCTCAACCTTCTGAGTAGCTAGAAGTACAGGCAAGTGTCACAGTGCCCAGATATTTATTATTTTTTATTTGGAGAGATGGGGGTCTCCCTATATTACCCTGGCTGGTCTCTAGCTCCTGGCCTCAAGCTATAAGTGTTTTTAAAATCATGAGTTTATACCGAAACAGGCTAATTCCAATCCAGTACCTCGGAGTTCTTCCTTGTCTTTCCCTATTCCATATTTGAATTTCCCTTCTACAGTGAGAACTCTGGCTCCTAACAACATTGACTTATTTATTCAATTCTATGACATATACAAAGTAGTTACAGAATTGCTATAGCAATACTACTACAAATGATAATTCTACTAAGTAGTCATGCCTGCAATCCCAGCACTTTGGGAGGCCAAGACGGGTGAATCACAAGGTCAGGAGTTTGGGAGTTGCCTGGCCACATGGTGAAACCTCGTCTCTACTAAAAATACAAATAAATTAGCTGGGCATGGTGGAGGATGCTAGTAATTCCAGCTACTCAAGAGGTTGAGACAGGAGAATTGCTTGAACCCAGGAGGCAGAGTTTGCAGTGAGCTGAGATCACGCCATTGCACTCCAGCCCTGGCGACAGCGTGAGACCCCACCTCAAAAAAAAAAAAAAACTGGCTGAGCATGGTGGCTCATGCCTATAATCCCAGCACTGCAGAAGGCCAAAGTAGGATCACTTGAGCTCAGGAGTTTGAGACCAGCCTGGGCAACATAGCAAAACCTCGTCTCTACTAACAATCTTCTAAAAAAATAAAAAATAAATTACATGAGTTAGTTGGCATCCCACTTCCCAACTTTGTTGATTTAATTTTACTTTTTGAAAACGTAAAATCTCAACATGGTTCTAAAAGTAAAAATGGGCCAGGCGCAGTGGCTTGTATCTGTAATCCCAACAGTTTGGGAGGCCAGGAGTTCAAGACCAGCCTGGGAAACATAGTGAAACTCCATCTCTACTAAAAATACAAAAATCAGCTGGGCATGGTGGCGCATGCCTGTTGTCCCAGCTACTCAGGAGGTTGAGGCACAAGAATTGCTTGAACCCAGGAGGCAGAGGTTGCAGTGAGCCAAGATCACGCCACTGAACTCCAGCCTGGGTGACAGAGAGAGGCTCTGTCTCAAAAACGTAAAAGAAACAAAAGTAAAAACTACAAAAAGTTCCAGAGAAGAGTTACTCACCTTTCTCTACCCTTCCACCTCATACCTCCTGCCCGCTGGAGTGAACAATTTCATTAGTTTCTGCAAATCCATCCTGTGCTTCTGTTTACAAAAACCATGCAGGTACATATTTCAATTCTTGTTTTTCCTCCTTTGTTACACCAAAATTGGCAAAAATTATACTAAAATGGCCCTCAAGCATATGGAATATATATTAAACTTCATGCAAAAGAGAAATGTAACTTAAAACTATACTGAGACACTCTTCACCAGTTAGAATGATAAAAAAAATTCAAAAGCTCAACCACACAGTCTATTGGTGAGTTATGGAGAAACAGGCATATGCATTGCTTGTGGGAAGACAAAATGGTGCAACTCCCATGGTGGAGAATTTGGCAACATAACATCTTTTTTTTCTTGAGATAGGATCTTACTCTGTTGCCTAGGCTGGAGTGCAGTGGTATCATCTCAGCTCACTGTAGCCTTAACCTCCCAGGCTCGCCTCAACCTCCCAAGTAGCTGGGACTACTGACACATACCACCATGTCTGGCTAATTTTTATATGTTTTTGTAGAGATGGGGTCTTGCTATGTTGCCCAGGCTGATCTTGAACTCCTGAGTTCAAGTGATTCCACCCACCTTGGCCTCCCAAAGTGCTGGTATTACAGGTGTGAGCTACTGTGCCCGGCCAGCAATATCTAAATAAACCACATATATATTTACTCTTTTGACTAGTACTCTTTTAACATTTTTTTACCCTTAACATATCTCCAGCAATACTAAACTACCTATGTAATTAATACAAGATATTATTATAATTACACACTCTTAGAAACACGCTACATGCCTACACATGGGAAATTCAATGAATACATCTTGGTGCATCTACACAATGATATGTGTACTCTACAGCTGTAAGTTTAGTAGAGTATGTTACCCTGGCTCGCTATGTTACCCTGGCTATTTTACCATTAGTGGTAAAATAAGGAAGGGCCAGACGTGGTGGCTCCCATCTGTAATCCTAGCACTTTGGGAGGCCAAAATAGAAGGACTGCTCGAGGCCAGGAGTTTGAGACCAGCCTGGTCAACACAGCAATACTTCATCTCTATTTTTAAAAAAAACATAAAAATCAGCCAGGCATGGTAGAGCATGCCTATAGTCACATCACCTTGGGAGGCTGAGTTGGGTGGATTACTTGAACCTAGAAGGTTAAGGCTTCAGTGAGCTGAAATCATGCCACTGCATTCCAGCCTAGACGACAGTGAGACCCTGCCTCAAGGAAAAAAAAAAAAAGGAAGAACTCTGTGAATTGATACGAGATGATTTTCAAGATATATTGGTAAGTGATAAATATAAGCAAAGCACAGGCAACCTTTCTCTCTCTTTCTCTCCCTGATCCTCAAAAGTCCACCAAGCCCAGTCAACCAACCCATCTACTCTCTCCGTATATGCAACCCCACATCTTTACTTCCTTCCCTATCCAGCTAAGGATTGATGATTCATTATTACAATTGCTCTCTTAACAATATTCATCTGACAAATCCCCACTCTGGATGATCTTGCTTTTCTGTGTCTTCAGCTTTCCCTTTCTACACCAGTTATTTCCTCTTGAGATTACACATGCTTGAGTTCTTTTCTTTTTTTTCCTTTTCTTTTGTCTTCTTTTTTTGAGATGGAATCTCACTCTGTTTGCCCAGGGTGGAGTGCAGTGGCACAATCTCAGCTCACTGCAACCTCCAGCTCCTGGGTTCAAGTCTCAGCCTCCTGAGTAGCTGGGATTACAAGCACGCAGCACCATGCCTAATTTTTTTGTATTTGTAGTAGAGATGGGGTTTTCCCATGTTGGTCAAGCTGGTCTCGAACTCCTGACCTCATGATTCGCCCAGGCTCCCAAAGCGCTGGGATTACAGGCGTGAGCCACTGCACCTGGCTGAGTTTCTTTAGTTTATAAAAGTCCTTCCTTGACGCCAACTTCATACATATTTAACTATGGCCTACCATTTCTCTCCCCCTTTCTTCATAGCCAGACTGAGAGAGTAATCTATACTTGATATTTTCACTTCTTCACTTTCCAATAATTCCTCAACCTACTTCTATCTGTCTATACCACATTCCACAGAAATGGCTCTTGCCAAGGTTACCACTATAGTTTCCTTGCTCTAAATCAATGAAAACTTCTTGGTCCTTATTTTACTCTTCCCCTGGCAGTAATGGCAGTACTAACCATTTCCTTCTCAATCAAACTTTTTCTTCTGTGTTCTGTGACACCACCCTCTCTGATTTCCCTCCTACATCTCTGGCTGCTCTTTCTTGATACCCTTTTGCATACACATTCCTCTTTGTCCTTGATTGTTGGTCTTCTTTACTTACCTATGTATTTAATACATATGTATACTGTCCTAGTTTTCTTACTCCACACATTCCCCACGTGCAGTCACAACTCACTTTCAAGGCTCCAATCTATATGCTGCTTACTAATCCCAAACTGACAACTCTAGTGTCTACCTCTATCCTAAGCTCAGACCCAAATATTCTACCTCTCTAGACAGTGCTAACTGGACAATCTATAGCATACAGCTCCAAAATATCTATACCTAAACCAAACTCATCACCTTTCCCCTCAAATCTATTCCTTCTCCAGTGTTCCCTAACTCACCAAATGATACCATCCATCCTGTCACCCAGCCCAGAAACTTGATCTTCATCCTTTTCTTTTTTTTTGAGAAAGGGTCTCATTCTGTCTACTAGACTGGAGTGTAGTGGCATGGTCAGAGCTCAGTGCAGCCTCAGCCTCCCTGGGCTCAGATGATCCTCCCACCTTAGCCTCCCAAGTAGCTGGAACTACAGCCGTGCACCATCATGCCTGGTTCTATTTTTTCTATAAAGACTAGGTTTTGCCTTGTTGCCCAGGCTGGTATCAAACTCCTGGGCTCAAGTGATCTGCCTGTCTTGGCCTCCCAAAGTGCTAGGATTACAGGCATAAGCCACCGCACTTGGCCTAATTCTACCTCTTTTTTTTATTTTAATTTTTAATTTTTTGAGAGAGAGTCTTGCTCTGCTGCCCAGGCTGGAGTACAGTGGCACAATCTTGGCTCATTGCAACCTTCACTTCCCAGGCTCAAGCAATTGTTGTGCCTCAGCCTCCTGAGTAGCTTGGACCACTGGTGCATGCCACTACCCCCGGCTAATTTTTGTACTGTTAGTAGACATGGGGTTTCACTGTGTTAGCCAGGCTGGTCTCGAACTCCTGAGCTCAAGTAATCCACCCGCCTTGGCCTCCCAAAGTGCTGAGATTACAGCACTTGCTCTAATAATACCTCTTAAATGTCTCTCAAATCCACTGACTTCTCTCCATCCAAATTACTGTTATTTTAGTTCAGATAACCCATCACCTCTTCCTGAATCACTGTCGTAACCTCTTAACTAGTTCTGCCTGTCTCCAGATTAAACTCCTGCAATCTATTCTTCATTTTGAAGCCAACATTAATTTTTTAAAAAGCATAACTCTGCCCAGGCATAGTGGCTCATGCCTGTAATCCCAGCACTTTAAGAGGCAAGGTGGGTGGACTACATGAGCCTAGGGGTTCAAACCAGCCTAGGCAACATGGTAAAACCCTGTATCTAATTGGCTGGGCATGGTGGTGCGTATCTGTAACCCCAGCTACTCAGGAGGCTGAAATGAGAGGATCACCCTAAGCCCAAGAGGTTGTAGTGAGCCATGATCACATCACTGCACTCCAGCCTGGGTGACAGAGCAAGACTCTGTCTCCAAAAAAAAAAAAAAAAAGCATAACTCTAATCATGTTGACCTTATGTTAAAAACCATTCAGTGCCTCTCCATTGTCCACAGTCTTCCACGTAGCTTACAACCTCCCTCGTTACGAACAGCCCACCACCAACCTCATTTCTCATCCCTCTTCCACTTGGATTCTGCAACTAATTGTTCTCTTGAACTGAGCATTCTCTGTTTACTCTTGCCACACTCATATGTTAGTTAGCCTAACAGATTTACTGTTTTGTACTTTTTTTTTTGAGGCAGTCTGGCTCTGTTGCCCAAGTTGGAGTGCAATGGTGTGATAATGGTTCACTGCAGCTTAACCTCCTGGGCTCAAGCAATTCTACTGCCTGAATCTCCCAAGTAGTTGGGATAATAGGCATGTGCCTCCATGCCTGGCTAATTTTTTTTTTTTTTTGAGACAGGGCCTCCTTATGTTGCCCATGCTAGTCTTGAACTCCTGGATTCACCATCCTCTCATCTCAGCCTCCCAAAGTGTTAGGATTTACAGGCGTGAGCCACTATGGCCAGCCTATATTTTTAATTTCAAAAGTTATCTTGGGCTGGGTGCAGTGGCTCACGCCTGTAATCCTGGCACTTTGGGAGGCTGAGGAGGGTGGATCACCTGAGGTCAGGAGTTTGAGACCAGCCTAGCCAGCATAGTAAAACCCCGTCTTTACTGAAAATACAGAAAATTAGCTGGGCGTGGTAGCACGTGCCTGACTCCCAGCTACTCAAGAGGCTGAGACAGGAGAACCACTTGAACCTGGGAGGTGGATGTTGTAGCGAGCCACGATTGTGCCACGGCATTCCAGCCTGGGCGAAAGAGCGAGACTCCATCTCAAAAAAACTTAAAAAAAAAAAAAAAAAATTGGCCAGGTGCGGTGGTTCACGCCTGTAATCCCAGCACTTTGGGAGGCCGAAGTGGGCGGATCACAAGGTCAGGAGATTGAGACCATCCCAGTCAACATGGTGAAACCCTGTCTCTACTAAAAATAAAAAAATTAGCTGGGCATGGTGATGCACATCTGTAGTCCCAGCTACTCGGGAGGTTGAGGGAGAATTGCTTAAACCTGGGAGGTGGAGGTTGCAATGAGCCGAGATTACATTGCACTCCAGCCTGTGCAACAAGAGCGAAACTCTGCCTCAAAAAAAAAAAAAAAATTGAAAAGTATCTTGAAAGTCAATCTGTGATCTCTCTGGCCTATCATTCTGTACTCATCTGTGAAATTCCTTTTTTTATGTTTTCATTTTTTGTTTATTTATTTATTTTTGAGATGGAGTTTCACTTTTGTTTCTCAGGCTGGAATGCAATGATGCAATCTTGGCTCACCACAACCTCTGCCTCCTGGGTTCAAACAATTCTCCTGCCTCAGCCTTTCAAATAGCTGGGACTACAGGCATGAGCCACCATGCCCAGCTAATTTTGTATTTTTAGTAGAGACGGGTTTCTCTGTTTGGTCAGGCTGGTCTTGAACTCATGACCTCAGGTGATCTGCCCACCTCGGCTTCCCAAAGTGTTGGGATTACAGGCGTGAGTCACTGAGCCCGACCCCATGTTTTCATTTTTTAAGGCATAGAGACAGGGGTCTTGTCATGTTGCTCAAACTCCTAAACTCAAGCAATCTGCCTGCCACGGCCCCACAAAGTACTGAGATTACAGGTCTAAGCCACCATATGTGGCCTATGAAATTTCTCAAAATGATGATGGGCACATTGGGGTCTGAGAGGGAATATTTGTTGAGCATTATGTTTAATAGAAGAGTGAAGTAGTATGATAGGAGTAAAAGTTGGTACAAACACCATGAAAGGCAATTTTGGTAATATTTATCAAAATCACAGATGCATATATCCTCTGACAGACAAATCCACCCCAGGTATTTATCCGATAGAGATATATCCCGAAAGTGCCAAATGATGTCATAAGGAATGACCTCGTACATGCAAAAATTGGAAGTAATCTACATGTCCATTGGTAGGGACAATTTATGGGTCCACATACACAACAGAACACTCTGAACCATGAAAGAATTAGAAATTAGAAGTACCTTTATGTATGAATATGGCAAAATTATGAAAGTATCTTTTCAAAGATACTTCATTGTTTAAGACCTTACTTTTTTAGTAAGTTGTTGATCTTCTTACTAAAACAGCAAATACGTTAGGCTAACATTTGTGAGAAAAGTAAGAATTTTATTTATAAAATTTATCTGAAAGAGTACTAAAACTGAGTAATTAGTTGATTCCATGTAAGTGGATTAGGTAGGTGGGAAAAATAATGAGATGACTTTTTAAACTTTTTGAGGCTGGGCGTGGTGGCTCACGCCTATAATCCCAGCACTTTGGGAGGCTGAGGCGGGTGGGATCACGAGGTCAGGAGATCGAGACCATCCTGATCAACGAGGTGAAACCCCGTCTCTACTAAAAATACAAAAATTAGCTGGGCATGGTGGTGCGCGCCTGTAGTCCCAGCTACTCGGGAGGCTGAGGCAGAAGAATTACTTGAACCCAGAAGGCGGAGGTTGCGGTGAGCCAAGATCGCGCCATTGCACTCCAGCCTGGGTAACAACAGTGAAACTCCGTCTCAAAAAACAAACAAACAAACAAACAAACAAACAAACTTTTTGAATTTGAACCATATGAATGTTGATCGATTAAAATATAAGGTGGGTGGATCACTTGAGAACAGGGGTTTGAGACAAGCGTGGCCAACCTGGCAAAATTCCATCTCTAGCAAAATAAAAAAATTAGCTGGGTGTGGTCTTGCACGCCTTAATCCCAGCTACTCAGGCTGAGGCACAAGAACTGCTTCAGCGCAGGACGCAGAGGTTGCACTGAGCCAAGATCAGCCACTGCACTCCAGCCTGAGTGACAGAGTGAGACCCTGTTGCCAAAAAAAGAAAGAAAGAAAGAAAAGAAAGAGCCCAGCTCGGTGGCTCATGCCTGTAATCCCAGCACTTTGGGAGGGCGAGGTGGGCAGATCATGAGGTCAAGAGATATAGACCATCCTGGCCAACATAGTGAAACCCTGTCTCTACTAACATACAAAAAATTAGCTGGGCGTGGTGGTGCATGCCTATAGTCCCAGCTACTCAGGAGGCTGAGGCAGGGGAATCATTTGAACTCGGGAGGTGGAGGTTGCAGTGAGCCAAGATTGTGTTACTGCACTCCAGCCTGGTGACCAGAGCGAGACTCCGTCTTAAAAAAAAACAAAAAAAGAAAGAAAAGAAAGAAAGGAAAGGAAGAAGGGAGGGAGGAAAGGGAGAGAGACAGAGAGAGAGAAGAAGGAAGGAAGAAAGAAAGGAGGGAAGGGATAGAGAAAGGAAAGAAAAAGAAAAGAAAGAAGAGATAGAAAGGAAAGAAAGAAAGAAATCCAAGTTAACTTGGAGACTTTTTAAACAGTCATCTCTGTAGGTACAATTTCTATCAACATACAGGAAGGAAAACAAATATCAAGACTAGCTAAAGTCTGAATTTTAAATTGACACGAAATGTAAACTATGAAGTCAAAAAGTAAAAATCAGATCAGATTATTAAGGCAGAAGCTAGAGAAATTGCATGGTCGAATAGGGATAGGGTTATGAAAGCTACCTCTAACGTAGAAAATTTTAAAAAGCCAACCAAACTAACAGGTTTTTATTGAGCATCTACTAAATGTTCAACACTATGTCATAACAGTTCTCTTTCAGCTTCCCTTTGCATTTCTTCAAAAGCATACAGTGGAGAAAATTAGAAAACCCAGGAAAAAATGTTTTGCCCAGATTGTAAAGAAAACATCATAATCAGTAACCACCAAAAGGCAGGAGCTTTTACTGTTGATTTTCCCTCTTATTGCACCGTTACCTCCCGCTAATTACCTTTTCTTAATGTCAGAGATCATCTATTGTTAACTAACATGAGGTTCATATGTAACAACATATTGAGGATGGAAATAAAATAGGGAAGGAAATGACTGAAGTTTTAAACAGTTAGATGCCATCAAATAAGCATCTTGGGACTGACAACTTAGGAAACTTTAAGAGCATTCTATACATAACAATAATAGCAGCTGTTTCTTGCATGCCATGGACTTTTACAATATACTAGACACTGTACTAGGTACTTTACATAAACTAACTTACTTATTCCTCTTCATAAACGTAAGAGACCTTATTTTACAGATGAATAAATGGCCTTTAGAAGTTAAAGGACTTTGTCTATGGAATATTCTGGAAGCTTGAAGGAAAAAAAGAAGCTAAAGGACTTCTCCAAGTTCATTGCTTATAGAGATATTTTAATTACTGTTTTGGGTAATCCAAATAGTATTCCCTCCAACTCCAAACTAAGAAAGAGGGAAACAGATGGATTTTGGGAGTTAGACTGTAAAAATCAACACAATTGAGCTTTCTCTCCTCCTTGGCTACCATGATACCATGTTCTCCTCAGACCTCTATGGCTATCCTTTCTGTCTCCAGTGGGTGGAGGAAGAGGAAAAGTAGGTACTCTCTAAATGTTGAAACACCTTGGTTCTTGGTCCTGGAACCTTTTCTTGCTCCTCCTACTTTTCACCTAGGTGATATTATCCAGGCATCCTATTCCATGGCTCTATAGAGCAGTGGTTCTTAACATTTTTAGTTCCAGGACCCCCTTACACAATTAAAAATTATTGAGGATCCCAAACAGCTTTTGTTTATATGGATTATATCTATCAATATTTACCATATTAGAAATTAAAACAATTAAAAAAAAAAAAAACAGGGTCTTGCTGTCACCTAGGCTGGAGTACAGTGGCACAATCACAGCTCACTACAGCCTTAACCTCCTGGGCCCAAGTGATCCTCCTACTTCAGCCTCCCAAATATTGGGACAAGTATGCACCACAATGCCTGTCTAATTCATTTTTTAAAAAAATTTCAGGCCAGGCATGGTGGCTAAAATTTAAAATTATACGCCTGTAATCCCAGCACTTTGGGAGGTTGAGGTGGGCGGCTCACTTGAGGTCAGGAGTTCGAGACCATCCTGGCCAACATGGCGAAACCCCATCTCTAAAAAAAAAAAAAAAAATTTTAGGGCCGGTCACGGTGGCTCACGCCTGTAATCCCAGCACTTTGGGAGGCCGAGGTGGGTGGATCACGAGATCAAGAGATAGAGACCATCCTGGTCAACATGGTGAAACCCCGTCTCTACTAAAAATACAAAAAAATTAGCTGGGCATGGTGGCGCCTGCCTGTAATCCCAGCTACTCAGGAGGCTGAGGCAGGAGAATTGCCTGAACCCAGGAGGCGGAGGTTGCGGTGAGCTGAGATCGCGCCATTGCACTCCAGCCTGGGTAACAAGAGAGAATCTCCGTCTCAAAAAAAAAAAAAAAAAAATTTTTGGTAAAGACAAGGTCTCACAATGTTGCCTAGGCTGGCATATTATTAATTCACTAAAATAAACAACAAAAAACACATTTTAAATGAAAAAACTATATTTTCCAAGGCAAAAGAATTTAGAGAAAAGAGTGGCATTGTTTTGTATTTTTTGCAAACTTCTTTAATGTTTAATTTCATGGAAGACCAGTAGATTCTCACCTGCTTTTGTATTCAGCCCATTGCAATGTCATGTCATTTTTAGTTGAAGTATATGAAAAAAATCCAGCCTCACAAAGAAGTTGGAATTGGAAGGAATATTTGAGTAGCCTTTTCAGGTAACTGTGTATTTCTTTCTTTGATACTATGCCAAAACTCAAGTACCGATTTCTTTAGGATTATAATGTGGGCCAGGCACATTAGCTCACACCTGTAATCCAAGCACTTTGGGCAGTTAAGATGGGCGGATGGCTTGAGCTCAGGAGTTTCAGACCAGCCTGGGCAACATTGTGAAACCCTGTCTCTACAAAAATATACAAAAATTGCATGATGGCATGTATCTGTAATCCCAGCTATTCAGGGGGCTGAGGCAGGGAGATCACTTGAGCCCGGGAAGTTGAGGATGCAGGGAGCCATGATGGCACCACTGCATTCCAGCCTGGGCAACAATGCAAGACACTGTCTCAAAAAGAAAAAAAAAAAGATTCAAAATGTGATCTTGGCTGGGTGAAGTGGCTCATGCCTGTATTCCCAGCACTTTGGAGGGCCACGGTGGGAGAAATGCTTGAGGCCAGGAATTGGAGATCAGCTTGGGCAACATACCAAGACCCTATCTCTAACAAAAACAAAATACAAAAAAACCCACACACAAAACACATGATGTTGAGGAAGGAAAAAGAATGAAACTAACATTATGAAGTCTCTGTGCCAGACACAGTAACAAAGCCGAACTTATGGACCAAAGGTCTGGCCTATCCATGGACTAGACAGGACAAACTTGAACAAGGTTTTTGTTTTTAAACATTTTATTATTTTACTTTAATTTTTAGAGATGAGGTCTTCTATATTGCTTAGGCTGGACTTGAACTCCTGGGCTCAAGCAATCCTCCTGCCTCAGCCTCCCAAACCGCTGGGACTATAGGCATGTGTCATTGAACATGGCTTTGTTTTTTTTTTTGAGGGGGGGGGATGGAGTTTCACTCTTGTTACCCAGGTTGGAGTGCAATGACACAATCTTGTTACCCAGGCTGGAGTGCAATGGCGCAATCTTGACTCACCGCAACCTCCACCTCCTGGGTTCCAGCGATTCTCCTGCCTCAGCCCTGAGTAGCTGGTACTACAGGCATGCGCCACCATGCCCAGCTAATTTTTGTATTTTTAGTAGAGATGGGGTTTCACCATGTTGACCAGGATGGTCTCGATCTCTTGACCTCGTGATCCACCCACCTCGGCCTCCCAAAGTGTTGGGATTACAGGCGTGAGCCACCAAGCCCGGTCATAAACCTGGCTTTCATTTTTTTCTTTTTTGAGACTGAGTCTTGCTCTGTTGTCTAGGCTAGGGTGCACTAGTGCTGTCTTGGCTCGCTGCAACTTCTGCCTCCTGGATTCAAGCAATTCTCTTGCCTTAGCCTCTTGAGCAGCTGGAATTACAGGCATGCACCACCATGCCTGGCTAATTTTGTAGTTTTAGTAGAGACGGGGTTTCACCATGTTGGCCAGGCTGGTCTCAAACTCCTGGCCTCAAGTGATCCGCCCTCGACCTCCCAAAGTGCTGGAATAAGAGGCGTGAGCCAACATGCCCAGTCTCTTTTTTCAAAATACCTATTCTTAGTCTATATCCCCATAGCATTGCTTTGATGCTAAAATAAGAAAGTGTGGGTGTTTGTATATGTGTGCATGTATACATTATGTGTATGTGTAAAAGAAAACACTTTAAATTCTATATTCCTGTATGGAGGTAGGAATTTATATTCACTATCCAATCCAATAGTAAAACTAGTGGTATAGAATTCAACAAACTTTTTTAAAGCACAAAGCAAATAATATGTCCAAAAAAATAATTTATATATGACTATGTCAATCACTGATCTTGATTCAGATTTAGCTGCCTATCAAAGGAGAAGTAACTTTCAGATATAGCCTACAGAGAGACACTTGTTTATGCCTTGATAAGTATAAACAAACTTGATAAGGCCAAGAGGATTTCTGCAGACAGAGGATAGAGAGCAGGCCATGGACATCTAAGGTGTAAACTGGACCTCTTACCTGTAGCTCTGCTTCCAAGCCCAGCCGCCGGATAAAGGGGTCAGTGACATGGTAACGCCGCTCAAAGCTCAAGGCACCCCGCTCCTAGGGGACAGAAACAAATTCATGATTTCATTGATTCAATTAAATACGATTTATTACGTGCCTATTATGTATCCAGCCCTTTGCTGGGCACCACAGGAGCTAGAGAAGACAACAAGAAACTGTCCTGTAGGACCTTGTATTATTCTTGGGCAAGGATTAGAGAGTAATAGGAGACAGTAGCATATAATTAAGCACTAAGTTGTACTGTTCAGTTTTTTTATTTTAAAGAAAGCAAAAAAATTTTAAAAAGGAAAGAAGAAAAATTGGAAACAACAAATAAGGAATAGTTACATACTTAGGTTGGACAGGGTAGGCATCATCTTTAGGACACATATTGTATACAAAGGGAAAAAAAACCCTGCTGATTCTATGCCTTTAGGAAATGGCCTCTGTCCTTGAGGACTACTCAGTCTAATGAAATCACACACAAAGAACTCCCACAAATGGACAAAGCTAAAAGGATTGAGGGGCTGGGTGTGGTGGCTCACGCCTATAACCCCAGTACTTTGGGAGGCCGAGGAGGTCAGGATTACCTGAGGTCAGGAGTTTGAGACCAGCCTGGTCAACATGGTAAAACCCCATCTCTACTAAAAATACAAAATTAGCTGGGCATGGTGGCGTGTGCCTGTAATTCCAGCTACATGGGAGCCTGAGGCAGGAGGAATCACTTGAAACCAGGAGGTGGAGGATGCACTGAGTCAAGATCGTGCCATTGCACTCCAGCCTGGGCAACAACAGCAAAACTCCATCTTAAAATATAAAAATAAAAAATCAATAAAAGGATTTAGGGATACAGGGAAAAATAAACAAATGTACCAAGCACATGGCTCATGTAGAGGCACACACTGAATCCTTCTAAATGGTGACCACAGCTTATGCTTCGTGCCACTTGGTTTTTAAAAAATTTTTTGTTAAAATTTTTTTTAGCACTTTTTAGCACTTAACTTTCAAAGAACTTTCTCAAGCTCATTCAGATTTCATTCTCAAGGTCAGCCTACAGGCTGACTGCCATTATCATCATTTAACAACGTAAAACTGAGGCACAGGAGGTAAAATGACTAAAAACCTATAGGTAGTTAATTAGGGCAGTGGTGAGATTAAGCTCCTGACTCCAACTGGGGATTCTGTCCAGTGCTGGTGCACATCATGCCTTGTTAATGTATTCCATTAAACCTCTATGGCTCCTTTACTGAAGGTTTTCCTGACAAAGCCTGGGGCTACTTCACTAACTGAACTTGACTGACCAGTCATCCATTCATCTCACAGGTATCAGTGTCTTCTACATACAAACTACAGAGGACAGGCTTCAGCACAGGAAGCCTCGAAGAGAAGCCAAGCTGAACTGGATTAAGACTCTCCCAGGATCTCTTACATACACAACATGGCAGCTGGACCAACATGAAGAAGTTATACCTACTCTTGAGCAGCACCTGCCCAACATATGGATGTGTATGCGTCTGCGCAACACACTGACAGCTTCCCTCCCTTGCCAGCCTGCATTAATCTTAGCAGCCCAGGCACAAGTACGTGGACAGAGCCTCCATGAAATCCATGTTCTTAGACAATACAAGATGGAGAGGAAGGGACCTTGATTCTAGTTCTGGGTCTGCCACTAACTAGCTATGTGACTTTCAGCAAGTCACAGATTGTAGATCTCAGTTTTTTCATCTGTAAAATCAATCTGTGGGAACGAAAGGATCTCATGATCTGGTTCAGAAGTCTGGGCTGCTTACCTTGATCTGCCTACGGATAAGGTCTCTAGTTATGTTGACTTTTGCCATCTTTTCTTAATGGGTTCAACAGAAGGAAGCTATAGGAGGATCTTCAGGACCCCTGAGCATTCCAGCCAAGCCCAGGTCCACAAAACACACATTTAATTACCTGGAGAAAAAAAAAATCATCAAACTTTAGAGGATGGATAATAAGGTGGCTCCGGAGACCTAATTCCACCCCTAAAACAGCCCACCCCTAAAACAGTGAACTGGCTATTGCCTGTCCTTTGTGGCATGGTGGGCTGGCCCTGCTCCATAGTGTTGAAAAACCTCTAATGGGTGAAGTGGGTGGGGAGAATAGTAGCACAGCCCCAGTAAGTGCTGGAACAAACACGGAACGAGTATGTTATGCTTCATCAGAAAATGGCAGGTTGAGTATAAGCATGAAGGATGATGGTAGCATATCCTTAAAGTTAGAACAAGGCACAAGCTAGAAAGACATCAAGTTTCACTTGCTCAGTATGCATCTGCGGCAGCTCGTCTGAACTTCTAGTTATGCTTCAAATCTCTGATCCTCAGCTTGGCTGTCTCTGAAACCAAATCAGTATCACAGACAGAACTCTCAAGCCTCTAATAGATTCACAGAATCAAACAGTATAAAGGAAATGTAATGGTGACCATGTCCAAGACCCACCCTAATGAAGAAATCCTTCTTTAACATCCTGGTGGGAAGCTTTTAGTCTCACTACTCCTTTTTTCTTTTTTGAGATAGGGCCTCACTGTCACTCAGGCTGGAGTGCAGTGGCACGATCAGGGCTCACTGTAGCCTCAATTTCCAAGGCTCAAGTGATCCTCCCATCTCAGCCTCCTGAGTAGCTGAAACCACAGATGCACACCACCCCTTCCAGCTAATTTTTTTTTTTTGTAGAGATGGGATCTTGTCATCTTGCCGAGGCTGGTATTGAACTCCTGAGCTCAAGAGATCTGCCCAGCTCAGCTTCCCAAAGTGCTGGGATTACAGGCTTGGGCCATTGAGTCTGGCCTCCTCTCACCACTTGTCAAAGCAACCTATTCCTGTGTTATACAACTCTGATGGTAGAAATAACAAGCAATCAGCTGGGCGTGATGGCCCATGCCTGTAAGCCCAGCACTTAGGGAGGCCGAGGCAAGAGGATCACCTGAGGTTAGGAGTTCAAGACCAGCTTGGCCAACATGGTGAAAGCTTGTCTCTATTAAAACTATAAAAAATGAGCCGGGCATGGTGACGCAAGCCTGTAATCTCAGCTACTCAGGAGGATGAGGAAGGAGAATTGCCTGAACCTTAGAGGTGGAGGTTGCAGTGAGCCAACATCACACCACTGCACTCCAGCGTGGGCCATGGAGCAAGACTCCATCTCAAAAAATAAATAAAAAAAAGAAAAAGAAAAAGTAGAAGAAACAACAAGCAATCCTATTTCTGAGGATTTGTCATAAGAAAAAGAAAAGTCAGGTGTGGTGGTGCAGTGGTGTGTGCCTGTAGTCCCAACTACTCAGGAGGCTGAGACAAGAGGATCCCTTGAGCCCAGGAGTTCAAGTCCAGCTTGGGCAACATAGTGAGACTGTCTCTAAAAAAGAAAAACAATTTTATCATAAGGAAACTCTAAATATGGCCGGGTGTGGTGGCTCAGGCCTATAATCTCAGCACTTTGGAAGGCCGAGGTGGGAGGATCACCCAAGGTCAGGAGATCGAGACTAGCCTGGTTAATATGATGAAACCCTGTCTCTACTAAAAATACAAAAATTAGCTGTGTGTGATGGTAGATGCCTGTAGTCCCAGCTACTCAGGAGGCTGAGGCAGGAGAATCGCTTGAACCCAGGAGGCAGAGGTTGTAGCAAGCCGAGATCATGCCACTGCACTCCAGCCTGGGTGACAGAGCAAGACTCTGCCTCAAAAAACAAACAAAAAAACAAAAAACAAAATTAGCTGGGCGTTGTGGCACAGGCTTGTAATCCCAGCTACTTGGGAGGCCGAGGCAAGAGAATTGCTTGAACCCAACAGTGAGCCGGACTGTGACACTGCACTCCAGCCTGGGCGACAAAAGTGAGACTCCATCTTATAAAAAAAAAGGAAAACTCAAAATATAAGAAATAAGATTCCATACCCAAGCATATTCATCATAGATTTTGTAACAGCAAAAAAATTAAAGCTAACCAAATTTCTAATAACAGAAGAATGACTAAATAATGTATAGTATAGCCATATGATATCATACAGGGATTAGAAATCAAACTATGAAGAACAAAATGTTTACGTCTTATCATACTGTTTATATAACATGCTGCTTTTTCCACAGTTATCACAGCTATGTTTATAAAAGGAAATATAGGCTGGGTATAGTGGCTCACACCTGTAATCCCAGCACTTTGGGAGGCTGAGGTGAGTAGATCACTTGAGCTCCTAAGTTCCAACCCAGCCTGGGCAACATGGCAAAACCTTTTCTCTATCAAAAATTAGCTGGGTTGTGGTGGCACATGCCTGTGATCCCAGATACTAAGGAGGCTGAGGTGGGAAGATCACTTGAGCCAGGAGTTTGAGGCTGCAGTGAGCTATGGATGGCTCTACTACACCCCAGCCTAGATGACAGAACAAGATCCTGTCTTTAAACAAATTAAAAATAGGTAAAATAATGAAAAGAAAATAATAGCTATCTCTGGGTAATAATAAAACTGACTTTTTCTACTTTTTGATATTTTAGAAATGATTCTATAACAGCACACTTTTATAATCAGATTTAAAAATATTAGACTTTCAAGGAAAGTTCTGCCTCCTGTCATTTTCACCTTTTAGTCCTTCCACCTCTGAAGCCACACAGAAGAAGTTTGGTCTTTTTGCCCAATGATGGCCCTTTGTCCTCAGAAGATGGTTCTCAGGGTCCACCAGTTCTCTCTGCCAGCCCTGCCAGCCATTAGGACCTCACAATGCCACCTTTCAATCTCTCACCAGCTGGCCTCCTGCAGATTCCTAGCACACCCTCCTGAAATCACATGTTTTTCACCTGATCTGTGAGCAGACTTCTTCCTTTCCTGTCACTTAGCCACAAAATAAAACTCTACACCTAAACATTATGTTATTGCAGATATTTTTTCCTTTGAGTGCTAGGCATGCAGTAGGATGGTAAAAAAAAAACTTGCTGCCAAATTAGACATTCTCATTCAGCCCAAGTTCTTTGGGACCAATGCCTCCATAATCAATTTTGGGATCACAAGCTCCTTTCTTTTTTTCTTCTTCTTTTTTTTTTTGAGACAGAGCCTTGCCCTGTCGTCCAGGCTGGAGTGCAATGGTTGCAATCTCGGCTCACTGCAACCTCTGCCTCCTGGGTTCAGTCAATTTTCCCACCTCAGCCTCGGGATTAGAGGTGCCTGCCACCACACCCAGCTAATTTTTATATTTTTAATAGAGACGGAGTTTCACCATGTTGGTCAGGCTGATCTTGAACTCCTGACCTTGTGATTCACCCGTTTAGGCCTACCAAAGTGCTGGATTACAGATATGAGCCACTGTGCCTGGCCTTTTTTTTTTTTTTTTGAGGCATAGTCTCATTTTGTTACTCAGGCTGGAGTGCAGTGGCGCTGGCTCACTGCAACCTCTACATCCTGGGTTCAAGTGATTCCCATGTCTCAGCCTCCCAAGTAGCTGGGACTACAGTCACCTGTCACCTGGTAGAGGTGGAGGTTTCACCATATTGACAAGGCTGGTCTCGAACTCCCTCAGGTGATCAGCCTGCCTCAGCCTCCCAAAGTGCTGGGATTACAGGTATGAGCCACTGTGCCCAGCCATTTTTTTTTTTAAATTGAGATGGGGCCTTGTTATGTTGCCCAGGCTGGTCTCAAACTCCTGGGCTCAAGTAATCCTCTCACCTCAGCCTCCCGAAGTGCTAGAATTACAGGCGTGAGCTACCATGCCTGGCAGGATCGTGAGCTCTTAAAAAGGCAAGAACTTGAAACCATTACAACTTGAAAGCATTCAGCATTGCCATCTTAGTGTCATTACTAGGGAGATATGGCAGTTGCTGGCATTTTTAAGGGTGAGCATCAAGACCACTAGGAATACCACCTGAGAATTATAGTTTCATGGTGATTTTTCGAGAGCTCTTTGGCCATCAAATTAAAAACATAAATTTGAACAAATTAGTGTAAGCTAAACACTAGCCTGAAATTGTGTCTATAGCTCTGCTTTGTGATATACTGATCAAAACCAAAACAACAACAACAATTTCCCCACAATCACCAAGCATATGAGGTGAGGATGCTTATATTGGAAATAACATCAAAGAAGTGACTATATCTGGTATTAAGAACAGTTTTGTGACCTTGCTTAAGTCTTTCAGTCTTTCCAAATAGGCACTCATTCCTGTGACTCACTGGCATAGGATGCACTGGAACAAACACTGATGGCATTATGTATGCTTCCCCCAAAAAAGGCCCATTCCTTGCCCACAATACCCTTTTTCCTTGAAAGACTGCCGTGGAGGTGAAATGAAAGAATGTAAGTCAAAAGGTTTTTCTTTTATTCTAAGAATACAGCTACTTGGCTGGGCACAGTGGCTCATGCCTGTAATCCCAGAACTTTGGGAGGCCAAGGCGGGTGGATCAGGAGGTCAGAAGTTCAAGACCAGCCTGGCCGAGATGGTGAAACACTGTTTCTACTAAAAATACAAAAATAGCCGGGCACAGTGGCAGGTGCATGTAATCCCAGCTACTTGGGAGGTGGAGGCAGAATTGCTTGAACCTGGGAGGCAGAGGTTGTGGTGAGCCGAGACCGCACCACAGCACTCCAGCCTGGGCAACAGAATGAGACTCCATCTCAAAAAAAAAAAAAAAAAAAAAAGAATATAAATGTTTTTATTTGCTAAGAAATATATGTTGCCAAATACTAAACACTTACTATGTGCCAGGCATTGTGCTAAGGGTTTTATAGTCATTCATTCAACAAATGAACATAAGGAGATTTTACTACATGCCAGGTGCTATTCCTGGCACAGAATGAAGGGCACAGTGAGCAAAACAGGCAATGTCCTTGCTCTCATGGTACTTACATTCTAGCAGGAGGGGACAGACAATAAACAATGAAATAAATAAAACTAAGAAAATATTCAGTAGTGGAAAGTGCTATGATGACAATAACACAAGTTGAAGTGACAGTGACTGGTGAGCTACTTTTAGACTTGAGGTCAAATAAACTGTAGTGGACATTTGTTGAATTTTCTGGCTTTTCACCATTTGAACCCTTCTTAGATTTTTGTGAATCCCTCTTCTAAGTCTAGTGGGAAGCAGAGCCCCTTACCACTATAAAGTGAGAAAGGAGGTGACTGAGAATTCTCTTTCTGAGGCTCCCTTGAAGCTACAGTGTGAATATATGGCCCAGGCTATGCCAACCAGACATAATACCCCTAAACCTTGAACTAGAATCTAGTGTTTCAGACTCAGAGGACAACAGAGTCCACCTGGGGACCACAGAGGTCATTAAGTCCAGTACAGATGATGATGTTAGCTGTGCAAGTAGTGGTGGCAACAATGTCTTCACCAGGCTGAGTCTATGAGTGATTTTACTTGTGGGTCCTGCCTGTTGCCCAGTTTCTCTTGTTCTAGCATTCTTCAAGCATGACTCTATGACCTTCCCTGATGTTTTACGAATTTCCTCAATATCCTTTCAATAATCAGCCAGAGTTGGTTTCTGTTGCATACAACTACAAATCCTGCCTGATATAGAGGGCCTCTCTGAGAAGAGGACATTTAAGCTACATGAATGACAAGAAGCAGCAAAGAATTGGGGGAAAACCACTTCCCGAGAGAGCGTACTAAGATCACAGAAGAGTGGTTCAAAAAGTTTTGGCCAGACACAGTGGTTCACACCTGTAATCTCAGCACTTTAGGAGGCCGAGATGGGCAGATCACCTGAAGTCAGAAGTTGAAGACCAGCCTGGCCAACATTAGCGAAACCCCATCTCTACTAAAAAAAAAAAAAAAAAAAAAATAGAAAAATTCGTCAGGTGTGGTGGTGCATGCCTGTAATCCCAGATACTCAGGAGGCTGAGGCAGGAGAATCGCTTGAACCTGGGAGCCAGAGGTTGCAGTGAGCTAAGATGGCACCACTGCACTCTAGCATGGGTGACAGAGCAAGACTCCACCTAAGGAAAAAAAAAAAGTTTTATGGGCTGCTCTGAAGGTAGTGAGTTATCTCAATTGATTATAGATCAAACTCTTTGTTCTGCTCTTTCCCCTCTTCTCATTACTGCACTTGAGTAGTCTTAAACAAAAAAAGCTTGTATGGTAGATGCTCTTACTATCAGAATTTTACATATAAGGAATCATATTCATAGGCATGCAACAATTTTCACAATGTTACACAGCTAAAACTGGAGTTGGAGCAGGAACTCAAACCCAGGGCTGTGAGATTCCAAAGTCCATTCTCTTGACAACTATGATATGTAATTTCCTAGAGTAGCGATCAATGAGTATCCACCAAAAGAGCCCACTAAATTGCCACCACTTATTCATTAATTTCCTTAAAATGTTAACTGGGGGCCAGGTGCGATGGCTCACACTTGTAATCCCAGCACTTTGGGAGGCCAAGGCGGGTGGATCATAAGGCCAAGACATCAAGAGCATCCTGGCCAACATGGTGAAACCCCATCTCTACTAAAAATACAAAAATTAGCTGGGCATGGTGGCACATTCCTGTAGTCCCAGCTACTTGGGAGGCTGAGGCAGAAGAATCACTTGAACCTGAAGGCGGGGCAGAGGTTGCAGTGAGCCAGGATCACGCCACTGCACTCTAGCCTGGTGACAGAGCAAGACTCCATCTCAAAATCAAAACAAAACAAACAAACAAAAATGTTAACTGGGTATTTACCTAGCACTAAGCACTGGGAGAGACAAGGAGGAATAATGAAATGAAATACATGGTACCCATACTACGAGAGCTCAGTATCAAAGGCAAGGTGCTTTTAGCTAAGACTGGTGTATGGCTTGGAAATATTAAAAGGAACAAGAGTGGGGGGAAAAAGAGCGACCAGAGAAGCAGGAAACCACAATTCAGATAAATGGTAAAATGGTAAAATGGAAATTGGGATCTGATTGGTAGACTGAAATTTTAAAAAAAACATAATGTCAAAATTTGCCCGGGTGTGGTGGCTCATGCCTATAATCCCAGCACTTTGGGAGGCGGAGGTGGGCAGATCACCTGAGATTGGGAGTTTGAGACCAGCCTGGCCAACATGCTATCTATCACTTCTTCTCAGGATGGGAGTAGAAACCATGTCTCTATTAAAAATACAAAAAAAATTAGCAAGGCGTGGTGGCACATGCCTGTAATCCCAGCTACCTGGGAGGCTGAGGCAGAAGAATCATTTTAACCCGGGAGGTAGAGATTGTGGTGAGCCAAGATTAAGCCACTGCATTCCATCCTGGGTGACAGACGAAACTCTGTCTCAAAAAAAAAAAAAGTCAAAATTTAATACAACTGATGCTTAATCAGCATTCTTTTTTTTTTTTTTTTTTTTTTTAAGACAGAGTCTCACTCTATCACCCTGTCTGGAATGCAGTGGCGTGAACCTCAGCTTACTGCAACCACCATGTTTTGGGTTCAAGCAGTTCTCGTGCCTCAATCTCCCAAGTAGCCGAGATTACAGGTGTGCATCACCATGTTCGGCTAATTTTCTTGTATTTTTTTGTAGAGAGAGGGTTTCACCATGTTTGGCCAGGCTGATGTTGAACTTCTGACCTCAACTAATCCACCTGCCTCTGCTTCCCAAAGTGCTTTGATTATAGGTGTGAACCAACACGCCTGGCCTAACTAGCATTCTGGTGACTATTTCTGCTCCTGTCCTAAGAAGAAATGATAGATAGCATATGGGCAAAAAGCTCATCTTGGAGCATGCTTGTCTTCTCTCCTCTCAAGAAAAGGGATTCAGTGCCTTTCTATAAACTTTTACAGACAAGCATAACTGGAATCACTTTATTTTTTAAAATCTTGTTTTTTCTTTTTAAAACTGGAAACACCTTTTTTTTTTTTTTTTTTGAGACAAAGTTTTGCTCTTATTGCCCAGGCTGAATGCAATGGCACAATCTCAGCTCACTGCAACCTCTGCCTCACGGGCTCAAGTGATTCTCCTGCCTCAGCCTCCCAAGCAGACGAAATTACAGGGATGCACCACCACACCCGGCTAATTTTGTATTTTTAGTAGAGATGGGGCTTCTCATTGTTGGTCAGGATGGTCTTGAACTCCTGACCTCAGGATCGGCCCACCTCAACCTCTCAAAGTGCTAGAATTACAGGTGTGAGCCACTGTGCCCAGTCTAAAACTGGAAACACTTCTAAGTAGAGATTATTTAAAAGGTTCATATCAGGAAGGAAATACCCTTAAATCTACCAAGGGGCATAACAAGTTTCATACTTCAGTGCAAAGTTTCTCAAACACAAATAATCAGATCAATAAATCAATAGTTATTCGAGGATGAAAAGATTTCATCATGATCAAATTTTAAAAGCATTATTTTATGGAGGGCTTTGAGCTCAGATATGAAATGATATATGAGAGATTTGGAATTGACACAACAAAGTTACATATATGATTAAACACTAGAAAAGACTACAACAAGGGGATTTCTGTCTTGTGCAGTATGCAAATTACATAATGTTTAGTTCTGCAAAGAGGCAAAAAGGCTGAAATTAGTGACTTTAAGAATTCATAAAATAGGCCAGGTGCAGTGGCTCATGCCTGTAATCCCAGCACTTTGGGAGGCTGAGGTGGATGGATCACTTGAGGTCGGGAGTTTGAGACCAGCCTGACCAACATGGAGAAATCCCGTCTCTACTGAAAATACAAAATTAGCCAGGCATGGTGGTGCATACCTGTAATTCCAGCTACTCGGAAGGCTGAGGCAGGAGAATCATTTGAACCTGGGAGGTGGAGGTTGCAGTGAGCCGAGATTACGTCATTGCACTCCAGCCTGGGCAACAAAAGCAAAACCTTGTCTCAAAAAAAAAAAAAAAAAAACCTCATAACATAAAATTTCTAATGCCTATTATGCCAGGCACTGTGATGAACTTTGAAAACATAGCAGATGGCTGGGTGTGGTAGCTCACACCTGTAATCCCAGAATTTTGGGAGGCAGAGGTAGGAAGATCACTTGAGGCCAGGAGTTGATCAGCCTGAACAACACAGCAAGATTTGTCTCTTAAAAAAAAAAAAAAAAGAGGGGGGCCAGGAACAGTGGCTCAAGCCTGTAATCCCAGCTCTTTGGGAGGCTGAGGAGGGTGGATCATAAGGTCAGGAGTTCAAGACCAGCCTGACCAACATGGTGAAACCACGTCTCTTTTAAAAATAAATAAAAAAAAAAGGCCAGGCACAGTGGCTCACACCTGTAATCCCAGCACTTTGGGAGGCCGAGGCAGGCGGATCATGAGGTCAAGAAACTGAGAACATCCTGGCCAACATGGTGAAACCCTGTCTCTACTTAAAAAAAAAAAATAGCTGGGTGTGGTGGCATGTGCCTTAGTCCCAGCTACTTGGGAGACTGAGGCAGGAGTACTGCTTGAACCCGGGAGGTGGAGGTTGCAGTGAGCCGAGCTCGCGCCACTGCACTCCAGCCTGGTGCCTGGTGACAGAGCAAAACTCTGTCTCAAAAAAAAAAAAAAAAAAAAAAAGACCAGGCGTGGTGGTTCACGCCTGCAATCCCAACACTTTGGGAGGCTGAGGCAGGTGGATCACAAGGTCAAGAGATTGAGGAGACCAGCCTGGCCAACATGGTGAAACCCTGTCTCTACTAAAAATACAAAAAAATTAGCTGGGCTTGGTGGTGCATGCCTGTAATCCCAGCTACTCAGGAGGCTGAGGCAGGAGAATCTCTTGAGCCCAGGAGGCAAAGGTTGCAGTGAGCAGAGAGTGCACCACTGCACTCCAGCCTGGGTGACAGAGTGAGACTCAGCGCCCCCTCCAAAAACAACAATAACAGTAAAAAACAAAGACAGGCAATACAGTTGTTCTTCATTGACTATAAGGCCATTGTAATCAGAGCACCCAAAAAGGGAAATGTAACCAAATGACCAAAAGAAATAGGTAGGACACTAAATTCAGAAAGAACAACATGAATTAATAAATTAAACCTTCTTTATACTCATTTGTTCCTACATCTTAGAAGCACAAAAAATGACATTGAGGGAAACAAACTAAACACATCATACAGAATAAGAAAGACAACTTGGAAAACCCTAATGGAAAAAGGGGACCACAGGGACCATAACAAACCACAAATAACTTTTTTTTTTTTTTTTTTTTTTGAGACGGAGTCTCACTCTGTCACCCAGACTGGAGTGCAGGGGTGCAACCTTGGCTCACTGCAACCTCCACCTCCTGGATTTAAGTGATTTTCATGCCTCTGCCTTCCAAGTAGCTGGGACTACAGGCATACACTACTGAGCCCAGCTAGTTTTTGTATTTTTTGTAGAGACAGAAGTTTACCATTTTGCCCAGGCTGGTTTTGAATGCCTGGCCTCAAATAATCTGACTGCCTCGGCTTCCCAAAGTGCTGAAATGTGCCTGGGCACAAGTAACCTTTAATGTGCATTCTTCTTCATTCTAAGGAGAGCACAGTTAACAATAAACCCTGATTTGCATACTTGAAGCTCTAATACATTAATGGCTAATTTGTCTGCAAAATATAAAAACTCAACAAAAACTTTCTCTAGCTAGAGGACAAAGGTTTTTCCATTTTATTTTTGTATTTTTTTTTTTTTTGAGACAAGATCTTGCTCGGTTGCCTAGGCTGGAGTGCGGTGGTGCAATCACTGCCTCACTGCACTCTAGCATAGACTTCCTTGGCTCAAGTAATCCTGCCACCTCACCTCCTGAGTAGCTGGGATCACATATGTGTTCTACCATGACCAGCTAATTTTTTAAAATTTTTTGTAGAGATGTGACCTCACTTTGCTGCCCAGGCTGGTATCCAACTCCTGGGCTCAAGCAATCCTCCCATCTCAGCCTCTCAAAGTGCTAGGATTTACAGGCATGAGCCACCACATCTGGTGGGCTTTAAAAAATTTTTTAATTTTTGAGACTGAGTCTTGCTCTGTCACTCAGGCTGGAGTACGGCAGAACGATTGGCTCATGCCTCAGCCTCCCTCTTAGATGGGATTATAGGTGCCTCCCCCACCATGCCTGGCTAATTTTTGTATTTTTAGTAGAGACAGGGTTTCACTATGTTGGCCAGGCTGACACATCTGGCAGGTTATTTTTTTTAATTTTTTTATTTTTTCCTTTTCCTACCCAAGGTCACTTTTGATACCAAAGGTTATTTTTTAAATAGAGACAGGGACTTAATCTATCACCCAGGCTGGAATATAGTGGTGCAACTACAGCATACTATAACTTTGAACTCCTGTGCTCACACAATCCTTCTTCCCACCTTAGACTCCCAAGTAGCTAGGACTACAGGCTTGCACCACCATTTCCAGCTAATTTTTTTTTTTCTCAATTCAGGGTCTTGCTATGTTGCCCAGGTTGGTCTCGACTGCCTAGCTAGCTTCAAGCAGTCCTCCTACCTTGGCTTCCCAAAGTGCTGGAATTACAGGCATGAGGCACTGTGCCCAGGCCCCAAGGTTTACTATACGTTAGGATATTGTGGATCAGCTCTAGTAGATACTCGATGAATTAAGGAGAAAGAAGGAAGCCAATTTCTGGGAGTTGGGATTATGAAAAATATAAAAATACCTAAGGTACTGAGGAAAACACAGACATAATGTTAAAAAGAAAATATGAGCTGCTATGCAGATGTTATACCTCCCAAAAGGTATTCTATTCCTGGAGCTCTAAAATGCCTAGCATATCACCATTTAACCCCATCATTTCCACAAACTTTTAACCTAGGCTACTGGAAAACTTTCTTCTACAAGCCTATCTCTATGATTTTAAAGGATGCTAACAAGAAAATAAAAGTCTGACTAGGCACGGTGGCTCACACCTATAATCCCAGCACTTTGGGAGGCTGAGGCAGGTGCATCATGAGGTCAGGAGTTCAAGACCAGCCTGGCCAACATGGCGAAACCACATCTCTACAAAACATACAAGAAAATTAGTCGAACGTGGTCATCAGATGAAACCCTGTCTCTACTAAAAAAATACAAAAAAATTAGCCAGGAGTGGTGGCACACACCAGTAACCCCAGCTACTTAGGAGGCTGAGGCAGGAGAATCACTTGAACCCAGGAGGCAGAGGTTGCAGTGAGCCAAGATCACACCACTGCACTCCAACCTGGGTGACAGAGTGAGACTCTGTCTCAAAAAAAGAGTTAACAGCTCAATTTGGAGGAATTAGTCTACTCATAATGCCAAGGTGACCAGTAATATAATAGCCTGAGGTTAACATGACTTAGAACAAAGTACATTTGTGAAGATTACATATCTAGAACCAAGAATTGAATGGTAATATCCAAATATGAAGAACCACCCCTTTCATGTGTGCTACAGTTCGTCTTTGGCTCTGGATAATGTAGCAGAAAGAGAAAAACATAGAATACATAGGCACCTGGGCCTGAATTGCAGCTTCCCCCTCAGTGTGCCAATTAGTAGGCAAGTTACTTAAATTTTCTGAGTTTCAATTTCCTCATTTGTTAAAATGGGGATGCTAACACCTACTTTAATGGGTTGTTGTGAATACATAAAATATGTATGAAAGTACACAACAGGGCCGGGTGTGATGGCTCACACCTGTAATCCCAGCAATTTGGGATGCTGAGATGGGCAAACCACCTGAGGTCAGGAATTTGAGACCAGCCTGGCCAACATGGTGAAACCCCGTCTCTACTAAAAATACAAAAATGAGCTGGGCGTGGTGGCACGTGCCTGTAATCCCAGCTACTTGGGAGGCTGAAGCAGGAGAATTGCTTAAACATGGGAAGTGGAGATAGCAGTGAGCTTAGTTGGCACTACTGCACTTCCAGCCTGGGGAATAGAGTGAGACTCTGTCTCCAAAAAATAAAAAGAAAAAAAGAAAGTATAAACAGTACCTAGATTGTAGTCGGTGCTCAATAAATTTTAGCCAAATTTGAATTCTACTAAAACCTGATAACCACTGTTACATTTGCTCAGTAGCATGGATCATAACATTTCCCCTCCAATTTCCTAGCAGAGATGAAGCTGACAAGGGAGATTTCACTGTAGGATGGAGGGGGCAGAATATAGGATGTCTTTATCACCTGTTAAGTTTGAAATGCAAGATCAGAAGGAAAACTGTGACTTGGTTAAAAGCGAATAAATGCCACACAAAATCTGTACAAGAATGTATTTACAGCAAGGCTAGGTGCACTGGCTCATCTGTAATCCCAGCACTTTGGAAGGCCGAGGAGAAGGATCACTTGAGGCCAGGAATTTAAGACCAGCCTGGGCAACACAGCAAAACCCCATCTCTAAAAAAATAAAATTAGCCAGGTGTGGTGGCAACCATCTATAGCCCTAGCTACTAAGGAGGCTGAGGCAAGAGGATTGCTTGAACTCAAGAGTTCGAGGTTACAGTGAGCTATGATCACACCACTCCAGCCTTAGTGAGAGTGAGATTCAGTCTCAAAAAAAAAAAAGTTTATAGCAGTATTAATCATAATAGCCAAAAGGTGAAAACATCCATCAACTGATAAATAAACAAAATGTGGTATGTCCATATAACGAAATGTTATTTGGCCATAAGAAGGAATGAAGTACTGATACATGCTACAACATAGATGAACTCTGAAAATATTATGCCAAGTGAAAGAAGCCTAAATATTGTATAATTCCATTTATGTAAAATAAAACAAAATAGAATAGAAATAGGAAGTAGATTAATGGTTGCTTAGGGCTGAAGGGAATGGGGGGATAGAGAAGTGACAGCTAAAGGAAGACCCCCCTTTTTTTGACAGAGTTTCACTCTGTTGTCCACGCTGGAGCACAGTAGTGTTATCTCAGCTCACTACAGCCTCTGCCTCTTAGGTTCAAGAGATTTTCGTGCCTCAGCCTCCAGAGTAGCTGGGATTACAGGCATGTGCCATCACGCTTGGCTAATTTTTCGTATTTTTAGTAGAGACGGGGTTTCACCATGTTGGCTTAGCTAGTCTTGAGCTACTGGCCTCAAGTGATCTGCCTGCCTCAGCTTCCCAAAGTGATGGGATTACAGGCGTTAGTCACTGAGCCCAGCCAAGATATGGCTTCTTTTCAAAAAATTTAAGGCTGGGCGTGGTGGCTCATGTCTATAATCCCAGCACTTTGGGAGACCAGTATAGGAAGATTGCTTAAGTCCAGGAGTTTGACACTGGCCCAGGAAACATGGCGAAACCCCGTCTTTACAAAAAGTATAAAAATTAGCTAGCATGGTGGAAGACCTATAGTCCCAGCTACTCGGGAAGCTGAGGTGGGAGGACTGCTTGAGCCCAGGAGGTTTTGGCAATAGTGAACCATGATCTCACCACTGCACTCCAGCCTGAGTGACAGGGCAAGACTCTGACTACAAAAAAAAAGTTTTAAGTGAAATTCACATAACATTAAATTAATCATTTTAAAGTGTATAATTAACAGACAACCTATAGAATGGGAGAAAATATTTGCAAACTATGCATCTGCCAAAGGTCTAATATCCAGCATCTATAAGGAACTTAAACAAATTTACACGCAAAAAAAAATCCCATTAAGTGGGCAAAAGGACATGAACACTTTTCAAAAGAAGACATACATGTGGCCAAGAAGCATATGAAAAAAAGCTCAGTATCACTGATCATTAGAGAAATACAAATCAAGCTGGGCGTGTGGGATCACGCCTGTAATCGCAGCACTTTGGGAGGCTGAGGCGGGCGGATCACCTGAGGTCGGGAGTTTGAGACCAGCCTGACCAACGTGGAGAAATCCTGTCTCTACTGAAAATACAAAATTAGCCAGGTGTGGTGGCGCACACCTATAATCTCAGCTACTAGGGAGGCTGAGGCAGGAGAATTGCTAGAACCTGGGAGGCAGAGGTTGCGGTGAGCCAAGATCATTACATTGCACTCCAGCCTGGGCAACAAGAGTGAAACTCCATCTCAGAAAACAAACAAACAAGAAATCCAAGTCATGGTACCAAAAAAAAAAAAAAAAAAAAAAAAAAGAGAGGCCGGGCAGGGTGGCTCACACCTATAATCCCAGCACTTTGGGAGGCCGAGGCGGGTGAATCACAAGGTCAAGAGATCGAGACCATCCTGGTCAACAAGGTGAAACCCCGTTCCTACTAAAAATACAAAAATTAGCTGGGCATGGTGGCGCATGCCTGTAGTCCCAGCTACTTGGGAGGCTGAGGCAGGAGAATTGCTTGAACCCAGGAGGCAGAGGTTGCGGTGAGCCGAGATTGCGCCATTGTACTCCAGCCTGGGTAACAAGAGCGAAACTCAGTCTCAAAAAAAAAAAGAGAGAGAGAGAGAGAGAGAGAAATGCAAGTCAAAACCACAAGGAGATATCCTCTCACACTAGTCAGGATGGCCATTATTAAAAAGTCAAAATAACAGACGCAGGCAAGGTTGCAGAGAAAAGGGAACACTATTACACTGTTAGTGGGAGTGTAAATTAGTTCAACCATTTCCATTAGTGGAAAGTAGTGTGAGGATTCCTCAAAAAGCTAAAAATAGAATTATCATTTGCCCCAGCAATCCTATTACTGGGTGTATACCCAAAGGAATATAAACTGTTTCACCATAAAGACACACGCACATGTGCAGTATGTTCATTGTGGCACTATTCACAATAGCCAAGACATGGAATCAACCTAAATGCTCATCAATGGCAGAATGGATAAAGAAAATGTGGTGCAGGTCACGCACAGTGGCTCACACCTGTAATCCCAGCACTTAGGGAGGCCAAGGCAGGCAGATCAGCTGAGGTCAGGTTCAAGACCAGCCTGGCCAACATGGTGAAACTCTGTCTCTACTAAAAATAAAAAATTAGCCAGGCATGGTAGCAGGCACCTGTAATCCCAGCTACTTGGAAGGCTGAGGCGGGAGAATCGCCTGAACCCGGGAGGCAGAGGTTGCAGTGAGCCAAGACTGCACCATTGCACTCCAATCTGGGCAACAAGAGCAAATTTCCATCTCAAAAAAAAAAGAAAAAGAAAATGTGGTACATATACATCATGGAATGACTATTTAGCCATAAGAAAGAATGAGATCCTGTCCTTTGCAGGAACAGGGATGGAGCTGGAGGTCATTATCCTTAGCAAACTAAAGCAGGAACAGAAAACCAAATATGGCATGTTCTCACTTGTAAGTGGAAGCTAAATGGTGAGACCTCACGGACACAAAGAAGGGAACAACAGACACTGCAACCTACTTGAGGGTGGAGGGTAGAGGGTGGGAAGAGGGAGAGGATCAGAAAAAACAACTATTGGGTACTAGGCTTAGTACCTGGGTAACGAAATAATCTGCAAAACAAACCACCATGACACGAGTTTACCTATATAAAAAACCTGCACAAGGCCAGGCACAGCGGCTCATGCCTGTATTCCCAGCATTTTGGGAGGCTGAGGCAGGAGGATCACTTGAGGTCAGGAGTTCAAGACCAGCCTGGGCAATATGATGAAACCCCATCTCTACTAAAAAAAGTACAAAAATTAGCTGGTGTGGTGGCAGGTGCCTGTAATCCCAGCTACTGAGAAGGCTAAGGCAGGAGAATCGCTTAAACTCAGGAGACGGAGGTTGCAGTGAGCTAAGATCGTGCCACTGCATTCCAGCCTGTGCAACAGAGGGAGACTCTGTCTCAAAAAATTAATTAATTAAATAATAATGCAGAAATAGGCTGGGCGTGGTGGCTTACGCCTGTAACCCCAGCACTCTGGGAGGCTGAGGCAGGAGGATTACCTGGACCCAGGAGTTTGAGGCTACAGTGAGCTATGTTTGTGGCACTAAACTCCAGGCTGGGTGACAGAGTGAAATTTTCTTTCAAAAAAAGAAAGAAAGAAAGAAAGTACATGTCCATACAAAAACCTGTACATGAAATACTCGTAGTGGCATTATTCATAATAGCCCAAATTAGAAACAACCCAAACGGCCATCAACTGATGAATGAATAAATACAACGTGGTAATATCCACTGTAATGGAATATGATTCAGTCATAAAAAGAAACGAAGTACTAATTCATACAACAACATGGAAGAAACTTCAAAACATTCTGCTAAGTAAAGGAAGCCAGTCACAAAAGACCACATATTATATGGTTCCATTTATGTGAAAAGTCAAGAATAGGAAAACCTACAGAGACAGAAAGTAGATTTGCTATTGCCTAGGGCTAAGGGAGAAAATGGGGTGTTGGGGAGGAATGTGAGCTAGAGGGTATGTGTTTCTTTTTAGGTGATGAAAATGTTTTGGAATTAGATAGTGGTGACAGTTGCACAACATTGTGACTGTATTAAAACTAATGAGGCCGGGTGCTGTGGCTCATGCCTGTAATCCTAGCACTTTGGGAGGCTGAGGTGGGTGGATCACCTGAGGTCAGGAGTTCATGACCAGCCTGGCCATCATGGTGAAACCCCATTCTTAAAAAAAAAAAAAAAAAAAAAAAAGAAAAACTAATGAATTCTGTAATTTAAAAGAGTAGATTTTACGGTACATGAATTATATCTCAATAAAGAAGAAAGAAATACCTAAAAACCCTTTGTTTTCTCTACCTCAAAATCACAGATTATGAAAAGAAAATTTTGTTCTTAGCCTTTCCTTCATCTATCTCCTACCTTGAGCTGTGGTTATTTATGTGGCTTCTCTTTCTTAGACGATTAAAAGCATGCTGAGGGCCTGCTCTTCATCCAATTTATCCACTGATCCCCCGGTCTTCCAGGAGTAATATAAGCTCAACAGGCACCAATAAATATTTGCTGAATGAATAATGGCATGATACCTTGCATACATACAATGTTTTATACCTATCAAACTACTTTTGTTCAAGCTTTTAATTTGAACTTTGCAACAATCCTTTGAGGAAGCTAGAAAGCTAATAAAACGTTGCTATGAATAATGCTACTATGAATGCTCATATACAAAAATAGTCCCCATTTAACAAGGGAGAACTGAAGCACAACACTACATGATACTGAGGAAGAAGCACTGGACTGGGATATCTAGGGTCTTGTGCTCCATGCCAGCCTCTGCCTTTAACTGGCTGCATAACCCTGAGTGAGGCATTTTGCTCTCTCAGTCTATTCTGCCATTTGTAAATGAGAGGACTCTAAGATAAACTACAAAACCCCTTCCAATGACACTACCCTGCAATTTTTTTTTGAGATGGAGTCTCGCTCTATCACCCACGTTGGAGTGCAGTGGTGCAGTCTCAGCTCACTGCAACCTCCGCCTCCTGGGTTCAAGCAATTCTCTGCCTTAGTCTCCTGAGTAGCTGGGATTACAGGTGCCTGCCACCACACCTGGCTAAGTTTTGAATTTTTAGTAGAGATGGGGTTTCACCATCTTGGCCAGGCTGGTCTTGAACTCCTGACCACATGATCCACCCACCTCAGCCTCCCAAAGTGCTGGGATTACAGGTGTGAGCCACCGCACTCAGCCTATACTGCGATTTTAACACTACCAGTTAACAGCAGACCAGAGATGGAACCTAAAACATCTGTATTCTCTTTCCTTTAGACATACTACCTCTCATAGCAGGGAAATGCTCCCAACCAGGGTGACAACTGAACCCCTTTCAACATTCTGAATTATGCAAAGATGCATGCAAGTTTCCTTTTCACTCTATTTATAGTGGTTCTACTGGAGCAATCCTACAAAAAAAGATGAAAGATGCAATGAAGTGAGAACTGAACTTGACTCTCAATGCATAAAGGTCATTGGAAATAGCATAAGGCTAGATATGGTAGCTCATGCCTGTAATCTCAGTGCTTTGGAAGGTTGAGGCAGGAGGACCACCTGAAGGCCAGGAGCTCGAGAGCAGTCTGGGCAACAGAGTAAGATCCTATCTTTACAAAAAAAATTTTTTTTTAAATTAGCCAGGCATGGTGGCATACTCCTATAGTCCTAACTACTAGGAAGTCTGAGGAAGAAGGGAGGAGGGAAGGGGGAGGACTACTTGAGCCCAGGAGTTTGAGGTTATATTGAGCTATGATTGTGCCTCTGCACTCCAGCCTGTGTGACAAAGTGAGGCGCTGTCTCAAAAACAAAACAAAATAAAACAAAGAAAGATAGAGATAGCATAATAAAATGAAGAGTATAGCTGTGGACATACAGATCTTAGGTTCAAATCCCAGCTCTGCCACCTATTTTCTGTCTGACTTGACATTTCTTTTTAAATTTCTTTCCCTTTCTATATCTCTTACATCTCTTCATCTTTTTTATTTATTTATTTGTTTTGAGACAGAGTCTGGCTCTATCACCAGGCTGGAGTGTGGTGATATAATCTCAGCTCACTGCAACCTTGGCCTCCCAGGCCCAAGAGATCCTCCTATTTCAGCCTCCCAAGTAGCTGGGACCATGGCATGAGCCACCACACCTGGCTAATTTTTGCATTTATTTTTTTATAGAGATGAGGTTTCGCCATGTTGCCCTGGCTGGTCTCAAACTCCTGGGCTCAAGCAATCTGTCCACCTCAGCCACCCAAAGTGCTGGAACTATAGGCATGAGCCACTGTGCCAGACCCTGACTGACATTTCTAAACCTGTTTCCTAATCTTCTGCAGGGTGAGGAAGAACAGAAACACTTGCATGTAAAATGCCTGACACTAATCCTGTTAAATAGTATTTACTGAACAATCTAACATTTTGCAAGTGTCATCTCATAGACTCCTCATAATAATCCTATGAGACAGGTGCTATTGTTATCCTTATCTTACAGATGCAGGATCTGAGGTACAGAAAAGTGAATTTGTCAGTTATACAGTTCTTGGAGAGTCAACCTATACAGTCTGACTCTAAGGGCCAAACCATTGGCCACTAAAAAATCATTAACAAGCTAGGCATGGTAGCTCACATCTATAATCCCAGCACTTTGGGAGGCCAAGGTGAACAGATCACTTGAGGTCAGGAGTTTGAAACCAGCCTGGCCAGCATGGCAAAAACCCTGTCTTTACTAAAAATACAAAAATTAGCTGGGAATGGTGGCAGGCAGGCACCTGTAATCCCAGCAACTCAGGAGGCTGAGGCAGGAGAATCACTTGAACCTGGCTCACACCTGTAATATCAATATTGATACAATTTCAGGAAGCTGCTGAAACTTTTTCCCTTACCATTCCTTATGGTTAACTTGCCTTGATTCTGCTGATCTCAAACACAAATTTAAAGAGTCCATTTCAGGGTCATGGACTAAGTTGGCACAAGGACAGTTTCTGGGAAAGGTTTGGCTGGTAGACAGGCTCATCACCAAAGCACCTCTGGGAAACTTCTTAGCCATGTTTAAGGCTCCTGGCTTAAATAATCCCATGTAGGACTGCCTGAAGTTTTCTCTGTAGAAGAGAGATGCTTCTAAGCAATGCTTCATTTTCTGGGAAGCTTTAGATAACAACTCACCTTGATGTCTCCTCCCCTGCTCAATGGGCTCTATATTGCTGACTGAGCTTTTAAGACAAGGTAGGTTGGGTACGGTGGCTCACACCTGTAATCCCAGCACTTTGGGAGGCTGAAGTGTGTGGATCACCTGAGGTCAGGAGTTCAAGACCAGCCTGGCCAACAAGGTGAAACCCCGTATCTACTAAATACAAAAAATTAGCTGGGCATGGTGGTGCATGCCTGTAATCCCAGCTACTTGGGAGGCTGAGGCAGGAGAATTACTTGAATCCAGGAGCCAGAGGTTGCAGTAAGCCAAGATTGCACCACTGCACTCCTGCCTGGTCAACAAGGTTGAAACTCTATCTCAAAGAAAAAAAAAAAAAAGAGAGACACATGGTTTCTAGTTCTGCTGCCCAGGCTGGAATGGAATGTAGCACTATCACAGTTTACTGTAACACCGAACTCCTAGGCTTAAGGGATCTTTCTGCCTCAGTCACTAGAGTAGCTAGAATTACAGGTGCAAATCACCATGCCTGGCTAATTTTAATTTTTTGTAGAGATGGGGTCTCATCATTTTGCCCAGACTATTCTCGAAGTCCAGGCCTCAAACAATCCTTTCACCTCACTCTCCCAAAGTGCTGGGGTTATAAGTGTGAGCCATCTGGCCAGGCACAGTGGCTCATGCCTGTAATCCCAGCACTTTGGGAGGCCAAGGCAGGAGAATCACTTGAGGACAAGAGTTTGAGACCAGCCTGGCCAACATGGTAAAACCCCACCTCTACTAAAAATAGAAAAATCAGCCAGGCACAGTGGCATGCACCTATAATCCTAGCTACTCGGGAGGCTGAGGCAAGAGAATCACTTGAACCCAGGAGGCCAAGGTTGCAGTGAGTGGAGATCCCACCACTGCACTCCATTGTGGGTGACAAAAACAAACAAACAAACAAAAACAAAAACAAAAAAAAACAAAAAACAAGTGTGAGTCATCACACCCAGCCACTTGTTTGAGCTTTGTGAAAAATTTTTCTGGATGTTTTTAGAACTTTGTTTTCCAGTGATCACAGCGAATTTTCCTGTCTACTCTTAGGCCCCATAATTACCTTAAGATAGTGGAAGGAAACAGAGAAAAGGGAGCATATTTTGTTAATGCTATACTCTCACTACTTAAAAGCATCTGCAGTCTTGGATTTTGCTTTAACTTGCATCCTGACAAATCCTGCCACAGTTCAAAATACCTCTTGCAGAGAAGGCTCTAAAGTTTCATCCTCTAACTCTACTACTAGCTGAAAGGTCAAGGAAAACTCCACCAGTCAATTTGGAAATGTTTCCTTTCTAACTCAGTGACAGTTGTGTTACATCCAGATGTGTGACTCAAAAGGGAGCCAGGTAGGTCATCATTACCCAAACACTAGCTCCCATCCTCAGAAAGTCTCCCAAAGAAGTTCAAGGATAAACAGTTTTATAAAATCTGGGGGTTAGGAATAAGGACAAAATTTTACAAAAGTCCTGATCCTAACATTGCCCTCAACAGCCTCTAGATAGCTCCCTGGGAAAGGTCTGATCCTGTTCTCCACCCCACCCCCAAGAAAACGGGGTTAATACCTCCCCAGATGGCTACAGGGAGGATTAAGGGTCATTATTCTTGGCATTGAGCTTTTTCACAGCTCTAGCAGTTGTGACCTTGCATCCTAAAAGAAGATAATAAATAAAAAACGCCAACGGTGACCCTCAAATCTGGCTCTGCAGTAGTAGCTGAGAATTTTCTTTGCATAGGGCCTCTGACACTTCCCCCTATGCTCTGGGTTTTTGGCTGCATCCTCCCCTTATTCAGGCTTAAAGTTTTTTTTTTGTTTGTTTGTTTTGTGATGGAGTCTCGCTCTGTCACCCAGACTGGAGTGCAGTGGCATGATCTTGGCTCACTGCAACTTCTGCCTCCCAGGTTCAAGCGATTCTCCTGCTTCAGCCTCCTGAGTAACTGGGACTACAGGTGCCCACCACCATGCCCAGCTACTTTTTGTATTTTTAAAATAGTAGAGATGGGGTTTCACCATATTGGCCAGGCTGGTCTCGAACTCCTGACCTTGTGATCCACCCACCTCGGCCTTCCAAAGTGCTGGGATTACAGGCATGAGCCACCTGAGCCCAGCCTAGGCTTAAAGTTTTTAAGGTATTAGTCACTAACACCACAAAGCCCTTCAAGGAGTCAGCACTATTACTAATAGCACAAATAATGGGCCCCAGAACTCTCAGGGTTGCACTTAGGCCTGAGTTTACCCAGAAGAAGCCAACTAAGTGGTACCCCTTTACACCCAAGTCCTGGCTCTTGAGGGCAATCAATGAGGTCTAGTAAAAAGGATGTATTTCATTATTTAGTTCTCATGAACCCACTGTAACATAGGTGAAACTATAGCTTTGAGAGGATAAATGATTTACCCTAGGTCACAGAGCTAAGAAGGAGCAGGCATGGGTTCAAATATCAGCCCTATCACTACTAGTTGTGTAACCTCCAGCTTATTCCTTAACTTTCTAGAGTCTCAGTTTCTCATTTGTAGAGTAGAGCCACCGTGCCCAGCCATGTCAGTTTTTACAGATCAGACAGACAGGGAGGCTGGACATGGTGGCTCACACCTGTAATCTCAGAACTTTGGGAGGCCAAGGTGGGCAGATTGCTTGATCCCAGGAGTTTGAGAGCAGCCTGAGCAACACAGTGAAACCCCGTCTCTACAAAAAAATTTAAAAATTAGTGGCCGGGTGCAGTGGCTCACGCCTGTAATCCAAGCACTTTGGAGGCCAAGGCGGGTAGATCACCTGAAGTCGGGAGTTCAAGACCAGCCTGACCAACATGGTGAAACCCTGTCTTTAAATAAAAAAAAAATAGCAAGGTGTGATGGCATGCACCTGTATTCCCATCTACTCGGGACATTGAGGCAGGAGGGTCACTTGAGCCCAGGAGGCAGTGGTTGCAGTGAGTCAGGACTGCACTACTGAACTCCAGCCTGGCCAACAGAGTGAGACCCTGTCTCAAAAAAAAAAAAAAAAAAAAAAAAGCCGGGAGTAGTGGCTCATACCTATAATCCTAGTACTTTGGGAGGATAAGGCAGGTGGACCTCAGGAGTTCCAGACCAGCCTGGGAAATATGGCAAAACACTGTCTCTACTAAAAACACAAAAAATTAGCCAGGGCTGGGCTCAGTGATTCACATCTATAATCTCAGCACTCTGGGAGGTGGAGGCAGGTGGATTATCTGAGGTTAGGAGTTCAAGACCAGTCTGGCCAAGATGGTGAAACCTTGTCTCTACAAAACTACAAAAATTAGCTAGGCGTGGTGGTACATGCCTGTAATTCCAGCTACTCAGGAGGCTGAAGCATGAGAATCATTTGAACCCAAGAGGCAGAGATTGCAGTGAGCTGAGATCAGGCCACTGTACCACAGCCTGGGTGACGAAGTGAAACTCTGTCTCAAAAAAAAAAAAAAAAGGGTGGGTGTGGTGGCTCATGCCTGTAATCCCAGTACTTTGGGAGACCAAGGCAGGCAGATCATGAGGTCAAGAGTTTGAGACCAGCCTGGCCAATATGGTGAAACCACATCTCTACTAAATATACAAAAATTAGCCAGGCATGGTAGCGCATGCCTGTAGTCCCAGTTACTCAGGAGGCTGAGGCAGAAGAATTGCTTGAACCCAGGAGGCAGAGGTTGCAGTGAGCCGAGATCACGCCACTGCACTTCAGCCTGGGCAATAGAGTGAGACTCTGTCTCAATAAAATAAAAATTTTAAAAAATGTTTTAAAAGATGTGGCAAGCCCTCTGCTTGAATATCTGCAACAATGGGTAACTGACTCCCTCACAAGGCAGCCAATTTTCTTTTTAGAAAGCTACATTTTTTCCTATCAAACCAAAGTCTACTGTTTTGGAATTTATGCCATTTAATCCTGTGACTCCTTCTAGAATCACAGAGAACATCCAGTTTCCTTTCCCCGTGACAATTCTTCAAGTATTTGAATGAGGTATCATTTTCCCCCAGGCTCTTACCCTTGGTCCTTTCAGTTCTTCCTCAGTGTCACAGTCCCCAAGGCAATTCAGTATCATAGAGCAGATAGACTTGGGTTTGAATTCCAATCCTTCCTCTTACTAGCTGTGTGACCTTAGGCAAATTACTTAATCTCTCTGAATCTGTTTCTTCACAGGGAAAATGATTCTCACCTCACAGGACAGGCATGAAGTTTACCCTGGATAAAGTAAAAATACTAACTAGCACTGAGCCCAAGATACACCAGGCCCCGAATAAAATGTCAGTCACTTTTTAGGACATATCCCAACTGGCAAATAACTCTCAAATTAAACATAACACCAAGGAACTGGTTTCTGATGGCAACAGCCAGAACTTTGGCTTCTGAAGAGATGATAGCTAAGACAGCACAACCGAAGGGTTTTGTGGGTCCAGGAATCTGCAATGGCAGCCTAAAGATGCAGTGGAGCATCTGGAAAGGTGAGGAAGAAAGAAGAAAGGAAACAGGACAGACAATTAAACCAGTGACCCAAAGAAAAGACAAGTATCACCAGGTTACATGTTCTGTTTGACTTCCCCTCTAAGACTCAGAACTACACATGTGAGCCACATTCCTTAATTTAAAAGGAGAAATGAGAGCTAGTCATGGTGGCTGTGTCTGTAGTCCCACTACTAGGGAGGCAGAGACATGAGAATCCCTTGAGCTCAGGAGTTCAAGACCAGCCTGGGCAACAGAGTGAGACACCATCTCAAAAAATAAAAGGAGAGAAAAGAAAATAATTAAAGAATGAGTTATAGTCGAGATCTTCCTTAGCAATTGGCCCCTCAAGATCCACAAATGTCTGGCAGTGAACTTCAAGATTTTCAGTTGTGTTTCCAGATCCTAAAGTCCAGGTGTGCAAAAAATACCCTACATAAGATGCCCAATGAGTCAATACTGAACTCCTCCCAGCTAGAAAAACTGCCAATTGTATGAAACTGGTAAATAGCCATTAACATAATAATAATAATCATCATCATCATACTCTTTACATGTGTTCTCCCTTTCCCTCGTGCCAGGCAGGGAAGGTGTCCCGGGCAGAAATATGGACTGCTGCTCAATTATTCTGCAGAGTTGATCTAAAAGCACTGTTTCGTCAAATCAAGGTAAGACTTAAACATAAGTGCTCTTACATAGGTCAAAAAAGGAAAGGAGAGCAGGACTCCAGACTTAAAGCAGCAGGATCACAAACTGTGACAGAAAAGGTCGTTTCTTACCTGCCAATGAAATACAACAACCTGCAATGAAGAAATCTCAGTAAGTCTCAGACTTGGCCCAAAGGAGCCCCAATAGTCACTCCCTGGTCTGTTACGGTTGTTACACTCAACAGCAAAAATTCAATTCAATCCCGCTAAAGATATAAGAATCACATGGAAGAATAAGCCAGAACTCAAGACAGAAATAGCATTAAGTAGTTCCTTCAGTACAGTGAGCAGAGGCTGGCCACTCACCGACTCTAAAAGACACAAAAAAGCTTAGTACAGACCACTGGGCATACCAGTGTACTAGGTGGAGATTTCATATTCTTTGAGTCAGAAGCTGCCCTCAAAATAGTTTTCTTCTCAAAACGGTCAGGCTTTGTTAAAAAGAGAAGATTTCACTGCCACTTTACCTAGATCATTACCCCATCCTTGGAAAGAATGAAGAAGCATCAACCACCCTACCAGGCTCCTAAAGTCACCAACTTGAGAGAAAAACTATAATGCTGTTCTACCACTACTTCAGGAGGTTAAAGTCACAGAAGAAAAGAACTTTGGGGGAAACAGTCAAATTCGGCTGTTAGATATTAGTCATAGGCCCCTGTACTCTTCTCTAGAAACCATGGGAGTACACACGCAGAGGAGAGAGAGCACAAGGCACCAAGTAAAGTCAACCAGGCTGGCAAGGGGGTGTCTCACTGCGGCTTTCAGTCCAAGAATTGGATCCTGCTGGTTCGCAGTCTCTTGTATCTCCTCACTTCCTATTTACCCTTTGAAGTGGGTACTGAATAGCCCATTCCCAAGCAGAGGCCCTTTGTATACGGAGTGCTACAATCGCCTTGTGGAAACACCTTGGCAGAGTTCAGTTTGATGCCAGGATGGGCCACTGAAGGCATCTGCGGTGGACACACACACACACACACACAGAGAGGGAGAGGGGGGCAGAGAGAGAGAGAGAGAGAGAGAGAGAGAGAGAGAGAGAGAGAGGAGAGAGGGAGGGACGGAGGGAGGGAGGGAGGGAGAGAGAGAGAGAAAGAGAAGAGAAGAGAAGAGAGGGAGGGAGGGAGAGAGAGAGAGAGAAACTAAGAGAGCAGGTCGGCCGGCGCTGCCCTCCCGGCACTTACACCTGCCCCTTCTTCCTGACTCCGGCGCCAGATCAGATGTCAAACAAAAACTCCGCAAAAAAGTCCCATGATGGAACGACTTCCACCTCTCCCTCGCCAGAGAACTCCCACAGTCTCCACCTGCGTCCCGACCAGCCCTCCGCCCCCACCCCGCCCCTGGCCCACTCTGCCCTCCGCCCCGGCGAGGCCTGGTCCCTCTCGGGATACCCGGGGCCCCAAGGCGGGCAGGCGCAGGCCCCCAGGCCGGTAGGGCTGGAGCCGGCCCAGAGAGAGCGGCCAGTGCGCCGGGGCTGCGGGAGCCGGTCCCCGCCTCGGCGCCAGCGGAGAGCAGGGGGCGGCGGCGGCGGCGGTGGCGACCCGTACCTGTCAGGTCTCTTCCCCCGACCAGCGGCGGCGCAACTTCAGGAGCCCATGTCCGTCCGGGGGGCGGCCCCTCTCCCGGGAGGGGGGACGCGGATCCCGGGGAGGGGGCTGGAGGGCCCGAGCAGCTCTAGCCCCTTCCCATGCTCCCCGCCCGGCGCCTGGCCGGGGCCAGACAGCGCCTCCGCCCGCCCCTGCGCACCGCCTCACACCCGCGCTCACACGCACTCACACTCCCTCGCGCGCTCTCACACACGCACTCCCCTCCCTCCTCCTCCTCCTCTGTTTATCTCCTCCAGCTGTCTGGGGACCCAGGAGAAGCCCAGCAACGCGCCTGCGCCACGCAGTCTCCGCCTCCGCCCCGCGCCTCACAGCCGGCGGCTACGCTACGGAGACGGCGCCCGGCAGCTTCCAGAATGGCTAGCCTGGCCCCCCCACTAACCCGGCCCCCCCGACCCGCACCCGGTCAACGTCTGCTGCCGGCGGCGCCCACTAACCTGCTAGCGGGGAGCCCCTCACCGCCGTGGCCAATGGGCTTCGCGGCTCGCGGGACCGACAGCCAGTGGGCGGGCGGGAAAGCTGGGCTAAGCCCCGGGGCACCCTGGGAATCGTAGTTTTTCGCCGTCGAGGAGTTCCTGCTGAGCGGGCTCATCCTACCCGGTTGCCATTAGTTACCCGGACGCACCTCCCACCCCACAACCGGGTGAAACACTCCTCACACCGCTTCTGGGACACCCACTCACATGCTCGCCCACTGGTCCCCAGGCCCCCGCACAGCCCCTTAAGAGCTCCTTAAGACTTCCTCTGAGCCCCCGAATCGTGGGACCTCTCAGGCTAGGGCCCCGGGGTTCTCCAGAATCGAGCCTCAGCCCACTGCTTCCTGCTCTGGGGGCGCTGCTGAAGTCGCAGAGTCCTCACTCGCGTCTCCTGGGCCTTAAGAAAGAGGATGAAAGAGAATCGGTCCTACGCTGAATAGCCTGGCAGCCACACACTCTCTGGGTGCCCCCGGGGTGGAGGGAAAGACTAGGTCCATCTGACGCTGTCGGAGACACTGCTGCTCCCACCTCTGAGGAAGAAACGCAGTTCCAGCTTTGTGGAGTCCTAGGTATGATAGAGGAGACACCCTCCTCTTTATTAAGGAAGTACCCAAGGTGACCAGGGTAGCACTAAGCCTATCTTCTTAAGGCAGAGACCAGGCCCCACCCATGAAACCTCAAGTCAGAAAGGGAAGACACGTGTCATCACCTTCTGACAAGGGAAGCTTGTCACTCACTCACAGGGTGCCATTTGTCAGATAATAACAACAATTCACTTTTATTCTCGCTGGATTGGGCACAGTCCTCTAGTTAGGTACTATTGCTGTCTGTGTTTTGCGGAAAAGGAAAGAAGCTAAAACAGAAAGCTTAAAAGCAACTTGCCTCCGGGGTCCTGATAAGGAGACAAATTGGGAATCAGACCCAGATCTGCCTGACTTCAGAGTCTGAGCCTTTGAACACTGCCTGTCTTTCCTGTGAAAACCAGACAGCACCTGCTCTCAGTAAGGACTGAATATATGTATTTGGCATTTATAGTGTTTATTACTCCATGTGTTTCTTGTTTTTTTCCAATTCTGCTCATATCATGAGTATGAATTTGTCTGTGAATACCTGAATACTCCCAGAAACCAAGGTAGTATTCTAGTTGCTGGTGATTTCTCCCTAAGGGAGATTTCTCCCCATTTAGAGGAGTAAATCTAAACTGTGATTTATCTCTCATTTAGAGGAGTAAGAACTGAAAAAAAAGTAAAAAGAAAAAAATAAGAAAAAAAAGTAAGAAGAAGAACCTACCCTTGTGAAATCAGCTCACAAAAAGCTTTTATGCCTTTCTCCTAAAAATGTTGTGGGCCATTCCTCCTAACCTCTCCCCCACAGCTGTTCCACTGAATATAAAAAAATCATAGACCTTGGGACTAGAAAAAAGCTTTTAGATCATCTATCTGTAGCTCTCTGGGTTCAGGCTGCAACCTTGGTTAGGGTCATTGGGTTAATTAAATAATAGCTAATGTTTATTGAATACTTACCATGAGAGATAAATACTTACTAGTGGATTTAGAAACACTCCCAGCCATGCATGGTGGCTCACACCTGTAATCCCAGCACTTTGGGAGGCCAAGGTGGGCAGATCACGAGGTCAGGAGTTCAAGAGCAGCCTGACCAACATGGTGAAACCCCATCTCCACTAAAAACACAAAAAGTAGCCGGGTGTGGTGGTGTATGTCTATAATCCCAGCTACTCAGGAGGCTGAGGCAGGAGAATCGCTTGAACCCAGGAGGCAGAGGCTGTAGTGAGCCTGAGATTTCGCCACTGCACTCCAGCCTGGGCAACAGAATGAGACTCTGTCTCAAAAAAAAAAAAAAAAAAAAATGAAGGAAGGAAGGAAGGAAGAAGGAAAGGGAAAGGAGGGGAAGGAAGACTCCCACAATCACAAAGCAAGGAAGTGGTACAGTTGGGATTAAAGCCTAGACTATTCAAATCCAGAACCCCCATTTCAAAATTATTTTAGCATCCTGTTTTAGTTGTGGCAGAGAAACCCCATTTTAGACCCTTGTTTAATGCTAATAAGGTCACAGATGATCTTAGATATACCGACAGAGAAGAGTGGGTGATGTTTCTGTGACTCCTAGCACAGTCTATGGCACATAGCAGAAACTCAGTAAATAATTGTTGTTAGAATGAACTTTTGTTGGTAGAGAGTGATGACAGGAAGAAGACTTTTTTTTGAGACGGAGTCTCACTCTGTTGCCCAGGCTGGAGTACAGTGGCGTGATCTCGCCTCACTGAAACCTCTGCCTGCTGGGTTCAAGTGATTCTCCTGCCTCAGCCTCCCAAGTAGCTGGTACTACAGGCACAGGCCACGACACCCACCTAATTTTTGTATTTTTAGTAAAGATGGGGTTTCGCCATATTGGGGTCAGGCTGGTCTTGAACTCCTGACCTCAGGTGATCTACTTGCCTCGGCCTCCCAAAGTGCTGGGATTACAGGCATGAGCCACCTCGCTCGTAAGGAAGAAGACTATTAACAACTGCAGCTACTGTTTATTATTTTCTACTAGGTACTCACTTGTACTCTTACACTTGCTTGAGTTTCTCTCCTCTCTTCCTCCCTCTCCGTATAAGCAGAGACTTATACATAAATCTATACATACATTTGTGTACACATACACATATACACTCACACACACTAACTCATTTGATTCTCCCAACCACATTATGAGTTAGGTATGATTCTTACTCCCATTTTACATAAAAGAAACAAAGATTTGGCCAGGCATGGTGGCTCACACCTGTAATCCTAACATTTTGGTTCCAAACCAGCCTGGGCAATATGGCAAAACCCTGTCTCTACAAAAAATACAAAAATTGGCCAGGCACAGTGGCTTACACCTGTAATCCCAGCACTTTGGGAGGCCAAGGCGGGTGGATCACAAGGTCAGGAGTTTGAGGCCAGCTTAGCCAACAGAGAAAACCCCATCTCTACTAAAAATACAAAAATTAGCCAGGCGTGGTGGTACATGCCTGTAGCCCCAGGTACTTGGGAAGCTGAGGCAGAAGAATTGCTTAAACCCGGGAGGTGGAGGTTGTGGTAAGCCAAGATTGCACCACTGTACTCCAGCCTGGGCAACAGAGCAAGACTCCGTCTCAAAAAAAAAAAAAATTAGGGCAGACATGGTAGCTGGGCTGGGTGTGCCTCATGCCTGTAATCCTATCACTTTGGGAGGCCAAGGTGGCAGGATTACTTAAGGTCAGGAGTTTCAGACCAGCCTGGCCAACATGGCCAAATCCTGTCTCTACTAAAAATAAAAAAATTAAAAAATTAGCTGGGTGCGGTGGTGGGTGCCTGTAGTCCTAGCTGCTTGAGAAACTGAGCCAGGAGGATCACTTAAGCCTGGGAGGCAGACGTTGCAGTGAGCCAAGATGGCACCATTGCACTCCAGCCTGGGCCACAGAGTGAGACCCTGTCAGAAAAGAAAAAAAAAAAGAGAAGGAGAGGAAAGAAGAACAAGATGGTTAAGTTCAAAATCAGATACACACTTCCCAACCACAGGTGTTTTCAGATTATGAGATAATTTTCTAACCAAAGAGCTGGACTACTCTGAGAGATTGTAAGTTCTTTGTTTCCAGTAGTATTCCAGTATAAGCTATATACTCATGTGTCCAAGATACTCTAGAAGCAATTATTGTATTAGGTAGATATTTAATTAAATGACCACTTCCAATATTTTTTTATTTGGCTTTTGGAAACAGACAAGGATTATTCAAATAAACCTGTGGCAGTGAATGCTGCTATTTTTTCTCTCCTAAGAGAATGAGATGATGCCTCAACTGATCACTATCTCTGCAGAGGCAGTCACTGAAACCACCATTTTCATCTCTTAATTGGAGTCCTAGGCAAAAGTGGGCATATTCAACCTCCAATTAAAGATGCTTATATTTTACAACCCAGCAATTCTACTTCTGATATGTTAGGGGAACTATTGCACATGTGCACAAGGAGACATTGGCAAGGATACATCTTCCAATTGTATTATAATGGCAAAAATGTTGAAACAACCGGTCTTTCTGTAGGGGAATCAATGGATGAATTGTGGGTTATTCATACAGTGGAGTACCATACAACCAGTTAAATGATTTACATGTAATTGAGAAAGATAAATCTTAAAAACATGAGTGAAGGCAGGAAGTTTAAAGATAATCTAGTCAGTACGGCATTTATGTAAAATTTAACACAAAAATGTCATATATTTATAGACATATATGTAGAAAAGTACAAAAAGTTAAATGGGAAAGATGCAATTTTGGGAGAGTGCTTACTTTTTAAAAAAAAAATTTTTTTTTTAACAGTACTATTTCTGGCAAGGCTGGGTAACTCACACCTGTAATCCCAACACTTTGGGAGGCTGAGGCAGGATGGATTGCTTCAGTCCAGGAGTTTGAGACCAGCCTGGGCAACCTGGCAAAACCCCTTATCCACTAAAAAAAAAAATTAGCCGTGGCTGGGCGCCATGTCTCACGCCTATAATCCCAGCACTTTGGGAGGCCGAGGTGGGTGGATCACGAGGTCAAGAGATCGAGACCATCCTGGTCAACGAGGTGAAACCCCGTCTCTACTAAAAATACAAAAATTAGCTGGGCATTGTGGTACGCACCTGTAGTCCCAGCTACTCGGAAGGCTGAGGCAGGAGAATTGCTTGAACCCAGGAGGCGGAGGTTGCAGTGAGCCGAGATAGCAACATTGCACTCCAGCCTGGGTAACATGAGCAAAACTTCGTCTCAAAAAAAAAAAAAAAGAATTAGCCAATCTTATTCCCCAGACTTGAATCTTAGGTTTGAGTGGGCCCTAATCAGCTTCCCTTCTCTGCACCTTCACTTCTCTTCTCAGCCTTTCCCAGGAAAACAAGTTCTCTGTCTCACAGGTGACACATTTTAAAATTTTTATTTATTAAAAAAATTTTTATTTTCATTTATTTATTTATTATTTATTTATTTGTTTTTGAGACGGAGTTTCGCTGTTGTTACCCAGACTGGAGTGCAATGGCACGATCTCGGCTCACTGCAACCTCCGCCTTCTGGGTTCAAGCAATTCTCCTGCCTCAGCCTCCCGAGTAGCTGGGACTACAGGCGCACACCACCATGCCCAGCTAATTTTTGTATTTTTAGTAGAGACGGGGTTTCACCCTGTTGACCAGGATGGTATCGATCTCTTGACCTGGTGATCCACCCACCTCGGCCTCCCAAGGTGCTGGGATTACAGGCTTGAACCACTGCACCCGGCAGCAGTTCTTCTTAATGATAAAGTTTTAACTTCCACTTACTTGTCCCAACTCTGTTATCTGTGGCAACATAGATTTTGTATATTAAATGAGGTGATATTTGCATAAACTGTAAAGGTCTGGGCCAATTTGGGGGGAGTAGCAGGAGTGGTATTCATAAAGATTCCTTTTACCCTTAATAAAGCTTCAGGGGCTGGGTGCAGTGGCTCATGCCTGTAATCCTAGCACTTTCAGAGGCCAAGGCAGGAAAATTGTTTGATCCCAGCCTGGGCAACACAGCAAGAGCCTGTTTCTCAAAAGAAAAAAAAAAACCCTTCAGGATGTGGTGGGCTACACCTATAATCCCAGCTACTAGGGAGGCCTAGACGGGTAGATAGTTTGAGGCCAGGAGTTTGAGACCAACCTGGACAACACAGAGACCTTGTCTCTGAAAAGATTTTTTGTTTTTGAGACGGAGTCTTGCTTTGTCACCCAGGCTGAAGTGCAGTGGCACGATCTTGGCTCACTGCAACCTCCACCTCCCAGGTTAAAGAGATTCTCCTGCATCAGCCTACCTAGTAACTAGGATTACAGGCTATGCCACCATGCCCGGCTAATTTTTGTATTTTTAGTAGAGACAGGTTTCACCGTGTTGACCAGGCTGGTCTCAAATTCCTGATCTCAGGTGATCCACCCATCTTGATCTCCCAAAGTTCTGGGATTACAGGCATGAGTCTCCGCGAACGGCCTGAAAAGACTTTATTAAAGATTAGCCAGGCGTGGTGGCATGTGCCTGTAGTCTGAGCTGTGTAGGAGGATGTCTTGAACCCAGGAGTTCAAGATTACAGTGAGCTATGGGCACTCCAGCCTAGGTGACAAAGTGAGAGCCTGTTCTAAAATAAAAATAACTTTGGACAGTGAAACTCTCATGTCCCCACTAAGCCTTCTGTTTCTTAAGCTTAATGTCTCCATTTCCTTCCAATCCAGCCAACAAAGGCAAAGATTGCCACCAGCGAAGACATTCAAGAGACTATGTTGGGCCGGGTGCGGTGGCTCAAGCCTGTAATCCCAGCACTTTGGGAGGCCGAGGCGGGTGGATCACGAGGTAAAGAGATCGAGACCATCCTGGTCAACATGGTGAAACCCTGTCTCTACTAAAAATACAAAAAATTAGCTGGGCATGGTGGCACGTGCCTGTAATCCCAGCTATTCAGGAGGCTGAGACAGGAGAATTGCCTGAACCCAAGAGGCGGAGGTTGCGGTGAGCCGAGATCGCGCCATTGCACTCCAGCCTGGGTAACAAGAGCGAAACTCCGTCTCAAAAAAAAAAAAAAAAAAAAAAAGAGACTATGTTAAGAAATCCTGTGGCATTTCCAGGAGTCATTCCAAAGATGTCTATGCAATGATGGCCCCATTAGAGTAGTTAGATCGGTTGAGACTGTGTTCAGTTGCAAATAACATCTAACCTGACTAGCAGTGGCTTAAACATGTGAGGTTGAATTTTCTCATATAGCAAGGAAGTCCTGAGGTGACTATTGTGATTAGTTCAGCCATTTGACATAGTTTATTTCTATTTTGTTCTGTTCCAGAATCCTAAGTTTTAGGTTTTCACTATAGTTACAAAATGGCTGCTGTGGCACCAAGCATCTTAACTATGTTCAAGATGAACAAGAGAAAGATAGAGGCACTAGCTGCTTTTTATTACAAAAGCAGAAGCTTTCTAGAAGACCCCAGCGTATTTCTGTTTATATCTCACTTGTCAGAGCTATGTCTTGTAACAACCTCTATCTACAAGGTAGATCTGGAAAGCAATTATTTAGCATTTCTATCCTCTATATAGCAAGAGGGGGCAAAGGAAAAGAAATTGAGGAATGGATTTGAGCTAGCCAATGAGGAATACCTGTCACAGAACATTTCAAGGTGATAATTTTGGGCAGAACTCAAGTCCAGGGCTCAAGCCTAGTTCCATATGAACAACTTTCAGCCATGTCGGTCAAAATCAGGGGGGGATAGGCCAGGCACAGTGGCCCACACCTGTAATTCCAACACTTTGGGAGGCTGAGGTAGGAGGAATTAAACCCAGGAATTCAAGAGCAGCCTGGGCAACATGGTAAAAGCACATCTCTACAAAACAAAACAAATCAGGGGGATAACTTCTGCTAGTCAAACTCAGAAAGGCCATTATCAAATAGCATTCCAAGGGTCAGGCATGGTGGCTCACGCCTGTAATCTCAGCACTTTGGGAGGCTGAGGAAGGGGGATCACTTGAGGTCAGGAGTTTGAGAACAGCCTGGCCAACATGGTGAAACCTCATCTTCTCTAAAAATATAAAAATTAGCTGGTGTGTGGTGGCATGCATCTGTAGTCCCAGCTACTTCAGAGACTGATAGCAGGAGAATCTCTTGAACCCAGGAGGTGGAGGCTGCAATGAGCTGAGATTGCACTGCTGTACTCCAGCCTGGGTGACAGAACAAGACACCGTCTCCAAAATAATAAATAGATAAACAAACCAAAACAAAACAAAAAATAGAATTCCAGTGTGTTAATGTGCAGTGGGAATAGTTGTTAATCTTGCTTGACTATTACAGAAACAGAGCATGGTTCCTCTCAGGGAGCAGGTTAGTGCATCAAGGCACTGAAAAACCAAGACTGTTACCTGTTGGGTGAGCAGGTTATTTAGCCTTTTTATACCCTGCAAATAGGGTATTCCATATGTCACTGCCTACTTGACAAGAGTTATAAGTAGAAATTCACAGTATGCTTATAGAACACATTGATATTACAAAGTTCAAATTTTAAAACTGATACCACCCAACTTCCAGACTTACTATAAAGCTACAATAAACGGCCAGGTGAGGTAGCTCATGCCTGTAATCCCAGCACTCTGAGAGGCTGAGGCAGGTGGATGACCTGAGGTCAGGAGTTCGAGACCAGCCTGGCCAGCATGGCAAAACTCCATCTCACTAAAAATACAAAAATTAGCTGAATGTGATGGTGCACACCTGTAATCGCAGCTTCTCTGAAGGCTGAGGCTGGAGAATCACTTGAACCCAGGAGGCAGAGGTTGCGATGACCTGAGATCATGCCATTGTACTCCAGCCTGGGTGACAGATTGAGACTCCATCTAAAAAATAAAGCTGCAATAATCAAGACAGTGTGGTATAGGTGAAAGAATAGGCAAATATAGACAAATAGATTAATGGAACAGAACTCAGAAATAGACCCACACAAAGGCAATTCAATTAAGAAAGGATTTTTTTCTTTTGAGACAGAGTCTCACTCTGTTACCCAGGCTGAAGTGCAGTGTCATGATCATGGCTCACTGCAGCCTCAACTTCCCAGGCTCAGGTGATCCTCCTACCTCAGCCTCACAAGTAGCTGGGACTACAGGCACGCACTGCCTCACCTGGCTAATTTTTGTAGTTTTTGCTAGAGATGGGGTTTTGCCATGTTGCTCAGACTGGTCTTCAACTCCTGGGCTCAAGCAATCTGTCCACCTCAGATTCCCAAAGTGCTGGATTACAGGCATTACCACTGTGCCTAGCCTGAAAGGGTAGTCTTCTTAAGAAATAATGCTAGAACAACTGGACATCCACATGCAAAAAATGAATCCAGTGCTATGATTTGAACATTTGGGTTGCCCCAAAGTTAGTATGTTGAAATCCTAACCCCCAAGGTGATGGTTTTAGGAGGTGGGGCCTTTGAGAGGTGATTAGGTTATGAGAGTAAAGCCCTCAGGAATTAATGCTCTTATGAAAGAGGCCCCAGAGAGCTCCTTTGCTCCCTACTGCCATGTGAGGACACAGCGAAAAAAGTACCAGGAAGTGGGCCTTCACCAGATTCCGAATCTGCCAGTGTTTTGATATTGGACTTCCCAACCTCAAGAACTGCAAAAAATAAATTTCTGTTGCTTATGAGCTATCCAGTCTACGTTATAGATGCCCAAAAGGACTAGGACATCCGGACACTAACTTTATTTTATAACTTTGACAAAAACCAGCCGGGCATGGTAGCTCACACCTGTAATCCCAGCACTTTGAGAGGCCAAGGCCTGTGGAGCACTTGAGGTCAGGAGTTTGAGACCAGCCTGGCTGACATGGTGAAACCCTGTCTCTACTAAATATTTAAAAATTGGCCAGGCATGGTGGTGCGTGCCTGTAGTACCAGCTACTCAGGGGGCTGAGGCAGGATAATCCTTGAACCCAGGAGGCAGAGGTTACAGTGAGCTGAGATCGCTGCACCACTGCACTCTAGCCTAGGGAACATATCGAGACTCTGTCTCAAAAAAATTTTTTTTTTCATAAGGCCGGGCACGGTGGCTCAAGCCTATAATCCTAGCACTTTGGGAGGCTGAGGTGGACAGATCACAAGGTCAGGAGTTTGAGACCAGCCTGGCCAACATGGTGAAACCCCAACTCTGCTAAAAATACAAAAAAATTAGCTGTTCGTGTTGGCACGTGCCTGTGATCCCAGCCACTTAGGAGGCAGAGGCAGGAATTGCCTGAATCTAGGAGACGGAGGTTGCAGTGAGCTGAGATCGTGCCACTTTACTCCAGCCTGGGCGATGAGAGTGAGACTCCGTCTCAAAAAAGGAAAAAAATTTACATAAAAATTAACTCAAAGTGGTTCATAAACCTAAATGCAAAATGCAAAAACATAAACTTCTTCAAGATAAGATAGGAGAAAATTTAGGTGACCTTGAGTTTGATGATGAATTTTTAGATCCATGAAAGGAAAAATTGATATGTTGGACTTCATTAAAATTTAAAACCTGCTCTATAAAAGATGTTGTTAGGAGTATATAAAGACAAACCACAACTGGGAAAAAACATTTGCGAAAGACAAAGTACGCTTAAAACCCAACATAAAACCGGGAATGGTGGTTCATGTCTATAATCCCAGCATTTTGGAAGGCCAAGGTGGGAGGATTGCTTAAGGCCAGGAGTTCAAGACCAGCTTGGTCAACAGTGCAAGATCATGTCTCTATAAAGAATTTAAAGATTAAAAAAAATTACCCATGCATGGTGGCACATGCCTGTAGTCCCAGCTACAGCAACTATTCAGAAGACTGAGGTGTATCACTTGAGCCCAGGAATACAAGACTATATAGTAAGCTATGATCATGCCACTGCATTTAAGCCTGGGTGACAAAGCAAGACCCAGTCTCAAAAAAATAAAACAAAGCAAAACCACAAAAAACCTCAACAATAAGAAAATAATTCAATTTAAAAATGGGCAAAAGGTCTAAACAGACATCTCACGAAAGAAAATATACAAGTGGCAAATAAGCATACGAAAAGATGCCAAACAATATATGTCAACATGGAATTGTAACTTAAAATGAGATACCACTACACACCTATTGGAATGGCTAAAATAAAAAAAACTAACAATAACAAATGCTAGCAAGGCTATGGAGCAACAAGAACTCTCATTCATTGCTGGTGGAAATTTAAAATGGTTCAGCCACTTTGGAAGAGTTTGGCAATTTCTTACAAAGCTAAAAATAGTCTTACCCCACAATTCTGCAATCGCACTCCTAGGTAAATATCTAGGAATGTCTTTCAAAAGATGAATGGATAAACAAACTGTGGCACATTCATATGATAGAATATTATTCAGTGATAAATGAGCTATCAAGCCACAAAAAGATGTGGTGGAAACTTAAATGCATATTGCTTTCTGAAAGAAGCCAGTCTGTAAAGGCTTCCTATTGTATGATTCTAAATACATGACTTTCTGGAAAAAGCAAAACTGTAGAGACAGTAAAAACATCAGTGGCTGCCAGATGTTCAAGGGGAAGAGAAGAGAAGGGATAAAAAGAGGATTTTTTTCTTTTTTGAGACTCGCTCCTTTTTGAGAGGAGTCTTGCTCTGTTGCCCAGGCTGGAGTGTAGTGGAGTGATCTTGGCGCACTGCAACCTCCGCCTCCTGAATTCAAGCAATTCTCCTGATTCAGCCTCTCTAGTAGCTGAGACTACAGGCGTGTGCCACCTAGCCCGGCTAATAAACAGAGGATTTTTAGGGCAATAAAACTATCATGCGGTACTATAATGGTGTATATGTGACACGCATTTTTTTCAAAACCCAAATTGCTATATGACACAGTAAACCCTAATGTAATCTATGGACTTTAATAATAATAATAATATATTCATGTTATGATTAATAATAATATATCTGTGTTGGTTTAATTATAACAAATATGCCACACTAATGCAATATTAATAACATTGCATTATCCCAGCACTTTGGGAGGCTGAGGTGGGTAGCCTCCCAAAGTGCTGGGAGAGAGGGAGCTGTGAGAGAAACTGTGAGGGAGGGAGTGGAAACGTAGGTATATGGGAACTCTACTATCTTCTCAGTTTTCTATAAATTTTTTTTTTTTCAGACTAGTCTCACTCTGTCACCCAGACTGGAGTGCAGGGGCCCAATCTCAGCTCACTGCAGCCTCCACCTTCTGGGTTCAAGCAATTCTCCTGCTTCAGACTCCCAAGTAGCTGGGATTATGGGTGCCTGCCACAATGCCCAGCTAATTTTGTGTGTGTGTGTGTGTGTGTATTTTTAGTAGAGACAGGCTTTCACCATGTTGGCCAGGCTCTTGAACTCCTAGGCCTCCCAAAGTGCTGGGATTACAGACATGAGCCACCACCACAGCCAGTTTCCTGTAAATCTAAAACTACTTTAGAAAAAGGAAACGTGGCTCACACCTATAATCCCAGCACTTTGGGAGGTGGAGGCGGGCAGATCACCTGAGGACAGGAGTTTGAGACCAGCTTGGCCAACATGGTGAAAACCTGTCTCTACTAAAAATACAAAAATTAAACAAGTGTGGTGGCTCACACCTGTAGTCCCAGCTACTTGGGAGGCTGCGACACAAGAATCGCTTGAACCTGGGAGGCAGGGGTTGCAGTGAGTGGAGATCATACCACTGTACTCAAGCCTGGGCAACAGAGTGAGAGTTGGTCTCAAGAAAAAAAAGAAGAAGAGAGAAAGAGAGAAAAAGAGAGAAAGAGAAAGAAAGAAAAGAAAAAAAGAAACACATATAAATAAATAAATAAATCTACTTTAAAAATAAATTCTTGGGGTGGCTCACACCCATAATCCCAGCACTTTGGGAGGTGGAGGCGCCTGGATTGACTGAGCTCACAAGTTCCAGACCAGCCTAGACAACATGGTAAAATCCCCTCGCTATAGAAAATACAAAAAGTAGCCAGCTGTGATGGTGTGTGCCTATATTCCTAGATACTGAGGAGACTGAAGTGGGAGGATGGCTTGAGCCCAGGATGGCAGTGAGCCAAGATTGTGCCACTCACTGCAGCCTGGGCTGTACAGCTAGAACTTGTCTCAAAAACAAAAAAATCTATAAAATTCTACTAATTAAGAAATATGCAGTGTTTTTGCTTTTTAGCAAAAAATTTTTTTAGATTGCATTTCTTTCTTCTTCTTCCTTTTTTTTTTTGAGATGGAGTCTCCCTCTATTGCCTAGGCTGGAGTGCAGCGGTGTGATCTCAGCTCAGTGTAACCTCTGTCTCCTGGGTTCAAGAGATTCTCTGCCTCAGCCTCCTGAGTAACTGGGATTATAGGTGCCCACCACCACACCTAGCTAATTTTTGTGCTTTTTTTAAGTAGAGATGAGTTTTCACCATGTTGGCCAGGCTGGTTTCAAACTCCTGATTTCAGGTGATCTGCCCACCTCAGCCTCGCAAAGTGCTGGGATTATAGGCATGAGCCACCACACCTGGCCTAAATTGCATTTTAATGCTGACAAAGATGAGGAAGGATGGGCGACCTTACATATTGCTAAAATAAAAAGGCAAATCACAAAGGCGAGAAGATATTTACAACACATACAAATTTGTGATGCATATAAATACACACATATTCACTATATACTGTATAAAGAATCACTTCACTATAAATCAATAAGAAAAAAGATGACTTGATAAAAATGGGCAAGATGCTTGAACAGGAATATTACTGACAGACTATTCATACGGTTATTAAACATATGAAAAGTTTATCAATCTCAAGTCATGAGGAAATACAAATTAAAAGTACAATGAGATCTCACTACTCATCTACCCAAATGGCTAAAATTTGAAATATTGACACTACCAAGTTTTGCTGAGGATGTGAAGCAACTGGAACTCTTATACACTGCCTGTAGGAGTGTAGAAGAGTACAACTACTTTGTAAAACTATCTGACAGTATCAAATAAAGCTGAACACACAAATGCATATCCTCCACTCTAAGTGGATTGTGAGTATATGTTTATATGTATACCAAGGTATGCACAAGAATATTTATAAGACCCAACACAACCATAATAACCAAAAGTAGAAAACAACCCAAATGATCATCAATATTAGAATGGATAAATAAATGTGTATATAAATTGCAATGTTGTTCATACAGGGGGTTACTATATGGCAACAAGGAGAAAACTACCACCAGTGCAACCATCTAGAAGGATCTCACAAACATAACACTGTGTAGGAAGAAGTCAGGCATGCTATGTGATTCCATTTATCCAGATTGACCTTCCTAGATCTAGCTCATTTAATAGCTATATAGTATACAGCTGAGTAAAGATACCCTAAATGTTGTTTAACCATTTCTGTATTGATAAACATTTAGGGTACTTTCAGGGTTCTTTGCAATTTTAAACAATGTTACAATGGGATTTATTTCAACTTCCCAAACCAGTCACCTTCCTGTGAGACATATTAAGCATTTATATATTGGATAAATAACTGTAGATTGGAACTGGGTGTGGTGGCTCATGCCAGTAATCCCAGCACTTCGGGAGGCTGAGGCAGGTGGATTGCTTGAGCTCAGGAGTTTGAGATCAGTCTGGCCAACATGGCATTCTGTCTCAACAAAAACTACAAAAATTTGCCAAGCACAGTGGCTCACGCCTGTAATCCCAGCACTTTGGGAGGCTGAGGCAGGTGGATCATGAGGTCATGAGTTCGAGACCAGCCTGACCAACATAGTGAAACCCCGTCTCTATTAAAAATACAAAAATTAGCCAGGCATGGTGCACGCCTGTAGTAAAAGCTATTCGGGAGCTGGGCAATGTGGCTCACACCTGTAATCCCAACACTTTGGGAGGCTGAGGCAGGCGGATCACCTGAGGTTGGGAGTTTGAGACCAGCCTGACCAACATGGAGAAAACCCATCTCTAATAATAATAATAATAATAATAATTTTAAAAGTTACTCAGGAGGCTGAGGCAGGCAGAGCGATTGAACCCAGGCAGTTGAGGCTGCAGTCAGTTATGACCGTGCCACTGCATTCCAGCCTGGACAACAGAAAGAGACCCTGTCTCAAAAAAAAAAAAAAAAAAGAAAGAAAAGAAGAATATCTGCCAAGTGGAATTTTATTACAGAAGTTAAAAAAAAAAGAAGAAGAAGAAGATTGGATAAATCTCTTTTTCTTAGGAAATAGCATGTGATATCATGTAATATTTTATTCCGAAATTTCAATTTGCTTAGGTCAGCAGCCTAAGCAAATGTCTGATGGTAAAATGGCTTGGCAGTCAGGTAAATAAGGAGATTATCTTGGTTACAGCCAAATTTCCTAGGAGTTCAGTTTGGATAGGGGAAGTGAGGCCTAATGGAAAGAATTGGAAAGCCCATATGAAGAGTTGAGATTATATCTCCACAGGCACTGGGGGGAGTCTTTGAAAATGCCTGATCAGGGGAAATGCATTCAGTCATCAGAGATTCACTAAATACCCACACTGCATCAAGCACTGAACTGGGTAGTTATCAGGCTTATAAAGGCAAAAGGCACTGGTTTCCTAGATACTCATAAAATAGTCACAAAGATAAATACATCTATGATCAAAGCTATAAATTCAGTACGTTTTGCAGCGGTTTAAGTTTGTCCACAGGAAGGAGCAACAGACTCTGTCCTAGGGAGAGAGAGTCAGGGAGGGGTTTAAGTTTGATAGTCAGAAAACTTAAAGCATGACATGAAGTTAGAGGCTCTGAGAACTTTAATTTGTTCAGCAGCAATGAAAAAAAGAAACTCTGACAACTGACATTCAGGAATTGGCTACCTTTCTAGGTGAGGAAGAGGGTGGCTCTGGTAAAGGGGAGAAAAGGAGGTTTACTTTTCATTCCTATACCTTTTAGTACTTTGCTTTACTTTTTTTTGAGACGGAGTCTCACTCTGTTGCCCAGGCTGGAGTGCAGTGGCATGATCTCAGCTCACTGCAACCTCCGTCTCCTCTATCGCCAGCTCTCTTCAAGCAATTATCTTGCCTCAGATAATTGCTTGCCTGCCACTACACCCAGCTAATTTTTTGTATTTTTAGTAGAGATAGTGTTTCATCATGTTGGCCAGGCTGGTCTCCAATTCCTGACCTCATGATTCGCCCACCTCGGCCTCCCTAGTACTTTTTTCCTAAGTTTTTAAACTTTTTATTTGCATATTTTAAAAATTGTGCATTTCAAGGCCAGCTTTGGTGGCTCTTGCCTGTAATCCCAGCACTTTGGGAGGCTAAGGAGAGCAGATCACATGAAGTCAGGAGTTTGAGACCTGCCTGGCCAGCACGGCAAAAGTCCGTTTCTACTAAAAATGCAAAAGTTAGCTGGGTGTAGTGGCATGCCCCTGTAATCCCAGCTACTCGGGAGGCTGAGGCAAGAGAATCGCTTGAACCCAGGAGGCAGAAGTTGCAGTGAGCCAAGATTGCACCACTGCATTCCAGCTTGGGCGACAGAGCAAGACTTTGTCTCAAAAATAAATAAATAAAAATACAAAATAAAAAAATGTGCATTTCAATAATTAAAAGAATTTGAATAAAATAACAGCAGTCTGATTAAAATGCATTTTACAGCCTACACCTACTTTTGAACTTACACATGTATTCGCAATTTGTCCAAAGCTTTACAGCAAAGTCTGTGTAACTCTGACCCATGGTTTTAATCTTTACACTAGGTGACCTCCCAAATGATAATCTCAGGCCTTGTCCACTTGGAAGACAAAAGAGAGGTGGTTGAGATTTGGTGGCACTGACTGCGGATGATGAAGGAGACAGAGCTCAAACAAAATCCTTACTTTGAACCGTGGGTCACTGCAGGAGGATAGTGTCTGTGAAGGTTGTTTGTATGAACTGGGACATTTTTCTCATGCCCAGAGTTGAGGAGCTGCGGGGAAAAGCACTCAGGATACATTTTGCTCCAAAAACGTAATTCTCTGAAAGCCTGGCTGCTGAAACTGTCTATCGTCATCTGAAACCAGTTTTATCTAACAGTTGTTGAAATGACTCTAAAACTAGTTTTACCCACTGCTGTCTTTCACCAATCAAAGGTTGCCAGCTTCCCAGAACCTTACTAGTGCCAATGAACTCTCTCTACTCTCTCTCTCTCTTTTTGAGACAGAGTCTTGCTCTGTCACCCAGGCTGAAGTGCAGTGGTGTAGTCTCAGCTCACTGCAACCTCCTCTTCCTGGGTTCAAGCAATTCTCATGCCTCAGCATCCCAAATAGCTGGGACTATAGGCACCTGCCATCACGCCTGGCTAATTTTTGTATTCAACCACCATGTTGGCTAGGCTGGTCTTGAACTCCTGACCTCAGTTGATCCACATGCCTCAGCTTCCTCAAGTGTTAGGAAGCCACCATGCCTGGCCAACTTTCTCTTTTTTGGAGACAGGGTCTTGCTCTGTCGCCCAGGCTAGTGTGCAGTGGCACAATCACAGCTCACTGCAGCCTTGACCTCTTGAGCTCAAGTGATCCTCCCACCTCAGCCTCTGGAGTAGCTGGGACCAGAGGTGCACAGCACTGCCTGCTAATTTTTTTAAATTTTTTCATAGCGATGGGGTCTCACTGTTTTGCCCAGGCCTGTCTTGAACTCCTGGGCTCAAGCCATCCTCCCACCTCAGCCTCCCAAAGTGCTGGAATTACTAGTGTGAGCCACTGCACTTGGCCAAAAATTTTCAAAGAGCAATACATTTCTCTTTTTAAATAAAATCTCCAACCTTCTCTTTGTTATTCAGACATACTGAAGATTACCCTGTCTGCATATATGCCCTAAATTACAAATCTTTCTTCCCAAATAAAATGTTAAATTTTGAGATTCATCTCTACTTTTATTTTTTTTTTTGAGACAGAGTCTCGCTCTGTTGCCCAGACTAGAGTGCAATGGCACAATCTTGGCTCACTGCAACCGCTGCCTCCTGGGTTCAAGCAGTTCTCCTGTTTTAGCCTCCCAAGTAGCTGAGATAACAGGCACCCGCCACCATGCCTGGCTGATTTTTTTTTTGTTTGTTTGTATTTTTAGTAGAGATGGAGTTTCGCCATGTTGCTCAGCCTGGTCTTGAACTCCTGAGCTCAGGCAATCCACCTGCCTTGGCCTCCCAAAGTGCTAGGAATACAGGCGTGAGCCACCACGCCCGGCCTGGCCTACATTTTTGTTTTGACTTTAAAGTGTTAATGACCAAAATGTGGACCCTGTGAGAATCTATTGGTTTGGAGAAGAAAAAGATGAGTTTGTTTTGGAAAGGGTGAATTAGACAAAGATATCCTGTAGACCATTCCTCCAAGACCTTTTCAGTGGGTCTCAAGGTCAAAACAATATCCATAATAGTACTAAAAAGTTATTTACCTTTTCCAAAGTGGTTCTCTCATGAGGGTACAGTGGAGTGTTCCAGAAGCTACAAGACACGCAATGATATCAGTCTGATGGCTAATGATATCTGTGCTTGAGTATTCCTGTGAAATGTTCTCAGTTTTAATTCCAGTATGGTAAATATCAATAGACATAACCTGCAAAAACAAACATTTTTGGAGGGTTCTCAATAATTTTTAAGATTGTAAAGGAGTCTTGGGACTACAAAGTTTCAGAAGCTGCTAGTCAATAGCTTTCAAACTCTTTGACAAGATCTTATAAAGAGAAATCCATTTTACATTGTGACCCAGTATTCAGGTATATATGCAGATGTGTAACTGAATCAGAGTTTCACAAAACGATATTCTGGTGCACTATTTGGGATGCACCAGGTGTTTTCTATTTCATTAAAAATATTAAATAGCTGGTAACAGCTCACTAAATTGATTTCATGACCTGCTAATGAATAATGACCTGCAACTAGAAAAACCCTGCTCTAGGGTATAGATGAGTGGAGAAATATGGAAAGAAGCTGGAGCATTTGGAAGAGCCATTTTCAACAGAATGTGGTATACACTTCATATTTGTTGAGGAAGTGGATCGATGCATGGTTCCTTGAGCTTCCAGTTCTCCAACTATGTAACCTTTGCAAAAAGCCAGGAGGTTATTATGAGAATCAAAATTTTTAAATGTAGGTGAAGTCTCTTTGTATACTGTAAAATACTACAGACAGAAGAGGAATTGCTGTTAGAAGCTGATAGAAAGTATAGGCTGGACGCAGTGGTTCACACCTGTGATCCCAGCAATTTGGGAGGCCAAGGTGGGCAGATCACGAGGTCAGGAGATCGAGACCATCCTGGCTAATACGGTGAAACCCCATCTCTACTAAAAATTCAAAAAATTAGCTGGGCATGGTGGCATGCACCTGTAGTCCCAGATACTCAGAAGACTGAGGCAGGAGAATTGCTTGAACTCAGGAGGCGGAGGTTGTAGTGAGCCGAGATCATGCCACTGCATTCCAGCCTGGGCGACAGAGTGAGACTCCGTCTCAAAAAAAAAAAAAAAAAAAAAAGACAGTATAGGCTGGGCACAGTAGTTCATGTAATCCCAGCACTTTGGGAGAAAATTAGCCAGGTGTGGTGGTGGGCTCCCGCAGTCTCAGCCACTCAGGAGGCTGAGACAGGAGAATCCCTTCAACCCAGGAGGCAGAGTAAGCCAAGATCGCACCACTGCACTCTAGCCTGGGCAACAGAGTGAGACTCCATCTCAATAATAATAATAATAAAGAAAGCATAAAGATCAGCCAGGTACAGTGATGGCCGGGCGCAGTGACTCACACATGCAATCCTGGCACTTTGGGAGGCTAAGGAGGGCAGATCACCTGAGGTTAGGAGTTCAAGACCAGCCTGGCCAACATGGTGAAACCCTGTCTCTACTGAAAATACAAAAATTAGCTGGGCATGGTGGCACATTTCTGTAATCCCCGCTACTTAAGAGGCTGAGGCAGGAGAATTGCTTGAACTCAGGAGGTGGAGGTTGTGGTGAGCTGAGATCGTGCCATTGCACCCCAGACTGGGCAACAAGAGCAAAACTTTGTCTCAAAAAAAAAAAAAAAAAGAGAGAGAGAGAGAGAGAGAGAGAGACGAGAGTCTCACAATGTTGCCCAGGCTGGTCTCGAACTCCTAAGCTCAAGCGATCTTCTTGACTTGGCCTCCCAAAAGATTACAGGCATGAGACACCACAGCTGGCCATAATTTCTTTTTTAAACTTTTTATAGAGACAAGGAAGGGTCTCAAAATGTTGCCAGGGCTGGTCTCGAACTCCTGGCCTTAAACAATCCTCCGACCTTGGCCTTCCGAAGTGCTGGGATTACAAACATGACCCACCAGCCCAGCCTATTTTCATTTTAAAGTTAAGAAAACTGAGGCACAGGGAGGCTAATAACTTGCCTGGGTCTTTGTTGGGATGTTTGGTTTTGGAACCTAGCCAGGATTTGCTCTGGCTCCAGATCCCACACACTGAATCCTTTGCCAGTATTTCTCAAACACTCCTCATTTAAAAGAAAAAAAAAATGGTTTTTTTTGTTTTTTCTTTTTTTAAAAGATGGGGTTTCACCACATTGGCCAGGATGGTCTCGAACTCCTGACCTCAAGTGATCCACCCACCTTGGCCTCCCAAAGTGCTGGGATTACAGGTGTGAGCCACCCTGCCCCGCCAACGCTCCTCATTTAACTTTCATCATTATCAGTATGACCATAGTCACAGACCTTCTACCAGGGGTGTCCAATCTTTTGGCTTCCTAGGCCCCACTGAAAGAATAATTGTCTTGGGCCACACACAAAATCACTAATGACAGCTGATGAGCTAAAAAAAAAATTAAAAATATCTCATAATGTTTTAAGAAAATGTATGAATTTGTGTTGGGCCACATTCAAAGCCATTGTGGGTCGTATGCAGCTCACAGGACGCAGGTTGGACAAGCTTGTTCTAAACTAATATTCATTTAATAGTTTCCAGTAAGTCCACTTTTAATCAATTCACTTCTTTTACTCGTCCCAAGCTATATCAGTGAAATAATGAGTTTGATGCCCCAGATGTGTTTTTATTTATTTGTTTATTTGTATTTATTTATTTCTGAGATTGGGTGTGGCTCTGTCGCCTAGGCTGGAGTGGAGCGGCACGATCTTGGCTCACTGCAACCTCTGCCTCCTGGGCTCAAGCCCTCTTCCCACCTCAGCCTCCCAAGTAGCTGGGCCTACAGGCGCATGCTACCATACTCAGCTAATTTTTGTATTTTTTTGTAGACATAGGGTTTCACCATGTTGTCCGGCTGGTCTTGAACTCCTGAGCTCAAGTGATCCACCCACCTTAGCTCCCAAAGTGCTGGGATTATAGGCATGAGCTAAAATGGCCAGGCACAGTGGGAAGATCACTTGAGGCCAAGAGTTTGAGATCCATCTGTGCAACATGGCGAGACCCTCTCTCTACAAAAAATGCAAGAATTAGCCAGGTGTGGTGGTGTGCCCCTATTGTCCTAGCTACTCAGGAGGCTGAGAGGATCACCTGAGCTTAGGGAGCTTGAGGCTGCTGTGAGCCATGATCACGCCACTGTACTCTGGCCTGGGCAACAGAGTGAGATCCTAAGTCAAAAAAAAAAAAAAAAAAGATGTTAACTATTAACATGTAAAATGTTTAGCCATGTGACACTTAAAATTGCCGTGAGTAGCCCTGCCCCACTGTGTTGCCTCCCTCTTCATGTCACTGATGCTTAGTTTCTTTGTCTTTATAGGGCTAAGCATCTGTCCCTCACAGGACTGTTGTTTGAAACAAATGAGGAATGAACTGAGGCATTCTTTGTCACCTATAAAGCATTAAATAGAAGGAAGGCACCATAGGTGGCTCACGCCTATAATCCCAGCACTTTGGGAGGCGAAGGCAGGCGGATCACAAGGTCAAAAGATCGAGACCATCCAGGCCAACATGGTGAAACCCTGTCTCTACTAAAACACAAAAATTAGCTGGGCATGATGGCGTGCGCCTGTAGTCCCAGCTACTTGGGAGGCTGAGGGAGGAGAATCTCTTGAAACTGGAGGCAGAGGTTGCAGTAAGCCCAGATCATGCCACTGCACTCCAGCCTGGAGACAGAGTGAAGCTCCATCTAAAATATACATATATATGTGTGTGTGTGTGTGTATATATATATATATATATGTGTGTGTGTATATGTGTGTGTGTGTGTATGTATATGAGATAATTTTTTTTTTTTGAGATGGAGTTTCATGCTTATTGCCCAGGCTGGAGTGCAATAGCACTATCTCAGCTCACTGCAACCTCTGCCTCCTGGGTTCAAGCCAATTCTGCCTCAGCCTCCCAAGTAGGTGGGATTACAGCCATGCACCACAACGCCCGGCTAATTTTATATTTTTAGTAGAGACGGGGTTTCTCCATGTTGGTCAGGCTGGTCTCGAACTCCCAACCTCAGGTGATCCACCTGCCACAGCCTCCCAAAGTGCTGGGATTACAGGTATGAGGCACTGTCTGGCTGATGATAAACTCCTCAAGGGCAGGAATGAGGATGTTGGTTTTTGACCTCATAAGCCTCATTTTAAGCCAGTCTCCTCTTGGCTAGATTTACCAGTTTCCTTTTCTAGGTCCTAGGGTGGGCCCTGCCTTCTCTCACTGGAGGATTTTTGCTCAAGCATTCTCTCACACTGAAACACTCTTCCCTCTGTGGCAGGTTGTGTTTTCCAAAAACGGCCACAGCAATATTTCTGCTTTTCTAGAATCTTGCCACTCCCTTCTCAAAGAGATGGAGTCTGTTTCTGTTTCCCCTCCCCTTGAAATGGAATGGGACTTTCTGACTGCCTCAACAATTAGAATGTAGTAGATGGAATGCCAAGTGACTACTGAAGTTGGGTCATAAAAGGTGATATTACTTCTGCCTGACTCTTTTTCTCAGGATGTTTGCCCTTGGAACCTAGTCATTGTGCTGTGGAAGCCCAAACTGGCTCATGTGGAGTGATCACTCAAAGAAGCTCATGTGCAGAGGAGCTGAGGCCCCTAGCCAACAGCGGGCATCACCCACTACCTTTAGATGGTTCTAGGTTTCAGCCTTTCAGTCCTTCAGCTAGGGCCCAGACACTGGTGCAGAGATAAGCTACCTGTGGTGTCTTGTCTTAATTCCTGACCCAGAGAACTCATGATTATAATAAATGACTGTTTTATGCTAATAAGCACTGGAGAAATTTGATATGCACCCATCATAACTAGAACACTTCCTCTCTTTACCTGACTAAGTCCTAAGTATCCTGCAGCTCTCAGCTAAAATGCCTCTTCTTCAGGGAGGCCTTTCTTTCTTTTCTTTTTTTCTTTTTTTTGAGACAGAGTCTTGCCCTATCATCCAGGCTGTTGTACAGTGGCATGATCTTGGCTCTTCGCAACCTCTGCCTCCTGGGTTCAAGTGATTCTCCTGCCTCAGCCTCCCATGGAGCTGGGATTACAGGCACCTGCCACCATGCCTGGTTAATTTTTGTTTTGTATTTTTAGTAGAGGTGGGGTTTCATCATGTTGGCCAGGCTGGTTTCAAACTCCTAACCTCAAGTGATCCACCGATCTTGGCCTCCAAAAGGGCTAGGATTACAGACATGAGCCACTGCACCCGACCAGGAAGGCCTTTCTTGAACAGGGTTAGGTTGGTTCCCTAGTTATAATCTCCCATAGTGTCCTCCACTTCCCCTTTTGTAACACCACATCTGTTGTGATTTTTTTCCTATCTGCTATTTTTTCCTATCTGCTATTTCCTATCTTCCTAATTCCTATTTTTTTCCTATCTTCCATACTGTGAGCCCTATAAAGACCAGGACCTGGTCTGCCTATAGAATCTCCAGCAGCTAGCTTGGTGGATACGTGTGCACGGGATGCTCCCAGCAAATACTTACTGAGTGAATGGAAGAGTATTTTGCCCCTCAGTGCCTGGCACAAATGCTGGGAGGCAGCAAGAGTTGGACCCAACCTTGAGGATCTGGGAATTATTTCTGAAAATGTTCTTAGCCAGGTACTGTGGCTCATGCCTATAATTCCAGCACTTTGGGAGGCTGAGGCAGGCAGATCACCTGAGGACAGGAGTTCAAGACCAGCCTGGCCAAAATGAAGAAACCCCATCACTACTAAAAATACAAAAAATTAGCTGGGCATGGTGGTGCAGGCCTGTAATCCCAGCTATTCGGGAGGCTGAGGCAGGAGAATCGCTTGAACCCAGGAGGCCAAGGTTGCAGTGAGCCGAGATTGCACCACTGCACTAAAGAAAATGTTCCTGTGTATGGTACTCCATGCAGCCAAGGTGGTGTCGAATCACTATGTAAATCCTTTGTTATTACCATGAAAAGATATCCAAGATACGTTGTTCAGCAATAAAAAAGTAAGTTTCAAGAAAGGTTTCAGGCTTCCACTCTCATCTGGAATGAAGAAAGTGGCAAAGAACATTGCTCCTCCTGAACAATGGGGAAAAGGCAGATAATTTATGAAGTCCTAATTTTTCTTGAGCTTGTCAGAGAGCTAAGGTTGCAAGGCAACCAAGCCAACTGAATTTCACAGAGAGACAATCCTCTCAAAGATGTGATGGGACACACACATTTCATCACTTTTGTCAGAGCTCAGGGGAATATGGTGGCTGCCATTCAAATGGGGAAAAGAAAATCAGCTAAAGTTTAAAAAAATGTTTAAGCACCAAGTGTGAGCTAGCATATCAGTTTGGTACAGATTGGGGCCCAGACACAAGGGGAGTTTGCACTCACTCCAAGCTCTTTTCCATGGGCCTCTAGTGGGTTCTCACAAGACTAGAGGCAGGCAGGAGACCAGAGACAGCCCCCTCAGTGGCACTGGTGTGCAGGTGGTAGGCTGCAGTTGAGGAATGAGCATGAAGTCCTACAAGCTGCTTTTCAAGGGGGCAAAGGTGTCTGCGGGAGGGGAAGCAGACCTTCTCATGCCACAGCTCAGCAAAGATTTATTGCTTCTAGAAAGGAGTAGAAGCAAAACTCATTTGCCTTGGGTGTTGGGTGGGTAGGAAACACTCTCATCCCATGACCCACTGCATCTGGGGGAAGAGTAGAAGCAAAAACCCTCTACCTTTTCAGTGGAGCTGGAAACCATCTGGGGCCCAGGATCCCACAGCAATAATAAGCTGAGAACTGCTAACACTGCAGATAACCAAAAATACACAAAGGAGGGGCAGGAATGCTGAGAAAGCTCCATCCTAAGGCCCGGATGCATTGAGCCTGCCGAAGACAAAGGCTGGGTCGGGACCACAGAGAAACCCATCCACTTCCTGAGGACCCCAGCACCAAGGAACAAGCAAAGGCAGTCTACCACAGTGGGAGATGCGGGAGCATGGTAAAGGAGCTTGGCTGGGGTGCAAGTGTGCAGGGGTGGCTGAAAGCTGATGAGGCAACAAACAAAAGCTGGGAAAATTCATTGTCAGCAGACCTACAATCAGAAAAGGTAAAGGGTTCCTCATGCAAAAGGAGTGTGAAACCAGAGAGATCTTGGATCTACCCAAAGAAATGAAGAGTACTGAAAATGGTAAAAATATAAGGTAAGGACGAAAAACATTGTTCTTTTTTTTTTTTTTTTTTGATAGACAGAGCCTTGCACTGTGGCCCAGGCTGGAGTGCAGTGGCGTGATCTTGGCTCATTGCAACCTCCGCCTCCCAAGTTCTAGCAATTCTCCCGCCTCAGCCTCCTAGGTAGCTGGGATTACAGGCGCGTGCTGCCATATGCGGCTAATTTGTTGTATTTTAGTAAAGACGGGGTTTCCCCATGTTGCCCAGGCTGGTCTGGAACTCCTAAGCTTAGGCAATCCACCCCGCTCAGCCGGCCAAAGTGCTAGGATTACAGGAGTGAGACACTGTGCCAGCCGAAAAACATTATTCTTATTTTTAATCTCTTTAAAAAATAATTGCAGGACAGTAGCCATGGAAGGCAGAATCTGCTAAGGAGTATGTAATAACTCACCTGCTGAATCAACTAGCCAAACATATAAAAATAAAAAAAATAATAATAATAATTGGCTGGGCACTGTGGCTCACGCCTGTAATCCCAGCACTTTGGGAGGCCAAGACGGAAGGATTACTTGAGCCCAGGAGTCTGAGACCAGCCTGGGTAATTTATCGAGACAACATCTTAAGAAAAAAAAGAAAAAGATTAAGAAAAGTACAAAAAGTGGTAGGAAGGAATTGGAAGTATATGGTTGTGAGGTTCTTACACTGTATGGGAAGTGGTTTAATATTATATCAAAGTAGACTGGGCCAGGCACAATGGCTCATGCCTATAATCCCAGCATTTTGGGAGCCTGAGGCGGGCGAATCACAAGGTCAGGAGATCGAGACTATCCTGGTTAACACGGTGAAACCCTGTCTCTACTAAAAATACAAAAATTAGCCGGGAATGGTGGCACGCACCTGTAGTCTCAGGTACTCAGGAGGCTGAGGCCGAAAAATCCTTCGAAGCCGGGAGGTGGAGGTTGCAGTGAGCCAAGATCTTGCCACTGCACTCCAGCCTGGGTGACAGAGTGAGACTCCATCTCAAAACAAAAACAAAAAAGAACCCTCAGCATGGTGGCTCACACCTGTGATCCCAGCACTTTAGGAGGCCAAGGCAGGCAGATCAATTGAGGTCAGGAGTTTGAGACCAGCCTGGGCAACATGGTAAAACCCCTTGTCTCTACTAAAAATACAAAAATTAGCCAGGGGTGGTGGCATGTGCCTATTCATTATCCCAGCTACTCCAGAGGCTGAGGCAAGAGAATCACTTGAACCTGGGTGGCGGAGGTTGCAGTGAGTCAAGATGGCACCACTGTACTCCAGCCTTAGTGACAGAGCAAGACTGTCTCAAAATAAAATAAAATAAAATAAAATAAAACCCTCAATACAGAAGAAGGCAGGAAAATAGGAACAAATAAAAGATACAACAACTTAGAAAACACATGATAAGAAAGTAAATTTAAATTCAACCATATCAAAAATTACATTTGAAATAACCTACACACCCAATTGAGAGGCAGAAATTCTCATATTGGATTAGGAAATCAAGCCCCAACTATACCCTGTCAATAATAAATCCACTTTAAATATAAAGACTTAAGTAGGTCAAAAGTTAAAAAAAGAAAAGCCCGGGTGAGGTGGCTCACACCTGTAATCCCAGCACTTTGAGAGAGGCCACTGCACTCCAGCCTGGGTGACAGAGCGAGAGTCCGTCTCAAAAATAATAATAGTAATAATAATAATAATAACAACACTTTAAAATACCTATGAGGCTGGGTGTAATTCCATTACTTTGGGGGCCCAAGGCAGGCAGATCACCTGGGAACAGGTGTTCAAGACCAGCCTGGCCAACATGGCAAAACCCGTCTCTACTAAAAATACAAAAATTATGTGGGCTTGGTGGTAAGTGCCTGTAGTCCCAGCTACTTGGGAGGCTGAGGCAGGAGAATATCTTAAGCCCAGGAGGCGGAGGTTGCAGTCAGCTGAGATCGAACCACGGCACTCCAGCCTGGGCGACAGAGCAAGACTGTCTCAAAATAAATAAATAAATAAAAATTAAATACCCATGAATCAAAGAGAAAGTAATAAAGGAAACTAGAAAACATTTTGAATTGAATGACAACAAAAATAATGTAGTGGCCAAGTCTGGTGGCTCACACATGTAATCCCAGCACTTTGGGAGGCTGAGGCGGGTGAATCACCTGAGGTCAGGAGTTCGAGACTGGCCTTTGGTAGAGACCCCCATCTCTACTAAAAGTAAAAAAAAATTAGTCAGGTCTGGTGGTGGGCACCGGTAATCCTAGTTAATCGGGAGCCTGAGGCAGGAGAATCGCTTGAACCAGGGAGGCAAAGGTTGCAGTGAGCCAAGATTCCGACATTGTACTCCAGCCTGGGCAACAAGAGTGAAACTTGGTCTCCAAAGAAAGAGAGAAAGGAAGAAAGAGAGAGACAGGGAGGGAGGGAGGGAGGAAGGAAGGAAGGGAGGGAGGGAGGGAGGGAGGGAGGGAGGGAAAGAAAGAGAAAGAAAATAATGTAGCAAAATTGGTGGAACATAGCTTAAATAATGCTTAGGGGAACTCTTTTTTTTTTTTTTCCCATAGGCTTGTAACTTTTGTTTTGGTATGCAGAAACAACTCTGCCACATTTTGCTGCTATTTCCAGATTGCATGGAGAAGCCAACACAAACATTTGCATTACTGTGGCAACTGCAGGCAGCTGTGAAATTACAGGTGTGCTGCGTTCACATGGTTTAGTAGGGATGCGAGCTCACACTTCTTCATGGAACTCCAGGAGCAAGTAGACTGCAGAGAGGAATGTGCTTGAATGAGGGATATAACACAAGAGTTGAGCGCTGATACTTTGATTGCTGCCTTGGTCCCTGGAAAGATAAGTTCGTGACATTTTCCTTCAAGATGTGCTCTGAATGCGATCCCGATAGCTCATAAAATATCAGTGGAACTCAGGCTGATGGGGCCTTAAGGGCCATCAAGTATGTGGTGACAACTGGTACAGGGTTCCACAAGACCCTGTTTGTGCTACATATATAGATTTTGAAATTCCTTTGAAAAGCGCTTCCATCTGGTGAATCTCTCTAAGGAGAGAAGTTTTCGATTGATGCATTCTAGCATCTGAAGGAAAAAAATTCTTCATGCTGTTCCTGAGAAGATGGAAAATTTGCATCAGCAAGGCAGGTGCTTTCATCTGCTTTAGTTTCATTTTGATAAGCG